>NC_051853.1:65400831-66025831 GCF_905115235.1 Hermetia illucens
TGCTTAGAGAAGAAGCTCAACGGTTCCAGGTTAGATTCACCCGCTGGTGAAGAACAGTGCCTACCGCTGTGTCTGAGGCATCGGTGAACACGACTAGGGTCGCATCTGATTGAGGAAAAGCCAAAAGTGCAGCGTCCACCAGCTGTTGTTTGACGGTTTCAAACGACGCGAGATTCTTTTGTTACGGGCCCAGACAAGTAAGCGTTGAGGATCGTTTGATGGTGAGCGGCTCTGGGGAAGAAATGACGGTAGAAGTTTAAAATGCCCACAAGCTTTCGCAAATCGTTTACAGTTTTGGTGAGCAGGGAGCTTGAAATGGCTTTTATCTTGTCTGCGCCTGTGGTGGATTAAATCATTAAATAGAGTGACCGAACAACTCCACCTGTTTTCTTGGAAACTTGCACTTAAGTCTGGTCTCAGGAAGACGTTGAAAAATCCACTCGGGTTGGTCCAAGTGCTCAGACTCTGAAAGAGAAGCGACCAAAACATCACCCATGTAGACAAAACAGGAATTTAAGTTTCGTAAAACAAAGTGAATGAATCTCTGAAAATTTTGCGCTGCATTGCACAAGCCAAAAGACATCCTAGTGAACTCGAAGAATTCGAAAGAATCCTTCCAACAGCTATTGGATATGATCAATAGCTGCTGGAAGGTCTGGAAATACAGCAATCTTCTGGAGTGGTAATGGATGAACCTTGGAGAAAATAGGGAGCCGATAGTGCTGATGTGATGCCGAGCATCGTGCTTTACCGGCTTAGAGAAACTACATTCGGTACTTACACCTCCGCCCCGTTGTCAATCAAAAAGCGACGTCTGCTTAAGTGGTCATAAATCGTAACGCGACGAGCTACTGCGCATCGGGTAGCCGCCGCCGAGGCTCCTACCAAAACCTTAGCTTATTGGTGGTAGCGGACAGCACTTCTTGCGATCCGGAGTCCGCGCAAGCTAAAAAAGGGCGGCAGGTGCTGCAGCCAGAGTGACTCCAGTAGCTCTGTTCCAACTTTATCCCCGCCCATCTACCTCATTTCACGAAGCAGCTGGCTCCGTCAGCAAGTGAATCAGCTTAACTTCCTCACTCACTGACAGCCACCAGATCAGCTGCTCCTTTTATAAATGCTTATATACAAAAATATTTCATTTCACGACCACTGTTCGGGTACTCCTTTAGAAAATTGGATGCCATTATTGGTGATACCTCCATCTACCATGATAAGCTGATCTCCAATAACTTCTTCCCCAAAACTCAAGTCTTCAATGCCAGACAAATGAAGTATACCTCCCACTAAATCTCGATCTTTCTCGTTATTTACATCAAAATATTGTTTAACTGAAACAAAGAAATTGAAATGCCAGAAAAATAAAATTACACACATAGCTAGTGTAAATACAATAAAGACTTCGGGTTGTATACAGTGAAATCATGAAATATGCCAGCGACTGCTTTGTCTATTTGGGTCCTACGTGACCCAAATAGTCCAGTGCTCATTTCCATTTTAGGTTTAAGCGAAATAATTTGAAAGCCCTTCTTTATATTTTTAACAGACTGTCCTTATGTTGAAAGTAAGTAGACTAACAACCACCATCTTATCAGTTTCATCCACCTTGATCGACTTGGTATGTCACAATATGCACTTCTACCATACAAATTTACCATAAGTGGGCATGAAACAGCCGATTTCGTTGTTAAACCAACTAGGGTTTCTAGTGCTGCCACAAAATTAACGTAAAAATTCGGAAAACAAATTTTAAAAAATATTTCAAAACCTTGGCTCGACGTATCAACGAACATCTCAAATCGAAAATTTACCGCAATGTTGTCCGTCCTGTCGCTCTCTATGGTTGCGAGTGTTGGCCGATTATAAAAGACAATGAAAGGCGTCTTGCGGTAATGGTGACGAAAATGTTACATTGGACTAGTGGCATGACACGTTTTGACCACATCTGAAATGAGAATATCCGCGATCATTATGAGGTTGCACCGATCGTGGAAAAGTTGCGAGAGAGGCGTCTACGATGGGGTGGTCACGTAATTCGTGCTAACGAGAATTCACTTGCCAAGATTGGTCTGAACATCGAAGTCGATGGTAAACGACCAAACGGCAGGCCTAAACAACGGTGGCTTGATACACTGGATGGGGATTTAAAAGCCTCGAGATTACACCTAGATCAAGCATTCGATAGAGCCAAATGACGAAAACGATCACAATGAACCGACCCCGCTTGTGAACGGGGCAAAGGTTGAAGAAAAGAGAAAGAAGATTTCAAAACCTTGGCTGTGCACAACCCATATGGACTGAACGCACTAATAAAGTTTATTTGAAAGCAAAAATCTTGAAGCAAATCACAAATCTCTACTTTTCTTTTATGAATTTAAATTTGGTCGCAACGCAGAAACATTTGCAGGGCATTTGGAGCAGGCGACCGTGGTTCAAAAAATTTCGGTCAGGCGGCATGACCCTTGAAACTGAGCGCTTGCTGGTAGAATTTGAGACAACTGTATCCGTAAAGTGCCGTCCACATATTGCCAAGGCTTGACAAAAAGTTTCAATCGCAAGCGTGTGGACAGGGTATTTGGCCTAGTTGCTAGCTGTCATTAATGTCAAATGAATCTTTAAGAAAGCTCTGCCTTTGGTTCCCGCTGCATTGTGGGGAACGGCAAACGCATTGAGTCGGCTTAATACTGGCCACATACGAGCAAGAAAATTGTCAAGTAGATTGTTGGTCTCAGGTAAATTGCACGTTTTGCTGACAAGTTGCGGTTGTAGCAAGATAGCATAGCGGAAACCGCAACTTGTATATATACGTGCAATCTCGCACCAAGCAACAACTTGATAGCACGATGCCGACATTTTTTCTGCGAACTCTAACCTTCCACTTTCTTTGCAGAGCTATCCCAACATACAAAGTTGCGATTCTCATCAAGGACCCTTGTTTTTTCGCGCAAAGGAAATTTTGAAATTAATTAAATCTGTCTCACGCTCAGGCTACCTTTCCATCGGCTTGGAAAATTGCTCATGTCCAGCCCATACCCAAAAAGGAGAGACATGCGGTCCCTCCAACTACCGACCAATAGCATTAACTTCAATTCTGTCAAAAGTTTCTGAAAAATATATCAACTCTAAATTAATAACCCACCTTGGCTTAAACCACTTATCAACGACAAGCAATACGGATTTCATTATATGCGCTCGACCAGAGACTTGATGACACTTCTCACGGAAAAATGGAATCATGCTCTTCATAATTACGGCGAGGCCAAAGTTGTTGTCCTTGATATTTCAAAGGCCTTCCACAGGGTATCATGCCCTCCTAGCCAAACTTCGCGGATTTGGTCATGACGACAAGCTCGTCAAATTGATTGAAAACTTCCTCAATAGCCATTCCATTCGAGTTATATTGAACGGTGTTGAATTAGAACTTCATACCCAAAATGGCGGGGTATCTCAAGGTACTGCTCTGTCACCCACCCTCTTTTTCATCTTCATTAATGACCTCTTAAGCAGCACTTTCAATTCAATCCACAGCACCATTGACTTCGCGTGTTCGTTTGATTCGCTGACTGACTCTCATCGTAGTACATTACATGTCAACCGGAGCGCATGTTTAAGTGATTAAATAAGGACATATCGTCTACTATTACTAGGGGCAAAGCAAATCATGTTCAGGTCAATGCGATGGACGGATGGATGCGCGGGTTTCTGAATTGTTGCAAAAAAAAATTTTTCACCATGCAACCTAGCGTAGATCTACAAGTCTCACATTAGACCTAGACTCGAATACAACTCTCACATTTGGACGCGTGCAGGTATAACTACACTATCTCTCGATAAAGTTCAACGAAGAACTTTTAAACTCATCGGTGATGTGAGCAATACACCAAAAATTGAGCCGCTTCAGCACAGACGAAATGTTGGATGTCTTTCTCTCCTCTATCGTTATTATAACGGTCACTGCTCCAAGGAAATAACAGGTCTTATCTCTTGTAGAGCCTTTCCCAAACGCAGCACCCGGCTAAGTAGCCGCTCCCATCCCCATACTATAAGGGCCAGCGCTAGTGGCACCACGAATCCTTATCTTGAACTATACGAATGTGGCACAGACTACCATCTTCTGTCTTCCCGTCTGACTATAACATACAGATGTTTAGACAAGGAGTGCATCGTCACTTCCTCCATGCTCAACCCCTCCGCCAATCCAATCCCTAACTTTCTTCCTCCTCGCCAGGGCTGTGCTATAGCTTTATAGCATCAAATGGCATCCCCTGAGCTTTTGGGTTTCCGCCTCGTAGATGCAAGAGGAGGTGGACATTTTTTTTTCACCAAATATATCATATCATGTGGGATATGATGAAATCCCGAAGCCGGCCTTAGTTTTGACATTTGTTGGAAAGGTAGGGAGTGCGGGGGTCGTTGGTGATCAATTCTTTCACTGCCCTTTCTCTGAAACTACAAAACTGAAAAATCTGGAAAAAACGAGAGGCTGCCACTATGTGGTGCCTAGGCTCCGAAATACCCTCCATACCAACATCTGTTCAAATAAAGATAATAATAGTATATTACTATAATTTTTAGTAATTGACTGCAAAATCATGGAACAGTAATGTAGGGTACAGTATAAAGCATGATCCTACCAAGTTTAGCGGAAATCGCACTATTACTAACAATATAATAGGTCAAAGTTGTTATTTCTGTACAAATTGAAGACTTCGCATGTCAGTATCACGCGAAAGTATATATTCTCAAATACGATATGCATATATTACGTGCTAGATGCTAGTGGGATAAATGTCCACTCAAATGGTTTTATAAAATAAATACACAAAACCTTTCATACCCGAAGTGCTCAGCTTCCAGTTTTTCGACTTGTTTTACTCCTAGAATGCGCTTAAAAAAATATAAAAGAAAAAAATTCACAAGAGGATTGATTAGCAGATTTACGAAATTCCCACAATTCTTTTTGACAAAACATTTGGATGGGCTGCATTTCAACCGCGTAATGTTTTTTTCAAATTTTTCGATTAGGTAGATTCTGAGAACGAGATCTGCTGGAGCTTGTTATGCTTACACTGTCCCCACTTGTTCCCCTTGTATCAATCAATATCAAAATTAAGATTACTTTCAGCACATAATCGATACCAAAAGGCTATTCAAATTTGAATTTCCAGACAATGAAAATTATCCACTTTAGGGGAAAAGGGGCGTCCAGCCTTAATGACTAAATTTTGGTTAGTCACTTTTTACTACGCCACTAATGATTCGGTCAAAGATAACCCTAAGAACCCAAGACTGAAAAAGGTTTTCTATGATTTAGAGTTCCGCTGTTTCATGCTAATTCTAATCGAATTATATCAGCGGATAACTTGCAAGCTTCAAATGACTAATTTAGAACACATGCTAGAACTGCAAATACCAACTTTTCCGCTGTCACTTCCATCAGGACTATTTGGCGAGGAATTCAGGTCAACAATAAAATGCTGGCTCACCATGATGTCCGGCTAATTAACACTTAGTTACATCTTTCTCGTAGCTTCAAAAAAGCTAGCTAAATAGAAAACAATCCATAAAGTTGCTTGGAGAAACGTGATGCTCACTTTTTGCAATTAGCACCACATTATTTAGTAAAAGTCATCTATCAGTGAGAGATCGTTGATCTTATCACAGATAGTAACCTTTGTAATAAGTTCAAGCGATTCAATAAGGAATTTTCTTAGGTTTTTTATTACCACAATTACTACACTGAATTTAACCGACCTCTCTTCACGCTACTTTTTGCCCATCGTTGCGGCTTGGTTTCAGGATGAATCGACAAGGTCAAAGTCACCTGTATCCTCCATCCATCTGCACTACGTGATTTATTGGATGGTTCTACATATTGTACAACTAAGCACATTTCTTAACAGTAATCGAAGTAAATCTTTCAAGTAGACACTTTGTCTCACGTCGAATTCTAATAGTTTGTTGGTGTTTTCGGTTGATTTTCTTCATAAACATATGCCGTGTGTGCCTGGGTGCTCTTTGCATGCTAAATAAGTGCGTTATTTCGTTATTGAACAGGCGCGAGTAAAAGAAAATATTGTGACGGATCTTGAATAACTGGTTTCGAATATTTTTTTATTACGAGTTTACTGGTGATGTACCCCGTAATTTACCATTGTTATATAACCAAATGGACAACCTGTACTCAGGTGACTTACACCATTTCTCGAAGATTGTTTTCAAGATGTTAATTTTCATTCTTTCTTCTTTTTTAATGCCTTTCGCGATTGACATTTACAATTACGCTTTGAATATAACCACTTAACATCACCGTGAACATAAGAGCCCGGATAGGTGTATAAGTCACATGTTTGTCCTTTGAATGGTATTCTGGAATAATTGCTGCGGTTAGTTTAATGAAGGCGCAATGTGTAGGATCAAATTGATTTCAAACTGTAAACAGTAAAAGTTATTAAGTGTTTTATGGAAATCGATTTTCCTGCCGAGGAAATTTATGCACAGCATCATTTATTATAAACATAAAAGAACCGGACATTGGCTTTCAAGAGCGAGTTTTTACACGCTTCAGTTAATTAACTTTATTATGGTATGAAGGGAGATGCTTTCTGGTAGTTAATAAACTGGTCTTTTATTGTGCTTCCTTTCACTGCAAACCGGAAATTAACTTATGGAATCAGTAGCTCCTCCCAATGCGGAACAGAAGAAACCATTCGAAATGTTTACATTGTCCATTCAACTCTCGACGATGTTTACCGAAGTTTGCATTCTTATCCAAGTAACTTAAGCAGCCAAGTTCTAATGCGTCCCACTCCTGGCCTTGCTAAGCAACTGGGATTTAACTAATTTGAAAGACATATAGCAAGTTGTGCCGGTTGGTGTTGAGTTTAAGAGGGGGCGAAAGGGGGATGCGAATTTTCTTCCACAAAATATGGTCGTGTGGGGTATCAGATGAAAGGGCTTAATTAGTAATTTTCAAAACTGGTCCCATATTTGATATCGGGCACATGGCACATGAAAGCATCACATGTTGCCCGCAAGTGGTTCTGTGGTATTTTGGCTCATTCCCGACGAAGCGCTTGCTTGAGATGATCGATGGTTGTGTATTTCTTAGTACCAACCTTCTCCTTCAAAATACCCCAGACAGAAAAGTCCAACGGATTTGCATCCGGAGAATTCGCCAACCATTCTGTGCTGGAAATGAAGTGTGGAACGTCGTTTTTTTAACCATTCTTGGTTGACGCGTGTTTTATGAGACGGTGCCGAGTCTTGTTGAAATGTCCACGGTCTACGACCGAAATGTTCTGCCCAGGGCTTTAATACTGGCTCCATGACAGTTTCGCGATAGATTGTTGCATTTATCTTGATGCCCTACCCCGGTCTAAAAATACGGAGAGCGTCTATCGGCGGTTATGGCAACCCACACCATCACCATCGATGCTGCTTGCTTTCCGGTGGCCGAAGATGTAAATTTTCGAAAGACCTCTCTGGCAAGTAAGCTCGATCATTTTGCTTGTTCACAAACTGCTCAATCGTAAATGGGGCTTCATCGGAAAAAAAAATCGGCAATACACCACTTTCGGCCCGACGAAGCAATTCCTTGGCACGCTCCACTCTTACTTTTTTCTTTTGCGGTGTAAGATCGTGTGCTATTTGGAACTTCAAAGGCTTCAGTTTAAACTCATTTTGCAATATTCTTTGCAAACTGCGAGCGGGTATGTTAAGCTCAGCAGCCATTTTTCTGCCACTGCGACAGGTATTTCGTCCAATTTGCTTCTTCACTTTCAGAACCATTTCTGACGATGTTGTTGATTTTTTCCGACCACTTCCATAGCGTTTTGCAATGCTGCCAGTATATTTGTAACGAACTATGATTCGAGGTACAAATGATTTAAGAACGTTGAAGTGTTGTAGGCCTCTAACAATAACTACTTGTGAATATCCAGTCAAATATAAAGCAAATCGTTTGGCACATTTGTAAACAATGAAATTTTTTTGTCATGAGGCAAAATTTGAGCGTCCTGTCATGAAAGTTTGGCCTTTTTTTTTTTTGAACTTAACTGAATAATTATTTCCTTCCAAAAATGAATTTGCATCAAAGTTATGTTTTTTTTATTTAATCTTTTATTAAAACACTGTTTCGCTGCACTTGCTTGAGTTGTATATATTAATGCACTTTTTTAAACAACTTAAAAACTACGTAAATAAAACAGTTAATTTAACAATGAAGTGAACGTCAAAATGCTTATAAATATAAATATCAACATTGATATGTTTTTCGGGATCGCCTTGTTTGAAGACCTGTTCCTTTTAAACGTCTACGTACAGTTCTCGACCTGATATCTATTTGGTGGCACTGTTAAAGTTCTTTGCTTATTTGGTTGGATGTAAGAAATCATCAAGTCTTTTTGGTCAATATACTTTAAAATACGATCCTCCTGCGTCGTCGTTATTTGGTTCACATTCTCTGTTTTTATGTCTGGGCAAAGACCTCAAAACAACTATATGACCACATAGTACTTACTTCGCTATTGCGGTGAGTGACAAATTCTCGTCTTTTAACTTCAAAATCGCAAATTTCTGCTCGCTAGTTAACTTCTGTATTTTCACTGTTTAACACTTCAGTCACTGCTGAAAATAACTTCATGCGCATCTTCCTCCAACTTTTGTTCAATTTCAATAACGGGATTTCTAAACACCACCAGTTTCATCCTAGTGATCTTAAAACTATGGTGAAAAAAACAAAGTTGCAATGCTCGAGTATTTTCGTATCGAGTTTGCTACATGGCTCTCTGGTAACATTTATCTGGCCACCACTGTATATCCAACTGTATCGACCACTAGCCGCAAAAAAAAATTGTGGCTGGTCGTTTTCGATCGCAAGGCGAAGGCGATTTTATCAAACGCTGCCTTGAGCCTCCACCCGAGGGGTAGCGTGACCGAAACCAGCTATATGGAATACAAAACTTTGCCCTTCCATAACTTTGTTAGTAATTGTTGAATTGCCTTCAAACTTTCTAGAATTGGGCCTTATATTATCATCCTCATTACATATACGGGTAAATTTCTGAAATATAGTTATATGCTATGATTAACTCTATTTGAACATTGTAATGGGATGTATTTTGCGGGCTAGATTTTGTATAGGTGCATTACTGTAATTTTTTTCAGATTCTTCGGCTGGATAAGTTCTGAGAACGAGACTTTTTTCACTTTCTGGGACACATATTTTGAGTCCTCACAGCCCTGTTTCACCCAATATGAGAAAGAGGATCATTTTCGATGTTGATATATGTTGATATTCTGTAAAAAAAATATCCCCCCATAAACCATCTCTACAATAAATGTTTTGGACGAAGCAGCAGAAGTACAAACAAGGGGATTATACCGTATTGCATATTACAACAAACAAAGAGATTGATCCCACAAGCAAATCTTGGAAATCCATCACCAAGAATGCATAGATGCATTGCGGACATTATTGGAAACTACCGCTGAAATCCTCGGAGTACTGAAACAGAAAGCTGCAATATGTTCTAATTGCATTCGTTTTCAGCCAATGAACAGCCAACACCTTGTTCTACCAAAATCAAAGCGCATTTAATAACAATTTCATCAACTTAGATTGAAGAAATAATCTTGATCTGGATCAGGTAGAAGATTTCTGAAAAAGGTTTTGAAGTCAACTCATTCATTGAGAAACGACGTGACTCCCAAACCTTATGTGTTCATACGAGTCCCTCTCCGAAATTGTCTCCCCTGATATTTATAACAAGTCGGAATACCGGAAGCTCGCGCTTCGGGTATAAAGGTTTTGTGTTCATCTTATGTAAGAGACGCACATTTTTCTGTCCGTATATACTTAGCTACAAATCCAACATAATCCTTCATATTTTTCCAAACTACGAAACATACGTACATATTACAGCCATAGATATCACGCTCACCTTAAACAAACAAACTGCCTATTACCTAATGTATCTAAATTTATCGTACCCATATTTCCGATTTACGTCTTATATCTATCTGAATTAGGCACTACCCGCAAAGTTCATTAGCACACATATATTATATACCTACATACACACATGTCTGGTTGACAAATAACTAAAAAACTAAAACAAAATAATTGTCTGCGACCCAATTCATAAGAATTCATTTCGTTGTGGTATTGACGAATTGATATGTGATGATGACGTCATGCGGGTTGTAGAGTGCAGGAAATTCACAAAAAATTGTAAAGTTTCACCCCCTATAACTTTGTTAATAATAGTTGGACTTTCTTCAAACTTGACCAAACTGTGCATTATATTCTTCATTACACGCATGCCAAATTTTGTACTTCTGGGATGAACATAAGGGGGGGTGCCAGGTAAATTTCTAAAATGTGGAAATATACTATTATTAACTTTATTTGTGCAGATATCGGAACCGGATATATTTTGAGGCCTAGATTTCGTAGAGATGCACCACTGTGATTTTTTTCAGATTTTTCAGTTGGATAGGTTCTGAGAACGAGACCTGTTACACTTTTTATGGGTCATATTTTGAACCCTCACTCCCCTATGTTTCATCTAATATCAAATATTGAACCAGATTCGAAAAGTACTAATTGGGACCTTTCATTTGATACCCTACATGGCTACATTCTGTGAAAAAAAATTTGCACCCTCCATTCACATGTACGGGGAGCCCCCCTTTAAACTTAACACAAGATGGCGCCACTTACTGCATGTAAAGGGATCACCAGATTACATACTCTCACCAATTTTCGTGACAATCGGTCTAGCCGTTTCCGAATAAATCGGGTGTGACAGACAGACAGACACCGTCTCGATTCTAATAAGGTTTTGTTTCACACAAAACCTTAAAAATGACAATGGAAAGATAGGTAAGCCCTAAAGGTTGATATAAAACACAACTTCTGGCTAGAGCGATTCAGGAATATTCACAGGATATTGGCGGATTATTTTTATTCGGTGATTGTCGACCCTACATTAAATCCTCCATTCTATAGCAACTTACAATTTATTTTATCACCAAGGACGAGTACCTCTTGTTTTTCAAAATGTTAACCAATTATTTATTTCTCCATCATCTATAATGTTCTTATTTCTCTACCCGAAGATCTCAAAACATCATGATGTTCTAAATTATTAGGTAAGGATCAAAAAGGATGCGCAAAAAGTTCCAGCTTATGATCGGCATAGTAACTGCGAAGCAGGCGGTCCAGCAAAAACGAAACATCTCGATTATAAGTCGGGATTTGAGTTCTTATTATATTTGTAGCTATTACAGTATTTCTCCTAAGAAGAGCAATGAAGATTTGGGGCATTATTAAGGCGACGTCAAATTATCTGCTAAAAAGAAAGATCAACTTTGTTCTTTGATGACAATTTAGATCATTAGGGATATACGAAAGATTGGGGTGGTGGTTTCGGCTATGTGCAGCCAATGTGAGAAAGAGGAGAAGACGGCCCTGCACCTTTTATGCAGCTGCCCGGCCTCCTCAGATCTCAAACGAAGACTCCTTGGCAAGCTTTGCTTCAATGAAAAATCTGTACACTCTCTGCCTCTGGAGAATGTTCTCAGGTTCGGTAAAGCCTGCTAACGTCATAGGCGGGAAAATATTGAATAGGCGATTTACAGGGATAGTACAAGGGGCTAACAATAGCCTGAGTGCTCGAAGCTGCGGCTCCCCCCAGTAAATTAAACTAACTTAGGTATATACGATATAGTATGTTAAGCACGCAGTCAGGTTTAAAAAAAAAGTGGCATGAAGGCTATTCAGGGAAAACACACCGGATGAATGATACAGCCAAAGTGAGATTCAAATTGAAGGTATTAATCTGGATGACGTATAAAAATACCTCGCCATCAAGATGAATATACACAGGAGGTGAAACTAGAAAGGAAAACAGGACAAACTATGAATCATCTGGTCTGGTTTGGGGCCGAGTTAAGACCGTAGACAAACAACGGAGGGAAATTGATAAAGTGACATTGCGATATTATTCGGATCATCGCCTTCTACAATTTATTTTTGCATCAAGCTGGGAAATCTTTATAATAAATGCACCCAGATGCACTAACATCATCATACAAATGGAAAGCAATCCCAACGAAGATGTATAGAACGCAACTGCCATCTTGACTGAAAAGCCCCGCCCTCTGGATGCCATTTTTTTGGCCTGTAGAAATTCAAGGCTTGTCTAGGCAGTTTCACCCCCTGAATATAATCTTCTTGCTCGGCATGCTGCAAGCAGCAACGCCTGCTGTAGTAATTGTTCAATCTAAGTTACTTACTCTTATCTTGAAAACTGCACTGTTCGAAAAAAATAAAATAGTTGCAATCAGTTACTTTACCATTCCCTTTTTTCTATGCACTTTCAGTGTAATAAAATTGGTAATACTGATTTAAAGTAATTTTTATCCAATATTAGTGCAGTCGACGTCATCATTTCTCGACTTGAGTTAGAATTAAGTGCATTCCCTTAGTGAGCTCTTCAATGAAAAGCAATCCTCTAGTCTATTACTGACTACTGTCATGGCAGATTATGCATGGTCTCCATTGAATTTGAAAAACAAAGAATGTAACTTCAGCTCTAGCAGAAGATCGACATAAGAGAAGAGAAACCCATTTCGGTAGAGCATATCAAGAATGTATTCTTACCAGGCATTGGCATTGAAGCCTCCAACATATGTTTTTCAATTTCAATTCATGACACTTCGCCCCAATAAATATTTGTAAATTTCACTTACTTCATGACTGGACAACTACCAACCATTCAGCAGATAGCATTTGCTTGCAGGATGCTGAGCAGCACCAGTACTACAGTTGTCATAACTTCATTTATAAGATTTTCTATCAAAACATTGCGTTGAAGTATGACTTAATAGCAAACTGCCAATTGTATTATAAGTACACTTAGTGGAGAATCTTGAAGAATGATCGGGTCAAACTACTGCGGGATCACACTATTGTCGCCGATTACAGTGTTAATATCAATAGCACTGATCTAGTTCTGCTTCTCAAAAGAGAAAGGATCGGTTTAAAAGAAGAATTGTCGTTCGTGATACCGCTGAAGGAAAGATGATGTCAAGTTGTGTGGTAAAGTAGTTCTACAGACAAATGGTATTCCTACCACACTAAATTTAATTGATAATGGATTCTTTTTCAACCACATAATGATACAAAGCACAACTCAAGATTTATAGTTTCCTTAAAAGGGATGAGGTATGAAAACCTGATATGACAACCGCAAAGTTCCGATCTCAACTCCATAGAGGTTTTGTGTGGAGAGCTCGATCAGAGGGTTCATGATTGACACTTCATATTAGGACATGTGGAAGGCTTTACAAGAAAACTGGAAAAATATCTCGAAAAGGACAATAAATAAATTAATTAATCTTATACTGGAATTTGTGTAATTTCCCGAACTTCTCTCAAACCTCCTGGGACCACTCATCCGTCGGCCTTCCTGAGATAGGGCTAAGCAGCAACAAAAGCTCCATGAAACTTTCGAATAACAGTAGCTGCCATTTTTGATGTGGTACTCCTACATAACAGCATATGTATAAAGAAGAAGTCCCAAGATTATTTTAGCCATCCTGCGAAGGTCCGTATTTAGGTATATAAGCTTCTCGGACAAGGTTCTGGCCGCCGAATAGATGGTGGAAATATACAAATTTGGTTTGTTGAATGCTGTTGAAAAGGCATAGCTAATTCTACATGCAATGAAACCGGACTTGCACAAGATGCTAAGCCACTAGAAACTGGAGTCTATTGAAAAATTGAGCGACCTCACATGTATGTAGTTTCAAAACTCTTCAAAAGAAGAGGGAAAATGGTAATTCAGTTCAAACTATTAAAAATTGCGAGAGCAAATCGGAAGTTTTCTAATGTGTTTTATACATTGTACATTTAGTTGTGAACTAGAGTATCAACTGATGTAACATGCCTCGCTCTTCGATAAAGTGGTCGCAAAAACATTTGTTTACTGTGTCAAATGTTTTTCAGTCAACCTTCCGATGTCCCAGGTGAATTCCAATTACATCCTGTTCAGGAAAATAATGCTCACATAACCTGCACAGGAAAACACAATAGCACAAAAACAGATTTTCAGCTACAACACGTAGGCACTCAAGTTTAAAAATTGCAAACCGATCAAATAAAATTGTAGCATCTAACGTAATTATTGTCAAGTGTCACCACACGTTCAGCATATGTGAACAGGTAGGTACTAAAGAGTCGGTCGTATTTCATAACATCTGAATTTCCCATAAATATTCGGACATGGAGCCGAACAATAGCCTGCGTATTGAGGCTACAAAACTTTCCACCCATTACAATCGATTATTATCTCCAGACCAACATGACGTACCGCGCTACATACTATATCCTTAAAATTATCAACTTCATCTAGCTTCTACCCCTGTCTTGCTGAGCCTGTCCACTCGACAATGCACCTTCGTCAATCTCGTCTGGTAACCGATTCCGATCACGAATTCGAACTAGATATATCCACCTCACGTTTTCCATATATAAAATTATAGAATTTTAATTTGTTCCTAATTGTTACCGGGAAAAAAATATTAGAGGGGCTCCTTGGAGGTGATTTTTTTGCAAGGTCCGCTGTGTGGAAGAAATTTTATTTTCGCATCTTCAAATGGGCAATCGCTTGAATTCGGCTCACGTTTAGAATACAAAGTCTCAAGTTGAGTGAGTAGATTTCTCAAAATAAAAACAAATCGTTATTGGTCTTTTTGTTTTCGTTTTTTATTTCGCGTTTGTCTTGTTATGGCTTTAATTTAATGTGCTGTGGTTGTTTAAATACACAAAGTAGAAAGACAAAAAGTTCAAAAAACCAATTGTGTATAGTTGATGGAATGACATATTTTTAAGGTCATTGCTGATTGTAAATGTTACCCTGAAAGCGAAACATGTTTTTAATGTTAAAATTATGCCTTACGTCACTTTTTCTGAAATTTGCAAGCGGATCCCTCATTCATACACAATGTAATTTTCGTGTATTCTCATAAATAATTCTTTTGTATTTGGTATTCTTTTGCAGAGCCCGCGCCCGGACAAAGTTTAGACAGCGATTCTGACGTATTCAGTGAGATTAATTTGAACGCTACTGCGGACGAAGACTACAGTAGTCAACCAGGTCCAACAAGTTTTGTTTCGCCTCTAGAGGAAAATCCAGCTGTTTCCGATTCGTCGCTTCTGTCGCAGGCAGCTTCGTCGTTTTCTCAATTGCCATCTGTCGCATCGACTGTATTTTCGACTTTCTCGAAAGTTATCAAAGATTACTCGCCAACGAATCAAGACCACGACGACTTTGGCGATATTAAAACAGAACAGCCAACACTTGCAACATTTGATAATATTTATGCTCCAGAACCATATGACACTAATAGGTAATTTATCTTTTATATAACGAAGACTTAACAGAAGGTAGCGTATACCATGCTTCTTCCATTAATTGAAATTTCATTTAAAAGTAGGATAAAAATGAAAAATATATCATTCTCTAGATCTAAGACTAGATCGGAAAGTTCTCAGTCTAACACAAAGATAGATCATCAGGCATAGTTAGTTAGTCTAGTTTCTTATTTATGAGAATGAAGTAAGCAATCACTTTTTGGCAGTATGTGGAGAACGAACGATTTGCCCTTTTTTGAAGTTCAATGCTAACATGGTTCCAATGATGCTTTTTCATTTGAATTGTTGAATGAACTCGACAGTTAATCGACACATAAGAGAGCACAATATAAATTTCTAGTCAGTCTCTTAATCCGTTGCAATAATTAACTAAGAGTCGCTTTAGTAATTCACAGTTTAAAGGTAACGAACTTTCTTACTTCCTAGCAATTGTGCCCTTTTAATATGTTCCCATTATGGATCCCAGATATGAAAAAGAGAAGTACATTGTCAGTTTAGTGTTTTTAAGATTTTGTTGAAAACAAACCCTTATTAAAATCGGCTTACTATCTGTCCATCCGTCTGTCTATTTGTTTGTCACACCCATTTCCTCAGAAACGGTTACTCCTATTGATACGAAATTTTGTAAAAAGGTGGGAAGTGTGAATCCTCTTGCATGCAGAGAGGTCCCCATACATTCAAAAAAAATTTCAAATTTTTTCTTCACAGAATATAGCCATGTGAGATAGCAAATGAAAACTGTCGATTAGAATTTTTCAAGGGGAGGAAGTAGTTTTGTTATTGGTTGTAAAGTGGGAGAGTGGGAGAATTAGTTCAAGTATCCGTTCTCAGAAACGACCACACAACCTAAAAATCTGAAGAAAAATCATGGTATTCCGTGCACATGATATCTAGATCTCAAAATACCCCCCGTTACAATGCTTGCTTAAATAAAGTTAATAATAGTATGTATATTACTATATTTTGAAAATTTACTGAAGGGGGTTCCCCAAGTTCATCCTAGATTCGTTAAATTGTAGTAAGGTAGACTTTTAACTAATTTATTTTATAAGGATATGAACATTAATGCATGTAAAAGTAATGGAAGCTAGAAATTTAGATAATAAAATATTTCCAGTTTTATCATTTTTAAGGTTTTGTGTAAAATAAAACGCTATTACTGTCTCTCAGTCTGTCACACACAATTTTCTCAAAAACATGGTTCTACGTGGAATTTAAGGGGGATCTCCATACATGCAAAAGGCGGGTGTAAATTTTTTTTATCGAATATAGTCATGTATCAAATGAAAGGTCTTGATTAGTACTTTTCAACCTTGGTCTATTCATTTCTGACATTTAATGCACAGGGGGCGGAAAAGTGATCATATCTTTTTTCTAGTGAAAGTTGAGATGAGATAATAGCTCTCAGAAAGATGCTGAAGAGCACTGACAGAAGGACCGGTTTTGCACATCATGTTCAAGTTCTTATTGTGAAGAAGATAGAGTTCGACCGGTAGGCGATCGGATGCCAGGGGGTTGTTTGAACTTACAATTCCCTTCATTCACCTACTCTACCTAAAACATGAAAATATTAGAAAAATGCAAAATAAATCAAAAGAAAGAAAACGAAATTCTAAGCTAGAAAATTAAAACAACCTATTCCAATGTCACAGCGTGTGAATAAATAACTCAACTTGAAATTCGCGTTTTTCAAAACTACTCTTTCAAGTGCATTTTTGTAGTTTTAAAAAAAAAAGTTTCCTTATTTTATAACCTTTCACGCCGTAGTTTTTTATATCGCTTTTTCAAAGCGCTTTGTTCCTGTTAGCATAAAACTGGGAGCGTCATTTTTCACAACCTCTATTTTACCGGCATTTTTGTCTATTGAACTATTAGTGTAATGTACATCTTTAACGTCGAATTTATCGAAACGGAATCGAGGAAACTGGAGTTGGGTATAATTGACTGTTACAGTTTCGAGACCATAGCATTCACAGTTGCACCTGACGCACGTCGTTGCAGAAGGTCACGATTTA
Source organism: Hermetia illucens (assembly GCF_905115235.1). Taxonomy (NCBI): domain Eukaryota; kingdom Metazoa; phylum Arthropoda; class Insecta; order Diptera; family Stratiomyidae; genus Hermetia; species Hermetia illucens. Next base: position 65,418,289 of record NC_051853.1, read on the forward strand.
AGTCTCACTAGTGGTAGAGGGATTTATTTCGTAACTGAATGATACCAATCGTCTCAGCCGTGAATGAGTACCTAAATCAAATTAGGGTAATAATCACAGGCGAGCACAATGCCGACCACATTACCTCCTACAATCTACCATGAACATGTACAATGAAATGCTCTAACGCACTTCAAGGCTCAGATGCAATAGGTTTGTCGTTCCAGCGATGATTATTCTTTGATATATTTTGAATTTTACTATGAAAAATAAAACACGAAGCGTTTGACGCTTCATTATTTTTCTCACATAATTTCATCAAAATCGGTTATGTGAAATTTGCAAAGTTGCCATGTCCGCGTCCATCTATTGGTTCTTTCCACCTTGGATCACTGGTCGCACATAGCCCAGAGACTACTCTTGAGCATGCAAGACAATGACATTAGGACGGACTATACATTTATTTCATTCCATAAATACAAATGCGTTAGCCCAGTTGGCATTATCATTTCCAAGTTTTAGGCTTAATTTGTTGGCCTAAAACTTGGAGATGATAATATATCGTCGATGATGAGGAGATAATAATAATGCACATAATAATCTTCACCGACAGTGACGTAAGGGGGAAATCGACTTTGCAAGGGGCCCAGCCCGTAGCAAATTAACAGAAGATATCTACAGCAAAGTTGGCACGGTCGCGTCATCCACATCTGTTCGGTCACCTATCGTTACAGTACAAATATAAGCACAAGCTTCCATGGCGCACCAGGATTCGGATCAGAGGCGACAACCTGACTGCCAGCGCACTGTCAAAATTATAAAATAATAATAATAGTTGGCGCAACAATCCATATTGGATCAGGGCCTTGAAGTGTGTTAGAGCACTTCATTCAAGACCGTAACGGTACACTACCGTAACACTGTAGGAGGCAATGTGGTCAGTATTGCGCTCGCCCGAAATAATTATCCTGATTTGACTCAAATACTCATCCACAGCTGTCGACTAGTATCCAACATCTAGTCACGATAACAAATCCCCTTGCCACCAGTGAGATTTAAATCGCGACCTTCCGCTACGACAGCCCAGCGCTAACTACTTGGACCATCCAAATATCAAGTGAAGACTAATCATAGAAAACATTTATAACGCATAGTGATGCTTTAATGTCATACAACTCCTCTTCAGTTAAAAAAGTTATCTTGTGTTCATCTCTTCTTTTATCTTAAGGGGGTCATCCTGTGTGTTGGATCCGAGAAATCTATTTTTTGTTTTTGGCATCAATTGTATCTAGATATAGTGTTTTAGGGATATCGAATTGGTGGACCTAGGCGCAAAACCGGGATGTCTGGAGTTCCTTATTAAGGCAGGCCTGGACCGGATACCGGTTGTTGCGCCGTTGATGATGATGATATGTAGAATATATGGGCAAAGTGATTTTTTGATATTCGGAGTCGTAAGGAAATTATAGTGTTAAACGCGTAATAAGTCGCATGCCAGGTTTATGTCGACCGCTGTAATAAAGCGCGTATTTACCCATCCAAATATCGTTCGAATGACTTCACTAATGTGTTTCTTGAAGAAACCTAAGGTTTAAGGACTAGGTATAGCAGATTAATGATCTATTAAGATTTTATGGCTAAAAATCACATTATACTTTTTAAATGCGTTGTTCTCGAAAATGCACATTGAAAATCTGCTACCACCATAGCCCGAAATCTATTCAACGAAATCCTTTGAAATTTTCACGACTTATTCAGAACATATTTGTGCGGCCCGCAAACTAGGATAATTGCTATAAAAAAACACCAAAATTCACAAAAAGAAAGTTTAATAAGGCGCCAAAAATTTTGCTTTTAATATTTTTTAATAATTCTAGTTTGCAGATTGTAGTTAAGTCCGCACGTCAAAATGCCGTTTACGTTTTTTTCTTTAAGATTATCGCAGCGCCCTCTAGCGTGGCAGCAGAAAACACCTTTTTTTGGAGATGGGTGTATAAATTGCTCTGTATTTCAATAATGGACTATGTTATCGGACTCGAAAAATTATTACGCATTGTCAAGATACTAACAAATGTATGGTGAAAAAATCCTATTTGTATCTTTATCCAACTCTTCACAAAAAATTCTAAAAAAGAACGAAAAAAATCCAATAACACTTGCCAGAACGTGCGACATCTTGTGTCAAATCCAATAGCATGAACATAGCTACAGTACAGTAAATTCCCCGGCATCAGTCCGCTCTGTTAAGCTTCTTCTGAGTAGCGTTTTTAAGGTTTTGTTTGCAAATCCTCGAATCCCTACTAAAATTGTCGATCAAATGCAATAAACGATTCTCCTCAGAATCCGTAGGTCTAACCTCCGCAGAGAATAAATTTTCTGGTACAACTGCTCTGCCACCTTATATCTTATTTTGTTCCATTGCATATGGGTGGGTGCACGCTATACCTCTTGCCACATTCAGCGGTCTCTGTATACCTCTGTGTACCTCTAATGAAAAAATCCTAATAATTTTCCTCTCATCGGTCCCCTTGACGTTTCGTAGAAATCATTCTGCAGAATGTTATTTTAATTACTTGAATAATTGTATTCTTGATTAGCCAACTTTAAAAATTAAACAACATCAACCCTTTTAGTGTGATGCCGCTTAATCACAGTCGATTGTCAATGAAGTACTAATTTTAGGTGGATTTTCGATTCACACATTTTAACCCCTGTCTTCACTGTTTATCATCTTAGTGGTTCTACGGTCATTTCATTGAAATAACATTTGAATAAGTTTACCTTCGTAAAAATAAGCTCTATTTCAGTACCGTAAATGAAAATATACATCGCCCTAAATGGACCGCTTTGATTTTGGCCACACGAATTCACGAAAAACCATGTTAAACATATTTAGCAGATAGTGAACGGAACTGGAATTCCTTTTCTAAAACAATCTGGCTAAATTGTCTAAATTTTTTTTTTTTTTTCATAAAAAAATATTGAAAACTCAAAACAAAGAAGGGAAATTCCATGATTTTTATTCATATAAAACTAAGCGAATGACATTCGTACTAACGTAGCATAATTTCTTCTAATTCACAGCAATTTAACTTCAAAATTACCTGAACAACCGCCACCAGAACCACCAAAGTTCTATTCACCAACAGAATTTTCACCACAACAGCCAGCAGCAAATACACAAAGTACAGGACAAAATACATACCGATTGAGTGCCAAAAAGAAAACATACGCGCCAATTCCTGGCCTTTCGGCAAACATACATCAACCTGCGGCCACAAGCTTAGCTGCTTCGGGACCATCAATTCCACCGCTGCCGCCAGCTCCACAATCGAATAACACATTTCCCCCTCAGCCACAAACGAGCGAAGTCGATTATTCATCTATTCCTGAACAAAGCAATTTTACGCAAAGTGGACCAGTTTTTAACTTACAAGCCTCTTCTTCGAATTTACAACAACAATTTAGTCAACCTGCACCCATTGAAAATAAAAAGGAAGAGCGTCGTGGGCTGTTTTCGTTAACTAATGTTGTTGCCCCTGTTTGGCAGAATTTATCCGGGCTTGTAGGTCGTAGTAATAATCAAGAAAATCAGACAGCCAGTAATTCGAGTTTCCATACAACTTATGGATCTAGTTCGCATTCAGAGCAAATAAGTACAGCTCAATATTTTTCTCCTGAGGGTTCTTTTGTTGGTGTTGTACAAACACCACCGATAGTTCCACAATCAGCCAACAATCAGCTGTCATCTACATCGCAATATTTTGGAGGCATTCAAAGTGCGCCCTTGCAACCTCCTAGCTCAATTCCCGCTCTTGGTATACCTCTAGTTAGCCCATTCCTAAATCCAAGCCAAACGCCACCAATAGCTCAACAACCAGTAACATCGAATCCACCAAATCCTACGCCGACTCCTCAAACGTTTCTAAATCCAAGTCAGACACCTCCAATAGCTCCGCAACCAATAACATCGAATCCACCAAAACCTACGCCGACTCCTCCAACAAACTTTGTTCCTGGAGCGCAAGTGTTGTCTGCTTCGCCACAGGGCACTCCGCCTCTGTCTAAGTCAGCTACACCGCCAGTAATCCCTCTAGCTAATCTCAGTTTGAGTAGCCAACCGACTGTTCCTGGCCAAGCAAACCCACCTTTGCCGCAAGCTCCTCCTGCAGGATCGGGGAATACATTCAGGCTTCAAAAAGGAACACGGCACTATCGCACTCCACTAGGGATACCAACTAATCCAGCTGCTCCATCAAACTTCCTACAACCAAACGTTACCAACTATACACAGCCAATTGTAAATCAACCATCGGTCCCATTCAGTACAACTTTACCTGGAGTAACAACTCATCAACAGGGACCACCATCTAGTGCATCCTTTTTTAATCCTATTGTAAGTGCATCCACTGTTGAACAGACAACATTTGCAGCAGTTGCACCTCCGCCAAGCATAATCAATCAAACCGGATACACTCAGCAGCCGATCGTTAAAGAGCAACTTCCGCCAATTCCACTTGTTCCAACACCTGGAAACTTTACTCAAACCGAAGGACCTAAAGCACAATCTATTCCACTTTCAAATATCCAACCAATTGACAACAGCCATCAAGCAGCGCCGCTGCAAAGCTTTTTCCCTCCTCAACCAAACCCACCACTGAATATCACATCAAGCTTCAATCAGTTCGCACCACCAACTGCTAGTCCTGCAGTCGAAAAAAGTGTTCTAAACCCAATTCAGAAGGAGATTGAGGAAAGTAAACCAGAATCGGATTTAAAAATCGTTGAAAACACGAACTTTGGTCATCAACTCAATACTAGCACAGATAAAGCGGATATTTCAAAGGGTGCTGAAAAACATTTAGAAGAAACTGTTTTAACGCCGTGTCAACCGCACGACGAGGTTGGAAAGCCTTCTGATTACACAATCCAACAACAAAAAGTAGAAGAAAAAGGTAAAGTTTTTCAGAGTGAAATTATGCGGTGTTTCCAACGAAGTAATAAAAACTTGTTGTTTCTTTTTCGTTGGTGTGGGTATTTATTCTTGCAAATACCGATATTTCGGGAACCACTTGTTCCCTTCATCAGTGCTAACAAGTTTGGCAAACTTTTATTTGCAAGAATAAATACCCACACCAACGAAAAAGAAACAACAAGTTTTTATTACTTCAAGTAAAGTTTTTATTTGATTTCTTTTTTTGAGAAATGTTTCGAAAATATATATACTCAATATGTTAAAAAAACATCAGTCAAATGAAATCATGTCGTTAACTTGTGTTATAAATTTATCTTTCTTTACATTTATTTTTGTTTGATTGTAATTGTTTTTTTTTTCTTAGATTTTGGATCAATTCCTGCTCCTTCTGTACCTCCATTCACATCTAAAGAAGAATCTGTTCAAGAACCAATTGAATCAGGTGAAACCTCAAATTTTGGACATCAAATTAATTCATCGCACTTTGTATCCAACGTTTTCGAATCGACACTTCCGGCTAAAACTCAAAATTTAGATTTCGGACAGGTCAGCGAATCAAGCCTACCACCAAAGGTTGACGTTAAACCAATTCCAGACAAACCTCAATTTGCAGAAACTGTCAATCCTACTCCTCAGCCATTTACCCTAACTAATTATTTCGCAGCTCAACCAGATTCGAATCTAGCTCCTTTCAGCGAGCATGCAATAGATGCTAACGCAAACAAATCGATCAATCAACTAACATCAGCACCGAAAACAGAAAGTTCGTTGCAGGGTGGGTACCAGCCAGCAGCAGTAAACTTCTTCTCCCAAACCTTCCAAGTCGGGGACAGTCAGAATAATAACGCTTCTCAATTCGCATCGAATCTGCCCGACCCTCTTTCATTCTTTGATTCATTCCAACAGTCGGCTCCGAGTTCCACGCCAGTCCCCCAGTCAAACCAAGTCGACGACGAATTAAACTCAAATCTGACCGTTGACGCAAAGACCGAAATCGATACAAGTTTCCAAATCCAAAATTTTTTCAACAATCCCCCACAGAACCTTAACCAGTCGGCTAGTGACTTAAATTATAAACTGGTCGGAAGTAACTTGATTAAAAACAAGTACGTTGACAACTTGTCATCAACAAGTCGGCCAATATCGCCGCAATCTAATGTTGTTGAGCCACCATCGTCAGCCTGCTCGGAATTTTCAGCTGATACAACGTCGAATCAGAACACTCTAAATTTGAGTAAATTGACAAATGTGAGTGAAATGTGAAATTTTAATAAGTGGCATCTACGCTGAAGTATGGTTTGTTTACTGTTTTTTTTCCTTTCAGGTTGACTTTGCAGACGGTTTTAAATTAGAGTATACCGACGATCTAGATCCAGAAATAATGGCACTAATGGCCAACAACAAAGCAAATTCAACGGCAAATGCTGTAAGTAAAATTTACATATTTTCTGTAATATTTCAATTTTACGTGACGCTCCAAAAGCTATGAAAAAATTGACCCTCACTTGTTGAGAAAACGTTGATTTGAAAACATATTAGCAACAATTGGAAGACACAGGTACCTACCTGACCCGAACAAATTTCTGAATTTACCCTTCATATTTTATTTAAGCAATTGGGTTGGGATATATTGTACATTTTGCAACTGTAAAACGGAGTTATCAAAACAAAGCAGAACCCACAGCACAATTTAATTAGTCTCTTAGATAAGAAGTGGCATTATGTCATCTACCATAGTTTTTTACCCAAGCGGAACTTAAATTTCGCACTGCTGATAATAATCGGACGATCTATATCTCCGTTTGTACAGAATTTGAAGTATTTCATCACAGTCGCATGTTAGCAGCCGCTGACAGTATTGTAGTAATCAGCAGTGGAAGATCTCTGACACGATTGCACGATTGAAAGAATAGGACCACTGGTGTCTTTACGTGTCAGAGCTAATAAGCAATCGGCAATATAATAGTAAATCGCAACTAAATATTTGTCCGAATAATGGCCTTAGCTGGTTAAGCATCGTGTCTTGATTGTTGGCGTCCATATGTAGTAGAGTGTTGTGCCTCTTGCCACATTTAAAGCAACTTCCTGCGCTGCATTGTGCACTTCGATGTCCTTCGCGTAGACAGTTCAAACATAGCCTCAGCTGCTTGATTTTGGCTACTCGATCCCAGATGAACTATTGTTTGAAGGCTTCACATGTGTAGATTCGATGGCTGCCCTTGCAGTTTTTGCACTGTAAAGGTTGACTGTCCTTGGCGGATATTAAAGCCGAGGTTCGGTTTGTAGGTTTGTTTTAAGTCGTACTCCTCCCTAACAACTGAAAGCGTCTCTCCAAAAACGCGAGAAATGCAGCAACCGGCTGCAGTTCTCGTGGTGAAGTCAAAGTTTGTTCGTATAAGGCGTGCGTAACCTTGTCTAACCTCTTCAGTAAAATATGTAATAAAATGGGATCCCAACTCGCTATATTAATATTAAAGTTCTTGAGTCCTGCTAGACATTCCTTCGTAACGTCATGAAGTTTTTTCAAAGCACTGGAGGAGTCCGAAGTAATCATCGGCTGCTGTGTGAGCCTATCCAATAGCGTGGCTACCATCAATCTTTGATTGCTGTAGCGGTTTGTTAGCGTTGTCCACGCAATGTCATAATTTTCATCAGTGATGGGCAGATGACGTATAAGTTGCTCTGCTTCACCCTTTAGATTGCTCTTCAAATACCACATTTTCTGAGCATTCTCCAATTGTTGCTCGTGAATCATTTGGCGGAATAAGTCGTGGAAGGATTGCCATTGTCCATAATCGCCGTCAAAGGTAGGAATTGTCACATGTAGGGCCTTGTAGCGGGAGCTATGCTAGGCTCTAGCTTTGAACGACATTCAGCGAGAAATCTTGAATTCGCTCTTCGAGGTTGAGAAAATTCTCCTTGTTGTACCCTAACTCATTTGGATCGCTGGAATATTGCCATATATTCTGATGGCCTTGACGCAACTCTTCCCAGTACTTTGATAAAGTAGCTGTCTTCAGTTCATAGTATGATTTGGGTTGTGCCTGTTCAATTGTGTCGATGCCGCTAATGATATTTTCCACAGCCCGTATCTTTGATTGCTGTTGCCTTATTAGTACCACGACATCGCTGGGAAGATCGTTCTGAGCATTGTTTACTGCCCTGGCGGCCCTTGTGTCCTAGGCACCCGTGGCTGATTTACCAAAATTGATATTCAACTTGGACGTGTCTTCCAAACCCTGAAGGTGTTCCGCTATGTCATCCTTGTACTTGGTGTACTCGCGCTGCATTGAAGAGAAATATTGTTTCTCGAAATATGGATGATCTGGAACATAGTGCGCTAACTCTTCAAGCTCTTCATTTCTTTCCGAAAAGGCTGTCCAGAGATTTTCCAATTGTTCCAATCTCGTCGTGAGATATTCCTCTGTCTTACGAGCTACCGGATCCTTCCGGCAGTTGCTCAAAAGACGTTGAATTTCCTGGCCCGTCACATCTTGTTGGTGAATGAGCCTCCATGATTGGCTAGTATGAATTCCACAAAGTTTTTAATTCGTCTCGTGTCCTTTTAATGTCATGATCGGCCGATCACGTCGGGGTCACCAAAAAATATCTTGTTTCTGATAGGTCCACTCAGTGATAGACCGGGTGAGTCTTTTCCTTGATCAGGTGAAACACCTCCTCAAGTAAAAACCAAGTAAACTTCGTTTTTCAAGTCTGTCAGTATGTTCATTGGGTGAAACACCGAATGAGTCTGTCTTCCTTAATTGGGTGGAACACCGAATCAAGTTTAGTCCAGTCGAGTATATTACAAATTGCTTACATGCTAAATATGCGTGCATGCGGAGAATATTCACCTTTGATATGCAAATATTCTTCGCATGCACCGGATGCGCGTGCAGATGGGTTTTTGACTGCTGCCTGAACACATCGATTTCGATTACTTTTATGATAGAAATGATTAATAAACATAACAGAAGGGGAAGTGGGAATTACATTCATTGTTTTTTAAAGTGGATAATCGATAACAATAATTGAAATATGAACTGATTCCTTAACCATCATATGCAGATTCTTCTTCGATGGCACTACAACCCAAATTGAGGCTTGGCCTCCCGGATGCATTGCCTCCAATTATCTCGGTCCAAAGACCGCGTTCTTCAGTTAGAAAATCTTAGAATTGATCTGCAATCTGGGTGCACACAGTCCTCTCAACGTTTCCTTGGCTTCCTTTGGGTCGAATACCATCGGCTCTGTCTTTTAGCACTTGTTTCGGTATCCTTTCCTCGTGCATAGGTGCAATGAGGCCATTAGCAATTTACAAATTTTAACTAGTGTTGAAAATCTTTCGAAGGACTTTTCTCTCGAAGATATTGGTTTGCTTTTCCGACACTTGCGTCAAAGCCCACGACTCAAATCCATAAAGCAATAAGGGATGCGCAGTCTATTGCGTCTGTGTACTTTTCTCGATCTCATTATGGGGAGGGCCGCATAAAATGCTTTATAAGCTGCAGTAATTTGCCTTTGGATTTCGTGTTTTTCGTTTCCATCCTCCGAGAGTAGGGTTCCTAGGTAGACGAATCGGCCCACCTGTTCTAAATTATACTCACCCAGCCCCAGCCGCCTTAGGAGTTGAGCCATGTATTTAGTTTTGGATTCATTGATCCTGAGCCCCACTTCACTAGCTGCTGACTTGAACTGTTTGAACACTTCCTTCCTACGTAGCATCGACCCGGCAAGAATATCCACGTCGTCTCCGTACGCGACTAATTGCACGGATTTTACCAGTAAGATACCTCTGCTATCAACTGTGGCCACCTTCCTGACGACGTATTCGAGCACCAAGTTAAAGAGGGTGGGGGCGAGACCACCCCTTTGTTTAAACCCCGACGCTAAAGCTTTGTGTCAGTTCGTTTCGAATTTTTGTCTGGCCTTCGTTAATTATTGTGGCTTTCACTAGCCGGACTAGCTTCAATGTACACTTTTTATACACTGGACAAATTCCACTGTTCCTCGAGTTGTCAGGTATTTGTTCGGTTGTCCAGATTCTGTTGGTTAGTTTGTAAATTCGACTGGTGAGCTCTGTTCCCCCTTCGCAAAGGGTGTTTTGCAGTTTAAAATCTATCCTAGTGCTTCGAAATGTGCCTTGATTGTGGACATGTAAGCCACTTTGACCGTGTTGTCTTTCAACTTTTCCACATTGATTTTAGCAGTCCAGCTCCCGTCGCTGGTTTTGGCTATTTGACAAAGGTATTTCCCTCTAATCAAGACAGGTTCCGAGTCACAGTTAGCACCTCGTAGCGTCCTCACGTGCAATATGTTTTAGGCAGCTCTTTTTCGACGAGGACGTTGTCGATTTGATTAGATCTATGCCTATAGGGGAAGCAAATGAAATTTACGATTAAATTGATGAATTGATCATTATCGTTTGTTTCGTTATGGAGCCTGTGCCCTCCTGTGATGCCTCTACGGATTTGATTGCCAATTCTAGCGTTGAAGTCTCCCATGTCCAATGGGGTGTAGAATTCGTCGTTAGTGACATCATCTTTTTCCTTCGTTGACGCATTGCAGTTTATATACCACACATTGAAAAACTTCCGAAGTCATTGTCGTTCCAGGACACATTCATATTTTCGAAGAAAGCGTATCAGTGCTTCGCTCAATCCCCTGCCAGGAGGCCCAGTCTGCATAGTTTTCTCCATTTCAAGGCGCGGAAAGCGCGCATTTTCGTCTTGCGTCTGCTGTTTTGATGGCAAAACATCCAGTGGTTATCGCATGGAGGTGGAGGTAGCAGGGCTGTTGATGCGAAATACAAGAGGCGTTTCACAGGATTTGTGCTAGCCGTGTATCAAATCCGGGTGTCGCCTTGTGATCCTTACTATCATTTGACCACCTAGATTACAAGAACCAACAAAAAAAATTCAGTTGAGATAAAAGCTATTTGTTCAGTGCTAGCAAGAATTGTAAGTTGTTTGTCATCAATATATTCCATTTTTAAAAGGAAATATATTCTCAAATGACGAAGTACACTTAGGCCTTTTAGAAATAATTACAATAATAATCGTTGCCGCGATAATCTAATTTGATCAAAGCCTTGAAGTGTGTTAGAGCACTTCATTCAAGACCATAACAGTATAATAAAGTACAGTGTAAAAGGCAATGTAATTAACATTTCGCTCGCCTGTGATTATGACCCTCATTTGTTGCAGGTACTCATTGACAGCGAAGTCGACTAGTATCCGACATCCAGTAACGATAAAAATCCCTCTGCCGCAGGTAGTATTTGAACCGCCACCTTCCGCTACCAGAGCTTAGTGCTCTAAGCAAGTGTTTAGAGAGTGGTGTCATTGCGTATTCACATACATGTACAGTAAGTTAGCTACCTGGTCCGTGGCCCTTGTGATTTGTGTATTAATGTGTCGGTGAGTCAATGGTCCTTAGATGGTTTTATTGTGTGTGTTTCCCTATTCCATGTGGCAAGTCACAAACTCCTATACTCACAACCGCGGTGTGCGCGTTGGTGTGCGAATGCGGTGCATTACATACACGGCACTAACACCAGGGTAAATGCGGGCAAGTACTGAAGAAGGTCGAACATGTGCAATAATTTCAACCAGTGCGCCGGGAAGTACATATCCTTAATATAGTCTACTTGTCACTTGTAACATTTGTGAAAAACTTACATCAAGAATGTGGCGACGTCCACGGGTAAGTGTAATTTTTGTAAAAGTTAACAAACAAAAGCCGAAGCGGCTTCTTCAATGGCGCGACAGGCCAAATCGGCCGTTGGCCTCCAGGATAGACTTCCTGCAACCATCTCGATCCTACGATCGCGTCCTCCATTTGGGAAATCTCAGCAGTTTTTTTACTGTCCACTGAGTCCTCCTACCGTTTCCGTGACTTTTCCACTAGGCCGCGTCCTTCGGGTGTACCTTTGAATATACGGTTAGGTATTCGCTTGTTTTCCATTCCTTCTACGTGACCGGCCCACTGCAATTTTCATAATTTTATCAGTAAGATACTGCTTGATCTCCATAGAGGTGGTACAACTCATGGTTGCATCTACTTCGGCAGTCACCTCCGTCTTTTACCGGTCCAAGTATTCGACATAGAACTTAACGTTCAAATGTGTCGATGGACTTAAGTTCGCTTCCTTGTTTGTGTAAAGGACAAATTACGCTCTTGCACTGGTCGTCAGGTAATTTATCATTTGTCTAAATTTTTAAAATAAGTTTATGTAGGAGTTTATCCAGGCAATTTCCTCCCATTTGTAATAGTTCACCTGGGATACCATCGAATCCCGGGGCCTTGTTCAGTTTTTGTTTGCTCAAGGCTGGTTTCACCCCTTCAATAGAAGGAAGTTCGATTGGTGTGTTATTTATAACTTCCGGGTTCGTTAAAGTTGTACTTCTCGCTGGCGCTTCCACCGAGTTGAACAGCTTCTTTAACTATTTCATACACCTTTTCTTGATATTGTCGGGGTTACCTAGGATGTTTCCTTGGTCATCTTTACAGAGATTTGTCTGCGGCCTATAGCCTCGTATGAAATCTTTCATCGCGCCGCGTGAAGTTCGTACATTTTTATTTTTCGTTTTCAAATTTTAATATTCTATCATTGTTTTATTTTCGCTGTCCTTTTCTGCACGTCCGGTTTGCTATTCACCTAAGGTCGGCATAAGTTTCTTATTTTCCCCTTGTGGGTCATTCTTCCCCGTCGAATCAATCATTACGGGTACGTTTGGTTTGGAAGCCGATTGTCTTTTCTGCGGTTGTTATTATTCCATCTTTTAGCTTTGTCCACGTCTCTTCGACGTCGAGTTCGGCTGGTGATGTACTATTGAAGTAGTTGAATAGCTCTGTAGTGTATGCGACCATGTCCTTTTGTGAGTGTCGCGATATGAGAACCAGGTAAGAACTTACCGTCATGTTTTCACTGATAGCGAAATCAATAAGACGCTGATGTTGTCATTCGTGCCTTCATGAGGCTGTGCCTTCCAGTTGTTCGTCGATAAGAATCCTCGCATCCAATCTGGACGTTGAAATCCCCTAACACTATTTTTGTACTGTTAGAAGGCAGTGCGTCACAAACTCGTTCCAGGGTATTGTAGAACTCGTTCTTGACCGCGTAGTCTTTCCCTTCGGTTGCTGGGTACCAGTTCACTGCCAAATGTTAAAAAAATTTGGTTTGATACGGATACGGTGCTTCCGGATTCTTTTCCTTTTGTGAATACTGTGTGAGAACGTATGTCGTCAACCTTGCACCCGAGCTATTTCGTTTCTTGAATTGTCAAGATGTTGATGTATCCTGAAACTTTTTTTGAGAAGTTCTCACACAGCTCCGATTCTATTTAGAGTGTGAACGTTCCAAGTTCCAAAAGAGTAAACCATATTCCGTATCTTAAGTCGTTGTCCTGTTTACGCGGAAAAGGAGTATTCCCAGGAGGAGTTACCGCCCCCTCGCTGGTAGGTAAGAATATAACATTTCACACTCGCTACGTCGTTGACATTATCCAGCAGATACCGCGAAGAGGTGACGGTTCGGTTTTGCCTCTTTGTACAATTCCATATGTCAAAGTCCAGACCTCGAACTCAAAGCGATGCACTGTCGACTCAACTCCAACGTTATTCGCAAAACATAAAAATGTAATGTGCTAATTCTCTCTATACATAATTTTCAAGCAAAAGTCTCGAAGAGTGCAACTTTCCACAGCTTTCGAAAGAACGCCTTATTATATCTATTCTCAAAAGCAGTAACCTACTCTTGCTGTGAACTAACGCCTATATCACCCCGACCCTCTTGTTTGGAAGTCCTCGAAAAATACGTCAACGACTGGTTGAGCGCACTTTAGTCACCTCAAAACGGAAGAGCAGGTTGCCTTCATGAAACAACATTTTAATGCCTCCAACCTACTTGACCTTTTAAATATAGTTGTTGATTGTCTTAATTCACGACATGAAGCGCCTATTATTCATACCGAAGCCGTGGTTCCATCCACCCCAACACACTTCTCTCTAAGTTCTCCTTATTTAACTCTCTCCTCGGTTTCTGGTTCGTTATATAATTGAATTTCATTCGTCATCAGCCTAATTTTTAACTATCCGACTTAACTCATTGCCCACATCTCACTGTCGTAACAAATGATAGGCCAAATTAATCAAATTATGCATTTTGTTAAAACTCCCCACTGCGTCCCTGCAAAATATGGTTTTGGGCTCGAATCCCGCAGTCGTCTCTTAAACTTAGGTGTATATTCCTTAAAATTATCGTTCAATTTGTAAACCTCGTCATTTATATGCCCGCGTTTCCCTGCATATCTTATCAGAGGCACATCTTATTTCTATATATTTGTCCTGCTGGCACTCTTCGTCAAACCATTCATTCCTTTTGCGCCAAAGTTCGCCTCCTATGGTTTTCTCTGCCATGGTTTTGATTGCGTCATTTAGCTAATCCAACAAGCAGCTCGTTTTTCGGTGAGGATGTGGTCAATCTGTTTTATGATGAATGAAGCCCACATTCGTTTGTGACCCCTTCAAGATGCGAGCGAATTCTATGACCATTTATGTTATATCATATAAACTATGGCCAGTAGTCCTATGGTAAAAGAGCCTCCTCCTTTATAGGAGCTCACGGTAGACTTTCCATATGCAGCGGCCAATAGGGAACGATGCTGCCCGAGCCAGGATATCTTATAATACGCACTGCGGAAGTTGTGGAGAGAGAGGCGAGATCCTCATGCATTACTTTCGCTCATATCCGACTCGAGCCAGAACCAGGGAACTAGAACAAGATAAACTGTTCTTTGGTCTTCCTAAAGAAATTTCTAACTAGAGCGTCAGGGAGTTGAGATCTTTGGCAAATCCTGCGGGCTGATCCTGTGGTTCAGAACCCACCGGATTTCTACTTCCTTACTCGCTACAGCGAGCATGGTTTTGAGAGTTGTGGGATCAAAACGGCACACCATGACACTATTTGTGTTCCACTTCCCATATTTCTCTTTCGAGCGTTTTCGCGCCGTGAGCTACGTTTTGCATTTCCTTTGATTTTTGGAGTTCTCCTTTTAGTCTACATGACCCGCCTCCTGGAACTTCTGAATTTCAGTGTGGGTGATTGGCTCCTTGTATAAAAGGTACAAATCCCTGGTGAATCTGGTTCGCCATCGATTATCACACTAATGTTTTCAGAAACAAAATATGTGTTTGCTTAATCTTGAATTTCCTGTGTTGGATTCCCTTTCCTACGCGGATCATCTTCAATGCTTGGTCACTTCGAAACTTCAAGTGAACGATTATAAACCACTATTTTGTGAATTTTCATTCCGTTTTAATTTTTCTAACAAGGATTCACAATGTTTAAACTTCTCCTTGGTATATATTTGATTTGTAAGTAAAAAAAATGACAGAAAACAAATGTTACTTCACACATGTTAGATTCTTATGAAAAACGGCTCAATATGCCCGATAAAAATGTATATGTCATTCCATTTACTAAAGAGGTTGGTTCACAAATCCTTTATGCAGTCTATACATTCAATATTTTGATAGGAAAACAACAAAGCTTCAATTAAAAAAAAAAAAATAGGGAAACAAAGACTCTAGAGACATAGAATTAGTGGGAAATATTGTCTAGTTAATATTTATCGAAAAGAAAATAGATTTGTTTATCACTTACCTAACTAATAATTTGCTTTCAGGTATATCAACCAGCTGTGAAGCATTGGTTCTACAAAAAGAAAGTGGATGATAAATTCATCTGGACACCCTTCACCCATCATGATTCTGCACTCATCGAAGCACACTTCAGTGATCCAAGTAAGTTTCAACTAGATTATAATATTTTTATCACAACCCTTATGCTATTTTCATTCCAAAGAGATGTTAACTTCATTTTTAGATTTCCTTGCCAATAATATCATCTAACTGGTCTTTAAGAGCAGACACTAATCACTTTCCATTTCTTGTTTTTAAGAGCTCCGCTCTGAGTCTTTAACTTACCCAAGAGTTTTTCTGGACGGCATTTAAGATGTCTGTATTCGGTATTCAGACGACCATCTTCCTGAAGTGATGATCCTATCCTGCAGTCAATCTTTAGCTCATTGATTTGCGCAGATAAACAGGACGTATTTGTTCAAATAGCTACTCATGGGCTGAGGCCCAGTAAAGCTTGTCTCCTCCCCATCTCAAACAGAATAGCACCAACTTGCTTTGTTTGGCTTTCGGCTTTTGTTCGAGTAGTTTTCTAACCAAACGACCATATTCAGGGAATTGGTATGACCCTATAATAAAACTCTACGAGCTGAGCTTTTATTTGATAAACCCCGTTGTCAGCTTTCTACGCCAACCGGACACAATCTTAATTAGGCCGTTTGCAAGTGCAGGAGATTTATATGAGTAATGTGATATGGACTCCTTCTCCGAAACAAACCCGGTTTGAGTCGCCTCGAATTTGATTTGAAACAAAAGCCCGACAAAGCGTCCCCTTGTCAGCTTCGACACATGAGCCAGTTCACGTCCGACATACAGCAAGTGTCCGGCAAGGACAACATAGTTGCTGACGCTTCGTCACGTGTCTCTAAGGTTAACATCCCCGACTCACTCGACTTTTCGGCTATCGCCAAGGCGCAGGTAGATGACGCAGTACTTCAGAGCTCAAATCCAACCCCAAATATAAATTTCGGAAGTTGCCCATCTTCGGCTCGAGCCTCTCTCTCTGCTACGAATACTCGGAAGAGGGACCCCGGCTATACAATCCGGTCACCTTTCGCAAGCAAGTGTTCCCGACGTAGCGTATCCAGGCATCAGGACGGCAAATCGGTTAGTCACCGAGAAATACTTCTGGCCCTCCATGAATGAGGACATAAACTCCTGGGCCAGAGAGTACATCGCATGCTAAAAATGTAAGGTCACCAGGCATGTAAGAAAAGAAGTGAACTCCTACTTCTCGACATCGTAGGCCCTTTGCGAGACTCGCACGGCTACAAGTATTGCCTCACAATCATCGACAGGTTTACGCAGTGGCCTGAGGCAATACCTCTGAAGGGCATTACGGCGCAATCTTGTGTCGAAGCCCTCTGCCGAGAGTGGATTCCTCGCTTTGGTGTCCCTGCAGTGATCATCACTGACCAGAGAATACAATTTGAGTCCACCCTTTTCTCGGAGTTAGGCAAACTCCTGGGATTCAAACGACAGCGAACTACGGCATACCACCCGCAATTCAATGGGATGCTAGAACGTTGGCACCGGACACTGAAAGCCGCCATTGTGGTCCGCGATGATCCGTCCTGGACTCAGGTCTTGCCTCTCGTCCTACTCGGTCTGCGAACAACCCGCCGAGAGGAATTTGCTGCTCGCAGCTCCGGAGCTGGTATACGGGGAGAACCCAAGACTCCCAAGTAATCCGGTCTTCGACAAGAGATCGGGTCTCACAGACTCCGGATTGCTGCATCTGCTGAGAGACAGTCTCCGCCGCATTAAAGCCACATATCCCTCACGACACTCGCCGGCACCTGCCTGCGCTCCCAAGGAGCTGGACACGTGCACGCACATCCTGGTCAGGACGGATGCCGTCCGGAAGCCGCTGCAGCCTCCATACCGAGGCCCGTATCGTGCTCTCGAGCAGGGAGAGCATTTTTTCCAGCTCGAGATCGGGGGACATAAAAAGGCTGTCTCCTTATCCAAGGTGAAGCCCGTTTGCGCCCCAAATCAACGTCACGTTCGCTTCGCCGAATGATAGGGAACGCAGTTCCGGGTTCAGTCGCTGAAACGCCTAGGTTTCATCTGGGGCGGAGTGATGTAGCGCAGCGGGGTTAACAGCATTCTAATGTTGTTAATTCGACTGACGGTTGCCACCACCGGTGTTCTCCATAGCGAAAGTTGATACGAAGTTGTGTAGTTTCTCGTCGACTTTATGTAATAAAATTATTTAAATTATTGACGTTTTGTTTTTCAATTAAGAAAAAGGTGCGCGTGGAAGACAGTAAATTAAGAAAATAACATTTATATCAATAAGATTATTTCAGGTTGATTTTTTATGCACATTTTATTGTGACATCTAGAACGTATAAATTAATAAAAAGTCGTGTACAACTCAAACATTTGAAGTCATTAAAATTACCAACAGTACATCCTATACGAGCTCAATAGATTAGAGAAAAGCTTTATCGTCTCAAAAGACTCAAGACGAAAAAACTAAGGTAAACAAACCAATATAACGTTGCCCGCAATGGGCGCATAGATCCTGCAAACCATTATGATTGCGAAGATTGTGTAATGTGTCCCGATATTGAATTCGTAGGTTACAGATCTGTTCATCCCGCCGTAATAAAGCTTCAAAAGAGCACATGTCAATCAAGGAATTTCGAGTTCGTATTGAATCTCCTTTGAACAGTCAATAGCATGACAAGCACAATTTCGGTAAGGGCACCACATTACGCAGCATTCAAGAATATTACGGACGAAGGAGTTATAAAGAATGACCTAGAAATGGATATCCGTGAATTGATAGGATGATAGAGCCAGATATTCTGGAGGCTCGGCTGAGAATGTCAAAATAATGAAGAATCGATCAGAGATTCCTATCAAAGGTGGCACAGCGATCCTTTTAAGAGGCAATCACCGTTAAAGGCTCACTATCGACACAGTAGCCGAGTCTCCGGGCAGAGGTTTTTAGTAAATAGCACAATGAACAGCATTCCTTCGCAGTGTGGAGGCTTGTTCCGAACACACCACCCATATAATGTGTCAAGGTTTGACTGAAGATTGTTCTGATCAGTAGGGGATTCAACAATAGAAAATAATTTTAAATCGTCTGCATACAAAAGCCTAACAAACTCAAAGCTGAGGTACTTTCAATGAGCGAAAAAATAGAGACCAGATGCAACCATTGAAGAAGGCACGATTTACTCTAACATCTAAGTAAAATCTCACGCAGGAGAGAATAGTTGCTCGAAATTCAGCGATCAGAGTGTGATGAGAAGTAAAGAGTAGGTCAATAGAGTCGAAAGCTTTAGAGAAGTCAGTACAGATTGTATGGAGACTTCACATCGAAGTTTGAGAACTCTAACAACTTGATCACATTCTAACACTGTGTTGAAATCCATGCTGCTTTTTCATACTAAGGTGATTGAAAACAATATATATTCTACACAGGGACGGCATGCTCTATGAGAAATTTGCAAATTGGTTGTCCTGAGAACCATTCTCATTTTTCCATTCCTCGCTGTAATTCTTCGTCATCTTCAGATTCTCGTTAAAAAGAACTCCCAGCGATCGCCACGTGTAGGAAGAGATAAGATTTATTAGCAGAGCAGTTGCTGTTGGCTCAGCAGACGTTTCCTAAGTTTTATGCTTCATTGTGAGTATCAATGCACACTCTCGTGTTGAGACCTATATTACCCTTTGCGCGCCATCTTCAATCGGCTATAATAAAAAATGTGGAGTTGAACATAATCTTACAGAGAAACAAAATTCGCAACAACTTCGATGAGTGTAATTCAGTAACTCCGGCAGCTTCTTTTTCTCTCATGTATGTCTCCTGTTCACTCCTTTGTGAAAAACGAGGCATTCGCCCAAGCTCTTTTTACTTACTGTTTTTTTTTCCCCTTATTTTATTTCCAATCAGATTAATGGTTCAGTTCCATTATTACTATACCTAATCCTTTTCAAGCGGTAAACATACAGCCGCGTGGCAACCGCAAGGATAATCAAAAGATCCATGACGACCGGAGTTCGAACTCGGAACAACGAGATCGAAAGACTGACGTTTCATGGAACTCAATCGGAGTTTTTCTCCAGAACCACTAATCACGGGACAATCATCTGGAAGTGGTATTTTTCAAAATTCCCTTCTCATCCGGTTGTTTATGGTCTGTCTCCTTGTGGGCGTTACGGGCTTATTGTGGTTGATACCCCCACCGAGAGAGCTGTTTGTGCCCAACATGCTTTTTCCCATGCATCTGGTTACCTAAAGATGACATACATAATTAATAAGCATCCATTTGTAAAGATGTGCATTTGTCATAGACAGGTATTTTCACTTTACCATGCAAGGGTACTTGTTAACGTCTGTAGAAATTCACTAAAGTCTCCTCCTCTCACAGTATCTCACAATTTACAAACATATTCCTAAAGGTTGATAGAAATATCTACAATTTTTCACTGGAGATAAGATAGAAATTATCTATAATATATCCCTTTAATTATAACTGTTTTTTGAGTCAATTCTCATGTTTTTGCTCACATTTTTTATTTTCACAGATGTCCCGAAAATTGTAGCTGTAGAAGGTGGAAGATATGATGTTAACATTGACGAAAGACTTCGTGTACCAATATTCTGGTCCGGCGAAGCAACAGAAGTGCGTCGTTGCTCCTGGTTCTACAAGGCAGTCGATTCTCGATATGTCCCATACGAGGAGCCTATTGCCGACCAGTTGGAAACCGAATACGAAGAAGCTTGCAGCACAGGTGAATGGCATCGCAAAATTCCACTACCCACAGGGGAAACGGTTGTAATCCACGGAGCAACAGTATTGGTACAATTCCTTCAAACACAATCTACCGACTCCTGGGGTGCGACGACTGTGAGTAAATCTATAAAAATTCAGCCTACTTCCAGTGCTATTTTACTTTTTAATTTGTCATAGCAAACAACAAGTCGGCCACGCATTGTAAAACGCGATTTAGAAGACTTCAACATCGAAACGGGTGAATCGAACAAAGTCGATCACCTGCTTTTCATGGTCCATGGAATTGGATCAGTTTGTGACTTAAAATTCAGAACAGTGGAAGAAGTCGGTATGTAGCAAATATTATATGAAACTAGGTAAAAATTGACAGAGCACTTTCTCTTCAGTTGACGAGTTTCGAAATATCGCAACACAATTGATTCAGTCGCACTATAAAAATTCTTGTGAAAGTGGGCGTGTCGGCCGGGTCGAAGTACTCCCCGTATCATGGCACAGCGAACTACACTCCGAGGAATCTGGAATCGATGAAAAGCTGAAAGCAATTACTCTAGAGTCTATTCCGAAATTACGCAATTTCGCAAATGACACGCTTCTTGACATACTATTTTACACAAGTCCAATATTCTGTCAGAGTATAATGGACACCGTTGCTGGGACCATGAACAAAGTTTACTTAAAGTATTGTCAACGAAATCCAACATTCAATGGAGGAGTTTCGCTGGCTGGTCATAGTTTAGGATCGCTTATCCTTTTCGATTTGCTATGTCATCAAAAACCGCTTGAAAACTCATTTATACAAAATTCCGAAAATCCAGATCAGCCTATTGAACCTCTGCAGATTCGGGCGCCGGCTGATGAAACGGATATGACCTCGAAACAGATTAGCTACACCATTGGCCCGGCAGGTACCGGTCAAGCGTACATCAGTTATCCACAACTAGTCTTCCAACCCAAGAAATTCTTCGCTCTTGGTTCACCTATCGGTGAGTATTTTAATTGAATTAGCCATTTAGGAGTCAAGAAGCTAAATATTTTCGATTTGTCTTGTCAGGTATGTTCGTAACCATCCGTGGGATCGATCGCCTGGGCTTAGAGTTCAAATTACCGACATGCCCAGGTTTCTATAATATCTTCCACCCTTACGATCCCGTCGCTTATCGCATTGAAGCCCTTGTGAATACTGATCTAAGCACAGTCCGGCCAGTGCTTGTACCCCATCATAAAGGCCGTAAACGTATGCACTTGGAGTTAAGGGAGACAATGACCCGCGTGGGAGCTGATATTAAGCAAAAAATTGTGGATACTTTTAAAAATACTATGGACACCGTTTATCAACTAACGGCAAAACAGAAAACTTCGCCAGACCCTGAGGAAATTGAAAAAGAAGTTGATAAGGTATGGCTTCTACTTTCAACTGGTATTCTCTTTGCTCATCTCATCCTAATATCTCTCCAGGTCCTTGAAATGCAGTTGAAAATTGACAAAGAGCCGCGATCTCGGACCAACTCAAGTCAGTCGGATGTGGACACCGGTGAAGTAGACCTACCCCTAGGCAAATTGAATGAAGGGAAACGAATCGATCATGTGCTACAGGAAGCTCCGTTAGAGTTCTTCAACGAATACTTGTTCGCTTTAACAAGTCACGTATGTTATTGGTAAGTCGAGTAAGAACTAGATTTCGAGTTCGTTCACTTTTACAATTATATTTATTTCTCTTCAAAAAATTATTTCTATTTTTGTTTCAATGCTGAATGTATGATTCCAGTTGGCAATGTTATCATTATTAGAAGTGAAAATATTTTCTCACGCATCAGTGCTTCATGAGATAACAGAGTTCTTTTCGTTTCTCCCACAGGGAATCGGCGGACACAATACTTTTCATCATGAAGGAAATATATTCATCGTTGGATGTTAAAACCGATAGCCAAGTACCGCAACAGAGTATGACAATCGAACGGCCACAATCTAGCTCCTCCCGTTCGTCACGGGATTATAGTGCGAACGTGGAACATAACTAACTCGGACAAGAAAGTACTAACCACGGGGAGATACTGGAATGACATAATCAAACTTTGTATTACACACACTTGCGACGATATGATATCAGTAATTTTTGCTAGTACTTTTAATATATAAACGATTATTTTGCTCTGTTCTGGGTTTTTTATTTATTAAAATTGTTGTAATAAAATCTTTTTGAAATGTGCAATTTGTGCGATTTTTATTTGGAACAAGAAACCAGCGAAAACATCGCAATGTTTGAAACACGCGCCGAGGCACCGAGAAACCAAAATAAAGAGGAAGCCCTGCAAAATGATGCGGCTGGGTAGTGGGAGTCCTTACTAGAGCCGAAGAGGAAAGGTTCATCAGAAAATGCACAACAGCGGTGAAGAGCATGCGGTCAGCAACGTTCCTCTTGAATAACGTCAGCTAGCAAAGGCATGAAAAACGGCCTGGTGGAAGAGCCCCTGGAATGCATTTCCTTTCACAGACAAAATTAGCAGTGGAAGACGGGCGAAAAGCAGAAAACACTGTAAGCGTCAATTGGATCGTCTGTCCAAACCATAGAAGGTTACGAATGGTAAATCACTAACCAGAAACACAGGGAAACGAACCGTCGGCTCTGCTCATTAAACCGCAGGAAGTTCTCAGTGAAATCCGCTATGAGATTAAGCCCGAAGGCAGTGAAGTAGAAGTGTCTTTACGGAAACGAAGGGTGGCGGAAACCTCATCGACCTAGACCCGAAGATAACTACCAGAAGTGCGGCTTTGCGAGGCGGTGAAGGGAGTAGAATAAGTCAAAGAAAAGGCCAAAGTGGAGGGGGTAACCAATGCCCGGATAGGAATCATTTCTCTGCGCCCAAAAACTCGCTGTAGTGGAAGCCGCCGATAAATACACGAGGAAGTTTCTTAACAGGGAACCCACGAAAGCACAGCATGCCGTAGATACGATCAGATAGGTCACCAAGCGAATGAAAAAGGAATTGCGTTCTCTGCAGGGATCGTGGGGCGTCTGGTAAGAACGTTGCAAACTATAGGCTCGAAGCAGTATCCAGCCTTCAAAAGGGGAACTGAAAAGGGCTAGGACCCGGCTAGTATGATCCGCATCCTACAAATAAACATGCACGGAGGTGCAGCCGCGCACGAGTTGCTAGAGCAATTCGTTGCAGAGGTATAGTATAGTGCTAATCATCGAGCAAAACCGGAACAATGACACAGCTTCATGGCATCTTGATTTATCGGGTACGCATTCAACGCTTTTCTGAAGGAGGGCATTTTCACTTGTCGCTGGATGGCAAGACCCACGTTGATCAGCAAAAAGAAAGGTAACCCTGAGCTGCCGTCTGCATACCGACTGCTGTGTATGTTTGATACGACCAGGAAAATGCTCGAAAAAACTCATCAAGAGTAGACTCGCTGAAGCTATACTAGGCATATTACAAAATTCATTTTACATGCCGAACTATCTATTGTGGTTATTGAAGGGTTATTTGAGAAGCCGCTCCCGGCTCTATGAGACGCTAAAGCGCTAGGGCCGGGCCTGTGGAACGCTTCCTACGATAGTCTACGAAGAATCAATATGCCAGTAGAGTCGCGCCTGGTCCGTTATGCAGATGACATTGCGGCACTTGTTGATGGACGCACTATTGAAAAAGAGTGAAGCAAACTTGGCATATTGATGCAACTGTTCATGATTTCAATCTTGCGCTGGAAAAAAAGGAATTGATCTTCACTAGAAATAGTATTCTGACCCTACGTCCCATATCGAGCTGCCTATAAAGTTAAAACCAACGTTTCATACATTGGTTTAACACTCTACTGAAAGATGAGCTTCTTCGAGCAAATCAAAGGAGTAGGGGACAAGGCTGCAGCTGGAGTCTTGGCTTTAAGTCGGCTAATGACGAATGTTGGAGCCTTACTCTACCAAGAGACGCCTTCTTATGGGAGCACAATATCCTCTGCTCTATGGCACGGAGGGATGGGCCAGATGCCCTTCGCAAAGAGGCGCCTTGCCCAACTGCAACCACGAAAAGCTTTACGAGTGGCGTCTACCTATCGCACTGTCTCAGAACCGGCTGCGATGGCGATCGTGGGAGTGATCTCCGTTGCCCTCCTTGCTAAGGAACATAAAGCCACCTACAGCTGCAAGGGGGAAGACTTAAGAGAGGTGGTTGCCCGTGAAGAACGGCAATCTACACTAATTCTTGACAAAATGAGTGAAGAAGCAGTTGAGCTGCGCGACTCATCGGCACACCTTGTGCTCTTGTGGAAATGTGAATGGGAGTGATTTAAATTTTCCGGAATCGTTCACTGTCTGTGAAGTCTTTCTATAAATATTAAAAAAGATACCATTTTCCTCTCTAATGATCCTTAGATCCAAAAACATGAGTTCTCCATTGTCTTCTATCCCCATTCTGAATATTAAGTTCAGATGTACCTTATTCAGGACCTCCAGCACCTCCTCTAATTTTATGGAGAATGGTGAAAACGTCATTTACATACCTTGTCGAGATTGGGAGCAGGTCTTTGGAATGAAGATCATTCTTTATCATCGTCATCATCAACGACGGTGATACCTCTATAATTGCTACACTGTGTGATATTTCCTTTTTTTCTGTACGAGACAGGTAATGCCTCTTTACCAGTCATCAGCCATCGATTTGCTGTCCCACACCTTGAGCACAAGCCGATGAACCACTTGGCCAAGGCTTGACGACTCAAATTTACTATAAATTTATATTTAACCAATGCGGCTGTAATTCCATTGGCTCCTGGCCACTTATGATTTTTAAGCCAATGAATTGCACGGACTCTTTCTCCTATACTTGGTGGTGACAGTATTTGTCCGTCATGTTCAATTGGCGGGACCTCCAACTCACCGATGTTCTGGTGGTTCAGTACTTCATCAAAGTACTTAACCCATCGCTCCAATATGCCCATTCTGCCGAAGTGTGTAAGGCTCCATCCTGCTGACTTGTTGGTAAAACGTCTGCGCCTGGTACGGTTGCTCCCTGTACTTTTCTAGTTCGCAGACCTGTTGGTTCTCCCAGGCTTACTTTTTCCGTCTGTGAAGTCGCTACTCCGTTCGACGGAGTTCGTGATAATTCCTTTGAGTCCTTTGAGAATGCAACATTACTCGGTATGCAGCATTCTTCCGTTCCGTTGCTAGCTTACATTCATCGTCAAACCAACCGTTCCGGCTCTTTTTGCGGCTGGGGCCAAGTATGTTTGTGACCGTATTTATGATAACGTTCTTCAAGTAATTGTGAAGATAATTTGTTGTTGCGTTATCCATCCATCCATCGGTTATTGCGGAATCCATTTCCCTCTTAAAGGTGTTGCGGAGGGCTGTGTTGTGGATGACTTCGGTGTTAACTCTCACCTGATTGACAGAGGGGATTCTGGGTGGTGTTGTTACTCGAGTTCGAAGCACCATGCCAACGAGATAGGGCTCTGAGTCTATATTGGCCCCCCCTATATGTTTTGACATTCATCAGGGCTAAGAGCTGGCGGCGTTCGATCAGCACGTGGCAAATTTGGTGGAAAGTGGTCCCGCCTGGAGAGGCTCACGTAAGTTTGTGGAGCGCTTTCCGCGCAAACCAGGTACTTTCAACAATCATTTCATGTGACATTGCTAATTGAATTATCTGCATTCCGTTATCATTTCTATTTTGATGTAAGCTATGGGAGCGACCGTATCGCCTGAAGGCGAGCTCCGTCCCTACTGGTCTCTTAAAATCCCCAAGTACAATTTTGATATCATATCTGGGACAGGCTTCGAGGGTTCGTTCTACTCCCTCGTAGAAGGTATCCTTCTCCGACTCTGCAATCTCCTCTGTAGGGGCGTGAACGTTAATGAGGCTTATGTTTCTAAATTTGCCTCACAAGCGCGGAGGGCACAGCCGTTCGTTTCTCTTTTCAAGGCCGATAATAACAGGTTTCATTTTTTGGCTGACTAAGAAACCTACTCAGAGCACATGGTTTATTGGATGGCCACTATAATATATGGTGTAGCGACTCTTTTCCAGGAAACCGGTCTCTGTCCAACGCATCTCCTGTAACGTTGTTACGTCAGCCCTATATAGGGACAGGGTATCGGCTAGCTGACAGCTCCATCTCTGAACAGAGAACGCACGTTCCTTGAGAAAATGGGCAAATCGTTATTCTTTTTTCATTGCCCGGTGCGTCATTGCAAAATCTACCCAGTCCGAGGCTCCTGTGGTGTCTTCGTACCAAGGGTTGTCAGCCCTAGCCAACCCCCAACCTGGAGGACCAGTTGGTACAATTTGTCCCGTTTCATCCCGCCTTCATCCTTTTCCGTCTGCAGCTTTTCATTAAAAAAGAGCTCCCAGCGGTCACTACGTGGAGATGGAGGTAGGGTTTGGTAGCAGAGCTATTGGTGTTGGTTCAGCAGGCGTTTCCAAAATGTTATGCTCCATCGTGGGTACAAATCCACATGTTGCCCTAGGACCTATACTACGCTTTGACCACCATTCTTAACCTTCACCATGAATATGTCACTTAAGAGGGAGTGCAGGGAAATCCCCTTGCCACCCCTCTGATTCCTTTGTAGTATTGTCCTATAAATATCAGAATGTTCTTCTACAAATTCTGCTTTCTTGAAGATAAGTCTAGTCACTAAAGCTGTTAACCTCCAAATTCTTTAAGATAGATTGACATGAAATTTGGGGTGGAGGCGGAGGGTGGCATAAGAAAGGAAGGTTATATAGCGCTGATGTGCCCCCCTCCAGGGTGGATTTTATTTTCGAAATAACCACAGAAATCAATTAAATGATCAATTCTCAGCAAAAAATGTTTAATGAAATTTTTTCGTACAATTAGTAATTTTCGAGTTATGCATGTTGCATGTCGTTTTGTCATTGAAAAAATGTTTGTTGATCAACGGTTTTTCGCAAATAGTAACTCGAAAACCATGCATTTCATGCAGAAATGATATTAAGCACAAATAAAACAGTGACGTTTTTCGGGTTGGTAAATTAGCAAAAAATCTAACTTCTTCTGAACGGGTTTTGTGGCGAAGCATGACGAACGCACTCAGTTTTTTCAGTCAGGCGGCCATGACTCCAAAATATTTTAGTCATAATTATTGTCATTTATCTTATCCAAAAACCTCCACACAATTTATAATTAATTGACGCATGAACCATTAATTCTTTTCTTTTCATCGATATATGTGACGCTTCCAAGGCAGAATTTCGAGATTTTTTCTCGATTTCGTCTTGCTCAGTCTGACTGCACGTTCGACTTTTTGTCTACCGTCGTTGTCTACCATGGTAACAAGAAGAGGAGCACCATCAGCAATGTTCGCAAAATCCGCTATTGCCTGGCCGCTATTAACGAACTGAAGTTGAAAGCGTCCGGGAAACTCCGCTCGAAGAAGGAAAAACAATTGGAACCTCCACCGCCAACAGAAATCGTCGAGGACCTAGAGACGTTTTACGTCGAAAAACTGCTGCAGGTGACAACAAGAAGTCTAGGTTTGGAGGGGGGATGACATCAGATGCTGAATTGTCGAAAGTCTTCCAAGCATTTCTCAGAGATGTGGACGATTTGAAATGATGGAAGACGCTCATTAATTCATATAAAGTCAAGTTAGAAACTTCCTCTGGAAATAGACACTAGTGCCAAGGAATTACGAAATTACATTGAGAAACTTTTGGGGTAACAAAAAGAGATAAAGGAATGGAAACCATCTTCTTTAGTAAGTTTAGTTTTCATAAGTTGTTAAAAAGATAATAAAAACGAAGATTTTTCAAGAGATGGCACGGAACGACTTTCCACTACTTTCCAGTCCCCGGTTCATTGCTTGTCACACCTGGAAATTAAGTGTCCACAAACAGGCCGAGACAGGGCTCTCAACAGCTGCCGTGTCACCGTTTTGGCGAAAGATCTAGTAACTGTCAGCTGGATGCACAATATGCTTTAGCCGATGGCACAATGGACACCAGACGGGCTGTATGGGGAAACAATTGAACTTGTCTCCGACGCACTTGAGGACTGCTTCTATAAAAAACTGAACAATGCCTGTGAGTGAAACGTCTAAGCTAAATCACTTACTGACAGTGCTAACGCTTGGTATCCGTGCGCCAAACCAATTGCTGCGCGAAATGAAGCAGTTGAGTGATGACAAAGTCAGCCTCGACCTGCTAAAGTTATTGTGGTTGCATGGTTTCTTTGGACACGTTCGATTCGGTGTCTTTGGACACGTTGACCGCTACCGAGGATAAGATGACCACGCACCACTTGCAGTTGGCGAGGTGTCACGAGACATCAAACCAGGTGGCAGAGCTGCAGGAGACGGTGACAGCGCTAACAGCCACCAGTTCTAAATTGGCAGAGATGGTCGGTGCTTTGCGTTCGGGAAATAGTACTAAATCTCAGTCTAGATTCGCCTTCTGAAAAGCGCGATCGAGTTATAGGTCGGCAGGACCTCGACAAATGTCGAAGTATGCTGGTACCACCGACGGCTTGCTTGTTAAAACAGGCGTTGAAGTCTCAGTTAGCTCCTCATCCCAGGATCATGGATTAACACCGTAAATCTTAAATTTCTGGACAGCAATTTCCAGGTCCCTCATTGACTCCACAATCTCCATTAGGTTATCAGGAAGAATCTCCACCTGCACGCTGAACACTCTTTCCATTATTTTGCAGACATTGCCAACACACATATCCGCGCACTTCACCAAAAATACTACGACATCACTACCAAGCGTAGTCTCTCTGACCCAGTTAAGCCTGACGTTCAGCGCCACCTTAACATTACCAACCGAACCCTAAGGCTTACCTGCCTATGTTGAAGAACAATGACTCCTGTCTGAATGTGTGCTCCCCAGAGCCTATCCAGGCGTTTTAGACCACCAAGCAACAGCTGGTAAAAGCTACACTTCTGACATTCCCTCAGCAAAATCCACTCCCAACCATGAAACAAATCTGGAACTCCACTCAACAGAACTTTAGCACCTATGATCGTGAGATATCGGCCGCATATCTCACAATAAAGTACTTCATATATTCTCTTGAAAGTGAGCCGTTTACAGTGTTCACGGATCATAAACCACGTACCTTTGCTTTGAAATATAAGCCTGGCAAAGCGTCCCATCTCTAACCTTGGCAACTGAGCTTCATCAGTCAGTAAACTTCCGATATTCAACACGTGTTTGGAAAAGATAACTTAGTTGCCGGCGCTATGCTTTGTGAAGTGTTGTAGAGGTTAAGATCTCCGCCAACGTCGATTTCCCAGCGATCGCGGGGCGTAGAAGGACGACACAGTTTTCAGAGCCTGAAGACCAACTCCCTATACTCATTTAGGAGGTACATATTTTCGGCGTCTAGTATATACTGCGATAGCTCAGACAAGGAACCAATGTCAAATATTCCAGCTGATTTCCGCAAATTATTTATGGCCGTTCATGAGCAAGAAAATTATCTCTTGAGACAGTGAATCAAAAGCCAGTAGTGCAAAACTACAAAACATGTGGTGAATGAGGTAATTGTGGTTTCATGTATTACTTCACAAACATCCATAGGTTTATGCGGTGGCCGGAGGCGATACCTCTGAAAAACATTTCTTCACAATCTTGTGGCGGGTTCTTCTGTCGAGAGTGGAGTCAATCTCTCTTGGCATCATCAGCGAATGCAGTTCGAGTCCTCCCTTTCTTCGGAGTTAAGAAAACTCCACAGCTTTTAACGCCACCGGAGAATCACCTAATATCCGCCGTCCAATGGGGAGTTCGAAAGATAGGACAGGACACTGAAAGCCGCTACAATGGATTCTTCTAGGTCCGAAGTCTTGCCACTCGTGTGTCTTGGGCTACAAGGACGTAGTGCGGAAGGTGAAGCCACCACTACCTGCCAACCACACGAAAAACGTTACCGATGTGCCCAGTGATCTAAACTCCCTCACGGGCGTCCTAATTAGGAATGCCGCCATCTTATGAAAGCCCCTAAGGGAGTTATGAGTCTGGCTCCTCGCTGAAACCCCTTTGGTTTCAGCTAAGGCAGGAGTGCCGTAGCGAAGCGAGCAATTTGTGAAACGAACGCATCTAATTTTGGATGCTCTGGA
The DNA here is from genome assembly GCF_905115235.1 of Hermetia illucens. Lineage (NCBI taxonomy): Eukaryota > Metazoa > Arthropoda > Insecta > Diptera > Stratiomyidae > Hermetia > Hermetia illucens. The sequence goes on from NC_051853.1 coordinate 65,448,785, forward strand.
AAGAGCCATGACTCCGGAATATTATGTTCATAATTAATTGATTCGGGGATAATTAATTCTTTTCTAATTATAACAAAATAAATTTATAATAAAGTTAAGATATTTGTAAGGGAGCATGTTTAAATAGCAGATTTATCGATGAAACCAGTCCTCCCGCGGTTGGAGCATGTTATACCCTCAATTTAGTTATTCACGTCTGCGGTTTCAACAGGTCCCTTTATCAATTTAAACAGATCAAAAATGGTAATTTTAAATGTATCTTCCTAAAACTTCACGAATAATAACCGAATCGAAAGTTGCGTCCCAGTTGGATTTATTGGTCTCAAATAGGTTTTTTTTCGGAAAACAAGTACATTGCATTGTTAGGAAAACATTTTAGCGAGCACAGGTTTGACTGAGTTGCATAATGCACTGATAAATGCGTTATGCTGATTAGTGCAATACAAATTTATTAAATTATGTTCTTCGTACGAAATCCAGTATAATGCCTCCAGAGATACTCAACTTTATTAGTATATCGAGTCAGAATTAACATTTTCGATGCATTTTAAGAGAGCCATATTTCCATAAGAATGCATGCACTATTGCAAGGCTATTAACCGTCATGAAGAGTCGATTCTTATTGTTCTAATAACTTCTGTTAATTGAAGATGTGCTGCGAACGCGTTTTAATCAGCGGCAGACAATTCCATTATCTCATTAGCAAAACAACAACAGATAATTCGGGCGAGCTCGAGATAGAGGCGCTCTTTAATCTCCATTCCTTCAATGTAGAGCGTATTTGAATGTTTTATAATTAGATACTTACTCAGAGTTCGCGAAGAAAAGTCGGCGGTGCATTTTTTCTGTTACGCTGTATTAACTATACCAAGTGCAACCTGTATTTGCATCCAAGACGTCATCGGAAATATAGATTAGTTGGCGATTCCGTCCGTTTTCGAGAGTGTTCATCAGTCGTACAGGTCGGGCTGTTTGTTTTCACTGTGCAAAGCCATTCAGAGAAAAAGTGTATCACTCAGTCGTGGCGCCAAATGCTCTCCCGGCCTTCCTCTAAAGTCCGGAACCAGAGTCCCGCGAAGCCCCGGTGCTCCACCCCGTATAATTGAATCAGCCAAAAGTTGTCGTGATCGACGCAGGCCATCAGACATTATGAGTAATTGGCCACTTTATTTGCGTCTGCCATATTGGAGGGTGAGGTTGCTCTTCGCTAAAAGTGTATCTTGTTTACTTGGACTGTGTTTTTTATCTACTACCGCAGAGCTCTTTATCAGACGACATGGATCAGTCGACTGCACGCACTATCGACCAGCTGTTTAGAGGCAATGATAAACTTGAAATCAGAGGTGAGTGTTTCAGCACTGGTTTTTGTGATCGACGCAGTGTGAATAGCCGATGGTTCTGATAGTTATCATGGTCCATTAATTACCAAAATATATTTCTAGTGGGTGAAATGACCTTCAATAATATAAGTTTTCCAGATTTCCGCTTGGGAAAAAAACAACTCTCAATTTGCAGGCAAAATGCATAGAGTCAATTGTGTAGAGGAATATTGTTACACAATACAATATTATATTAAACATACGTGCCAATGCATATGATGCAACGGAACAAATAGCTGCATGCATTGAAAACGAAAACGTTTTCTTGGGGTTATCGCTTTTCTCGGCGTTGAAATTCAGTTTGCATGAATGAAAGTGGAAGAAGATGAATTATAATAAATGATCGCTGCGAATTCATATTTACAGCTTCCACAAAAGGTGCTGCAGGTCGCCATGGTGTAGGCCAGTTGGGTTAATGTTTGTGATTCTCGGTTCTTGGAATCAGTGGTCCTGCTATGAATATCACAATTGGTGGTGCCTTCAGGATGGAATTCACAATATCTGCTCTTGGAACGTGGGAGAGCCCACTTTAGTTTCACTTCTGAAAACGGTGCTCCAACCATTTAAAATTCCTTGAAAGATTCAGGGTCTAACTGAATTTGGTTTCAAATTATTCTGCAGAGTTTCGCATCCAAAAGAGCTACTAATCTACAGCTGTAAAATCAGTCCAAATCCCCACCAAAACAAACTTTCAACGGTTCGGAAATATTGCCAAAATTAGCCAATTGTTAGTTTACTGCTAAGTAGATGTACTTCATTTGACCTTCCTCCAAGTAGAACTTATAAGAATTGCAGTGTTCACAAAAGGTCTACACACTAGTCTCTCATTTCTTTGGTACACCAGAAGTTTTAATCATGACGATGTAGCAGGAACCCTGGGTCTATCTGCAAACAGGGGTTGGCCAAGGCGGCCGTATACATAAATATGATAGGTTTACAGAGGAAACTCCTGGCCCGGTGGTAGCTCTCATTCTATCCTTCCTTTCGTCTAGGTGATCTGTTTCGGAAATTTTAGTAATAGGTTATGTTGCGTTACGTAGGTTACGTTGAGAGAAAGACACAGACCTTTTATTAACAATGTTGTACCTTACCATAAAGTTGCCTATTCAACGGCTTCATGCCTATGGCGTTACGCGGCTTTTGTGAATCTGGAAGTGTATTCCAGAGGTAGAGGATACTCAGATTTTTTATTCAAACAGTTTATCATATAAAAGATACGCATTTAATAAGTACTTTGTGAAATTTTTATTAAAAAAAATTTGAAATTTCAGCCATTGGACCTCATCTACTGTGACCCTTCAAAAAAGTTCTCTTTGATGTGATTCATGTGAAATTAAAAACCGAAAATTTTTTGTTAGTAGATGCTTATAGCTCGTGCTTGAACGAAGGAAAACAATTAAAACCTGCATTTTGACGGAGTCGTGAACAATCCCCATTTTTTAATAATGTTCACCCTGTATGATCTTGAAATATTACTTAAAATAAAGGAAAAAATCTTTCATTCGAGCAGTAGAAATATTTTATAGAAGTGTACAAAATTTGAAGAAGATCGGTTCACAACTTTTTGAGAAATTGTATGTTTTTTATTTGCATAGAGTCGTCGATTCGAGCACATATAATAAAGAGGCTGCTGCAGCAGCAATATCCAGGCCATCCTTTTCCTCTTGCTTGTAATGAACTCCTGCTTCTTCAGTCCCAGCGGCAGCATTTTTAAGGTTTTGTGTAAAACAAAACCTTATTAAAATCGATTTTCTGTCTGTCTTTCAAGTACTTTCCTCCAAAACGGCTGAATCGATCCGAACGAAATTTGGTGGATAGGTGGGAAGTATGAAATCCCACGCATACAGCGAGTAATATAAATGCCAAATTTCATGAAAATCTGGTCATTAACGTCAAAGTTATAGCAGTTCATACTTCGCAATTTCGCGGCGACGTCATAATTAACGAGAATAATTGAGAATCCCGTGAAATCTTAGATTCGCATTTATGAAGAATCTACTTCTACCGAGTCCTTTTTAAAGTTTTGTGCAAAACACTTATGTGAAATTTAAGCCTCGAAAAATGCCACGTTCCAATATCTGCTCAAATAAACTTACTAATAGTATATTACCAACTTTTAGAAATTGACTAAAGAAACCCCTCAAGTTCATCCTAGGAGTACTAAAGCCAAACAAATAAGATGTTGACGTCATAATTAACGAGAATAATTGACATTCGAATGAAATATTGAAATTCCATTCATGAAGAAGCAAGTTCTCCCTAGCCCTTTTTTATCTGTTGTAGGTTAAATTCTTCGCATTTGCTAATAATATTAAACTCAGAGTGTGAAGCGTATGAGGTTGACTCTTATCAATACGAGGCTTTCCATCAAATTATTTATTTAAGTCGCTTTCCAAAAACTAGAGGGCAATGGAATTTTTAACTATGTGACACAGAGCAGACAATAATAATATTGTCAGAAAATTTGACGTCATGTGCAAAACCTTTCGAGTTATAGACTGTTGAATCTCCTTGACCGTCATTAAGAAGGCAAAAATTGTATATGGACAGCAGAACACAAAACCCAGGCTGCTACTCAAGAATGAGGGAATTTGTCGTAGGATGAAGTAAAAGGAGGTTCTAGAACAGACATTAGCTCCAGGCGAGTTGTTTTATGGAGCTGGAGTGGACTTTTCGATGTAATTTAGAAAAAAATCGATTCTCCATTTTATTTGTGGATCAAACTTCAATCGCGTTTTTTTTTTCTATTTTTTTTAAGTCCATAGTCAAAATTTCTCGCAAGCTTCTGGACCGATTTCGCTTAAACTCTGTACACTTATTTTACATACTAAATACTCGATTCAGAACGAAAGATTACAACTTATTTTTATAATTAAAGAAGGACATTTTTTGGCAAAAACACGAGTTTTCTGCTTGCACCTTTACCAAATAATAAATGTTAATTCCTTCGTTCAAAATCATGTACTAAAGAAATCTTTTTAGTTTTTTAATTTCGGATCAAGCAATCATGAGTTATCCTGATTATCGGGTGGACACTTTTTTTAGATGACTCGGTTCTCACCATTACCATTGGCTTAATTCTCGAAAGTTTTAATGAAAATTTCGCATAATATTCTGAAAATAATGCTCAATAAAGTACACAAGTTAAAAATAACATTAATAAATAAAATACTCTGAATTTTTTTTTTTTAAAAATGGCTTGTATCTGAGACATATGTTACTCTAGAGGTTTTGGTTCTTTCACAAGGATTTTCTGCTGTCACTATTGAAACAGATTCAAGTGCTGCAGCGCAGCCATTTTCTGCTGTCAACAAAATGAAACATATCTCCACTTGCCGGACCAATTCCATAATCGGGTTTTTTGAAAACACCCCTGAGTACTATTCATCTTCCATAACTAACCCATCAGTGAAACTTTTTATGTCTGTATTCCCAAATCACTCAAGAACATTTGTCGACCATTCTTTCCTTTTTGTGATTACGACAGGGTATAACATATCTTCTTAACGACAAAGTTCGAAATCATGTGCCCAATATACATCAGAGCCACAGGATGTTTCCCAAAGGTTTCCAGTCAATGATATCATGCTTATATGCGACATCTGCTTCCCATGTCACCCCAAATGAATGGGGGAGATATAGGTCAGCTTCAAGTCCCGCGGACAACAGAGTTCCAGCCCTGACGAGAGGGGATGGAAATGCGGATGGGATTTCCCTCGGGCCCGGAGTTTTGTTGGGGGTTAGGAGTGGAACCTGCACAATTTTCTCTCCGGACAAAGTTTTGCTACATACTTTTCACCCGGACCCGGATTTTTTCTCTAAAGCCCTGCGTACTTCTTATCGTTTCAGTAAAACTTAGGGCACCGATGCTTTGGATATGTACTAGTTGTTCCTGACTATTAGCAAAGTTAAGAGTCGGCCACCAGACGATGCATGCATACATCAAAATGGGCTTTATCATGGATCTAGTGAACCCGATGTGATGACGGTCGCCAGGTTTTACCTATCGCAATCTGTAGGACATTTGATCCATGGGTGTGATGCTTCCACGTTAGCTTATTTTTTCTTTTAGTACATTGATCAATCGGCAGTTTTTTCTATTCTTATTAGAAGGTTTCCCTGATTTAGGAAGCAATATCTCCTTCGCTTCAAGGTAATTAAAATATAAACGTGTATTCCGAATTCGAGCTGAATTCGAATTGTTATTAAAAATCATTAATTTCTTTAAAAATTCACCAGGCGTTCAGCCCATACTGATTTTTGTTTTCCTTTTGGAATCGAAAAATCAATTTCCGGTGTCATGGCCAACAACATTCTTAAAACACCGTACATTCATTCCGTCAAAATAGAATGGTGGTTTACCCTTTTTGGCGTATTAAGTAAACAGTTCTCTTCAAAGGTTTCCCGGTAGTAATAATTTCGGTTGTTTTCTTAACAGCTCCATGAGAGCTCGGGTGCTCAGTGCCAGCCCGATCTATAATACATTCTGCATTACGGAATCAATGATCCTATGCCTAAGAGTGGTATCCTTTAATACGCATCAAAGTCATCATGTTCGAGGAGACCACCGTCAATGGCTTGACCCCATTGAAGAAAGTGGGTTCATTATTCAAGCTGAGAATCAGCGACTTGGTCCGTACTGGGTATTCAGTGATCTAGATCCCATCGTGTTGGTGTTAGAATTTCTTCAATAAATATACTGGACGTTAACATTGTAACCTGCTACTACTCCCATGCCTTCATTCTTGAGATATTGGATACGTCTAATTAATGTTTTACTGGGAATGTCGCCCTCATCGTAAGGTAAAAAAGCAGAGTAACAAAAATTGGCATAGTAGTTATGGTAGACAATTACAGTTTCAACTGTGTTCGTTGTTGTATGCATATCGGTGTATTATTGATGAGTAAGTTTTAAATATTTTTCTCTACACTAGATAAAGTCTAGTCTTTTTGGAACGCCGTCCCCACGTACTTAATGAGGACTATCAGACCTAAGCTTTCAAGGGATTTATCTCAGTGGCTGTGGTTGCCAAGCTTCAACAAAGATTTGCTATTACAATGCAACTGGAATAGCCCTTTAAGCTTCAAAAGCCAAACGTTTCTTTGTAATTGATTGATTGTCAAGAAGAAAAAAATCTTAACTAACTGTTTCGTCCAGGGCAGGGTCCGTCATCAAGTGGACGCGGACTCAGGACTCCCAACATCCTAAACAACAAAATGATTGATTGTGATTGTTTATATTGTGGGAAGTTTGGCAATAACAACTCTGTGTACATGCGCTTTGGTTAGTATAGAGCGGAGCCGCTATAACAATCATAGTGATGTCCTGATTGTGATAAAAAATTCAGAATTATGTAGGCTTACTTTACTTACGTCTATGTATTACAGCAATTACTCAGGTGAAACTACCGAATAAAGTAAACTGAGGAATTTTTAGTGAATGCTCGAAGTACCAAATTCATGTCAAATAGCCCCAAGCGTTAGGGCACACAAATGTGGGGTTCAGGGTGAGCTCATTCTAGCTCCAAATTTCGTTTTAGATTGTCAGGGAAATGTGACAATTAGTTACGACATATAGTTGGCCTTCTCGTTCTGCTTATTTAATTATATTGTACTATCCCCTAACTCCACATCCTATTACTGCACCATTTCCTTTATTAGTATAGCATAAAAAAATTGTTATTTTGGTGTCTGCTTTGAAATTTTCTGCACTAAAATATTTGTTGTTATCCATTGAAACGTGGGTGGGAGACCCAAACTTTCCGAGAATGTCTTTTCTCGCCATGTTGGGTTTCGTTCAATTTTCACAGCACTTTGTTCTTGTTCTTTTTATTCGGGCTAAGAAAGAGGAGCATAATAAGTATTGGAATAGGAAATACGGATAGGCCCCTTCTCCTGATAGTCCACAATGGCATATTGATAAGTTTCAGACTCCAAATGAAGTATAGTTACTTCATCATGTATACTGGGACATAAAAAAACTGATTTGGTACAATATAATCACAACAAGTTCCCACACAGGGGACGGTACTAGAAAGTTTAATGGAAATTCTACTCTTATTAGCAAAAAAATTGAAGCTCCAATTTGTATTTTTCATTTAAATTTATTTACCTAAATATAAAATGGCCAGTACATTCCAAACTATAACAATACTAAGCGGTAAGAAATCTAGCAGAGTTGCAGAGTTCACTTGCTGTAATATTCGTGACAGTAATGGTTGGGTTTACTACTCATTGATGATTCCTCTGAGATGAAAAAAATAAAGAAAAAATCAAGAGAATTGTAATTCATCAAAGGACCCGCAGTTTTCATTACTGTCAAATTAAAATAAATTACAAACATCTAATCGGCAAAATAAAACAAAATAAATTACTTTTGGTAACATAAGTCACAAATCATGAAGTCAAATTTATCTAAAGTGAACCTGTGGAATAGGGAATATCAACACTCTAGAGCGAAACAAAAAGAATGTGGAATACTTCAGAGAATCAAATCAATCTTTCTGCGTTTAGAACTCGTCGAATAATGGAAATGTCTGCTCGGAATGAGAAGAAAGGTAGGATTATAATCGAACAGTCCTGTACTTTCGGAAGTAATAGCCACTCACCAACTTCCTTCTTACCAATGAATATACATATGAGATATAAAAGTCCAACAGCAAATCAAAAATTAATATTATATATTTCGCCAACAATAGGTCTTAAACTTTTCCTGAGGACCAGCTCCAAATTTACCGAAATTCCTGTAGGGAAAAATCATTTGCGGACACCAAAAAGTCACGTTGTACTTTGTGAGAAAACAAAAAGGGGGCAAATAAAAACACTGACTTAATAGATGTAATACACGGTTTAACACAGCGCATTCCTTTGTTAAGATGGAGAAAAAATTTGCAGAGTCTATCTTTTGCGACTAGTTTTAGGATATCAATTTTTTTCTTAGAATGTTTCAGTAAATCAATGTTTGGGCCACTTCTTGCCATTCGCTATTTTTATTGAAAGGGTATTTCTTAAATCCCCGTTCGCCTTGCTCATTGTGGTAAGTTATTATGCTTCCCTTCGCAATGCTCATTTCTTCCACCTGAATCTGCATCTGCTCTAGGCTATGTGCCTATCAATTAACAAATAGTTAAACTAGTTTTCATATCTAAGCCAGAAAAGATGACCGTTTAAATCTAGAGACTTCAAATTAAATTAGTTCAGCATCATTTTCGTTGAAATGATTGGTTTAACATCACATTCGTGAAAAGGCGTTAAGGTCGTAATCGTTAAACGAAAACCATTCATTGGTTTGCAACATGAAATCGAGTATGCAAGGAGAATATTGGTGAAGGTTGAGGAGGCTTTTGAGTGTACCACCATATCTAGTCATGTTGTTACGACGCCTACGCTCCCATTAGCGTACACTTTTAAAATCTTCATGCTGTTCCGCGATGACAACCACATCCGAATCATTTGCAAAATCGGTTATCGTCGCGTCTACGGGAATGACGGTAACCCCATTACACTTGGGACGGTCCAGAAATGAGCCCTATGATACTCCTGCACAACACCATAACATATACGCTCCATTAGATCAGTAAAGTCACTGAAGACACCAGCACATCGAGTTCCAAATTAGTTTCAATACCACTTCTATGCCGTTGATGATAGAATAAGCTTGGCGAAAATCGTATTATAATCCCGGTTAGCCATTCCTATATTCTATACTAGAAAAAGTCTTGTATAAATGCAGGTATAATGAGGGGTTTCTCGGGCTCTAATGCGAACGGCAAATCTCTATAAGTTCTTCCTTAGTTACAGCAGGTATGGTGAAGACTTTTTGCTGTCGACTTTATGCGATGGGGTGGTTCATATTAATACGAAGATGTGGGCAGGTCAGCTGTGGTATTCACCCCTTATTACCAACGGCTCAACATACGATATCCGGTCTAGGCCCTCCTTAGTAAGGAACTCCAGAAATTCCGGTTTTGTGTCGAGGTCCGCCAATTCGATATTCTTAAAAACTGTCTGGCGTGCTGGCCTCGGCCATTACTTCATTTGAGGCAGGGGCTGCCACGTCTTCTCCCTCTAGCATGGGTATTGCCCTAATAGACTTTCCGGGCTGGATCATCCGCACCCATACGGATTAAGTGAACCTCCTACCGCAACCTGTTGAGCCGAATTTTATCCACAATCAGAAGGTCGTGGTATCGCTTATAAATTTCAACATTATGTAGGCTACGGAAGCGTCCATTCTGTTGTAGGGGGGGCCAACAATTCTTTGGAGGATTCTTTTTTCCCGCTAAGAACCCAGGCCTCCTCGGAATACATGAGGATTGGAAAGATCATTGCCTTGTACAGTAAGAGCTTTGACTTTATGATGAGCGCTACAGTTTTTGTAAGCTGAAAAAGGCTCTGTTAGCAACCAACAACCTAAAGTTGAAGTCTCCTATCTTTATTGTTCTCGCTTGGCTAGCGCGATTTATTGCTGTTCTTTCTTTGGTTTTTGGCGATGACGTTGGCAGCGTGTACTTCGTCTTGCCTTCATTATTGTCCAGCTAAAATCTCGCGCCGCCTCGATCTGGATGAAGGCAGACTGTACATCTCGAGTTGTTCTTCCCATAATGTCAATATCGTTAACGTAGACCAGTAGTTGGGTGGGCTTGAAGAGGATGGTGTCTCTTCCATTAACATATGCATCGCGGATCACTTTTTCCAGGGCCAGGTTAGGCATTCCCTTGTCTTAGACCGTTGTTGATGTTGAATGGCCTCGAAAGTGATCCTGCTACTTTTATCTGACCTCGTCAGCCTTATCGATTTCGTTGGGATACCGAATTTTCTCTCTCAATCTAACCATTTCCAAGTAAAATATTTCGTACATAGTGTGTACTTGATTCTTCTGAGGCCAGGTCTTAGGCTGATATGTGCTCCCCTAAGTATTCTAGTCCAAAAGTGTCGAGGAGAGCAAGCACATATCGCAACTACGCTGGATTTTCATATTATATTTTTACATTTTTAGAAATCGAATAGTGTAACATGGATGAAGCCGAAGTGATTTTCTTTATGGATGACTGCTTTAGTTGGTTCGCGAAATAGTGTTATTTCAATATTTTAAGATTGTTTTTTGGTTGATTTTTTGCAAACTGAATGCCAGTATAATATTGAAGTTTTGATCGTCAGTTTTTTTTCTTATTCGTTTGTACAATAATTGTCGATAGCAATACATTGCAATTATGCAGTTTATTATATGGATTACATTTTAGTTCATAGGTTGGACCTATGGCGACAAAACCATTATTTGAATATCATTATTTTTCGTTCGTAATTCACTCATAGGCGGGTGAAGCGGTACGGCGAGGAACGCTTCAACTTGAAATTCATATGTACATATATACATTATGTAGCAAGGGCCGCATAGAGAAAATATTATTTCCTTTTTCCCATTGAAATTCATATTTCGGGCCCCCGAGAAAACTTCTGGCCCGGGAGGAATCCCTCTTCCCACTACTCTTCAGTTAGTTTTGTTTCACAAAAGTCTTACCTATTATACAAAAGTTTCAGAGAACCAACTTTTAAAAATAATTGACACAATCTACGAACTTTTCGAGCTTCTATAAATTGGCAAATTTTCTGATATATTTGTTTCCATCCCCGGAAAATCTTTTCATTAATAGAAACATCTTTTTGTTAATAGGAATGATTTAATAAATAATGCAGTTTCTTCCGGATTATAGATTTGATCAAATCCTTCTTTTTACAAGTAGGGTCGTAAACAGATTTGGTAATTCTTTCTTTGCAGTTAGACTTTCACCAGCAATTTTTATGTAGCGGGTGTTTTTAAAATGAGTAACCGAACTATGTATCACTTGGGTTAAATTCCCTATACATCTATTTGAAATAAGGATTTCTATCCTACTCATTGGCTTATGGGCAATAATAACGCCGTTTCCATTCTTGTTTGTCCGACCTTCCGTTGACTTTTGTTTTTCTTGGAAGGTGCTATTGCGGCACTGATACTCAAAGATTTAAAGAACTTTGCACTTTGAACCACTTAAGGACACAATTGTACATGTAACCAAACAAAAAAATAATTTTGAAATGTTCAATTGATAGTTTACCATAAACCATTTAGAATGAATTATTATCATACGGATGCGGTACTATAAATATAAATCGATTCATTAATGTAGTTGTTTATACAGATGTTTTGAAATGCTCTTTTCGGCCTTTGCACCTTTATTTCCGTTCAAGGTTATATCGTTTGGTGTTCCAATTTTATTGCACAGATATAGTCTAAATGTATAATAATATTGTAAGTGAAATATACCAAAAGGCCGAGAAGCATCTGTATGTTTCAAACAATTTAACGGATTGATGTTCGCTATTTAGAGTTGGTGTCTAATGTACAAAAACTGTTGCTCCTTGTTCGGGACTGTCCGTTGTTTGGGGGTTGGGAGAAACATGCATATTATAGTGACAGCTCACATGAAGAAGTGTCGGAAACTTGTAAAAAAAATATCATCTGCTGAGGCAATTTTTTGTAATGATGCAAAAAGTAGTAAAATATAATAGTAACCCTTCGAAATTTGCAGCAGAAAGTAATCGTAAAAATCTCTTCTTCAAACGAAACCAGCAACTTCTGCAAGAAATACAGCACATTTGACTATGACTAAAAAAGGAATAAAATTTAAATATTTTTCCTTATTTTCCTTAAAATTTTGCAATATTTCTCTCTGTCCGGATGACCCAAGTGCTTAGAGCGCTGGACATGTTGTGGCGGAAGGTTGTGGTTCAAATCTCGCTGGTGGCAGAGCGATTTGTAATCGTGATTAGTCGGATACCAGTCGACTCAGCTAAGCATCATATAGTCACAACGCCAGGACCACCAGTTGTTTTAAAACTTGAACGATTAGCTCGGGACAAGCTGAACAATGCGAAAAAGGAATTCAATATCATTATCCATCTAGGATTGACGCGTCCATCAAATAGTCCATGGGCTGCACCCTTGTATATGGTGCCTAAAAAGAATGACGAGTGGAGACCATGCGGAGATTATCGAGCACTCAAAGCCCGGACTTCTGCGGACAACGCTCTATGGTAAAATTTGATTGTTGAAAAGACAGTAGACTTGGTAAGGGCATGTGACCAGATCCCGGTAGCCGAAGAAAACATACCAAAGACTACCATTACAACGGTCGACGAAAGGCGGCGCAAACGTTCCAACAATTCATCGACGAGGCTTTGAGAGGTTTGGATTTCTGCTATGTCTACGTCGATGGCATATTAGTCGCTTCATTTTCAAGTGAAGAGCACGCCAGCCACTTAAGAACTCTGTTCTAAAGGTTGAAACAATATGGAGTTGTCGTGAATCCAAGCAAATGCGTGTTTGGTCGGAGCGAGGTCAGTTTCTTAGGATACTTTGTCTTAAAGAGCTGGGGACAAATCCCTTGGCAATCAAAGTCAAAGTGATCCAATTAAACTCGCAACCAACCAACGTGAAGCAGCTTGGAGCATTCTTGGGTATGTTAAATTTTTACAGAAAGGTTTATACCCAGGGCAGTACAGGCACCACTCAATGAAATTCACCAATCTACTAGAACAGCGAATCTACCGCAGCATTTGCAGCTTCCAAAACCGCATTGGAAAAGGCGGCGCTGCTTGCACATCCAAAATCTGACGCACTTTTGGCCATTTCCTGCAATGCATCTGACTTCGCGAATGGAGCAGTCCTCCAGTAGAGGATTAATTGTTGCTGGCTGGTTCTTGGCTTTCGTTTCAAGAAAGCCCGGACCAGCGGAACGTAAATACGGAGCGTAGGACCGAGAACAACTACCTATGTACCTAGCGATAAAACACTTTCGTCATATGGTTGAGGCAAGGGAGTTCATCATCTTTACGAACAAAAAGCCGCTAACCTTCAGCTTACTAAAAAAACGAATGTCCACCATGTCAATTTCGCCATCTAGATTATATTGCGTAGTTTACCATCGATATTCAGCATGTATCCGGTGGCGGCGTTGTCGTGAATGCATTATCGTGCATTAAGGAGTTCCAGTCAATTATCGATTACACAGGGCTTGCGTTTCAGTCTGCGGACGAAGAGCTCAAAATACTACAACAAGCAAACAGGGTTTCAATTAAAGCAACTCCAGGTTCTTGGGGTAAGCTGCAAGCTATAGTGTGATGTATCCGCTGGTCAGTTATCCATTCCGGAATACTGTTCTCAACAGTTTACACTATTTATCCCACTCAAGAACAAACGCCACCACAGAGTTATATTTGGCCATCTATCAAAACCGATTGCAGGAATTGGACGCGTGGTATGAATAATTGTCAGCCATGAAAGGTGACTCGTCATGTGACTACACTAGTCGGGACCTTTCCGCCACCATCATCTAGGTTCGAGCACGTCCAATATGGATCTTATTGTTGCAGCAGAAATGGTGTAAGCCTCCCAGGGGAATTTTTCTACTTAGACAGTCCAACCACGAACAGGTATGCATGTCTAATTTTGCCAACGATTTGAGTTAACATGACAGCAAAAGGATCGTCATATTCAAAGACCTAGCACCAACAAGCCATGTCTTCATCCGCAACGATGGTCCAAAGAAAATACTCGAACATCCGTACCAGGGCCCATATCGGGTGGTCAGTAGAACGGATAAGTTCTTTAAAGTTGAAGTTACCAGACGTATCATTACAGCATCCATCGATTGGTTCAATCCTGCTTGCACGATATTGAAGAGAACACGATCTCGAATCAGCAACAGAAAGCCTCCGTGGCAATGCCCACTCCCGAGAGAGACATCCGAAAAATCGTTCAAGTTGCCGTTCAACAACCTGAAGTGGCAAACTCAGCTAAATTTGTAATGTAATTTGCTTGCACTCAATCATCACGGTACTAATTACTTCCAGACATTTGTCTGCAATTAGAACTTTTAATTATTTTCCTTTTTCTACTGAAGTGATCTACTCCAAAAATTTAGCTAATTGTTAGAGGGTTAAGTAGAGCAGTCACTCGGTAGAAGACACAGTCTACTCACAGCTCTCACTTTCTGAACACCGCAATGAGAAGGCTTCCATTCAGCTTCTGCTATCAACCTAACCTGAAAATTCCCAAAGGCGGATTTCAGAATCGTTTTTTTTTTATTTCATAGATCGTTAACTTAGCTATCCCAGAATACCCGGCAGAATATAAAATTCGTGTTCTTTTAGATTTTATGAACGTGGAACCGAGCGCTTATCAGGTACAGATTCAGCCTCGAACACCCAGGATGTAGTCGCTCTACGTCATTACGTCCTTTCTACGAGTGCATTTGAACTTGTTGTAACTGTATTTTGTCAGGAATTAGGAGTGAAAAATGCCTTCATATCCTAAGGGCGACTTTTAAAACATTTTTTTTTTCAAACCTGCTTTTCCAACAATGACGTTTTTCGCATTTGTGTGCGCAAAAAGTAATAAACCAATAATTACGAAATTTGGGGATAAGATTCTTTCTTCTTCTTCTTTTGATCCGCATTGAGGTTCATGTTCTTAGAAAATAGGTTAGTAATGTAAAATAAAAACCTTTTTGGTTTCAGATAAAAATTGGAGTCGCTACACGTCCCGCAGTTGAAGTTCTCCATTTTTATTAATTTTTGCATGATATTGGCGCCATACACATATTTGTATTTCTATTATAGAAACTTTTCCTCTTTGCAGGTGATGGTGTCTCCCGTAATCGGCATCAATTCGAATTCAATCCTCTGCTGCCATTGGGACTCATAATGGTTGTGTGCACGGTTGTTTTCATTCTAATTGTGTTCCGTCGCTGGCCAGGTTTGATAGCGGGGATCATCGCTGGGTGTTTAACTTCGATATCAATTTATTTAATGTTATTAGCATTCCGCGAACAGCGTCTGGTGTACGAATAGAAGGTAATTCACGTCGCAGTGCCTCGGTAGCGCAGTAGGCAGCGCGTAAGTCTCATAATCTTAAGGTCGTGAGTTCGATCCTCACCCGGGGCATCTCTTTTTTTGTCTTTTTATAGTTAAATTTTTTATATAAGGAGTTTGTGATACGGGTCGACTTTATATTTTTAGAATAAGTCAGTTTTTAGAAAATATCGTGTGCCAAATGTCTCGAAACATTACGTGAATTTAATATATTTTTATAAACGTGCAATCAAACTAAAGTGTTCTTCCAATAAATAAGTATTTTGTGCATATATTGTTCTTATTCATTTGGCAAGTTATTCAGGGAATGAGGGAGCAAGACCATGGCACAATCCTTTTCGAACTGGGTTATACATAAAAGGAAAGAATTCATCCTAATTTTACTGCGAGTTTATTCAAATCTATAGTAAGATTTACGGTTGGAAAACAACAATTAAAATAGATAGTCCTTATATTTTTATTGTTACTATTAAGCTACTCTGAACCCTTAACATTAGAAGAAAAGGAAAATGTCCGTACGCAGAAAGACGGTCAGGGGCTATTTAAACCCTGACATATAATCCCGATATTTCGTACCAAATCTTCAGTCCCTTGATCATACGAATTATCGGGATTCTACTGTATTTATTGAAAGTTTTGACAAATGAACAATAACAAAATAAATAAAAATCTGCCGTGGCCGGTCCCAAGCGCGGTTATGAAAAGGGGAGGGATGGATAGCTTCAGTGTGAATGGCTGTAGGCCACGGCAGCGTCTCAGGAGATAGGTGAGGAAAGTATAGGAAACTTGCAGTCCTGCAGATTACTCACTGAGAAAGCTTTCAACACAACTGGCAATCAATAATAAAAATAAATAAATAAGAATAAAATGCAAATCCATCTATGAGAAGAAAGATAAATTTAAGGTCTGGTACGGAGGGGTCGTCTAACTTGGTGACTGGGTCGGGCTCCCGTATTTTTTTTTTTTGGTAAGGTAGGTGATCGCATTTACGCACACAGTGTTGGACTCCCGGTTCGGTACGTCTTCGGACTACTAAATACCTCCCTATCGTCAGAGAGCTAGCCTGGAACCGTTTGTCAGATTACTTCGGGCTAGTCCCTGAACTCTCCCGTCTTGCGGAGCTTTCAAATCAGGGAATTCCTTTCACCAACGGAAGGAGAGAGGAGGAAGGGAGCTCTCAGTTCAAGGAACCCACTACCATCCGGCTCTTCCACCGGTTGAGTTCTATCTTCTTAGCAGCGTGAAGGACCCGAACGGGGCTCCCGTAATGGACAGCATGACGTCGAAACCGCTAATAGTGGAACGGTTCGGCGTGTAGACGCTACGACGACCTGGAGCATTGCTCCGTCCGCTGCAGCTGTAGCAATCTGTAGCGACCACTTCACCAGGTTCGCGTAAGTAGCGGAGGAGGAAATGGACCTCTTCATCATCCGCTCCTACTATAAAATAACCGCTGGGGCGGGTACAACATCTTACCGCCCTTGTTGCACCAAAGATTCGTCGAGCGTTTCCTACAACTCGCGCACGTGACTGTGCAGCGAGTCGTAGCCTAGTACCGCTATATTACCCGCAGCGAAACAATCTCGGCCACCATCAAGGAACGTGTTCGACTTGAGGTCGTCACGGAAACTGGTGATCGACAGTCGATGGGGAGCAGAGGCGGCGGCATCAACAACACTACGCCGCAGGCAACAGTTTCAGTATTCGTTGAAGCACTCTTCTCCACCGTTCAGCTGAAGTTTCCGCTGAGGTTCGGGATGAATTCGAAAGAACGTATATAGAATTCTCGAAGATGGATCCTTTGCATAAACCAGGTATTCCCAGGCTCTATGCATCTCCACCAACTTCGAGAATTCTATCTCAAATCAATGATGATTTTGTATCTCGACTGTGTGTTGATATTTCGCTGCTGCAGCCATTTGTGTGGTGCAGTTACGGCTGCCAGATTACACGGTCAGTAGATTCGCTTTCGCGTTATTGGTCTGAGTAACCAAAGATATCCACCATGGAAGATTCGTCTGGAACATCGGCGGAACTCACTGAGGCAGCACATTGCTGGACTGATTCAGATCAGCACCGGTAATACCAGAAGGCGGGTAAAAAATAAAGTGCAGAGGGTTCACAGAAACTATGCCATCCCCAGGGAAAGACCCATAGTTGAAATTCTGGACACACTAAAGCAGCAACTTCCTATCATATGCAGTCGGTTACGACGGCATGGCGAAAGTTACTCCAGACGTGTCCAGAATGCAACTTACGCGAGGTACCAGCGAAGTTTGCTCAGATCACTCAACGAATCCCAACAGAGCCTCCAAACCGAACAGTTTTCGGTGACGGAAGCGAGAGAATATGGGGGTGAGCTTCGGGGGTTACCCGCCCAGCATGCTGATCATCGAGGCCCTGGTCTGGATCGGGTACAGAATTTCTAAAATTTACCAGTGTAGACAGTCGGTTGGCACATCGCATAAATCAGGTTATTAGTCGGGTGAAGGAATTTCCACCCTTTCCCACTGCGGGTATTACTTACCTTGTCCAAAAAAAGGATACGGTGCAGGACCCCGCGGACACAAGACCGATTACTTGCTTACCAACCCTCTACAAATTTATAACGTCCATTATTAGTGGAAAGATCAATCCGCACCTCGAAACCAACAACATTCTGCCGTGGATTCGTTGAGTCTCCTTGGGTTTTGCATGGCACTGAACCCCCTTTCATGGCTACTGAATGATGCTAGAGGGCATGGTGCTGCAATCAAATATGGCCCACGTGCTAAGTTTGCGCTGACACACTTGATGTACTTAGATGACATCAAACTGTATGCTGGTACTGATGAACACCTTAGAAGTCTGTTGCGAATAATAGATATGTTCAGCCGTGATGTTAGGATGGAATTTGGATTAGACAAGTATCGAATCCAAGCCATCCTCGAAGATCATCACGAGCCGCATGCCGGCCATAGCATTGGTGACCTCTACATCGAAGCTATGACCGAGACAGACTTCTACAAGTACCTAGGAATTCTGCAAGGAACCCATGCTCGAGTTGGTGATCTGAAGAATGCTCTACTGTTCGAATGCTGGTGCTGAAATATCATCTTTCGGGGAAGAATAAGATAAACGCATTGAATGTATTCGCTATCCCTTCACTGGCTTATGCATTCGGAATATTGCCGTGGACGAAGAACGATCTGGAAAACGTCCACCGACCATACGGACTATTATGTCCAAATTCCGAATGCGTCATCCAAACTCCGCGGTGGAGCGGATGAACCTGCCTCGTGACATCCGCGTATATTATTGATGTTGCTATCCCCCATAATAGCAATATTGAACGGAAATAAGTGGAGAAGAGGGTGAGCTATGAGCCACTAGCTGGGGAAATGAATACGGGCTCCTTCCCTACTTGGCTGTTAAAATCCTCAAGTACGATTTTGATATCATATCTGGAACAGGCTTCGAGTGTTCGCTCTACTGCCTCGTAGAAGGTATCCTTCTCCACTCTGCAGTCTCCTCTGTAGAGGCGTGAACGTTAATGAGGCTTATATTTTTAAATTTGCCTCGCAAGTGCAGAGCTCATAGCCGTTTGCTTACGTTTTCAAAGCCGATTACAGCAGGTTTCATTTTTTGGCTGACTAAGAAACCTACTCCGACCACATGGTTTACTGGATGGCCACTATAATATATAGTGTAGTGACTCTTCTCCAGGAAACCGGTCCCTGTCCAACGCATTTTCTGTAGCGCTTATATTGGAACAGGGTATCGGCCAGCTGCTCAGCAGCTTCATCTCTGTACAGGGAGCGCACCTTCCATGAGAAAATGCCCAAATCGTTATTCCTTTGTCGTTGCCGGGTTCGTCGTTGTATTATCCATCCAGCCCGAGGCTCATGTTGTGGCTTCGTAACAAGTTGTTTTCCGTGTAGGGTTGTCAGCTCTAGCCAACCTCCAACCTGGAGGACCAGTTGGTATAATTTGTCCCGTTTTTAGACGCAGGAGACTCGCCTTAATCCTTCTCCGTCTGCAGCTTTTCATTAAGAAAGAGCTCCCAGCGGTCACCACGTGGAGGTGGAGATGTGGTTTGGTAGTAGAGCTGTTGGTGTTGGTTCAGCAGGCGTTTCCCAGATTTTATGCTCTATCGTGGGAACCAATCCACGTTTCGCCCTGGGACCTATAATACCCTTTGACACATCACATAGGAGTATGAAATAATTTTTTGTAAATTAGAGGATTTAGACATGGCAGAATTTATTCCCCCTTTATAAGCAGATCTCTCGCTCGCATATTGCAAAGCAAAATTTTGCTTGATTGGGTCATTGAAAGACTTGTTTGTTATATGCATGATTGATTTTCTTCCTGCTTGTAATTGGTAGTATCACATTATGTTAGCCCACAACATAAGCCCACGACGTAAGCCCCGTGAGCTTTGTCATGATGTTGGAATTTAAATGCATTACACTCGCACATCAAGCAATGATCGATAATAGCATCCTGAGTCAGTAAGTTGCGGATTAGAAATGCAAATATTTAAATTAAGTTGGAAAATGACAATAATTTATTTGCTTGTAAAAGACAGTGTATATGAAAATTATTTACAGATTTATTGGCAATAATTATCACTATAAACTTATGCTAATCATTTTGGTCCTTTGCTTTGGCACTTATTTTATAGAAGTAAATGTATGTCTTTTAATTTTTATCTGACAGTATTATTTAAGGAACTAATGCTACAACATGAACTTATGACACTAAATCAGTTCTAGTATTCGAAAAGCAACTTTCCTCCCGGACTGTCTTAAGTAACACCGTTGTTGTTCTGCTTAATATTAAACTACGCTACTTGACTAAATCGTCTAAATCTTATGCTGAGTAACCTATAGCATTGTTTTTCTGGATTTTTTGAATATCATTTGAGTCGAATAATGGGGTACTTCGCATCCCACCTGAAGGATCTTTTGAGTTTTTACTGCCTTGGTAGCTTTTGCTTGGCATTGGCGTTGCCGGATCTCCCCAACACTTTATGAGGGTAAATATTTTATAGTATGCTATCCTAAAATTTTAAGAAAAATTGTAAGATTCTATTTTCCAGAATGTGAGGCGTTATATTAATTAACGTTAATGTTGGAAACTACTCCTACCTGTAATTTCGATTGCTTGCAGCATATATGAAGGGATTTATGACACTGGATGCCCAAGCCATTATCGAGGCGAAAGTATGAAGCCAAGGGGATAAGGTGTTGTGCTCGTCTATGACGTTAACCAACATTAGGGGCAAAAAACAAAGTATAAAGCAAATGAAAATTGTCAACATCATAATGGTGAGCCTGTTGTCTTCTCGATGCCGTCTCGCTATTAATGCACTTTCTTTTGTTTTCAGACACCTAAAACGAATATATCCAAATATTTGAATTTGGCAAAAATTAAAAATGTATAGATCACAAACCTATGGGCTTCAAGTTTTGTCTTCTGTCGTTTCACAGTTATATAAATGCAGCTGTACGAAATGATGATAACCAGACAGGGAACTAAAAATCCGATAAGAAACAAGAATTTTTTCATTGACTTTCCATCTTTTGAGAGAATTGTACAGGAGAATGTTTGCTCGTCTAAGCCCATCTCGCCCCAAATGCCAATTAATGGAGGCAGCTAGAATGATAATTCGGGTAATGAAAAGGGAAATACAACAGAAAATCGAAATGTCTTACCATCATAAAAAAGGCGATTAGCCAAAAACAAATGATTTGAAATATAATATACAACGGTTTGTATATTTTCGAATAAAGCCCATGCCAAGCGATCAGTATGTACCTGCAATTGATATTTAAAATGAATACTCGAGAGAAGTAAAACAGATCCAATAGTATCTTTAGCCCACGAATAATGCTCACATTAATAGTTTTACTAAGTAACTTCGAAAATAAACCAGATATTAAAAAAAATTAATGTATTTTTCGTCTAGAAAAGCAGAACCTCCTCATCATCTCCAAAATCAACCTTAAACATCTGAACAAACTGAATCAAATCTACAGTTCCAATAGATATGAAAACAAATAATACATTTTATCAAAAAAGAGCATCTCAATGGATAAAACTATGGAATAGCAATTAATTTTAGATTTATAATCGGCATGTGAGAAAACACTACAGCTATTAATATACAATTGGCTGGCACTACTCACCGGTTCAACGTAATTCCGACCATACTAAGCAACGACACCGCCACATTCCCATAAAAGATGACTGGAAATATTTTGCATAAGGTATCTCCTAGCGTCCAGGCCTGAAATAAATATTTATGTGTTAATACTAATTGTAGTTCCAGCATGAGTGCTATGAATAAATATTTATATTATCGACATGGACTTGATAATTAAAAGTTGTAGGGAACATACTCACCTTTCTGAAGTACCGTATCGCAGTTAATGGTAAACTGAACGTACAAAATAAGAGATCTGAGATACAGAGCGAAAGCACAAATGCAGTCGTGGCGTGACCTCGCATTTTCGGACATTTCAAAAGTGCTCCTATTGTTATTATGTTTCCTGGAAAGAAAATTGGAATGTTAATAGAAAGGAGTATTCTGAATTGGGTGTGTATCTATTATACAATTTGAGAGGTAACACTCGTGGGCAAAAATTAAATATTCAAAGTCAACTTCAAAGGTGTTTAATGTAGCGATGCACAGAATAGGAAGGCTTGATGAGTAAACAATATTATATAACGAGACTAAAAAAATATCTTGAATGAGGTCAGCAGATATTCATAAACTAGATGCGCTTGCGGAGCAGTCATTGCCTTATACGAGCTTTCTAGAAAAATAGCCTAATGAGGTTATATGACAAGCAGGAAGATTTTGTTGAGGCAAAAGTGAACCGAACTTAAAATAAGACAATTTAGAGGTGACACTCTGTGTAGATTATATTTAACATGAAAGAATGTGAACTGACGATGTGACTGATGTGAATTTTCAACACCTAACGATTTTTAAGTGGTTAGGATGTTATCCCCACAACCACAAAGTCGGAGTTCGGAAATTGTGTTCTTTAGGACAGACAACGGAGTTTTCTTGGGGGCTTGGAATAATAAAGTCTCTATTCCCAGCTAGATGATTACTTTGGTAATATAGACGGGACGCTTCACACAACAGGCGAAACGGTCTTGATCGGTCCGTACAATGCGGAAATTGGGGAATAAAGGGCGGCAAGCGATAAAAAAACTGTTGCACCATCTGTTCATCGACTTTAATGCCCCCTATGATAGTATAGCGAGGGTAAAATTCTACACAGCCATGGGAGAATTCAGTATCCAGACGAAATTGATAATACTGACTAGGCTGGCTCTGACCAATATGCGAGGTCAGATAAAAGCAGCAGGATCACTCTCAAGATCACTCAACATTAACAACGGTCTAAGACAAGGGGATGCCCTACCATGCGTCTTCTTTGACCTGGCCCAGATCGAGCAGGCGGTGCGAGATCTTGGGCTACATATTAATGAAGGCAAGGCAAGACAAAATATATGGTGGCAACGTCAGCTCCAAAAACCAACCAACCAACAACATCAAGTCGCACTGGTCAAACGGGAAGAGTAAAGATAGGAGACTAAAACTTGGAGATCGTTGATAATTTCTCCTATCTAGGGTCGAAAATTACAATCGATAACAGCTACGACGATGAAATCCGCGCAGGGTTGTTGGCTGCCTATTTCAGCTTACGAAAGCTGTTTCGCTCGAAACATCTCACCATAGGGTCAAAGTTCTTACTGTACAAGACAATGATCTTCCTCCGAAGAATTTTTGGCCCCTACATGAGGATGGGCAATTCCGTAGCCTACATAGCGACGAAATCTATGAGCGATACCACGACTGTCTGGTTGTGGATAAAATCCGGTTCAATAGGTTGCGGTGGGCGGGTCACTTAATCCGCATGGATGAGGATGATTCAGCCCGAAAAGTCTATAAGGGCCATATCTATGGTAGAAAAAGAAGGCGAGGCAGACCCTTCCTGAGATGGAACGAACTAGTAGGCCAGGACGCCAGACAGCTTTTAGGGGGCGCAAAACCTTCGTTATTAAGGCAGGCGTAGACCGGATACCAGTTGTGGGGGCGGTGATGATGATGAAAGGGCACACTGGCAAGGAGAGCGACAGAACTTAAGTCTATCTCCTTCGAAGAAAATTAATTTTTGATTCGTGGAGACATAAGACATGACAGGAGACATGAGGCCAGCGATCAAGCTGGATGGGATTGGGAAAAGGAACTTCTTGTTACCTATGGTAGACAGCATATATATGTCTACCTGCTTCCCTTAAATGATCAGCAAAAACCCAAAGAAGTCCAGTTCATCGTTAGGTTTTGCGCAGTTGGCAATGGTACTGGGAAATTAAATTGTTACCAACCCTTACTGAAGGGAAAGGCCTGGCTCCGTTTTGTGGTTGACATTCAGTGGCACTACGCTGATGCACAACTTGTCTTAAAACTTTATTAAGAATTATCCTCACAGCGACCACCAGGTAATCTTATTCCAGCTATGGAGTGAGCCCGTAGGAAATCTGCAAGGCCACAAATGAGAAAATTGTCAAGCTACCCTGTGAAGACAATGATCTAGCAATCTTTCATGAGAGTGTAGTCAAATTAGATAGCCGCACAGAGAGAGCTTTCTACAGAAAAAAGTGGTATTTAACCTTGAGGTGATATACACTTCCCAGCAGAAAACTTAATTTATGCTGGAAAACATTTAAACTCGTGGTAAAGAAAACGAAAGTCAAGTTGGTCAAGTAGTGCAGAGCATCCATTGCAGAGGAGATTTTCTCAGACTTATGGGAGTGGAAGAAACTTGTGTTGGTACCTAAAATTGGTAAAACAATATTGTTCCATATATATTTTAGGCAATATAGTAAGATTCGTTTCACACATATATTATTTGATTTAGTAAATGAAACCCTTTCATACATACACGGTTCCTATTCGATAAACTGCTTATTTTACTCAAATAAAACTAGACAACTTTGAACACCACTCAATGTGAGGTCAAAGATTAAACTGAACCGTGCATGTAAAAGCCTGTCTTGCTTTTTGTTTCCTGCACACAAATTCGAACCGTACTGAAACCTGAATCATTCAATCTATTTGAGCGGAAACGTTTTAAAAGTACACCTATTAAACTCTTCGAAGATTAAATTTTTATTAAGCATCCATCATCGATATTTTAACTGCATCAGAAAATGAACAAAAGCACTGTAAGCATTTTGGAGGAGTTTTCGAGCATCTCACTTTGGTTTGCTGGCAGTGATACCGTAGGCGAATGCTTCAAGGCTTAATAAGGGCAATCAGGGCCGAGTTTGCACGGGGACTCATCTAAAGTGGCTTCGATCACGAAATCTTACCAGGAGTATACTAAAACCAAGACAACTGGGATAGCCTTCTGAATTTGCATGTCAAGAGAATTCCTACGTCATGTACTTTCAGCTCGGTTGTAGTGGTGGCCCCTTACTAAGAGTTTCATGGGGGTTGCGGTCACGTACAAGCGGACAAGAGACCTTCATGCCTCAAACGTGGAGTTGCATTTGAACTCGGGTATCGTACTCCCTATTTCTCCCAGAATAGAGGCTGAGTCCTGCACTCAGTATAGACTGATACCGTTGTTGCTTGCCACCACGGGGCTCTAATTGTGCTCACAAAATCAATCTGTGTCATAAAAAGATCGTGAGATTAAGTTTAAACGACAGGAACTCTATGTTTTTTCGTTGGCAAGATGCAGTTTGATCGTTCGCAACCATGATTTTTAGTTAATAATTTACTGTAAGGAATAATAAACAGAAAAATGAATTTCTAATTACGTATTGTCCTCAGAGGAAGGAGCAGGAAAAAAGCTTAATTTACATATAAAACTAAGAGCGGAGACGGAATCAAAGGAATCAAGTTTTAGTACCGAGATAATCTTGGGATCGGGGAGTAAGATAGTTGTCAAGATCTGTGACATGAACTTTGAAAATGTCCGCGCTACGTATGATAGGGGAAATAATACGGAAGATCATATCCGAGGAAGTAGCACTGTTCACCAGTCAATTGCCGAGCTTAAAAAGGTACATATACCAAGGAAGGTGCGACGTTGTTGCAGATAAAGGAGATTGAGAGTTCGGATAGTCCACATGGTAAAAGTTCTTTTTAAGAAAGAGGGATCGAGTCAATTTGGCTTGAACAGCTTCAATAGCAAGCCGGCCACACTTGCGGAAGGGAAATCAAGTTACCGAGCAATATTTAAGGATGTTTCTTACGTGGGAGTTGAACGGCGCTAAGGAGGGCTGTATTGAGGTTAAGTTGGAAGAGGAACATAGGATAAAACCTTTGGAAGCGCGATTGATAATGGCGACGAAAGAGGAGTAGATTGTCTGCAGTGAATTAGGATATTTTGCAACGAAGCAATAGGCGGATGTTTCAAAATGTCATGCTACTCTTTCGCTATGAAATGTCCGAAATATACAGTTAAATAGTCATTGACGTATCTTTCAAGCATTTTCAAACAAGAGGAGAGGAGTGATGTGGAGCGGTATTCCACAACTAGAACAGAGTCTGCGTTGAGAATAGGGATAATAAGGTCCTCTTTTCAAAGATGAGGAAAATATCATTCTTCGAAGCTCTTGGTGGAAGTTATGCATAGAAGGAGGCAGATGTATTGCTTGCAGTTAGAAAGGTTAGAGGTTAGAAAGCCCATCAGAATCAGGAGCGATATTGGTGTCCAGTTTATCAATGAGCGACGGTGAGCGACTCAAAACAGCCTGCACCTAGAAGTAGCCTAGAAGGGACTCGAGGCGAGGATGTAGACGCGTAAGAGAAGTAAGAACAGAGTAAATCATATGATTGTTGTGAGAAATTGGCAGTGGGGCCAATAAAATTAATGGAAGTGGGGAAAGATTGGGTGGTGTTACGTGGGGGACTAAAACAATTTCAAAACACCGCGAACTAGAGTGCTCTAATAGCGTCAATTATCGCTTCAGTGCTATTTAAATCATATATTACACAAAAGAACGCATAGTCTTGAAATCAGCAAAGTTAATGATATTTTTCGAAGCCAGAAATTTCGACTATAGTGCGTTTTGCAGGCGAATGTTTCTCATGAATTTTCATGGTGAACCAAGTTGGATAAGAGTGCAAACATACAGAAGAAGAACGGACGTAACAGGAAAGGAGATCGGAAAGAATGTTGTTAAAAATGCAAAGATCTTGATCACGTTTTAAGTTAGTTAATATTCGATTACAGTTAATTGATGTAAAACTAAGTAGTCGAAGTTGGATTTGCGGAAGTTAAACTTCGGTTATTTTCACACAGGGTGGGAGTTGGACCGATAGAATTCCACTTAAAATTCAATGGCTGGATAATGAGCCTTGATTTTGATATACGGGGATGTACAAGAAAATATGAAGAGATACCGCGCGGGCAGGTTGGAAAGTAAGAGGTCGGAGGTGGAGACCAAGAAATTTCAGTGGTGTTATTGTAATTTACAACGCAGAGCAAATAATCATAAATAAGAAGGTAGTAGGAAAGAATCGGAAGAGATTAGAAATCTTGAATGCTTATGCTAGTTGACCAATGGGAAATTTAAATTACCGCAAAGGTAGAGGGACAAGCACACGGGGAAGTATTCACAAGATACAATAAACGGAACAGAATTGTACAGGGACGCACATAGAGAAACACAATCATAAGGGGGACAGATGTTTAATGTTTAATTGTAATTGTAATTAAGGCTCCACCGCCAGTGAACTCACGTGATGCAGCCCATTCCCTGTCACAGCGAAAAATAGAGTATCCTTCCGGGAGTTTAATATTTTATCGTTAGGCCGTCAAAATTGCAGAAATTCAGATAATATCCTGTTGTTTAGGTCATGGAAGCTTCGTTCGGAATTTTCTCGAAGAAGCCTTCCTATTTTCAATATATCCGCAGATTTCCCGGGGTTTCTCCTCAGCACTCAATGGATTTCTCTTCTCCCCGTGCTACAAAAACAAAGTTGTAATTATTTTCAACAAAAGTCGCAGTTACTTGTGGTGACTTTTGTTCGCGTATATTGTCTCATTACAAACTTGCAGGTCGCGCCCAACGGGTTCGCATTAGAATCAAGGTAGCCTTATTAAGGCTGTTCCGGAAATCGCGGTATTCTTCCTCCAGCTCCTGATGTTCTAGCTTCCCACTTGTCTTTTGGTAATGCCTCCTGGCCAGCAAATACAATTATCTTTATGTAAAGATTTTCTGGCTCCACTAATTGGCCGGTTTCCTGATGCGGGGCAAACACCATCGCGACATTGTCGCGTCACATATCTTATTTATAAAATGGCACATTTAACCTGCCATTTCTACCAATATTCTCTTCGGACAGTGTGTGTCTCCATCTCAAAACCCGCAGTAAACCAACCTTTCTTACTTCATATGCACTTTCGGTTATCTCGACTAACAAGCCTCGAAAAAATGGTAGGGCTTCCACCTCAGTCGACGCGGCAAAACGGGCCCCGGTCCTGTCGAGCAATAAGCAAGGGTTCTAGACGCATGGACGGCGTCAGGGCATAAGTAAGTTAGCCCGAGCAAAACAAATACGTGTCTGCAATATTGGCACTCTAACTGGAAAGACCGAGTAACTCGCAAAAGACGCATTGATATCTGCGCTCTGTAAGATGGTTTGGTGCCAAAAGCTGCGATACTGAACGCGAACGCCGTAAAAATGGCTATAAACTTCATTATTTTGGTAGTCCACACACTTAATACGGTGTTCGCATTGCCATCTCAGAGGGTTTCCGTGATGCCTTTAAAGAAGTCGAACGATTTGGTAACCGACTTATGAAGCTCACTATCATATCAGTTGAACGCACTTTTCCCTTGTTCACCGCATACGCACCACAGACAGGTCGACCCAATGCCGAGAAAGATGCCTTCTGATAACTTCTCGATGCAAAGATCTGCAACATGCCTGCTGATGACTATATCATCATTGCTGGTGGCCTTAATGGTCATGTAGGTGAAAAGACAGACGGTAACAGGTGCCATGGGGGAAAGGGATTTGGAGCACGTAATGAGGGTGGCAAGTGTATAATCGATTTTGCAGACACCCATGACCTTGTACTTATGAATACATGGTTCATCAAACGATTGTCTCATCTTCCTACATTTTGTAACGGGAACAGTAAAACGCAAATCGACAAACGATTACCACCGTCACTGATTGCAAAGCCGTTTCGCTATGAAACCATCGCACTTCAACATCCTTCAACACCTGTAGAACAACGTGAGGAACGCACTGGCCCGCCGCGCATTAAATGGTGGCAATTTCGTGAGAACAAAGAAGCAATGATCTCACTTATGTGTTTACCAACCATTACAAATGTGGAAGAATCGTGGAAACAAATTAAAGACACAATCCACAGAGCGAATTCGGCATCCCGACGAAATGGAAAAGACTGACTAAGCTGACCCTGACCAATTTGCGAGACCAGATAAAAGCTACAGGATCACCCTCGAGACCATTCAACATCAATACGCGTCTATGACAAGGAGATGCCTATCGTGCATTTTCTTTAACCTGGCTTGGAGAGAGTGATTCGTGACGCAGATGTCAATGCAAGATGCATAATCCTCTTCGAGTGCACCCAATTATTAGCCTGCGCCGACGATATTGACGTTATGGGAAGAACAACCTGAGATGTACAGTCTATTTTCATTCAGATCGAGCAAGCGACGCGAGATCTCCGGCTGCACATAAATGAAACCAAGACGAAGTACATGGTGGCAATGTCAGCCCCAAAGACCAAAGAACGAACAACATCAAATCGTACTGGTCAAACAATAACAATAACGATAATACTGACTATAACTTTGAGTCCGTTTAGACAACAACAAGGTCGAAAATCACAACAACAAAATCAAAATGCAGGCTACGCATTGAAACAGGAAATAATGCTGGTTGTCGCAGTCCCGGATAAAAGCATTTCGTCACATTTCCATCAAAATGGAATTGAACCGATCGAATAGAGGAGCAGGTGGGTATATTATTGGAACCCGTAAGATAAACACAAACATCTTCCCATTAGTCGAGAAGACAGGAGGCATCAAAGCGGCGATATCGGTTTCAGGGAGCCCGTTCTACGGTGGATACGCTAGCAATGATTGTGGACGTAATTCACGGTGTAAGGGCTGGCAATGGTTATGTTGGACCTAAAAAGGTATTTTTAATCTGGCCCGCATTGGTTAGATTAAAGATACACTAGTTAAATTGAGTATCCCCAGCTAACAAAATAGTCAACTGTACCTGCAAAAAAGACATCAATGTCCCTAATCGTGAATGCCCTGGAATATCAGATATAGGATCAGGTTTCCATTTATCTGGCATCAGTCTGATTGATTTTGTAAGTACAATGACTGATGAAATTGGTGAAAATTATTCAAATTTTCAAATTAAATTCTCAGCTTGGAGTGGTGGGGTCGACTTATGGTAGATTGAGATTGCTGGGAAACGGATCGTGTAAGGTGGCTTTAAGACTGTTAGCATAAATCAAGTAGCATCTTCCAATCTAAAATATTTCGTTCATATAAAATAATTCACGGTGACGAAATTAACAATTTCTATATAAAATATGTACGGTGTTTGTGAAAAAGGATTTAAAATACTCAATCTAATACTAAATAAAATAATTATAAAACGGCCAAATGTTAACAAAATATGTAAACACAGACTTTGTCGGAAGTTCTCTTTCTATTCATAAGTTCTTCAGGAAATCAGAATAAACAAAAGTGTTCAGCTATTTAATTCGATCAAAAGTAGCATAAACCAATTGTCTCTGTTTGATTATAAAAACACTTTTATTAGAGAGCACCCGCGAGCATAATTAAATAAACATCAAGTCATGATGCTCCCATAATATTTGAAATTTATGATATCAAACAAGAAACATTTTAAGAAGACCGAAAGCGGTACTCACCTAAGCCGCCGACGACTGTAAAGATGCAGGCGCATACTGCAGCGAAAATTGCAGCAGAATGTGGAAACTCATCTGCCGTCATTGTTCCCGAAAAAAAGAAATCTGAAAGAAAAGTACAGAATAAACTTAAAGAAAACAAGTAAACAATCTTATCAAACTAAAATAAACAGAGAGAAAAGAAAACAGCCGATCGCTGGAAAATTACAAATAAAAGACCGCATGCACCATCTCCACAAAGTGGAAGTAAAATTATGGTGGTTTGGTGGCCTTTTTGGGTTTGCATCCTATTTAGTTTGGAAATGGTTGTTTTATGTTTGATCCACACATGGCAAGTGAAACATATTTTAGAAAGCGAATTATTTTAGAGCGTAAGCACCACTTCAGTAGTTTTATTAGCTCTCAAGCGGAATTACCGTACAAATTACAGTGTAATAAGAATTCCACGAATATGTGATGAAATTGATTAACTTATTAATTGTAATTATCCCTTCTTCAGATATCATATTAATAAAAACTATACACAGCAAAATATATACATCCTGTACGCATATCACGTTCAAAAAATTGGTGGATCGGATATCGACGAAGCCCCTTAATCAAATAAATCAAAATAAATCACTCATTGCACGGATGTTTCAGTAAAAATTTTCAATTACACATCAAGTGTTCTTATTGTTTATTTATATGTGTCCACGAAACAATTATTGTTTACTTTTTATTATTTTTTTCGAGACCGGCGTCGTGCGCTTCCAGTGGCATGCTCGTGTATATAGCGGTGGTCGCCATCGTGCGCCAATAGCCAGACATTTGAATATTGAATAGGTAATTCAATAATGTCGATTGAACTTCATGATAAGTATAAATATAACATAATGTTGGGTAGCGTCAGGTTCTTCAACGCATATTAATAAGTTTTGATGTTGCGCACAGTTACCTGTGAGAATTCCCAGGTAGTCTGGTTGCAGCTATTAGAAAGGAAAGCATTTGACAAAAATAGTTAGATTTGCTGATATATGGTCATTATTTTGCTTATGGACAAGTAGACTGTCATCGAAAGTACGTGGATGAGGGAAGGCTTCACCAGTTTCAAGAAATCGGGAAGGAATTGACAATCACGTGGGCATTACTAAAAATAGGATGGTGATTCCCTGGTAACATGGTTTATATACTTAGGATAGGCGACATTTGATGTTTTAAAAGAAAGCATTATTACATATAAGTACATGTTTGGTCGTTAGTTGACTAAGCTCTAAAATATCATTTTGAGTTCAATGATCTGATAGCAAAAGTTTTTAGTTTTTTATTGCGAATTTTTTTTAGGATTTTGTTGTGAAATACTTTTAAAAATCCTGTACCTCTAGCAGCTAAAACTGTCTTAAATTATTAAACACGTCTAAAACCAAAGTTCGGCGCTTCAGGTATGAAGTGATTCTTTGTTTTTTTTAAGTAAGAATACTTGGGTTCACGACGGTTCCATCTCTAAATAACTCGTAGTGTGCATACGTTAAATATACCCAATATTCAATTCGATGTGGTAATAATATCTCTCATATCTTTTGGGAAGTAGTGATTTGACGGGAAAAAAGCAACTTTGACCTACTGTAACTTTGTTAATAATAGTTAGACTTCCACCAAATTTGCTGCTTCACTTTTTTTTGTTTGGGGTAGGGTAGGTGAATGCATTTACTCACAAAGTGTTGGACTCCCGGTTCGGTACGTCGTCGGACTACCAACTAAACACCTCCCCATCGTCAGAAAGCTAGCCTGGAACCGTTTGCCACATTACTTCGGGCTAGTCGCTGAACTCTCCCGCCTTGCGGAGCTTTCAAATCAGGGGATTCCTTTCACCAACGGGAGGGGAGAGTAGGAAGGGAACTGTCAGTTCAAGGAACCCCCTGCCATCCGGCTCCTCCACCGGCCGAGTTCTATCTTCTTAGCAACGAGAAAGGCCCGAACGTAATGGGCAACACGGCTCCAACTGTCAGCAGTCCTCAGCATCTCTTCGACAATGTTGTCTAGAGAGAGATCCCCAGTGTTTAAATAGAGCTGCTGACGAACCCCATCCCACCTTCACAAGAAAAAAAGTGTGGTGGGCGTCGTCCATAATTCTATTGCAAAACACACAATCCGGAGAACGTGCCTTTCCAATCTTGTGCAGGTAAGACTGAAAACTTCCATGCCCACTTAAAAATTGGGTAAGGAAATAGTCAGTCTCACCATGTTTCCGATTCAGCCACGCATCTAAGTTGCCGATGAGCCGAGCAGTCCATCTGCCTCTAGTTTCATTTTGCCACAAGAGCTGCCACTCGTCTAGAGTGTGTTGCCGTTCTTCGCGAACAACCACCTCCCTTGCGCTTATATATGGCCTGACGCTCCCTAGCAAGAAGGGCAACGGCGATCACCATCACGGCCGGTTCAGAGACAGTGCGGTACGCAGACGCCACCCGCAAAGCTCCCCGTCTCTGTACTTGCGCGAGGCGTTTACGATATACCTCCTTGCTAAGAGCGCCAGTCCATACCTCTGCGCCGTAGAGCAGGACAGACTGCGTTGAGCTCATCAGGAGACGTCGCCTACTAGACGTCGAAACTCCAGCTGCAGCCTTGTTCGCTGCTTCTTTGATTTGCTCAAAAAAGCTCATCTTTGAGTCAAAAGTCAACCCGAGGTACTTTACCGCTGATTTTGATTCGCCGAACGATATGGGACGCAGGGTCGGAATTCTCTTCTTAGTTAGAATGACTACTTCGATTTTTTCCAATGCAAAGTTAAAACCATGAGTAGCCATCCATCCGTTTATCCGTCGCATCAATATGCCGAGTCTGCTTTGCACCTGTTCAACAGTGCCTCCAACAACAAGCGAAGCGACATCATCTGCATAGCCGACCAGGCACGACTCTTCTGGCATGTCGAGTTTAAGTAGACTGTCATAGGTAGCGTTCCAGAGGTCCGGCCCTAGGATGGATTCCTGTGCTAACCCCGACGTGACCTCCATCGTCCTTTGACCCTCTAGTGTTTCATGGAGCAGGGAGCGGTTCCTCAGATAGTCCCTCAATATCCGTAAGAGATAGTTCGGCACGTTGAAAGTATTGTCTAGTGTGCCTAGAATGACTTTCCATCTTACGGCGTTTCTGACGTCAAGTGTTACGAGGAGGACCACCCGTCGAGTTCGGCGGCTATGTGCCTCTGCTCGTCGAACGGCGTCCACGACTTGCATGACCGCATCAATTGTCGATCTCCCTGCTCTAAAACCAAACTGCCGAGGAGATAAATCTGCGGCAGCGCGTATCGCTTCAGCGGGTCTACTTCTGATGAGCTTTTCGAGTACTTTCCCAGCAGTGTCAAGCATACATAGTGGGCATGCTGTTTCACATTAAAACGTATACTGGTGCACGAATTTAAAATAAACTTAAGAGGGATTCGCAGTAAACGTTCGAAGTAGTTATTATTAACTTTATTTGAGCATTTGAGCAGATGTCTTTACGGAGAGTATTTCGGGGTCTAGATACCATGCGCGTGGACCACCGTAACTTTTCCCGATGAGAATAGGTTCTTGAAGTAATTGAACTTTTTCGGACCTGCGAACTTCTTCAATTTGGAACCACTGTTAAAAATTAATAGTTGCACTAATCGAGAACTTTCATTTGATACCCCGCACGACTATATTCGGTGAAAAATAGTTGCACTCTTCTTTTAGGTATTTGAGGACCATCTTTAAGTTCAACGTGGATCAATAAAATTCAGCGCATTTGTGGAGGTTCACAGTTCTAACCTTTCTAATGAATTTAGTGTCATTAGTGTAACTGCTTCTGAGGAAAGCACGTGGAGCAGACAGACAGGCACACCGATTTTAATAAGATTTTATTTTCAACAACCTTAAAAACCGGCGGCCACTACATTTGTTTCGTCAATCCGACCTTCTCTGTAATTTACTTGATGTGTTATGAAGCTATTAAATAGACCTTGACATTTTTCCTATTCAGTATCAGTTTAAAACTATATACTTAAGGTAGAAGAACAGTTCGACGATTTTAAAAAATCGATTTTTTTTCTTTACATATTTGAAATATACAATCGAAATCTCAGACTGAAGTTAACATACGGTAAAACCTATCGATGTCGAAGGGCTATTCTAACAACAAATTTTTGTTCCAATTTTCTGCTTTTCACATATTCTGTTAGATAATACATTCAAGGATACCTGTGTAAAATATTATGTTGATATCTATTTTCGTTTTAATTTTCTATGCATATTTCGAAGCGTACGTCGTAGAAACCAAAATAAAGACTCTTCTGCAAAACATATTTTGCTGATGCGCAGGGTAGTACAGAAAAACATCTAATAAACTGATTTAATCCAACTTTTTTACACACTTATGGCACAATTAACTAACACGCGCCTAAAATTAGACAAATACATTAAATTTTCGAAATTTTGGGAGCATTTTCCAAAGAGAAACACGGCAAAAAACGATAACGCTATGCTCAAAAGCTTGCAAAAACCGAAATTCAAAATGCATCGTCAAATATAGATGTGAGCAGTAGAGTTACATCAGAACTAAAGAAATATTTTTATTGAATTGAATACATTTCAGTTCAGTTCAGTTCACGCCTTTCTATCTCTTTGCGTTCTCACTAACTTGCTAACACCCAGCCAACTACAGAGGCTGTGAAGTAGCGAAAGAATTACAGAAGCTAAGCCGTAAAGGACCGCTGCCGCCAAAGTTGGCTGGTCCCGGAAAACGACAAACTGAGCCATGCAAAACCACCCCGACGCCTGTTGTTAGATCCGAAAAAATGGAATACTCGCAGGTGGACTAACAAAAAAAAAATGACGATGGTAATCAAATACTGGAAACTATTTTAGATAGATTTGATATTTTCAGTAGAAGACTTGTCGAACAGCAAATAGTAAACAAACAAATTTTTGATAAACTTAAGCAGAATAACATAACGAGGCAAAATTATAATAAGAAAACCAAATGACAAATATCCTGAAAATCATAACGTGGGGTACAAATGGACTGCAACAGCACCTATAAGAGTTGGAAGTCTTTCTTAATACTGAAAAGATAGACAAACGCCTTATATCAGAAAGCGACCTCACTGAAAAGCACTCCTGCTCATCATGGACTGAATAAAAAATAGACTGACTGCTCTGCAGAGCTTAGCGAACTAATTGCAGAGAAACGTGGAGCTCGCAAACTACGAGAAAGAAACCGCACAACGGAAAGGAAAAAAAGCCTAACCTTTCCGACAGACAAGCTAAAGGCCTTAATTAACAAATATAGAAACGAGTCCTTCTGCAGATCTGAGACAAATCTTACTCTATATGCAGACAACTAATTCCACCTTTTTTAAAAAAAAACCGGGCAATTGTGTTCGTTCTGCACACGATAAGGCAGATCTGTTCGCGAAGCACGTAGAAAGTACCATCCAGCCTCCAGATACGCCCGTGTTTACATGCTTAACCCGAGTCAGAAAGGTGGACCATTACCCAATAACCTCTATGAAACTAAATGAACTGTGAACAGACATTAAAACAAATGTGCCTCCTAATAAAGCACCTGACCATGAACTTATTATAGAGAGAACACTGAAAGAATTGCCAGAAAAAGATCTAGTCAAATTATTACAAATAATTAATACAGCTTTCAGATTAAAATACTTCCCTCGACAATGGAAAGTGGCCGAAGTTATAATGGTCCAAAACTAGAGAAGGAGCCAAGTAGAGTCGAATCGTTTCAATCTCCCTACTACAGCCAAGCTATTTGAAAGGGTTCTCCTTAAGAGATTGAAGCAAATCATTGTGGATGGCAATCTAATACTACCCCACCAATTCGATTTCCGCGAAAAGCATTCCACAATCCAACAGGTGAGGATCTATCGGATAGAAAATGCATTGGAAAAAAGCAGGTGTGTTCAGCCTCTTCTAGATGTCGCAGAAACGTTTGATAAGGTGTAGCATCAAGGTCTATTGTATAAATTGCATAGGGACGTTCCAAAAGAATTTTTGGATATCTCAAAATCTTATGTATCAGAGCGCCTATTCAGAGTGAAATACGAAGGAACCAACTCTGAAGTGAAAAAAATTGCCGCCAATGTACGGTAGGGCAGTGTCTTGGGCCCAATACTGTTTCTCCTGTATTCCAATAGTATACCTTGCTGTGATGAAGCCAAAATAGCGACATTTGCGGACGACACTGTTATCCTAACCACATGTAAAACTACGGAAGAAGCAAAAAAAGCTGGAAAAGACAGATTCGAAGAAAGAAGGACGAGCTAAATGCCAGATACAGACAGATGTCGAAAACAAGCTGGTAATTTATAAGCAGATCCTAAGACCTATATGGACGTACGGTATCCAGGTCTGGGGTTGGAAAGAATTAAATCTGAAAAAGTCATGCAAAGTTCCAAAATAAAGACGCTCCCTGGTTCTTTCGTAATGAGGATCTGCATAGGGACCTGAAACTACAATTGGTTAGTGAAGTTATCAAAGACCAAACAATTAAACATAGCCACCGATCATATGAGAATAACGAAGTCCGAAAATTGACTGATATTTCTAATATAATGAGACGACTGAAAAGAATAAAGCCAATTGACTTGCTCACCTAAAGAATGCCTAAACATATAAGCTACTGAGGAAGAGCCAGATCCTCAACGAAACCAACCTTGGTGGTGGTGCTTTGGGGGACCACAGGGTCTTCTCCCAATAAAAACAAAGATTTCCACCTCTTAAAAAAAATCTTAAGGATTCAAGGTTTTATGGTTTTTTTATAACATATTTGAAATGACACCCTGTTTTACGTATTTAACACTAGAACAGCCCCTTAAGATATTAAAAATCACAATCACGTCATACAGGTAGATGTATAAACTCTAAATTTTTAAGGTTATCTGTTATTTTTGTCTGAGCGGCTTGTTTCTGCCTTTTGTCAAACGAATTGTCTTTTTGGTGTAAGGAATATTGTACTCCCTACATTGGACATTGACAAAATTATTTGCAAATTAGCGATTGATTGGTTAATTTCTTCCCTATCTCATATTTTCATTGTAGCGTCATTATCATTAACATCGTTGCTCTTGTTTCTTATAATTTGGCAAATGTGTTCCAGTGTTTGAGGTTCATAAAGAACATCAGTTATCATTTTCCATTTGAAAACAGTACAGTACCGTTGGAAGTCGAATTCCTCAAAAACTTCACAGCAATTTGTAATTGTGGTAGGCGTAGCATCTTGAGTGAGGGTTGAAATTTTTTTGATTTTCTATAAGTTGCGAAAGTTTAGTCGTATGGCAATGAATTTAGAAGCTCTGACGATTCCCATGAGTCTCTGACTGAATTTACCCAACATATTCTTGTCCTCGCCGATAAACCAACTTGTTAAAATATTCCCTCTCATCTATGACCGCTTGTTTCCTCTATAATCGACAGATAAGTAATTTAATCGTTGAAAACAAAAAGATTTTTTATTTCTTCCTATTATTGAAAACTTCAGCTTATTTGAAACAGCCACGTTAGCTCTAATCAGCTTTCTTTGCTATGCTTTCTGTCAACATCTATGTCTTTTTAGCACTAAAGTATCATTTGGTAAGTACTTCAGTCTTGAGCAGTAAAATTATAGGACAGTATTGAAGGAAGTTCTTTAAGCCAGCCATCTACCGTTACTTTTGTCCGGATGGCTTAAGTAGTTAGAGCGCTGGGCTGTTGTAGCGGAAGGTTGCAGTTCAAATCTCGCTGGTGGCAGAGGGATTTGTTATTGTGACTGGATGTTGGATACCAGTCGACTCAGCTGTGAATGAGTACCTGACCTGACCACATTGCCTTCTACAGTGTACTATAGTGTACCGTTACGATCTTGAATGAAGTGCTCTAACACACTTGAAAGCCCTGATTCAAGATGGATTTTTGCGACAACGATTATTATTAGCAGCTTGATTGCTGCACAAGATACTCCAGATACATTTTTTAAAATATCCCATGTTTACTTTAATCGCTGCAGCTTACTTTCACGCGCTCTGAAAGCAGGACAAGGCTTCTGCGAATTCTGTTATTTCATTATTGTTTCGCCTTTGGAGTGATTGCTGCCTGGACAGGGACTGGGTAAAAGTGACTGTACCGATATTATAGCGTTTACTGGATATAGTAGATATGTACATCCAGTAAATCACCATGTGCTTGGAGTAGGTTTACTAACCAGTCAAAAAATAAACCTTTTTTTATCAGCTTTGAAAACCTAATCGAACAACTGCGCTCCCGAGGCAAATTTCGAAAAAGCAGTCTTATTAAAGTTCATACCTCTTTAGAAGAGAAAGACAACAGAGTCCGAGAAGCATACCATTTACGAAGCAGGGCAACATCAAAATCATACTTGGACATACTTACAGCCAAGTAGAAACGGAGCCCATGGGCAGCAATCCAATTAAACCTAAGCCTTGCAGCGTGTTGGAACACTTTATTCAAGACCGCTAGTATTGCGCTCGCCTGTCATTACCCTTCATAGCTCCATAGCTGAGTAGATTGGTATCCCATTTTTAATCACGAAATAAATCTTTTTGCCGCCAGTCAGACTTTGATCGTGACTTTCCATTCGGACAGACTAGTGATCTAAGCAACAAACAAAGTCAAGGCGACTAAGTTCAATTCATCAACTTAAGCTCAAAGTCTGGGGTAGCCAAACAATACCTGATGACTGGCAATGAGGCATTATCTGCCACATATTTAAAAAGGAAGTAGCATTCAGTGCAACAGTTATAAAAATATTATGTTGCTCAGTCCGATCTATAAGATATTCTCCGATATGTTTCTAAGAAGAATAACTTCATTCACTTAGAACATAATAGGCCCATTCCAAAGAGTATCCATTTCAGGCAAATCAGCAGCAAGCCAGATTTTGTGCGTGCGAGGACGCTACATTGGTGTAAGGAAAAGGGAACTACTGCTGAACTTATACCTGGAAATGCTGCCCTTTTAGGGAGCTAAGAATTAGTTTACAGAGGTGCAGGTGAAAGTAAATAATGAAGGAATCGGAAACTTTCTTATATCAAGGAGGCAAGCTAATGTAGGTGTCCTGCAATTAATCACAAACAAGAGATCAGTTTTCAGGTATAGGAGGGCATGTTCAACCGATTGATATGATCGTTTGGCGATTTGAAAATTCGGATAGTGTTGTTGATATCACGGCGCTCGTCTATCATTGACTTGATGATTCACTCGAACATTTTACTGGAGGTTGAGAGAATGGAGAAGGCCACCCTTTCAGTTCCGGGAGAAGAGAAGTGTGGTCTGGGTATTCTTTCAGCCCATGGAGGAGGATCGTTCAGCAAGCAATGGTTGAATAAAATGTGTAGTAAAGGAGTGATTGATACCTTAGATTCTTTAAGTATTTTAAGAAGGGGCAAGAAACACCAATGACCATTTTCGGTCAGGCTGCTCGGTAAGGCAGAGATAATGCAACATCTAAAGAGTTGTCTCTGCTTTTATGATGAAACTATTATATCTTTGTTAACTTTCAAACGGACCTTTCTTGCTGCCGACATTAGATCAAGGATTTTTCCGGTGCCGTGATGGTTATATCATGATGTACTTCGGTACCTGAGTAGACTTGAGTGACCGACTTTGTGGTGGATATACGAATCTTCCTGATGACATATTCAAGCGCTCGATTGAAAGACTTGGAAGTGGGTCCATCTCTTTAATTTAGATCTGAGTTTGTGTAAAAGTACTAAATCAATTGTCCTTATATCTTGAATCGAAATCTGGTGTTATCCATTCGGGGTTAGTTTTGGGAGGTATTCGAAAGCATAATTTTTCTTATGAAATCCCGTGAAGCTGGCGAAAACATAGTATACTTCTATTTGAAATTCTCAGCACATGTTTAATGAGAGTATTTGGTCTATTGTAGATCGTATGGATCTTAATCCCCCTTGGTATTTGCGGCACGTAACTTTAACAATAAGAAGCTACCGTTGTAATTGTCACAGCGAATTTGATCTCCCTCCCTGTGTAGGATGTACCTAGTTTATTCCAGGGCTTTGTTGCATTCTGTAATAATACTTCCATCCCATCAAACAAAGATTACGTCACTAATTAAGGCGATGTGCGCCATATTTTTAACCGTAAGGAATATACAGTGTTTGCAGATATAGTTGCGGAGTTGGAGTTCAATATCTATTACAAATACTGTACTCTATTGTATAGTATGCGTTTATTATGGTATTTAATCCTTTGCAACAATTTTCACTTATATGTTCATCAGATTTTATAATTTTCTTATTATTTATTTCTTTTTTTTTTTTTTTCGAAAAATCTATGGTAGTCTCAATTCAATAAATAGGGATTGTTTTTTCGCTTTTAGTCAAAGGATTTCCATCTAGGAGAATGTGCCATACATAAGCTAATATCAAAGTGGACTCAACATCCTGTCATTAACACCATGTCATCTTCCATAAGCACACGCATGGATCCAGTTAAAATATGTAGAATTTCGTTTAACGAAAAAAAATATTTAGTAATCACCTATATAAAAACGGGTAGGATACGAAAAATAACTTGGTCAATGATAAAACCAGATTAGAAAAATGTTTATAGGTGATTCTCCATACTAACCACCAGCGTTGTTTCCCTATCCAGAATTATCGATAATTAGAATAACTCACCGGATAGATGAGCTGTGAGCTATGCAAATACCGGATAGAATTTAACTATCGTTACTTTTCCACGGTTATCCACCAGAAGGTAAATAACTTCCTCTTACAACTTAACTAATTGAAGGCGAATACTTCGCATTTACGTAGGATTATGGTAACAATATACCGCATATCGGACACGTTTTAGCTGCTTAATCGATCAATTTTAGTTCCTATCCCGTGGTGGTTTTTGGTAATGCAAACAGTAAGGTAAGTTCCATAAACTTATCGATATATTTAGTATCGATAAATCAACAAATTACATAAATGATTATCCCAATTTTCAGGAGAATAGTTTCGGTAAGTTACGGGTAACTGGTTTTGGTTGGAAATGTTTATAGAGATATAAGTTAGATGCAGTATTCAGGATTTAAGGGGTACATTAATAGTTTAACTAATGCCACTCTTTTTTTATTCAAAAGTAAGAAT
The DNA here is from genome assembly GCF_905115235.1 of Hermetia illucens. Classification (NCBI taxonomy): domain Eukaryota; kingdom Metazoa; phylum Arthropoda; class Insecta; order Diptera; family Stratiomyidae; genus Hermetia; species Hermetia illucens. The sequence continues at coordinate 65,490,148 of NC_051853.1, forward strand.
ATGAATTACTATCTGTCCCGAGGTAAATTTTAGTTGAGATTGAGATAAATGAATTGGAAAGGATGAGAGTCTGGCAAGAAGACGTCCCAAATAAATTTGATAGATAAAAAACATTTTGATGCATATGATCGTATGCAAAAATTTTCCTTGATAGATAATTTTATGAAAGTAATCATTAAATTATCTTTTTTCAGAACAGACAGCAATATTTCCATTTGCTGCATTGGTTGCATGCAGATGCCCTAGAATTAAAAATAAGACCAATGCGCCAACAAATTTGCATCACATACACTTTTGATGCGGTTTGCTAACCGTATATATGAATAATGGATTGCTTATAGAAGTACTTGGATATGAAATCTTAATAGAATATGTTAGAGCGCTCATGAATAAAAATTGCTTACGTAGATTAAATTGCCACATTCAAATAAAAAAGTTTCATGTAATATATTCAGCTTATTAGGAAGGAAGATTAAATTCACAGAGTTCGAGTCAAGTTTACAGATAGAAAAGAAGAAGAGTTCACACCGTTTAGAAGCTATATTTTTATAGATACTTTTTTTTCACTTCATACATTGCTTCAACTATAGTGTCTCATAAAAAAAACAATAATTCGACTAAGAAGGGCTTGTGGTTTAGGTTTGTGTGAGTTGCAATGTTCAACAGGAATCCCCAACAAAAAAAAATGGTCCGCGACACCGGAGCGATGTGCTGCTCACTTAGCACACCTGACATGAGAGAAATCTGATAATCTTCAAATTAATTTGATAAATTTGGTGCTTCCCGAAGTTATATCAATCGGAGTCCAATTTTTTTCTACCTAAAACTTCGGATGATTTAAGATGGCAAAAGTTGATGATTTTAGTTAGTCACTTATTAAAAATTATCAATAGCCCAAGTAGCAAGATAATTAAGGGGGATTTTCTATGTGATGGTTTCCAGAAATCGTTTTTTTTTTATATCAATTTTGAAAGCGAAAGATAGTATATATGCTCGGAGTATATTGCAGAAATTTCAGACCGACTTTCAAAATATTTACTGTTACAGCAAATAAATGAGCGAGAAGTGAATACAAAATGAAAACTTTATCCGCGTTTTTCTCGAAACCATATTTTTTCAATTGTTAGGAAGCACAACTAAAATTCTTTTGATTCAATCGAGCTGAATGTTTTACACATTATGCTACACATCAGTAGTTGTCGTCCAAACAACGATTATGTATTTCCGTTAAACATTTTACATTTTTATTCTGGATTTTCAACAAAAAATACACGCGATTTTTGAAGATTTTCTTTACAACTCCGCCATTTTAATATTTAGTAAGATAAAATTATTTATAAAATCGTGGTTCGGACGACAGTGTCAAGTACACAAAATAACAAATCAGATCATTACAAATGGAGATGTGCTTCTCACCAGCACCCACTTTGACTGTAAAAGTAAATACAAATGATTATCAAATTAATTAATTGAAAATTTCGTATCATAACTCAAGATATCATCATCATCAACGACACATCAACCGCTATCCGGTCTAGGCCTGCCTTAATAAGCAACTCCAGACATCCCGGTTTTGCGCCGAGGTCCACCGAATCGATATCCCTAAAAGCTGTCTGGCGCCCTGACCTACACCATCGCTCCATCTCAGGCAGGGTCTGCCTCGTCTTCGTTTTCTTCCATAGATATTGCCCTTATAGACTATCCGGGCTGGATCATCCTCATTAATACGGATTAAGTGACCCGCTCACCGTAAACTATTGAGCCGGATTTTATCCACAATGTGACGGTCATGGTATCGAACGCGGCCAAGTGTTCGCAATTTTTCTTGCTCTCCGAGGAATTCATGAGGACTGGCAAGAGCATTGTCTTGTGCAGTAAGAGCTTTGACCCTATGGTGAGACGTTTCGAGCGGAACAGTTTTTGTAAGCTGAAATAAGCTCTGTTGGCTGCCAACAACCGTGCGCGGATTTCATCATCGTAGCTGTTATCGGTTGTGATTTTCTACCCTAGATAGGAGAAATGACCAAAGTTGTAGTCCTCTATCTTCATTCTTCCCGTTTGACCAGTGCGGTTTGATGTTATTGGTTGGTTGGTTTTTGGTGCTGACGTTGCCACCATATATTTTGTCTTGCCTTCATTGATGTGCAGCGCAAGATCTTCACAGGTTCCGCTTTTCATTGATTGCAAACCCGTTTATGATAGCATAGCCAGAGTGAAACTATACACGACCATTCGAAAATTCGAGCTTGCCGACGAAAGTGATAAGATTGGTTAGGTTGACCCTGACCAATGTTTGAGGCCAGATAAAAGCAACAGGATCACTCTGAAGAACATTCAACATCAACAACGGTCTAAGATAAGGTGATGGCCTATCATCCTGTTTAACCTGACTCTGGGAAAAGTAAGAGGAACCATTCCCTTCAAGCCTAACCACTACTGGCCTAGGCGGATGATGTCGACATTATGGGATGAACAACCCGAGATGTACAATCTACTCTCATCCAGATCGAGCAGGTGCGGGTCGTCGCGAGATATTGGCCTGCACATTAGTGAAGGCAAGACAAAGTATATGATGGCGATGTCAGCACCAAAGGACCAACAATATCAAATGACACTAGTCAAATGATTGCTATTGATTGATGATTCCGGATTTGAGGATGAGCATTTTTAGTTCTTTTTAAGTTTTTGTGTGAAACCATATGCTACTCCTTCTGCTATTTTCTAAGCAATCGACCGGGACATCCTGTAAAAAAGATTTAAAACTTTCACCTGTCAATCTGTGTCGGTGAATATAAGGCTCTGTAGGTTGGTCCCCAATAACTCCTGCCAAACTTTTAAATTCCATCTTTAAGTGTTCTCATTACTTTAAATGCTCAACGGATATTGTTAGTAAGAATGTTATTGTCCATGCTGTACAGAGTCTTGTCAAAATGTTTTCTCTTCTTCTATGCAATCTGCTGGTCTCCCATTTCGGGTCATCGTATTTGTCTTCCCCCACTCTGATTGGTCGTTGTATATGAGTGAGTTTTGGAACAACTTGCTTTCCAAAATTTCTTCAACGTGGTTAGGCGAGAGGCCATCGACATCACGATGACATCCTTTGACATTGCGGCTCTTGCCGGAGAGTAGAGAGTATCAAACGATATCATACTCTCGGATCACAGGCGCATTGATTTCGTAACGGGCCTGGATCCACTTCTGGCCACTCTATTTCGGAATCCGCGGAAGATAGATTGGGCGACGTATAAAATAGAACTGAGCGCCCTAGTCGCGATTCTTGGGAAGCACATCAAATTCATTGCTCGAATTGGAAAAAGAACCCAGATGATCACAACTCAAGACGCCAAAAAGGAGTAAAACACAATGATGGAACAGAGGAGACCGAAAAAGGTGCTCCTCAACCGAGCGCTAAAAGCCGATTCAACCGATGTCTGGTCCCGGCTATATGCAGCCAATGTAAGGAGGAGGAAGAGGCAGCCCTGCACTTCATATGCCCGGCCTCCTCAGCTCTCAGACGAAAACACCTCGATACGATCTTCTTCAATGAAGAATCTGCACACTCTTTGCCTCTGGAGACTGTTGTCAGATTCGCTAAAGCCTGCGAACGCCGTAAGGCGGGCAACCACTAATTAGGCGATTTACGGGATAGTACAATCGGCCTAAGAAAGGCCTGAGTGCTTGGAGCTGAGGCTACTCCATTAAATTAAACTAAATTAGGACATTTCGGTTAGATCATTGACATTACTCGTAATGTGACCAATTTTATAAAACTTAAAATCTTACTTGAAATCACTTTAGTTTTCGATAAAGGGAAAGTAATTACGAATTTCGTTCATTTTCCCCGAGTCCTGCATATTCACGGAAATATTTTCGAACTTCGTGAGACTTCTTGGATCCGATGCATTTTCAATTAATGTTCAACTCCACACAGATGATTGCAAACTTCAGTTTTTTTATTCGAATTCTCGGCATTTACAGAAATATGACGGTTTCAAAATGTTCTTCCAATTTGCACATTTTGCAAAACTACTGCAAGGTTTTCCTACGTCGTATACGTATCCACTATTACGAGGATTTCAATCTAGAGAATACACATAAATGCGCTCGCATCAAGTGTTCTAAATTTCTTAATGCCATGGGGCCCAAAAAAAACTTTCTTCTTCTCTCTCATCCTTTACTGGTGATATCTTCTTCGTTACCTCGTTTACTCACAATGGCTTAAATGCGGTCAAAACATAATGCATACTTGCAGTTTGCAACTTACAAAAAAAAATATTAAATACGTATACACTCGAGCTGATTTGAAAGTACAAAAGAACTAGATACATATATGCATTAGATACCATGCATAGGATACAAAATCAATGAATGGACAAGTCTAGTGTTTCCCAGATGAATGATCTGTTTTCTATCAAATGACCCCTCTGGATTGAAGGCACAAGTGTTTAGAATTGCTTAGAATTGTCTTGCGTGATGCTCGATATGACTAGACATTTTCTCGGAAATATGTACATGTCTGCATCGTCACACGGCGAACACATTTAGATCATCAAAGCAGCCACAATTAATAATATACCAATCTTTTGATTACTGCAATTTAGAAGAATTTTTCAATTGGGATCGAATTAGTTTCCCCCTAGATCCGTTCGTCATCGTTTTATGATGAAGCTGCTGCCTTTCGTCAAGTCTTTCGCATGGCCATGTACATCTGTTCATTAGCGAAGCTTTGGGCATGTTGTTTTTATAGTATTTTGTATCTGAGTTTAATGCAAGATGCGTTATGGGTTCAAATATACTACATATTCTTACATATGTAACACTGTCGAGGACAGAATTCCCGTTCATGGTTAATAGCCATATGTTGGCGTAACTTTCGTTTTTGCTCATCTGAACTACGCTACCAATTTATGGGTACCGGATAAGAAGATACCCCATAAGGCTCAAAAACAGACTCCCCATAAGACTCTTATGTTGCCAACTAATGACGCTGAATGGCATCATTGTTTCGAAACTTTTAATTTATATGTTAGGGTTTTGTACACACAGAATTAAATGTGAGCTATGATCGCCTGCCAACGCCCTGCCAAAAGCAAGTCATCAAGGGAGGTATGCATATCCTTGAAATAGTGCTTGAAAGCCTCCTTTTCAGTGTCTTTCACCAATACTGCAAAATAGAAACATTTTTCAATATTTTTGAAAACATGAGATCACAAATTTTTGATATGATCGAAACCTCTCCCAGCTCTCTCAACTTCTCTGTTGCTTGGTTCACTTTGTAGCGTATGTTTTGATGCATTCCCACATTTGCATGGGACTTTAATCCGCCTTATGCACTCTTGTGTTTTCTGACTTTCCAACGAACGAACGATCGCTCAAATTTATTTGATGCACTACAAACGTACATAAGAATGACTCCTCTCATAAATTTCAAATAATCATAAAAAATTCATTTCATTCTTGCGTCAGAATGAATGGAGAGTTATTTTTCCAAAAAAACGACATTGATTCAATTGACTCATGAAAAGTTCTAAATACCCTAAAATGGATTTGATGGGAACGGGGTCTGCACATGATGACAATGTTGTCTAATGCGTGAATTTTACTTCCCCTAAAATATGATGGACTCTCATATGTGTAAGTACACATGAAGGGAATGCAGTACTCCTATCTCGCCATGTATGGAAGTAACGTGCACTACTTCCTAAACTCCAGGTGAATCAATGAATCACTATCGGCGATTGGTAGCGAAGCACGTCATTTGTAAAAATATTCGAATGATACGGGAATTCCAGGTGGAGATTTGCTCAGCTGCAATGTGATTAGGGATAACGAGACCCTCCGTGTTTACAGTGCCCATCCGGTGAAACACTTTACCAGATATGATGTGTGTATATTCGGAGCTACTTGATAAAAATGTTGTCACATTTTAAAGATGAATTGATTATGGTTGCATAAAAAGTTTCTACTTTTCCACGACTTTATTAGACTTGGATATGAGTAATAAATTAAACAAAATTAAATTCGTGACATTATATGAATTCATATTAGGGGTTGATTCTTTTGCTCTTCTTTTCTAGTTTTTTGAAATTTTTGACTGCTTTGGTTGGTTGGTTTTAAAGGGTATATTAAAACATACAAATAACTAAAACAAAAGAAAGGAAAGGCTGCCTCAAACATCCTGAACAGAACTGTTCATGAAGCAAATAACCATACAAATCATTTTCTTACAGGGTTACTATAAACCCCTATCTGCACACAGTGTCCCAAACACACCCACGCGCCATCGCGGTCGGTTTTTTGCAATGTGATTCAGGTTCCCTACATCATTCCAATTTCTTCACTGCTCTGTGCTACGTACTTTAGGCCAACCCTTTCGTCGACCATCCTCTTCCACTCATTCCGACGCAAGTACGCTTTGACACTGTTCAGTTTTAGGTTTTAGCTTTTAGGCCCATACAGTTTGATAACGTATATTCCAACCCAAGAATGTTGTTACAAAGGTTGTTTCAAAAATAAGATTCCCACATTTTTTCAGGCACTTGGAATTTCTAATTTGAAAAACTGAATACAGCTTTGGAAATGTTGATGTTTAAACTATTTTTCTACCTAGTCTTAGTCACTTTTGCATTCCCGCCTCAAAGAAGTCCACCGCCAACCCGTTGAGAAACTTAGAAACTTCGTCTTGCAACTCGTCGTTCACCTCGAACTGTTGGCTACCTAGGTGATAATAAAACTTCTTTAATGTCAGGGCTATAAGAGGGATGGGCAATGACTTCCCAACCAAATCCCTAGATTAAGTCCTTCTTTTGTAGCGAGGCATGCGGACGCGCATTGCCGTGGTGCAGTTTTACGCCTTTGGCGAGTTTCCCCCTACGACGATTTTAGATTGCCCACGTTTCACCCCCGTAACAATGGAATCTAAGAAGTCTTCGGTATTCTCCTCACATTCATTCAAAAACTGCCAAACACAGTCGAGGGGCTGCTGTTTGTGGATTTCTGAAAGCATGTATGGTACCCACCGCGCACACGCTTTGTGGTAGCCTAGCTTTTCTTTCAAAATTCTGTCAATTGAATCTTCAGAAGCTTCAGGAATTTCACCAGCCAATTGCCAGATCATAATTCGTCGATCTTCGAACATGATTCGCTCAATATAAGCGTTTAAAGTTTTTCCCAAGATTCCTCCAAGAATCAGCAATTTTCCTGGCACCCAGACCCCCCAATCTATATACCACTTTGAAAGTAAGACCCTCCCTCAATAGTAATGATCACGAATTAAGCTTCTCTTTGCGAAATTCCCAATATTAACTGAGATATAAGCGTTTAAGGCAATCAGTAATTTTCCTGGCACCCAGACCCCCCAACCTATATACCATTTTGAAGTTCAGCGAAATTCTCAATATTAACGGAGATATAAGCGTTTAAAGTCTTTCCCAAGATTCCTCCAAGGATCAATAATTTTCCTGGCACCCAGATCCCCCAATCCATATACCATTTTGAAGCTAAGACCCTCCCCCCATAGCAGTGATCACGAATTAAGCTCCTTTTTGCCAAATTCTCAATATTAACGGAGATATAAGCGTTTAAAGTTTTCCCCGAGATTCCTAAAAAAATCTGCAATTTTCCAGTCACCCAGATCCCCCAACCTATATACCATTTTGAAGCTCAGACCCTTTCCAATAGTAGTGATCGCGAATTACGCTCCTTTTGCGAAATTCTCAATATTAACGGAGATATAAGCATTTAAAGTTTTTTCCTGGCACCCAGACCCCCAACCTAAATACCACCGCCACAAATTCGCCGGGTGGTCCGTGCGGTCGTCAACGAACTCCCTACACCATTTGCGGATATGTTGAATGCTTATACACTTCACTTAACTGGCGATGAATTTCTATGGGTGGTAACTTTTTGCGTGCAAAAATTGCATGACCCCACGCAGATGGCTGTCAGGCCGGTACTGACCGTCGCAGACGGGCGATTGTTATTGGGGACGGTGGTGGGGGAAACAAGATTTCATCTACATTCACTTGCGGCATAGTTACAGCGTTGAGAACCTTATTTTAAAAAAAATAATTACATTGGCTCTGACGATATCAAGTCTGAATTTTCCCTTGGAAATTCCCATTTTTCTTAACATTTTATAATAACTTTAACCACTGATAGGAATAGAGCCGGAATTCTTTGTAAAGTAAGCAGTCAATCAATTTTGTTTCATTATTTGTTTTAATGGAGCATTGCATAATCTTTTCTCTAAAAGTTACTTAATTGTTAGGGAAGACCACTTCGGTAGAAAGCTGAAGTAGTTAAGGGGGCTACCGACTTTCTTTCTCGGTTTTTTTTGTAAACACAAAACCTTATTAAAATCGGTTCACTGTCTGTCTGTCTGTCCGTCACACGCATTTTTCTCGGAGATGGTTATAGCGATTGACACCAAATTCGGTAGAAAGGTGGGAACTGTGAACGCTCACGCATACAGTGAATTACATCCTTTTACGTCGAATTTAAGGGGGGGTCCCCATACATGCAAAAGGGGGGTGTCAAATTTTTTTTCATCAAATATAGTCATGTGGGGTATCAAATTAAAGGTCTCGATTAGTGCTTTTCAATGCCGATCTTAGTTTTGACATTCGTTGGACGGGTGGAGAGCGCGGGGGGTTGAAATTGATCACTTTTTTAAGGGGGCCATTCTCAGAAACTAGCAAACCGAAAAATCAGAAAAAAATCAGGAGGTTGCTACTATATGGTGCCTGGGCTCCGAAATACCTTCCATGCCGATATCTGTTTAAATAAAGTTAATAATAGTATATTACTACAATTTTTTGTAACTGGTTAGAAACCCCCCTTAAGTTCATCCTAGTACCATGCAGTAATATAGGCTATAATATAGAGCATGATCTTACCAAGTTTGGTGGAAATCGCACTATTACTAACAAAGTTATAATACCTCAAATTTGTTGCTTCTTTGAAAATTGAAGACTAAGAATGTCAATATCACCCGAAAGTGGATACTCTCACATAATAGATGGATATATTACGTGCTACGTACTAAGAAATACACAAAACCTTTCGCACCTGAAGCGTCCAGCTTCCGGTTTCCCGACTTATTTTTATTTCCTGGAAGACAGCCTTCAGGTTCTATGGGAAGCTCTTGAATCAGTAGTTATAAGTACAAACACATTCATTTTTAATTTCGATTTTCAATCTAGAGGTTTAGGTCCCAGAAGTGAGAAGAAGTGAATTAGCGGTTTCTGCAAACCCTTCAACACGAAGGTGTTGCAAGGGAAATTGGGACACTGCGAGAGCGGTTGTTACCAGTGAAAAAGCGAGAGCTGCTATACTATCATTTGAACACTTCAAAGAACCTAGTATGGATGGCATCTACCTAGCGATGCTAAAGGAGGGTATAGAGCACTTAGAGCAACTTCTAAGAAATATTTTTCGAGGATGGCTTGCTCTCGGCTACTTGCTTTCCTCTTTGCAGAAGGTGAAGGTAGTCTTCATACTACAGCCTGGGAAAAATGACTATTCTAATCCAAAAAACTTTAGGCAAATCAGCCTAACATCATTTTCGCTGAAATGTCTGGAGAGACTGGTTGAGCGTCACATTCGCGAGAAGGCGCTAAAGTCGCACCCCCTAAATGAAAACCAACATACTTGCCAACGTGGAAAGCCCTGTGAGTCTACTCTTCATTCTTTGGTTTCCAAGATGACTGTGCGCCCTTCTAAAAGCTCTGTGATGCCACCAGAAAGCCTGGTGTTGACGAAACTCTAAGAAAGTGGATCTACGCTATGCTAACGGAACCAGCAATTGGGGTGTCGGAAGCATTGACTGAAGCTGCTGTCAAAAACTGGGAACAAGCTTCCCATAATGACAGGTGGCGAAGCCTTAATGGTGCTAGACAGACCAAATTCTTCCTGTCAGAACCAAACAAACATACTGCAAAGTTTATCCTGTCGAAAAGCAGGAAGACTTGCAGAAGTATTGTGGGCATTCTGACTGGCCATAATTTACTAGCTGGGCATATGTTCAGAATAGTATGAGTGTTCAGAGGCTTTGCCTCCCCCCCCACCTCAAACACACACACACACACAAGGTTATGAAACAAGTTGCAAGGTTTTAGGAAGATAAATTTTTTCCCCGACCAGTAAACTCCATTAAAGTATATAATCAAACAAAACAGCTGGACAAAATGGGTTGAAAAATGGCAACTCTATTCAAGATTAGGTACACAAACTAATTTTTGAATTGTTATTAATTTTCAAATTTTTCTCCTTGCTTCTTATACGGTTTCATAAACACAGCTTTTGCTTTGTTAATAGTAATTAAGTAACCTTCCACTACTAATTTTGGTTTTGATGTCGAATCGGAATGTGGCACTGGCTTTGTCCATACCACCGAAATACGCATTAAATACCGAAATACGTGCTTCTGTAACCACGTGTTGGCATCCATGACATCAATCATGTGTCATCATCCGATCCGATCATCCGGGACACCAACAGGACATTATGGATTTGTTCTTGTGTCAACATTTATATTCCAACCCGAGGACTTACACATTTATAACTGCCACGCGATATCGAGCCCCAAAATGGAAACATTCACATCGCCTTTAACGCATGAGCATAAGAATGCGGTAGCAGAGATACCAATACCAAAGGATAGATATTTCTCTAGACATTATCATGCCTGAATGTGGTTCTTGCGAATTTTGTAGTAGTCCGCACTTTCTGGAAGAGAGAGTTACAAACGGTAGTAAATCTAACCTTTGTCGAAGATCTGCAGCGTCATGTCAGCGGAGAGTACACCCACAGCGACTATCAGGTCATCATATTTCAAATCTCACATAGGAATAATATGAAGCCAAAAACGGAATAGCGATGAGGCAACTAAGAAATTTGACGCAGAAATATTCAAGGGAGCATTTGTGGAGGACACAATATATGTATAATCGGGAAAAACTTACACTCAGGTTTAGTGATGGGCAATCCTCTCTCCCCACTCCTAAGTGAAATCTTTATGCCATCACTGGAGGAGAAAATCGAGCAGGATGGATTACTGCCAAATATATGGTACGTGGATGACATTTTGGCACTGATCCTGAAACAAGTATCAACAATATGTTAGACAACATCAACACGAGATACCCTAAAACAACCTTCACTCATGAGATTGAAGTTATTAACCAATTGCCTTTCTTAAATGTATTAATCAAACTTCAAAACGCACAATTTTCGTTTTTTATTTATAGGAAACCCACTAGCATCCAGCAGACAATCCCGGTCACTTCGTTCCATAGTTACCAACATAAAATGGCAGCTTATGGCACAATAATCCACCGCCTTCTAACAATCTTGCTCACAAAGAAAAACTACGAGAGCGAAAAACACTACATTATGGACACGTCAAGGAAGAAGGGGTACATCAGCACCACCATACGATGATCAGGAGAGACGCACGAAGGATAGAACGTAGTAACCTCACTACACTGTACACCCAACAATCGACTTCTACCCAATAAAAAGGTTAAGCGTCACCTTCTAAAATCTGTCCAAGCATATAAAATGGACAGTAAAAAGGTTCGACATACAACTGGTAGGATCAAGTCGTATCTTTCATCTATCTATAGTCGTATTTTGCCTCTGTGGCTTGGTGTAGCGCTTTCCGAAACGAAATTTCTAGTGAAATTGAGGAATTTAGGCAATGCATTCAAACCATAACGAAGTTCTTGTAGTGGTAGATGCGGAACTTTCAGATGCCGCAAATAAACTTGCTGATAAGAAGACCCCGGGGCAGGATGGAATATTGACGATCGCCCTAAAAATTACACCCAAGAAGCACCATCTATGTTTGCTCAAGCTTTTCCGGAGCAAGACGGATATATCTGCTCGATACTATTAACAAACTACTTGAACTAATAATAATACATTAGACTGCTTCCTATTTGGAAAAAGGAGGGCTGTCCAATAAGTAATTCGAAATTCGTAAGGCGAGATCAGCTATCGTCTCTAGAGTACTACCTAACATTCGTGGGCCAAGACAAAGCCAACATCTCCTTATTTCAAGGGCAGTTAGTTCAAGTTCGGGTAACTACTCTGGAAGACAAATCGAACTGTAGCAAAATAAGTGACATATCGGCTAAACGCACTCATGACACGCAGGAAAAGTCTCTACGAGTCAAAGGTCTCTACAAGTCAAAGTCAGAAAAGAGCCCTGATCCGGAGGATTACTCGTCACCCAGCTCGGGGCAAAAATAGTTGAGCTGTCCGAGTCTATTAAGGACAAGCACAACGTGCACCAAGCCATAAAAACTATGGTAAGGGCTATCAGAGTCCTCTATAACAGATCGCAGGACAAAAGCAATTACAAGGAAAAGCCGAAATGTACTGTCCTAACAGTGCCATAGCATACTCAAGTGACGCCTAACCGTACTGCTATCGAATTATGGCCGAATAAGAGAGTACGGGAAAAGGTGGGGGACTCCCTACGGAATCAACAGTCTCCTACGTGAAAAAAAGAATACAAGCAGTTCTGAAAAACGGAATTAATAGTTTAGAGGGGGGAAAACACCTGGCGAAAATGCCGACGTCGGCTAAGGTAAAGAAACCCAAGGGAAATGCAAACACTGAATGGATGAAAGTTACCAACAGAAAGGCGAAAAGAAAAGCAAAAGTGCGAATTTATCCATATTTATCCTAGCAAAGGCAATCTGCCCTGTGCGGAGATACTCAAAAAGGTCAAAGCTGATCCCATTCTAAAGGATCTGAGCGTAAATGTCAACAGAATCCAGAAAGGTAATTTCATGATCGAGTTGAAAAGATCCAGCGTGGGCAAAATTGACAGCTTTCGCACTCAAGTTAAAAACTCACTTGGCGAGAATGCGTCAGCACGTGCCCAAAAACATGAGGTTGCATTACCTTGGAAGAACAATTCAGGTTAAAAAAACTTGCGAAGGAGTCTATTGTTAACTTGAAAAGAGCCTATGGCGGTACTCAAACGGCCACAATACGATTAGCAGTGGAGGCAGCGCAGAAGTTACTCCCGCCCGGAAAAGTTTGAATTGGATGGGTTATCTATCGTTTGAGAGAACATATCTCACTTAAGAGGTGGTTTGATTGCCTCATGGTTGGCCACCACGCGAAAGCATGCGCCAGCAGCATCGATCAATGCAGAAGGTGTGGGGCGAAAGTCCATATTGGGCGAGAGTGCAATTGGGCCCCAAATGCCTGTTGTCTGAAGGAAAGGAGGGACAGGATAGCCGGCATATTTCCGGAAGTGGTACATGTCCGGAAATCAGGAAGGCGTTGACTTCGATGAGTAAATGTGATTTGTTCAAATAAATCTCAACCATTGCAGGATCGCTCAGGATTTACTTGAGCAGATCACCTACGAAATGCAAGTGGGAATTGTCATTATAAGTGAACCTTCCAGAAGCCATCACTGTGGCGTATGGACTACCGATTTGACTGACGGAGCGGCGATATGGGCTTACGGTCGACAAGCCATAAAATGTACTATGAATGAGACAACATGTATGGCCTTGTGTGCGGGAAAATAAATAGTGTTCACAACTGCTACCCCCACCAATCCTGACATTGTCTGAACTCGAGGAAATACTTGACAATCTTGTTCTCGAGGCAAGAGGACGAAGTCCAAAAGCCGGTGACTTCAACGCTTGGCACTTGAGTAGGGTAGTAGAGAAACAAATGGAAAGGGCGCAGTATTTTAGAGGCTTTTGTGCACTTGGATAAAGTCCTCGAAGGGAGGGTTTGCCTCAATCCTAGACCTGACCGTTGTCAGCTCTGCACTGGTACATGGTATGCCGTGGTACATCAGAGACGACTACACTCACAGCGATCACCAGGCAATCCTTTTTGAACTATTGGGGGGCCACCGGGCAGAAAACCATCATGCCCGGTGCTGATGTCAGGCTGGTTTGCAAAGGCTTTGGATGAGCAGACCTTCATAGAGGTGTGGTTAGACAAACTAATAAAGCAGGAGCCTCTACAGAAAGAACTCTCTATTTGACACAATGCGTCGCCAAAGGAGAGGCACATTATCTGGTAGAACCCAACGACTGGTGGAATGGTGCATTCGATCTGCCTGTCACCGAGCCAGACAAATGTCTCGGCAGGATCGATAAGAGACGAAAAGAGCACGTTTATGAGGCAACCGGGAAAACCCTCAAGTTGGCCATTCAGCGGAGCAACGTGGAATGCTTTACAGAGCTCTCTCTCTCAGAGGCAGACATGGGGTAGTGCCTATAGAATCGTGACGGAATGATTTAGAGGCCGTTCACCTCCGAAAATCACGTGCCCTACACTCTTGTTGAAAATCATCAAATGGTTGTGGAAGGGCCATGGCATATTTCTAGGTTGCTTATAGCCAGCATAGTGAGTTCAATCTTGCTCTATGCAGCCCCGGTTTGAGGAAAGGCATTGCGGATTTCAGTTAACACTCATAAATTGTGTGCAGTCTACAGGAGGACTGCTCTAAGGGTGTGTTCTGCTTTTAAGACTGCCTCAGATGACGCTGCGTTCTTCATCTCGGGAATGATGTCGATTGACATCTTGGCAGATGACATGACGAACAGACGAACAACGCCGAAAAGGAGAAATTTATAGAAGCAAGAACATTGGGGACGCTCGGGAAAGAGTCGGTGAATACATAGGCTCATCCCTGCCATCACGGAGCGGTTGGAGAGACGGCACGGTGAGATTAATTATATTTTTACTCAGATTTCCAAGGTGCTTGGGGGATATCGCCAGTACCTGTACAAATTTAAATAGAATACCTAGAGGAGCCAGAGCATGTATTTTTCAATTGAAGAAAGTAAGAATCTAGAGGAGACTCTAGAAGTCCAATTGCTGGTACCAGAAAATCCGGTGTAACACGTGAGAAGGGCTGGGATACGATCAAATTCATGATCACATTTATCCACAGGAAATTACGAAAAGCAAAGGAGACGAGAAAAGCGTGGTTACGCTCCGTGATGTAATACCAGCGCCCGGTGGGACCACCATAATGTTTCCAGGGCAGTGTGTTGTGAAAATTTCCGCCTTCTCAAAAAAAGAGATACGGACGGACAAAGTGTTTCAAACAAAACTTTTAAAATAACTGACAGAGAATGAACCGATTTTAATGAGGCTTTGTTTTCTCCACAAAGCGCTAAAAATTAATTAATCATCATCATCATCAACGGCACAATAACCGGTATGCAGTGTAGGCCTGCCTTAATAAGGAATTCCAGACATCCCGGTTTTGTGCCGTGGTCCCCCAACTTGATATCCCTAAAAGCTGTCTGGCGTCCTAACCTACGCCATCGCTCCATCTCAGGCAGGGCCTGCCTCGTCTTCTTTTTCTACCATATATATTGCCCTTATAGACTTTCCAGGCTGGATCATCCTCATCCATACAGATTAAGTGACCCGCTCACCGTAACCTATTGAGCCGGCCAAAAATTCTTCGGTGGATTCCTCTCTCGAACGCGGCCAAGACTTCGCAATTTTTCTTGCTAAGAACCCAAGTCTCCGAGTAATACATGAGGAGATCATTGTCTTGTACAGTAAGAGCTTTGACCCTGTATTGAGACGTTTCGACCGGAACAGTTTTTGTAAGTTGAAATAGGCTCTGTTGGCTGACAACAACCTCCGCGCACGGTTGTTCATCATCATCGTAGCTGTTATCGGTTGTGATTTTCGACCCTAGATAGAAGAAATTATCAACGGTATCAAAGTTGTATTCTCCAATTTTTATTCTTCCCGTTTGACCAGTGCGGTTTGATGTTGTTGGTGCTGACGTTGCCACCATATACTTTGTCTTGTTTTCATTGATGTGCAGCCCAAGATCTCGCGCCGCCTGCTCGATCTGGATGAAGGCAGTTTATACGTCTCGAGTGGTTCTTCCCATGATGTCGGTATCGTCGGCATAGGCCAGTAGTTGAAGAGGATGGCACCTCTCGCATTTACATCGGCATCGCGAATCACTTTCTCGAGGACCAGGTTGAAGAGGACGCATGATACGGCATCCCCTTGTCGTAGAATGGTCTTGAGAGTGATCCTGCTGTTTTTCTCTGGCCTCGCACATTGGTCAGGGTCAGTCTAATCGGTCTTATCAATTTCGTTGATTTTTTTTTTTGTACGTACACGGAGGTGGAAAATCTTAGAAAGACACGTCCGCCGCAGCTCCGCCGCCCGAACGGCGGAACAACAGCGGGTGCGTGTGGGATTCAAACCCACTAAAAACCACCCCCGGTCTCTCCAGCCCCAGCCCCGCGGGACCACCATTGAGGTATTACTTCGCGGGGTAGGTTTGCTCTTAGGCACTCATCCTTCTCCTATTTGCAGCTTTCCTCCTTCTTTGTTCTTTCAGCAACTCCTCCTGCATTTGGATGATTGCGGAGCTAACCGCAAGCCACTTCTCCTCGGACTCCAGCATCTCAGTAACCAAGCTCTCCGGGGTCCCGCTCCTGCCCAGCACCTGGTTTAAGCTCCTTCTCTCCATCGCAAATCGTGGGCAGTGAAACATCACATGCTCTGGATCCTCCGGTATGCCATCGCATCTGGGACAGTTCGGAAAATCATCCAACCCAAAGCGGTGCAGATACTGCCTGTAGCAACCACCGTGTCCCGTGAGGAACTGGGTAATGTGGTAGTTGGTATCCCCATGTTTTCGCTCAAGCCACACCCTAATGTTGGGAATGAGCCTGTGCGTCCACCGACCTTTCGCAGACTCGTCCCATCTGCGTTGCCAGAGACTCTGACCTTGCCGCATTTCTACGCTGTGCATGCCCCTCCATATGTCTTGCATTGTACAGGACACTCATTTCTTTGGCCAGAATGTCAACCGGGATCATGCCTGCCACCACCAATACTGCCTCATCTGATGTGGTTCTAAAAGCACTGCAAACCCTCAAAGCCATCCGCCGGTAAACCGAGTTCACCTGCTTCCGTCTCTGAGAGTTTGCAAGCGCCTCTGCCCACACAGGCGACAAGTAGAGCCTAGCAAGATAGCGGAGAATATCTTATAGATAGTACTCAGCAACGTGATACCTCTATAATTGCTGCACTGTGTGATATCTCCCTTTTTATGTATGAGACAGATAATGACTCGTTGCCAATCGTCAGGCATTGATTTGCTGTCCCATACCTTGAGCACAAGTTGATGAACCATTTGGCGTAACTGGTCGCCTCCATATTTAACTAATTCGGCTGTAATTCTATCGGCTCCTGGCGATTTATGATTTTTAAGCCGATGAATTGCAGGGACTGTTTCTTCTATACTTGGTGGTGGCAGTAGATAGTCTGGTGGTGTTGGTTCAGCAGGCATTTGCCAGGTTTTACGCTCCATCGTGGGTACCAATCCACGTTTCGCCCTGGGACCTATACTACCCTTTGACTTTTTGAAATTAATTACCGATGATCTTTTATCCAACTTCTTCACTTTCTTTACAAACGCAAGGCTGTGAACCTTAGAGATAGCGTCTGTTGCGTTCTGAACCGATTTAAGTTAAAAACGAGAAAACAACGATTTCTAGTGATATAATCATTCGCACTGGTGTAAAGTAAAAGTGGCGCCCAACGTGGGGCAAGGAAACATTAAAGCTAAACACAAAGAAGCTTCTCCGCACCTGAAATGTTAGTTTTGAGCTACCGAATAGGGATTACAAAAGAAAAACTCTTGGTGCTTGTTTTCATCCAGAGCTATATCCCTAGTAATGTGACAATATCATTTTGTATCTTGTAGAGTTGCTTGCCCTTTTCTTGATAGCTTTCCTCAAAAATTTGTTCACTTTTTAATTTGTTTTGAGGCATTATTAAAGGGATCTACATTGGTCGTAACATATAACACTAAGTAATATTATGATTATGATATACCTTCGCCTTATCTTAAGCTCATGAGAGCAGAATACGGAAATTCGGCAATTTGCCTCAATTTGTGCGTAGTGAAGAGCCAAAATATTTTATTCAGTAACAGAAATAATTGATCAAAATACAAAAGAGAGAATTTTTTTTTTTTCTTCCGTGATATCCTCATTCCCGTTGTACCTGTTATTCAACGTACACCTACCTGTCTTTTCTAAGGACTCTTAATCCAAAATACCACCAGTTCCTCAATCAGGGCAGCACCTCACTCAGGGAAGCAGAGTATAATATTTATCCTCGCTCTTGGCTGATTTGTCCTTTGGTTACTTTCGGGAGTTTCACGTAAACACCACGATCAACAGTTTTACCACTTTACTTCCGCCCGTGGCCAAATGTCTTCAAAATCTTTACACTCGGCGATCGCGATTTCTTACACATCATTTTGTAACTTATTCCTCGGCACAGCGGTCCATGGAGTGTTAGTCAACACAGTTCCGGATCCAAGCAAAAAATTCACTTCTTTCTTCAACCTACGATGCGGAAACCACTTTCCCGACACCATTCATACAATTCACACCGAACACAACGACAGCAAACCGCAAACTGTGCACAGCGGACATGAGCGCAAGTGGAAGAAGCGACCAAAACAGAAAAGTAGAAAAACCGGCACCAACACGAGAATCCGCTCTTAGCGAAGGAACAAACCAGCGTGGGTGGTGAGTGGTTGCTTAGCGAAGCCACGAACAAAATAATAGTCTGATGAACAAAGAAAATACAAACGAGTATCAAGCGTACGACAACAAATATGGAAACTAAATGTAATTCGATGGCAAACATAAAGCAGTTAATCGGATTTCGAAAGAGAATTATTGAAAATAGACGTCCTGAAAGGCAAAGGCAGAAAAGAGTATCATTTGGTCTATTTATTATTTTGACTTTTTTGAGTATTTCGTTCAAAATTCCAATTTTTCTATAATATTGCAGCAATAAAGAATCATCTGCTGAAAATTCCATTTCATTAGTATTTTTGTTTTTGGTTGTTTAGTAAATGAAATATTCTATGCACATCAAGCAGGTCATCAGACGGGTCTAAATTAACTCTCAACTGCAAAAGCGAGTACCCAGCACAATAAGATCATCCACCCATACTAACTGGGATAAATTCAGGGCAAAATTAGCACCACAGCTAAACCTGAAAAGAATCACTGTCTCGCAAAACCTAACGGACAAAGAAATCGATGAGGCCATCCTCTTGGCTACTGATGCCATCAACTCTGCTACACGCAGAAACACAAAGCTCCTCAAAATCGATGAGATTCAGTTCAATAAACTGCTGCACGTGATAATGAAACATATGAAAGTCAGGCAAATCTGGCGCAGAAATCTGAAGCGAAACTTCCACAAATATGGCAACAGAACTAACACGGAATATAAAGTGTTAATTTCTCGGATTAACTGCCTTAGTACATTAATGACAGGCCACACCAAATTCAAAAACTTCGTTTGTACCAAGAACAATAAAAACATCGGCAGTGACGCTAGGAAAGCTCAAATACTCGCAGTCTTTCCTAAAGCAACTAAACTCTCCTAGTAACAACCAGGCCGTCAGTTCGATTATAGACACGACAATCAAAGACTTTCTTCATTCACTCAAACTAACTACCTTCTCCACCTTTAATCCATCCTGCAAACCAAATGACTCAAAAACCTTTTTGAGCTTAGCACCGCTCGCAGCCATCACTAAAAGCCTTAACGGCAAAAAATCAACCGGACCAGATGACATAGCAAATATTGTTATCAGAAACCTCCCTAGGGCATCAATGAAGTTCCTTCTTGCAGTCTTCAACAACTGCATCAAAAATGGTTTCTTTCTCACTACTTGAAAAGTAGCAAAGATAATCACCTTAAAAAAAAGGCGGCTCCCACGAACCACAAAACTTCAGGGCCGTCTCTGTCCTCTCCAACTTGGGCAAGCTCTTCGAAAAAGTATGGACAGTGGGAATAGTCCAACATTGCGATCGGAAAAACATTATTCCGAACCATCAATTCGGATTCCGGACAAAGCACGGGACCCAACACGCACTAAGCTACCTTCACGGTTCAGTGAGTAGCAGACTTAACGTCAATAACAAGCCCACAGTAGTGTGTGCATTAGACCTTGAAAAGGCATTTGATTCCGTGTGGGTCAACCGACTCAACTTCAAATTAATCAGCCTTGATTTCCCTATCTCGGTGACCAGACTTATAATAAGTTTCTTCGAAGAAAGGGATCTATTTCAGGACCTACACTCTATAACTTTTCACGGCCGACGCTCCAATCCCAGAGAGCGGCACAGAACTATTACAGTTCGCTGACGACACGCTTATCTTCTCATCGAGCCTTCGACCCGGTAAAGGCGGTTATTGCTATAGGGAAATAGCAGATCTCTGCAAATACTACCAAACTTGGGGGTTAAAAATCAACGAGGCCAAAACACAGGTTATTACTCTTCGGAGAAAATCCAGATACTTGGGATCTAGATCTATCCACAGAAAAGCTAAACGCTTAAAACTACGCATCGGGAATACTGTAGTAAACAGTTCACAAAAAATGAAATACTTGGGCTTGCTATTTCATGAACACCTACGATTCGACCCCTACCTTAATCTTGCTTTCAGCGGAGCACGCGGTGCACTAATTAAAATCTACTCTATTCTTCGTAAAAGTGTAGGACTTTGCACTAAATCTAAACTGACTCGATACCAAGTCCTCATAAGACCGATTCTTTGCTAAGGAGCCCCTACATGGATCTCTTGCTCGACCAAACTATGAAGAAGTGCGAGTCCTTCGAGGGCAGAATTTTGAGACACTGCGTCAGCTTGTCGTACAATTGAAAAACCAAGAAGTGCGGCCGTAACGCTGAAGTGTACAGGCGAACAACAGTTAAACCTCTTCAAGAATTTACTCCCAACCTGTTCGAAAGAACGGAGAATCACCACAATCCACTCATGAGGCAACTTTATCTGGAACTCCACTCCGTTGGCCACATTCTTAAGGCCTTGCCAAATTGTGAGCTCTGCATTAAAACCCGCCATTGTCTCTCTCTTCGACACTCCTTGCCTGGTAGGGGTGCAGAGAGGTTAAGCTCAAAATTGTGAGCGCTGTTAAAACATTAGATATAAGAATTAGATTTAAGTATTATTTATTAGATTAGATTAAGTGAAAATAAGTAAGTAAATAAGCCTTTTCGCGCTCTAGGTGCAGGCGCAGTTTTTTTTCAAATATATGTCCTCTTTTTTAATCGTGAATTGTCAAGATCAATGTGTAATGTAAATACACCGTAAAAAGTAATGTCAGAGAAGGTCGGGTTTTTTAAATATTTAATTATGATTCATAAGTTACATTTAGGCTAGAAATAAGAAACAAACGCTACGTATTCAATGTAAGTCACTGGTTTTTTGAATAAATGATTTTAAAATGAAAATGAAAAAACGGGTCTAAATTTTACCTTCGTGACTCTACTCTGCACAAGATCCGTTAGATCGATGCGGAGTATTTGGTCCCTAAAAAGTGTGGCATGACCTGATATCAATTCTGTGCGAAGAAAAGGAGGGTTTACTAATAGTTTCATTACTTGTGGAATATGGAACTGCCATCCTTCCCTTGCGTTGACATCGAGTTAAACGATTGCCCAGGGGGTAGTAGTTAAGACTGACTAAGAAAGAAAGAATATGCTTTGGGATACCTAAAGAAACCTCAGTTAGGTGTGTAGCGAAGTAAGAGTGACGCTTGAAAGGACTCTATTTAGAGACGAACATCTTGGTTTTGGCTCTCTAGGTAGTTGTGGCGAGCTTCTTAGACGCCTTCCTGCAGATTCCATGGAATACCTGCTGCAAATTGTTCACGAGAGAGGTTGTAACTCTTTTTCTTTTTGGTAGGGGATGAAATGCATTTGCGCACAAGCTAGACTCCTATTTCGAACAGAATACCGGCTAAAACACCCCCTGTTACGTTTAGTTCAGGCTAGGGCTATTCAGGGTAGGAGTACAATTCCATGGTTCAAGGAGCCTCAGCTACCCTGGTATCTTTCGTATCCACCTTCCTTTTTTTCGCATTATTAATATCTTGGGTATAATGTGCCATTCTCTTTCACGTGTCCTCGCTATGCAGAGTGGTCTCAATTATGGTGTCCAGAGACACTTGACACCCATCCGTCGATAGGTAACGGCGATGCCGTTCCAACCTTGTGCAGAAGAAAAACACATCTTTCCAATAAATGCAGTCGTGCGGCTGTGGTTTCCTGATCACGCGTAGGTAAGGCTGAAAATCTTCTTGTCCGCCGAGCAGCTGGGTTAAGTAGTAATCAACCTCACCGTGCTTTCGGTTGAACCTCGGCCGCATATCTTTCATGAGATACGCAGTCCATCTACCCGTTAATTCTCTTTCTCACGGTTGATGCCATGCGCAGGAAGTACGGGCTCTCCCTTCTTAAGTGAGGGCTTCCTTATTCCTCTCACTTTTTCTGTAGTATATAGATTTTCGCCTAGCAGCCTAAAGAGCGAGCGGAATAACGCGTACTATCACTGTTACTGCTAACTTCAAGACGGTACTATAGGTGAACACAACTCAGAAAGCCCGTCGCCATTGTACTTGTGTTACACGCTTGCAGTACATCCCCTTACTGAGTACGGAGGAAAATCGCAAATATTCTATATGCAGCCGTGTCGCCGATGTTGCGAATCTACTCGAAGAAGCTCATTGTTACGTCGAGAGTCCAGCGTTGCATCACCTTGGCACCAACACGGTCCCAAGGCTTTCAACCAACCAAACTCCCCTAACAGGTTTGTCAATCGTGAATACCAACTACGCGAGATAATATATGGAACCGGACGACACATGCTGTAGCTAACCCGAATGCTAGCAATTCGGCGAGATGTGGGCTTGTCAGGACACAGAGATTTAATCACATGTCTTGTCTCAGGAGTCAACAAAATAAAACCCACCCGGGATAAACTACTCTAAAAGAGACGTGGAGTCTCGAGGCGGAGTGACACCACCGAGGATTTTAATTCCAAAGGAACTAAAATGCTTAACGGCCTGATAAGGGAGAGGACTAACTTACAGAAACCTAACGCGCCAGGAATGGACAGGAAAGGATCAGCGCTGAGCCGATTCGGACATCTACGCGACGAGTGGTTTCCGTCTTCCTTTCTTCTTCATGGGGGGCCAAATGATATGATGGCCCTGCGGTGGCCTACTCGAACTTAATAGTTTGCCCCCTGCTGCTTCAAACATTAAGGTTGCAACCCTAAATAGATGAGAAGACGGACGCTTCCCGGCAGAGGATTAGGGAGCAATAAGAAATCTAGAGTTCAAAACATTACAATAATTACTTCTTTTATAGATATGTACTAAGGCAAATACATTTTTTTTTGCTAAAAATTAGACCCTAAATAGATGAAAATCCCTCCAGACAACAAAAAAACTTTCTTGGACTAAAAATTTGTAGGTGTTTCGTTAAAATATGTTTTAATCTGTAATTTTCTTCCTTCCATATACATTGATTTCTTCTATTTACATCTGTAACATTATTTAAGTGTTTGTATTTATACTGGCTGCGTACGGTATTTGAGGACAACTTGAGAGTAGAACTAATTAGCTTTTACTGTGATCAAAATTTAATGAAACTTTATGAATTTTTTAAACATTAACTTATTATATAACTGTAAAATCATTCAAAAAAATTTCCATTAGCTGCAATAACCTTCTCGTTGAGCGTCCGGAAACGATTGCATGTCCGAATCAAATGCTTCTTATTCTTATTGACCATAACGGTATTAATTGCAGCCTTCAGAGAAGAGGTGGTGTTATGAGGATGCTTACTGGTTTCACGCTCTACTACTACTACTACGTAGTAATCGAGTGAATTAAGGTCTGGGAAGTTAGGCGGTCATAAGTTCGGTGTTATGTGGTCATGGAAATTTTCGGCCCCCCAGGAAGGAGCAGAGTCTTGCAGAAAGATGTATGGGCTGTCACCGCGTACACTATTAATTCAGGATTTCACTACTGTCTCTAGAACCTCGATATATGCAGCAGAATTCAATCGAAGTCCATGAGTAAAGAAGTGTGGCGGCGTGACATGTCCTTTGCTGCTCACAACACCCGAAACCCTAACAGTGGCTGACAACAGGAACTTCTGTAGGATTGTAACATAGTCATCTGTCATTTCTGTGATTAGTCTTTTGGTTTTGGTCAAATTTTTTTCCGTCAGAAAAAACCACAACATCTCAGGTGCTTCAGGATGTTTAATTTTGACTAGAAAGTGTTTTGATCAGATAACTCGCTGTTCTCGTGTTTGCTCTGAAATAAATTGTCTTCAGCACATAACGTAGGATTTATACCGGAGATCTTCGTGGGCAACTCGACGAGTCAGATCGACAGAAGCATTAAGCTCCCTCACAAGCGCCTCATTGATTTTGAACGGTCCTCGTCAATGATCGCTTGCACTTGTTGAATAAATTCTGCAGATCGGACGGTATCAAAACGTTTTCGTGTTTTTTACGTTTTGCAACAGTTTCTGCATCGCCACCTGACACTTCCAGGTCAGGTCGAACCTTATAAACGAATGAACGGGCGCATTTAAGAAAATTAGAGATTTCTAATCAGCTGTCATTTTCACGTATAGCAACGATAACTGCATGTCTCTTCATTTCTGGAGTTAGAGCAAAAAGAAAAATAATAGCTTCGGGAAGTTATATTTGTATGTCCTCAAATACCGTATGCACCCTGTATATAGTTTCGTTTTCATAGAACGACGTTCCTCCTTGCCTAGTTATGTATATTTTTTAATCCTCTCTTTATTTTTATGTATCTTCTCAGCCCAAGGAGTACTGCTTCTCATTGCTTTTTTTTGTGATTTATTTTAATATTCCTTATTTAAGGCCATTCATAGATACGAATTAACAATAAGTGTAGCCGAAAACTCAACGATAGATCGCAAAACGAGTATATAAACCTATTTTTTCGTCTGATTCAACATAGATATACATCGAGGCGGAAATAGGAAAAGCAAATATATAAGGGGCATAGTCCCAATCTTTCACGGAAATTAAGCCTAAATTTTTATATAAACAAGAATGATGATCATAATAAAAATCATGGATAACCGGATAGACAGAATGTGTCCTCACAGCTAACGTATCATAATTCGCTATATTATACGCTAAATTGTTTCTCGATGGAAGTAGTGAAATCGTTCTAAATACACGCACCAAGGCACATTGATTCTGCATCGATTACCTCACATTTAGTGTAAAATTCCTTTACTCGAAATACTCAAGTCTTTTCATTTATCGTTCGGGGAACTTGGACATTGCCGTCGACATGGTGCTTTCCCTCACAGTAGTTAAAGTCACAGTGAATTCCGTGAACGAGGTTGTCTCCGCTGACATTGCAGTCGCCTCATCTTGCACAGCTACCGCCTCCTTCAACTTTTGTGCCGAGGAACGCCTGCAAGTCGGCCGTATCGACCAATTCTCCAAATTGTTCGGCAACTTTTTGCGAATTCTGGTATGTGGCGTTACTATAAAATATTCGTCCTCCTATCAAACGATAGACTCGCGTTTTGCACTTCGCGGAAAATTTTCGCTAACTGCAAACTGGTGTCTTCTCTAGCACTTTACACATTTAAATGAATTCTGATCTTTTTCCTGGGCGGAAAACAGCATCCATCTTTACAAGTTTCGACATGAAAATTTCTGTCTCGGCACACACCGCACTTGACAACCTTCTGGCTCTTCTTCTCCTTGCTTTTTTTCGAAAAACCAATTCCCCAGCCATGCATCATCTTCATGTCTACCGTGATGATGAAGTATTTTATCGCCAGCTTCGCAATACCATGGTTTCACCAGCCTGAATGAAAAGGACTTTGGGAACCTTCTCCTTGATCAGGACGACCACTTCCGTTTTCTCCACAACTAACGAGAATCCATACTCAGTCATTCACCTTCTGACTCGCCGCATTATCATTCCCAGTGTACACTGAGTTTGATCAACCGTGTGTCGGACCAGATATAGTATGAGTTGGAGACGGCAATGAATCGGTCAGTCATTAAGGAGGGGTGATAATTCCATTGCTGACTACGTTAAGCAATCCGCTGTCCCAAAATCGTCAGTGGGTGGATTGCCCCAAGAGCACTTGGCATAGAAAAGTAGGAGAGTGTGGGCGCCTCGGGAAGTTGAAGCACATTTCAGCGGATCGTGTATGGCGCGTAGGTGTGGTTTACGCGCTACACCCCATCCAGAGGGGAACTGCAACCATATATGTAACAGCTGCCTGCCGCCCTGGCTTACGCCATCTGAGGCAGGGTCTACCATGTTTTCTCAGGCTACCCACGCGGATTGGGTAATCTGCCCACCGCAGTTGGATTTTATGCACAACCAAATGGTAGTGGTATTGCTCATGGATTTCATCGTTGCCGAATTGCCCATCTTTCTGTAGCCGGCCAAATTAATACCAATATTTTTTCTAGAACAAAGCAACCTGTAAGGTCTCGGAACTCTGCAAGTTTATAGTATTTGACAAGTAAAAATTTACAACTCCATTTTCTGGTTTTATCTTTTCCGGAAAAGAATACTATACCAGCAATAGGAAATTTTGACAATCAAGATTGTCGATGAGTACGAGCGAAACACAAAAAATAGAAGTTTTCAGTAAATGACTTTATACTAAAGAAAAACTCGATAATTTAACATACATATGAGTTCTATAATGGCAGGATTTATGTAAAATAAATCTCTGCCTGATCTTTATTTTCAGAAAGTTAAATTACATGTATCTTACGTAAAAACCTCCAGTCTACAATCCAATTCTATACGGAGTTCTACGTGGCGTTGCGCCAGGAGTTAAAATTTCCTGTTTGGGTATTAATGCTTCCTCACGTTGAGCTGCCTGAAGTTTTTCTTCTTCCATTTGCTCTTGAGCCTTTTGCATTTGTTGTTCCATTTCCTTCAAATGCTCCGCTGCTTGTTTTTTCTTTTCACGGCCGCTTCGTCCTGTTTCCTTCACAGAGAAGAACATTGGACCCAGTTCTGCCAACCAGTACCCATCGACGGCCGTAGCACACTGCATATACTCCTTGGCTGTCATGACTAACTCATGGTAAACGACATAATCCGGCGTTGTCCCTAGTCCGTATAATGCTGATGTCGGATGCAAGTGACATGGCATGCCAGTTCGTAAATTTACATATTCGCCGATACCTTTCAGTCGAGCGGCTTGGTAGAAGTAAGCTACGAATTGATAAATTATTTAAAATAACATCCTTGAATTTTTAATGCTTTAAATGTACCTGAACAAATGCATTTCCTCACAATATCCCAATCAGATCCACATGATTTTACTGGCAGTTTTTGTTGTACAAGGATATCTTTTAGTTGTTGCCTGACTTCACGTACCTTTCGCATAGCTTTGATATGTATGAAGTGCTCATTGCACCAGTTTGATGAGTAGCTGAAAAAGTGGTTTTGTTAGCAATATTCTGGGAGGTTATTATACATGGATGAACTAAAAGTGTTCAAGTGTTTTTGCATTGAGCTAGTGTGTAGTGACGTATATCTGTATGTACTGCGACAGAATTATTATTTGGAACGATAAATAATGATTAGTTATATGTATAAATTGACTTCCATTTTCTTTCGAAATAGATTATCTTTATACGGTCCATATGAGGATATTTTTATTTAAACCGATTTTACTATACATTTTTTTAATTTGGCTCTTACATGACCGTACAAATGGAATCACTAAGATACGAAGTTCCTGGCCTGAATCACTTCCAGATCAGCGTTACTTGGTTACCATCATCATCATCACCAACGGCGCAACAACCGGTGTCCGGTCTAGGCCTGCCTTAATAAGGAACTCCAGACACTCCGGTTTTGCGCCCAGGTCCACCAAGTCGATGTCTCTAAAATCTGTCTGGCGTCCTGACCTACGCCATCGTTCCATATCAGGCAGGGTCTGCCTGGTCTTCTGTTTCTACCATAGATATTGTCCTTATAGACTTGGCTGGATCATCCTCATCCATACGGGGATTAAGTGACCCACCCACCGTAACGTATGGAGCTGGATTTTATCCACAACCTGACGATCATGGTATCGCTCATAGATTACGTCGTTATGTAGGCTGCGGAATCGTCCATCCTCATGTAGCAGGCCAAAAATTCTCCGGAGGATTCTTCTCTCGAACGCGGCCAAGAGTTCGCAATTTTTCTTGCTAAGAACCCAAGCTTCCAAGGAATATATGAGGGCTGACAAGATCATTGTCTTGTACAGTAAGAGCTTTGACCCTATGGTGAGACGTTTCGAGCGGAACAGTTTTTGTAAGCTGAAATAGGCGTGTACTTGGGAAATCGAGGTTTCGCAGGACTGAGTGAATGAACCTTTGAAAGGTTTACGTCGCATTGCACAATCCGAAAGTCATTCGGGTGAACTCGAAGAGTCCAAAGGGTGTGCATATTGTCATCTTTGGTGTGTCTTCTGGAGCTACAGGGATTTGATGATATGCCTTGGTTAAATCTAAGGTCGAAAAGATGCGGCAATTTGCGACATGATGTGCAAAGTCGTGGATAAGTGGAATTGGATATCGGTCTGGAACAGTCTGTGCATTTAGCCTTTTGTAATCCCCACAGGGGCGTCATTCGCCGTTTGGCTTAGGGACCATATGCAGTGGGGAAGACCAACAGCTGTTTGAGAGTCTGCAAATACCCTGTTGAAGAAGTTGTTGAAATTCTTTCGGTGCAATAGCCAGTTTCTGGGTTGGTAGAGGACACACCTTCGAGACAATCGGGGAACCAATGGTGTTAATATGGTGCTGCACATTATGCTTCACTGGCTTAGAGAGACTACACTTGGTAGTAATCTGGCTGAACTTTTGGAGAAGTGCCCGAATATGAGAGTTGGTAATGTCTTCTAAAAGTACAAAAAGATTGTTACCTGGACGAGATGCCATTTGGCCCGACGAATTAAGGTTGGTCGTGGGATCTATAAGAGATTTGTTTTGCAAGTCCACCAGCAACCCATAGTGACACAAGAAGTCTGCGTATGGGGACGCTGACATCCGCCAGGATGAATCGCCACGAAAATGCCCTACGCAAGCTAAGACTCACATCCACTTGCCTAAACCCGTAGGTGTTGATTCGGGAAGAATTTGCTGCCGCCAGTTTTAATGGTTGCGGAAATAGCCGATTTTATACTGCGAAACAAATGCTCAATATGATACAATGCATTAACTTACACTTAACTGTAAGGTAGGCCCCCAACGGCATACAACTGGCCTCCACGCCTTTAGTTGCTAACACTAGCCGGTCTTATGAACAGTTTGACACTACCACACTTAGTATCCACTCCAATATAGCACTAATTAAAACGTTTTCTATTCTACTTTTATTTTAAATTTTCAATTTCAATTACAAAACATGGTCACTAGGCGTGTGTACTCGGTGAAGGTTGGAGACGAAGAGACCGGTTGGCTTTCCACGCGGGCCCTCTGTCTCCAACCAACGGCACTTCTTCACCGCTGGCTCTCCACTCCTGTGGCGAGTTCTAAAACACGCGGAGAGCGCCGGCGGCGTCATCTATGTGCTTGCGAAATAAATTTTGAATGTTGCTAATCCTGCTGCGCCACACTGTAACTGACATCATTCTACTTTGAAAATATTTCGCATTCCCATTTCTGCTTAAAAGAGTTAATATTAGTATATTATTATTTTGAAAATTTACTGAAAACCCCTTCTAAAATAATTCTAGAAGTACAGTAAACGCAATAATATGACTGAATATGTTGACTGATTGATTGCAGACGAACAGGTTGTAATAAAAAGAAAAACTTCTTGTTAACAAAGTGTAGCTTCCTAGACGACTAAGGACTCCTTCGGCAATAGAAGATCAATTGGTAACTCTGAAACACAGTTTTGGAGTGCTTTAAAGGAACTTGTCCGAATTACCCTAGACAAATGAGGTAAAACGGTGGAACTGAAAAGTATAAAAATTTCAAAAATCAACCACGCTTTCAGATTATGCGTGTAAAAGCAATAAGAATTATGACTACTTAAACTTTAGGAAATCACAGCGTGATTAAAAGAGAATCATAAAACGTTTCAAGAGTCCTTTACAATATACTGTGAGGAACTGGAACCCGAAAAAGGGACTTCAAGGCTGTGCAGAGTTCTTAAAAGGGATGTGTCCGCCAAGTTGGCCTCTCTTAAAAAACCGGATAGAACTTTCACAATCTGGAGAGTTGAGGCTGTACAGAGATGACAACAGTGGGAGGGAGAGAGTTGGCGGAGAGTTTGAAGTTCATCAATACCAAAGTACTTATTCCCATTTTTAGTCCTTTTTTATTTTTTAAGTAGATACTTAGCAATATCACCTTTTGCTGAATAACAAAACGACTGACAATTCAGAACTGGTTACGTTATGCCGCTTATGGTCTCTTCGTAAAATAGGCCGAAATTTCAGCCCACTTAGTGTATAAAGTAACCCAACTGTGAAAGCTGGCAGTTCGAAAACATATGGGGCGCCATTCGCAATTCACAGAAAAGTTCGTTCGAAATCACTGCGACATTTAAGGAAGATATCGCGACATACACGGGCAGACAGATTTACTCTTAGAACATACGCTTGAGATGGGGATTCGAAAGATCACGACTACATCCACATTAAGCTTTTGACAGGACAAAAAGGGCGCAAACGATCACGACGAGCCGACCCCGCTTGTGAACAGGGCAGAGTCTAAAGAAAAAGAAGACTTTCTATGTAGATGAGTTTTTCCTTTGAACGCATTAAACACTAGATTTTGAATGTTGGGATAAATTTGTTTTGTTGCATAGCTTAACTTAGCTATCCCAAAATACGCTGCGAAACCGAACGATTATCGGAGGAAATGGTCGCTTTATGTCCTTAAGTAATCTTGCAGAACTAAATAAATAGCCTATTTATAGCTACTTGGGTCCTTTCTACGAGCTCATTTGTATTTGTTGCAATTGTATTTTGTTTATAATTGAAAGTGAGTAATGTCTTCAAATCCGAAAGACAACTTTTCAAACAATGTTTTTTAAATAAGTTTTTCTCAAAATGACATTTTTCATATTTACGGGAATTCTAACTCAAAAATTTATAAACCGATCATTACGAAACTCAGAGGTATAATTCTTGATAAAATTTCCAACAATATGAACGAACATTCGGGATGCTATTATATTTTTAACGGTGACTTTTTCGCCTAATTACTGAAAAAAATGTTGAAAATTAAATTTTTTTTTGACAAAATTTTGCCAAATTTTAATTTTGATTTTTCACCTGCATTGAGTTTCATATTCTTTGAAAATAAGTTAGTGATGTAAAATTAAAAGCTGTTTGATTTCAGATAAAAACTGGAGCGGCTACATATCACGGAGTAAGAGAACTCTAGTTATAACGCGTAACTTTGTTATTTGTGGCTTAAATTTATCAAAAAAAAATATCTTGAAATATTACTAATACAATGTACAAATTTGATTGAATTCCAATTAATTCTTACCACAAAAAATTCCCAAAAAAGTACTTGAAAATGAGCCTTCTAATGTGGTTCCCCTCTTAAATACCAACCAAGAAATCGCTTGCAAGATGTTAACCAGAAAGCGAATCGTGTGCATATTTCACCCAACCAAACTTTCTTTAATGTGATTGCCGAAGATGAATCCTGATATTTCCAGTTCAACCCGAAAACGGACACTAAAGTCCAGAATGGCAACTGTTCTCGTCCGAAAAAGGGCCGAATGAGCAGGCCTATGGTGAAAATGATGTTTCTTGCTTTTTTTTTATCATCGTGGTGGCATTCATTAGGAGTTTTTACCTTCTGGGCTAACTATGGATACACAGTTTTACGCCGAAGTGCTTCATCGATCACGAAAACTGGCTAACTGCGTGCGACCAGACATCCCCAGTTGAAACTCTACCACGACAATGCGTCGTACCATATCATCATGTTTGTGCAGAACCGTCCAAGATACTGTAAGTAAACTCTCCGCAGCATTTCGGCAAATGACTTGTTTCGTGCCATTTTCAGCTGTGATTTCATTATTAGCTTGAATAAATTTACGAATGATTACAATGTCATGCTGAAAGAACGGTTGTTGCATTTGTCGATTTCATTAGTTTGCATTGATGAAATCATTGATGCAAGAGCGAAATAGTTGCACAAAGTCCCACTGGGATGCGCGGAACGGCGAACATGCCCAATTATTAGATTATCTTCCACCGTAAAAATTCAAGCCGGGAGATGAGTGTTCTTGGCTTCTACGATGCCGTGTCTGACAAACTCCGTGCTAGAACCGGAACGTCTGTTGCTGGATCGTATGAATAACCTCATAGTAAATTTATGGAACAATTCTTTTGTGTCTGATGCGTTGGACACGCTACGCTAACTACTGGATCGTATGAATAGAACTTAACAATTTTTTACCTCTGTCCGGATTTTAATTTTGCTTATGGAAATACAGAATTAGAAAATTCGCTGGTAGTCAGGGTTTTATTTTATCCTTTTTCGTTAACTTTCGTCGCATTGTATTTAACAGGCTGTACGTTACGTTCGTGTACAAAAAAAAAACAAGTCGGAATACAGGAAGCTGGACGCTTCGGATACAAAGGTTTTGTGTTCATCTTGTGTGGAAAATTTGCACGTTTTACCATTCGTACATACCTTTTCCTTGATGTGTCTCTAAATTCCAACCCTGCCGTTCATATGAGGTCATCTTATATGATGATGATGCCATACTCGTCTTAGAGTGCGATAAATTCACGAGAAATGCACAATTTTGACCTACAATTTTGTTAAACCTCTCCAAAATTGTGTATTCTATAATATTATTGCCTATAATCGTACCAAATTTTGGACTTCTAGGATGAACTTCATGGTACATTTCTAAAATATGGTAATATGCTATTATTAACTTTCTGTGAGCAGATATACAGGGTGCATTATGAAAGTAATGCGCGTTGTTTTATTATGATGTAACTATACATCGCAGCGCGATCGTAGAGGAGGGGTTTCTGCCCTTTAAAATGCGCTTTGCTTCAGTTTGCTCAGAGCAGTAAGAGTGTTAGGACGTGTCTTTGCCTGAAGTCTGATTTTCGATTGTGTTACTGCGTAATGGAGCGCTCACTGGAACAGGGGAACGCGATCAAGTTTTGTGTGCGGCTTGGGAAGAATGCAACGGAAACTTATCAAATGCTTCAATAGGCCTTTACGGAGGGATGCATTTCGAGATTCCAATGCGGAAGGTGACACAAGGCCTTCAAGGATGGCCAGGAGGAGGCCCCGTTCTGGACGCCCAAAAACAGCCGGACTGATGAAAACGTCCAGCGTGTGCGCGAAGTTTTGAGTCTAGGCTGTCGGTTAAGTATCCAGGTAATCGCTGACGTCCTGAACTTGTCGATATTCGCGGTACATAAGATAGTGACGGAGGATTTGCAAATGCGAAAGGTTTGTGCAAAGCTTCTGTCGAAGGTGTTGACGGAGGGGCAAAAAGAAGTTCGAGTTTTGCGCAGGAAAGAATTATTACGATTGATTATAAATGCGCCAGAGTTTTTTAACTCCACTCTAACTGGGGACGAATCCTGCATGTTCGAGGACGATTCAGAATCCAAAGTGCGGAGCTCCGAGTGGCACATACAATCTTCTCCCAAATCCAAAAAAGCGCGCTTGAGCAAGTCTCGCATCAAAACAATGCTGATTGTCTTCTTCGACGCCAGAGGGTCCATTTTGAGTTTGTACCGCAAGGACAAACTGTCAACGATAGTCGATAGTAAGGATACAGTAAATGGATCACAACCTATCTAACTACTACTTAACTACTCAATTTATCTGGAAAATTAAGTTTGTACCTTTTGAAGGCAGAACTATCTTTAATAACCTTTAATAAAGTAAAGATAATAGAAAAACCAATTTTTGTGCGCCAAGCTAACTTCGACAGAAAGTGTGTCTGGAGTGCTCTGCATAGGAGGGGTATTCCAGAGAAACTAAAAACTAGCGGAGCAATATATGACTGCGCAAAAGGTGCGCAAGATAAAATCTCGGTGGAATTTAACGTTTGATACTTTCTTTTCCTCGTTATTGGTGACGTCCTTCATGCCTCTTTGGAGGGGTTAACACCTCGACTACGATGATGACACAAACTTGTTCTCATACGGAGCCATGGATGTTGGCCAATATGTATTAGTGGACACTAAATCAAGACCGTCGAATAGTTTGTATATCTAGCAAGCGTTGTTCCTGTCGGCGATAGTACCGAATCCGTTGCTCGACGTATTACCAAAGGCAAGTCTGCCTTCGCAGTTCTGCCCTAAATATGACAATGCAGCTATCCCAACATCAACATTAAGTTAACATTTACCTTGCTTCTCTGGGAAGCTATAGAAAAGCACATAGAAAGTGAACGACATTGTTACTCGAAAGCTCCAACCTATCATCCACTTGTTTCTTTGTCGTAGCATCGGGTTACTATAGCCTCAGATAATATGAAGCCAAGAATTTCATTGACTTGAAGCCTTGAATTCTTGAAGCCAAGAATTTCATGTGCCCATATAAACTAACCTTTACTTGAAGCTTCAAATAAGCATTTGGCACGACACAAACGATAAAATCCTCTGACAATAGTTCATTTATTTTTCTAGTTTAATTGTGACGCTGCGTCACATAATCAAGAACTACGATTTTGGTTTGAAACAATGTATATTTGTCCATAAGAAAAATAGGAATTTGATTGGAAAAAGCCTGGAAAGATCACGAAAGTACCTGAAAAAACTGCCATGTCTTCTGGACCAACTCGTCGCGAGTTTATCGTTTGATATTGGTTGTGTTTTTTTTTACACAACTCACGATTTGTTTTTCAGCTCAAAGAAGGATCTTACTTTTCTTCGATTTACGAAGCTACTGATATATGAATGTGCGTCCTCTGGATCCTTTGGGGGCGCCATTTAGAACATGACTCGCAAAATTTGGCTTTACTAAAACCAATGGTAGAGATTTGCCATCATGAGTGTCGACATTTTTTTTAATAGGCTAAAGAAGCTTTCACTGCGCTTTTGAAGTGTGTATCTCTACATAGAATCGATTATCGAATATTCAATTGTAAACACGGTTCTTTCAAAGCATAATACTGAAATAGGGTTCTAAATGAACTGTGCGCGTAGCATGCTGTGTTTATTTGGTTTTACAGTAGAATGCATGAATGAAACGAAAACCATACTTACTTATTTTGTTTCCATTGCATATATACATTGAGGTAGGTCAAGTGATCAGATTCAGGCACTTGGAATTTCTCACGTACGCCATCAGCTTCTTCTTCTCTGCCCTTTGGTCGATAGAATATTGAAGGGACAGAAAGCATTGAAACTGAAAATTTGAAATAAACAGCGAGAGTCAAAATAAATATAATTATTAAAATATAAATACACTTTCTTACCAATAATCAAAACTTCGGCACTGCATTCCATTTGACAAGATACAATCAACATTTGACATTGTGGGGGATCCAAAGGAAATTCTGCCATTTGCCTGCCCAATGCAGTAAGTGCTCCAGTGTGATCTAAGGCTCCCAAGATCCAAAGTTGGTATAATGAATTCAAGATGTTATCTTGCGGAGGTGGATCCATAAAGTGAAATTGCAGCAGATCTACTACTCCCAATGATTTTAGAAGCAAAACAGTGTTGGCTAGGTTAGTTCGTTGTATTTCGGGTACGGTTAAAGGAAGAAGTTCTTCTTTGTACTGTCGCTCAGTGTATAGCCTAAATGCTTGGCCTGGCCCTGTTCTCCCGGCTCTTCCGGATCGCTGATTTGCATTGGCTTGTGATATAGGATATATCTGCAGTGCATCCATACCTATTCTTGGATTGTACACTTTCAACTTGCAATAACCTGAGTCAATAACAAAAATAATGCCATCTACAGTCAATGATGTTTCTGCTATGTTAGTAGCAACCACACACTTTCTCTTCCCATCTTGAGCTTTTTGGAAGATTTTCGCTTGTAAGTCGGACGGCAATTGGGAATATATGGGTAGAATTGACAATTCTGGTGCGTTGTCGATTTCGCTCAACCTTTCGGCCAATACTTCACACGTTACTTCAATATCCTCTTGACCTGGCATGAACACCAGGATATCTCCTTCTGTCGGTTGAAGATGAATCTGTAGAGCTTGTTTTACCGCAGAGTCTACATAGTCGTCACATGTATTTTTGCCGAAGAATGTTTCCACAGGAAATGTGCGACCAGGAATTGTGAATGTCGGTACATTACCGAAGAATGTTGCAAATTTTGTTGAGTCCATTGTAGCTGATGTGACAATTAATTTGAGGTCGTGTCGACGCGCAACTATCTGAAAGCGGAAATGGATATAGAAATGTTAACATTTATTCTTTTCTTGTTACAAAAGTGCACATTAAACGTAGTATATACATATGTTCTTTGCAATTGATTTTAATTAAGCCTAAATCATGCCAGCTTGTAACATAATACCACACCACACCAATCCCCATGCCCTTATTTAAAAGGGTAATTTAGTCGTATACTATATATGTAGACATAGTTGAACAAGGCATTGCTTTTCTCTTATGCATATTCTAAAGTTGATTATAAATTTCATTCACTATCATAAAGCATCATGGTAAACAAAATGTCTCGTTTTGTTGCAGGTATTGACAAAAAATTTATTTTATGAGTAGCACTTTGCAAACTAAAAAAATATGTCACGATTTAGGAGATCGATGTGTGTATATTGTTGTTTCGTGGCATCTACCGAATTAAACTGGTCCCTAAATCAAATAAATTAATAATTTTTTGAAGGGGTGGCTCCAGATGTGAAAAGTTTACAGTTAAGTTGTTAGCTATACATGAGGGTAGGTTAACAAGTTGATTTAACTCATTAACAATTCATCATAGTTGTAGGTTGAACAATATAGATTTTTTGTAGGATTTTAATCATGTTTCGAATAGAGACGAACTTAATGGTAATAACTTTTGGCTATCGAAAAGAACTTTGATTGGATTGGATTGATATGGGAATTTAACAATGATATTAAAGTCCTCCAAGATTTTCGCTTTTTTCAATTTGATCAAGAATTCTGGCGATAACGGCTGGGCATTTTAAGCTTAAGCGGCTGGAGAGTATTCCTCTCCCTCCTGTAGCACTGTGCTTTTTTTATCTGGTAAACCTACCAATTGTAGGAGAGAATGTGGTGTCGGACTGATATTGACAGCTGATACAAGGCGCGTTATCATGGCCTGATTTCAGCAAGATCTCGATCGTTAAGTTCCGATCCACGTTCAGAAGCATCGTAATTGTTCAGTGTTGTGTACTGACGAAAATTTTCAATATATAGAAGAAAGATGTCTTCAATGAGCAACTACACGCAGTTCAAGAAATCGATAATCCTGTCAGAGGTATTAATTGTTGCTCGAAAGCAATTTTAGGAATGAAATTGAATTTGTAGCAACGAGTTCATATTAAATTTCACGAAATGACCTCCATGGTTAAATCCAACTGAACGTTCGCCAAATGAGGCATTCCTGCAGATAAGACATGGATTTGTGAGAAAGACACACGATCTAGACATTATGCGAACGAACAGCCTGCTACGAAGGAGTCGTAAATTGAAAAGGCACGTAGTTTTCCATCGAAAAGGAGTGCGTAAATCACGAGTTGCATTGATTACATCGGTGTTGTGTAGCATAGCTTATTGTCCGATGACCAATATAGAGTACTATCCTGGCGTTATGAGACGCCTACCTAAAAAAAGCCCTTATAAAAGGATTCATCGGAAAATAATTCGTAGATTTTGCATTTCGATAACGCAATATCGCACAATGGCATAATTTTTGCGCTTTTGCCAAGTACCCTACCAATACCATCCAACAGCTACCGAAAGCATCTTATTCGGCTCCTTTATATTTCTTTGTGTTCAATGAAATCCGAAAACAACCAGGGGCAATACGTTTCGGCAATGTTACAAAAACTATTCCGCTCGAAACGTCTCACCATAGAGTCAAAGCTCTTACTGTACAAGACAATGATCTTGCCAGTACTCATGCATTCCTCGGAGACTTGGGTTCTTAGCAAGAAAAATTGCGAAATCTTGGCCGTGTTCGAGAAAAGAATCCTTCGAAGAATTTTTGGCCCCTTACATGACGATAGACGATTCCGTGCCTACATAACGACAAAATCTATGAACGATATCATGACCGTCTGGTTGTGGATAAAATGCGGCTGAATAGGTTGCGGAGGGCGGGCAACTTAATCCGTATGGATTAGGATGATCGAGCCCGAAAAGTCTATAAGGGCAATATCTATGGTAGAAAAAGAAGACGATGCAGACCCTGCCTGAAATGCAACGATGGCGGACGCCAAACAGGGATATCGAATTGGTGGACCTCGGCGCAAAACCAGGATGTCTGGCGTTCTTTATTAAGGCAGGCCTAGGCCGAATGCCGGTTGTTGCGCCGTTAATGATGATGATTATCGGTGTGAGATCTAACTAAACAAAAACGAAAATGTAATACAATAGTGAGCAGGCAGGGAATTTTCTGTAAACTGGCCAAAGAAGAAGATATGAGCACTTGTAGAGGCATCAATCATCGAAAACAGTTTTATTCAGATTCATTTGGATCCTGCGCTGCATGAGTCGATAACCAAGCTTGACACCA
The DNA here is from genome assembly GCF_905115235.1 of Hermetia illucens. Taxonomy (NCBI): domain Eukaryota; kingdom Metazoa; phylum Arthropoda; class Insecta; order Diptera; family Stratiomyidae; genus Hermetia; species Hermetia illucens. The sequence continues at coordinate 65,528,732 of NC_051853.1, forward strand.
GGGAAACATGATTTGCATAGGGTATATCAGGTGCTGGATGTTGAATGCCTCGCGTGACAGTGCCCATGGCAAAACAAAGAAGTGGGGAGAAGAATACCCATCCTGCCGGCTAACCTCCATCCACCAACCGATTGATTAAGGAGTATGACCTCCAAGTTGTATAGCGCAACTCTATGCTCGAACCCATAAGTAGCTCTGACGGCTATGCGGACACAACCAACATGAAACTCCCATAACGGCTCAACCCCAAATAACCGGGCCGAAAGCACATCTCACTTGAATCACAGCGATCGCTTTGCTTCCTGGTTCACATTTTTATAAATTTGCTAATTGGTCAATGCTTTATAGACGAACTTATGATAGAGGAGTTTATTTCCATGTACGTTCACTTAGACGTCATCGTTCTAACGCCAAATATTCGATTGATGAGCCACTTACCAGACTTGGTGATCCCGTAGTGTGCATAGGCCGCTTTATGGGTCGTATTTCTAACTTGACTCCACGTTTCCTGAACGTTCCTAATGATCGTAAGTCGCGTAAGTGAAATGATTTCTTCTTTTATTTCCATCATTTAATTCACAACTGGTTGGCGCGCACCTAACGTTGCTTCAACAGTGGTTTGATTCGCCAGATAGCAATCAACGGACGATGTGAGATGCGATAGTCTCATATGGGACGATTTTGTTGCCAGCGACAGTGAAAAGAAAGCGGCATCTTATGAGAATATAGTCGATTTGCGTTTTTTCGGCATCGGACCAACCTATCTGTTGAGTGAGATAATATGAAAATATACTTGATCAGCCAATCATCAAATCGCTTGACATCTTTAATATCGTCACGGGAACCCACAGAGATGACAATGCCAAATAAAGAAGTTTATAGTCATTTTTACCGCGTTCGTGTTCCATGTAGCAGCTTGTGGCTCGGACAAACTTGTTGTATGGACGCCGATAGCAATCCTCTCTCATTTCTCGACACCTCCTGCCACATCGACTGAGGGTCAGAAAGAGAGATCAGATAGGATTTAGCATGATGAATATCTCCAACTATACTCAATACATTGCCTCATGTGCACAGTCTTGGGAACTATGACGACAGCAGATACCGTTATGAATTAGATTCCCTATTGATAAGATTGCATGCGGCGGTCATCTCCACCGCATGACATGTTGCATAAATTAAGGGGGAAATAGCAAATTTAATGCCAAGCACTGGAATCCATTATCCCATCGCGTAAAAGCGAGTCGCCCAGAAACACGTGGCGCAGAAGAGTGTGGGAGGAGTGTAGGTTTTCTAAGAAGTTTGAAAAGAAACCAAAACACATTTCCTGGAGCTGGCAACGATAATGCGCCCGCTATGACCTACGAAAGAATCAATCATAACCGTTAAACAACCATGGAATACACCTGGTATGTTTCCATACGATATGATAAAATTTTCACCTACAACAATTCGGAGAGCAAAATTATCCATTGAAGTTTTCGTTTGTTTAGTCCTATATGCTTTAATCATCAGGGGAGATAGAGTTGAAAACATGTGAATCCGAAATCTGGAAAAAATCACAATGATACAACTATATGAAATCTAGGCCTCAAAATATATCCCATTTTTTTTCATCAAATATAGTCATGTGGGGTATCAAATTAAAGGTCTTGGTCAGTACTTTACGAAGCCGGTCTTAGTTTTGACACTTGTTGGGAAGGTGGGCTGTGCATGGCGTTGAAAGTGATCTTTTTTTTTAACGAACCCATTCTCTGAAACGACCCAACCGAAAAATCTGAAAAAAATCAAGGGGCTGCCACTACATGGTGCCTAGGCTCCGAAATACCCTCCATATCGATATCTGTTCAAATAAAGCTAATAATAGTACGTTACTATAATTTTTAGTAATTGACACGAAAACCCCCCTTAAATTCGCCCTAGGCTACAGCATAGAGCATGATCCTGCCAAATTTGGTGAAAATCGCACTATTACTAACTACAAAGTTATACCAGATGAAAACTGTCGCTTCTCTGCAAATTCAAGACTATGAATGCCAATATCACTTGAAAGTGGATATTTTCCATAATATATGCATCTCTTTATAAAAGAAACACACGAATCCTTTCATACCTGAAGCGTCTAGCTTCCAGTTTACCGACTTGTTTTATTTAGGCTAACACAGTATTTATTTGCATCTTGGAGTTCGGCAATATTTAATATTCTAAATTATGTACGAATGGAAAATCGTGCATAGAGAGCCAGCTGCCCAGCTTCCGGTATTCTGGCTTGTTTATAATAATCCTTAAATTAATAACTTGATGAGTATTTTGCCTCCTTATCCTTATATCAACTGACACTTTCAAATATTACTGTTAAGCCTAAAGTATAGAAAAGCGGAAAATTCCGTAGAATATTCCAATACGTCTAAAGCTTGAGATTACAGATTATCTTTTATCTTTTCCCCGATTGTAAGAAATACGTGGCATTGGATAATCTTTAGCATCTGAATGAAATAATCTCCACACAGTTCAGGGTTCACACTAACTTGATTTTTGATTCGAGAACATTGAATGAATTACACATAACTGTTTGCTTAGAACAGATTGATTCGTTTAATTAACAACTAAGATATCAAACCAGTTTTATTTGTGAGAATCGTAAGGCGTTTGAAATTTGTTGCTCTTCGCTGGCAATGTAAATTCATTTCCCAGATAATAAATTTACTACTGATACCACTCAATTTTCAAATTACATTCAGCCAATTGTTTCAAGAGATTTATAGTTTTGGCAAGAGATGACTTCCGCATTTTATCTGAAGGCCCTGAACCCTAGATTTTCAATGTTTGTGCGGTAGCTACCGTCTAGACTATTTACAACTAAATAGGAAATATTTGTTCGTTTATTTATTTCATTTTCTCATTAGACAATTTTTACCGTGAAGAATGTCATCTAGAGTATAAAAACTGCATACCTTGAAGTCCTTGAATAACAACAAATGTTAATCTAAGTGTTTACAGCTGTCATTTTTATTTTTCGCTTATCAAGAGAAAGCCTATTGCAAATGATATTTTTAGGTAATCGTATAAAGATTGGCGAAATAGAACACCCCAATCTGCAAGTTCGAGATATTTTTAGCCATTGATATACTTGTGTATAATATATAGACTAAATACAGCATGTGACTGGATTAAATAGTCTTTTTTTTTTCCGTTACTGACCAGCGCCACCAATATTTTGATACAATCAAAGATGTAAACACGCAATGCTATATCGACGACGCAGATGAGTAACTTATATACCGACCATAGACCTACTCGGATGTACTGTATTAGTTTTAAATTTTCTCTTCAAGCGGATGACGCTGCGAAAACAGTTCTCTTCTTAAATTCATACATAACTGGTAAATACTTGACCTTATTAATGTCAAATTCCCTCCCCCAAAATATCATTAAAAATTGTAAACAAACGTCTAAAGAATGTGGACTATTAGTTGCCAATTCTGGTTTTCGAATATACATTTGGTACACATGACGATGATGAATTCTTGAAGTATCTATGTATATACAGAATGTGTACTTTGGCTCGCGAAAGCAGAAATTATAATAAGATATATATAAGATACCTACGTGGGCAACGTCACGAATTACATATGACCGAAAGTTGGTTTTGTTTACAAATTAATCTGTTTTGATCTTCATAAATCTTGTGACTCTTTTTATATTCGTTTGATTTACTGAACATTGTTTTCCTTTCTACTTAGCACGGAATTAGCTCAACAAATTTGCTTTGCTTCTATGATGATCAATCTCGAATTGAAGTAGATACATTCACACTATGCAAGGTTGGTTTTGTTTTTTACTTAGAAAGTCCATTCAAATTGTGGCGAAAATTGATTGATTTTTGGAAGAATGTATGTACCTTCCTGATAACAAGAAAAAAATTGAATTTTTAAGTGTCAGACCACATTCCTAGTAAAAAATTTATTTCCAGTGTGTTCTCATAAGGAGAGAAAAAAAGAGATAATTTTCGTCCTTCGTTCCACAAGGGGAGGGGGGAGCGCGGAAAGTAACAATTGTAAAGGATTGTTCGGTGAATTCCCGCAAGGAGAATCATAGAGTATAAGATAAACAACTCAAGCAAAAAAGAGTCGCGCAAATTCGATCTACCACGTTTGAAATTAGAGAACTAAGTGACAATGTTTCACATTAAAGGAGTAGGCAGTCCTTCCTTCTGCCTTTCTTCAAAGTTTCATCTCGCTAAATCCAGAGACTTTTGAAAGCGAATAACCCACGAGACGATAAGTAGCAACACAAAAATGATGAGCTCTTGATGTATGCTGACGAAGGAACAAAAAGGAGGCTCTACCTTGCAAGGTAGGATATGATGGACGTTTAGAAACGCTTCCGGAGAAAGCGTGTAATCCAGAACTGAAACAAGCCAAGAAATCGGAAGGTGGGCGCTTCAGGTATGAAAGGTTTTGTTTGTTTCTTCTGTGAGTATATTTAAGTGTGGAACTATCCCATTTGTACCAAAAAAAAATTTACACCCCTGTTTTACATGTAGGGAGACCCCCCCCCCTAAATCTCGGTGTAGAAGGATATCACTCACTGCATGTCTGGGCGTTCACAGATTTTGCAAACAAAACCTTAGAAAACTTAGTTGTTTTTACTTTTTCGTAATATAATTTTTACCTCTGGGTTAAATTTTTTCCTGCAGTCTACCTAAAACTACACACTTTTTTTGAAAAGGAAAAAAAATGAAAACAAGTCGGGAAACCGGAAGCTGGGCGCTTCAGGTATGAAAGGTTTTATTTGCTTCTGGTGTGAGTATATTTTAGTGTAGAGCTATCCCATTTGTACGTAGCCCGCTAAGAATATGCATTTAGCATGTCAGATTTAGTACTTCGGGTTGTAAATTTACACGGTAAAGACAACTTTGAGCTACTGTAACTTTGTTACTAATAGTATGATTTTGATCAAACTTGGAGATAATATGCTTCATATTATATTTTATACTACTACCAACTTCTGAGATAAACTTAAGGGGCGTTTTACTCAATTTTCCCAAAAATGTGGTAATATACTATTATTAACTTAATTTGAACAGATATCGATATGGAGAGTATTTTGAGACCTGGGCATCCTATAGAGGCAGCTTCATGATTTCTTTCAGATTTTTCGTTTGGCTAGTTTCTGAGAATCGGTCCATTAAAGAAATCATCACTTTCCACCCCTCTCACCCCCCGCCTTTTTAACAAATCTCAAAACTAAGACCGGCTTCGAAACGTACTAATCGAAACCTTTCATTTGATACCCCATATGACTATATTTGGTGAAAAAAAATTTACACCCCCCTTTTATATGTATGGGGAGCCCCCCTAAATCTCAACATAGGAGGATATCACTCATTGCATGTCTGGGGGTCCACAGGTCCCACCTTTTCACCAAATTTCGTGTCAATCGGTATAGCCGTTTCTGAGAAAAGTACTTGTGACAGACAGACCACCACGCTATCAAAGACCAAGTGCGGTCTATTAGGGCGACGTACTTTAAGGCTAAAGAGGACGCAAAAGCACACGAAGAAGGTATACTGCCGAACAGCCAACGGAAAGTGATGGTTACCGTAGCAACACAAACTATACTGAAAACATCTCTTCCCATGAGGCTCTTTGACAAAGGAAGTATCCAAGGTGAAAGGGACATCTCAGCAATGCGCAATAAGCGACAAAGAGATCCCAACGAAGAGGTACAATCACCCCAACGGACAGCGAAACGCAAAGAGGAGAAACCAATGCCAGCGCAACCTAGAAAGACAGGAGACGGAAGCTTATCAGCCCACCCGGAAAAGGCCACTAACTGCGCCGAAGAATCTACCAGAACTAAAGTAGACAGTAAGAAACGGTTGCAAAGGAGAATCAGGCCGGACGCGCTGATTATAACAAAAACCAGCAAGCTGACGTACGCGGAGATTTTGCGTAAAGTAAAAGCAGATGCCTCCCTGACTGAACTGAGTGGCAATGTTACGCGTATCAGACGTATACAGAAAGGAGATCTGTTGCTGGAGAAGATGTAGGCGAAAACCTACGGAAAAAAATCGAAGTGTCACTAGGCGAGGCTGCGGCCATCAAAATGAGCAGATTCAGTGGTGATAGAATGTAAGGACTTAGATGAAGTCGCCACGAAGTCCGAGATCTGTGAAGCCTTGCAATCTCAATTAGGACTGCAATCAGTGAGCGAGGCCAACATGCTACGACTTAGGAAGGCGTACGGGGATACACAGATAGCGTCGATAAGCAGCAGGTAAAGTTCGTATTGGATGGGTGGTTTGCCGGATACGAGAGTGTTTTAAGTGCTGGCAGTTCGATCACATTGCGAAAGCCTGTACCAGCTCACAAGACAGATCTAGTCTGTGCCGGAAGTGTGGAGAGCAAGACCATTTTGCGAAGGATTGCGACGGAAAGCCCAAATGCGTGTTCTGTGTCGAAACGAAAATTAGCGACAGCGCCGACATTGCAGGAAGCAGTAAATGTCCAGTGTTCAGAAAGGCGTTCATAAATAAGTACAAATGAAGTTTATGCAACTAAATCTGAACCACTGTCGAGCGGCCCAAGACCTGCTCTCCCAGAGCATGTTCGAAAATAATGTCGACATAGCTATTGTATGCGAACAATATGAAAATCTTCATAGCGGAGTATGGGTAGCTCACAAAAACAGCAAAGCCGCGATATAGACCGATATGTTTAGTCAATACCATTGGTAAACTATTTGAACGAGTATTATACAACTGGCTGCTTGCTGTTGCGGAAAAGGAAGGAGACCTATCCGACAAGCAATTCGGGTTTCGTAAAGGGAGATCAACCGTTGATGCAATCAGCATGGTGACTGGCCTGGCTCGCACTGCAATACAAGATGACAAATGCTGCGCAGTGGTGACATTCGATGTAAAAAAATGCATTCAACACTGCAAAGTGGATGAAAATCGTAGAAGCTCTAATCAAACTACAGGCTCCGAAGTACATTGTACGCATCGCATCGTTGTTACATTTCTTCTTGGAAAAAGATTATATTGCGACTCGGACAATGGACACAAATTATTCCCAATGACGTGCGGCGTACCACAGGGGTCTGTCTTAGGCCCCTTACTGTGGTTAATTATGTACAATGGAGTGCTAACGCTCCGCCTTCCTAACGGCGTGACAACTATTGGCTTTGCGGATGATATCGGGGTAACAATAGTGGCAAAACGCTTAGACGAGATCGAAATCTACGCAAATGAAGCGGTATGGGAGATCAATTCCTGGTTGAAAAAGTCCGGTCTATCACTTGCTGAACACAAAACGGAACTAGTGCTAATCAGCAAAAGAAGGAAAGACACAACCGTGAAAATTAAAGTTGGTGAAAAAACAATTTACTCCCAAGAGTCGCTTAAATATTTGGGAGTAATGATTGACAAAAGACACAACTTTAAAAACCACATTAAGTGCGCTGCAACTAAAGCAACATCCATCGCTGTAACAATCTCGAGGATACTACCGAACATTGGTGGACCAAGATAAAGTCGACGTCGTCTTATTTCAAGGGTAGTTAGTTTCGTGCTACTCTACGCAGCTCCAGTTTAGGCAACCGTTCTGGAAAACAAATCAAAATGCGGAAAACTAGGAATGGCGTATCGATTCCGACTCCGGGTATTCAGTGCTTATCGAACGACATCAGGAGAAGCAGCATATGTACTGGCAGGGACCATCCCCTAGACATCTTGGCGGATGAAGGTCGGCGTCTCTACGACAAAATGTATGCAATCGGGGGAGTCTATTGTAGTTCGACGGCAACTAGCACGGCGGAAATTCATCGCAGAATGGCAAAAGAGATGGAACGAAGCAAAAACTGGCCGTTGGACCAAACGTATCATTCCGCACATTCGAAGATGGATTGAAAGGAGCCGCGGGCAACTAAGCTACGAGCTAACACAGTTTTTAAGTGGACATGGAGGTTATCGGGCTTATCTATATCGATTTGGACACGATGAGAATGCGGAACATGTTGTATTTGAGTGCCCAAGGTTTACTGCACACCGAACTAGGGTGGAAGCGATCACAGACAGGCGCTTAACACCTGGAAATATAGTGGAGTTTATGTTGGAATCAACAGAGGCTTGCAATCAAGTGGTAATTGAGCTGAAAATGATTCATCAACGGCTAAGGCATGAAGAACTGCGAAGAAAGCAAGAAAGGGAGCAAACAATAATACGCCACAGTTAAGAACTGATCCAGCCCCGCGATGCAATGCTTATAGCAGTCCCGTGGGGAGAGTGGAAGAAGAAGGAGGTGGTTTTGGTGAGTAGGAGTCTCACATAAGTGCATGGCAGGAGCCAGCAGTAGGTTTTGAACCTTTCCACCTTCCAACGATGAAAAAAAAAGACAGACAGACAGACATTGAACCGGTTTTAATAAGGTTTTGTTTTACAAACAAAATCTTAAAAAGGACAAGCGTTTCCTGAAGGATAACAGGATTTTTGAAAAATGTTTATACCCTCCCCACAGAAAGCAAAACAAATCAAAGGAATTGCATAATTTTTAACGAAAAATTAACGATTTTCCTGCAAATTCCGGAATTTATAAGTAATTGATTTTTGATAAGATATCAAACTTCGAGAAAAAAACCCGCATTTATAACAATAATAGCAAAAGTTATCAATAGAAATTGTTCCTTTTATAATCATATAAATCAACTGTAATGCCAGTCATTACTAGATGAAATGCTAAAAATATTATCTTATCTGGAAAACATGAAACGAGGTGATATTTTCATTAAAAACTGAGAAATACTGAAACGTTGTAGTACATATATATAGTAAAAACACATGTGCATACATCTAGATGTATGTACAGTAATACAAGCAAATATTGCTGCAAACATGGCATTTGAGTGTGAGTCATAACTGATTCTATTGTTCAAAATGAAATGACCTGAATATAATAAATTTTAATGTTTGGTGAATATGAATCTAAAAAATAGCATTTAAATTTGTAATAAAAATGGGAAAATCACTAAAAAAGTGATAAAAAGATTATGTACTTTACTAACTTCATAAGATCTGTATGAATCTTCAACCAATTCGATATAAAGTACGTGAATAAACTGTAACAACTGTTGAGTACTTCTACGTGATTTGAATATATTCAACCGTTTTAGGATCCGGTTTGTGATATGCATTATTACCTTCGAATGTATGAAGGAATATGGAGCTCTTGAATTTTGCAGTTTATGCTTGACTTAATCTAGCTGAAAACTGGAATCTGAAAATTTAATAAATTTAGCAAGATCGTCTAGTGGTTTTTCCGAAAAATTACCTACACATATGCATATGGAATGTGCGAAAAATAAATCAACGGTAATATTTATCAAATAATGGGAACAAGTGTATTTCAATCTTCAAACAACAGTGCGAAATCTATTTCGAGAACTTTAATTTGTATAATGAAATGGATAGGGCAGGTGAAATTTGGATCATACATTGAGAAGTGTATTTAATTATATGAATATGCACGTTTGAGAGTAATCTGCATAAGTCGGGAAACCGGAAGCTGGACGTTTCAGGTATGAAAGGCTTTGTGTATTTCTTTTATAAAAACATTTGAGTGGACATTTGTCCCATTAGCACCTAGCGCGGAATAATATACATATATGCATATGTTATGTGAGAATATTCACTTCCACGTGATACCAGGATTCAAAGTCTTGAATTTAAACAGAAGTGACAATTTTGACCTATTATAACTTTTCAAGGTTTTGTGTAAAACAAAGCCTTATTGAAATCGCTTTACTGTCTGTCTGTCCACGCAATTTTCCCAGAGATGGTTGTAGCGATTGACAGCAAATTTGATGGAAGGTGGGAACTTTGAACGCTCACGCATACAGTGAGTCACATACTTATTCGTCGAATTTAGGGGAAGGGGGCAGGGGGATGGGAGGTCATGCAAAACTGAGTGTACTTTTTTTCGTCAAATATAGTCATGTGGGGTATCAAATGAAAGGTATTGGTTAGTAGTTTCCGAAGTCGCTTAGATTTTCCCATTTGTTGGAAAGGTGGGGAGTGCGGGGGATTGAAAGTGATCATTTCTTTAATGGATCCATTCCCAGAAATTACCCAACCGAAAAATCTGAAAAAAATCAACAGGCTGCCACTATATGGTGCCTAGGCTCCGAAATATCCTCCATACTGGTGGAATTTGATTGTTGGATTGTTGGAGTATCAAATCTGGTAAAAAAAACTGTCAGCGATTTAAAAAATTATGGAGTCTTCTTATAGTTTCAACTTCCCGGGAATCATTGGAACAATCTAGCGTCGGTTGATCAGCGGTGGAAACGTCCGTATCTAGATTTGCGGGATGATTTGGTTTGCCAAGCTCCAAAGGAAGTGAAAGACGATTGTGCCGGTTTGGGCACAGGTATGCTTGTATTCAAAGGGAAGCTTTCCGTCGCGACGCCAAAAGCGTTAAAGAAGCTTGATGTATTTCCACTTCTGGACTTCTTTTCAGTCAAATTTATAATGATGACGAGACGGGGTTGTCCTAGAAGTGCTTGGCATACAAAACTGAATCTAGCACTTCTGTGCGAAAATTGAGCCAATAAAAAATTTTCTGCTTTAGTTTGTCTCATCCTGGGTAAATCAAAGCGTCCACGTGCTATAAGGAAGTGTTTGGACAACTTGCTTGCTCACCATTATAATTCAATAAAGTTTGATTTACCCAATACATTTTTATCAATTGGTTTTTTGAACACTTTATCTCAGAATTTAAAAAAATGTTAATAGGAGACTCTGGAAATCGCACTTTAGCTATCGTTCTTTTACTACTTGTTAATGATCCTGCACACCCTACTGCAGAGTATCTCTGCACTAACAACTCTGTGAGTTGGGGCTTAAGAATACACTTAAAGTTTTATTTGCCTATGGCTATCGAAAATGAGCTATGAATGCTCATTTTCTCAAACGAGAATTTCAACAATATAAGCTGAACATTCTGGACCTAAGCGAAGTAAGATTGTAGGACTCTGGCGAGCACTCCTCTCTCTATCTTGCGGCAATGTCTTTTCGTATTCAGATTGTTACTCACCGCTACCACAAGGTGCGCTCTCTTGACCTGGTAGCCCGATATATATATTGAAGAATGTTTTCCACGAGCAATAATAGACAGTTCATGGAAGACTTCCTCAAGGGGACATTGTGATTTTGACGGATGATCTGAATGCTAACGTGGGCTCTGACAACTTGCTCAAACAAGTGATGGGAGGCACGGTCTTGGTGCCCATAACGATCATGGTGGGAGATTTGTGTATTTCTGCAGTTTCTATTGACTCGTTGTTGTTCGAACACAGAGCCTGCAATAAGTCGAGTTGAGTTTCAATTGATCGATACGGGACGAGTGTTCAGATCGACCACTTTGCGATCAGTTGAAGATTTAGGAATTGTCTGTGGATATGAGTAAGAAAAGAAGCGCTGACATCGACTTTGAAAGCGAAAGTGGACCACTTATCCAGCTGCCACTCGACAATGGGCGAGCTATCTTGCTGATCGGATGGCAGATACCATGAGGAACAGGACCTGAGAAAATCGATCAGCATTGGGCCGCCATCAAAAGTGCTCTTTTTTTGGGTGCAGCACAAGTCGTCGGACAGGTGCCGAAGGAATGACAAGATCTGGCTCAATGTGGAATCATGGAAGCGGATCGATGAACGGAAGGTGTTCAAAGTTATATTGACCGCTGCAAATGATAGCGTGCGTGACGTGCTCGGATGATGATGTCCAATACCGTGTGAAATCCCGGTCAGTTCTACGTATTGTGCACCATGGTAAAAGGGAATTTGTTATTACACTGATCACGGAATGATCGCAATGATTTTAGAACGGTATACTTTTCAAAGGCGCTATGAAGGACGTTAATGGTCAACTCGTTATCCACGATGAGTAGCGGAGAGGTGGAAGGAAGACTTCACCACGATTTTTAACCGTATCATAACCCATGAAGTTCTGCCTCTTGTGGATGAAATGGCTAGTAACCGTAACATGCGGAGACGGACTGCCCCTCTAAACAGAAGAAAACTCATCTCGACTATCAATGCCCTCAAACCGGGTAATGCCACTGGGCTTGACGGTTTCTCCTTAGAGTTATTGATCGCTGCACCTGCAGTTTCTTGAGACCAGATGCTTTCACTCGTACGGAAATCTTAGGAATTCTAGACTTTTTTCAGAGAGTGGTAGAAGGAAATGATTGTTAGGATTGCAAAGAAGGGTGCTCGTTTTGCGTGTGGCAATTGGAGGAATATCTGTGTGCTCGCTGCTATCGTAAAGATAATCGTGTGTGTGCGGAGTATCGATTCCGTGGACGAGTTGATCAAAAGGCGGAAGTGGCGGTGGATAGGTTACATACTAAGGAGGCGTAACAATTGCACCGCTCACTACGCTATGTAGTCGAATCCAGATGGGCGGCAAATGGGTAATAATGGAAAATGTCGGTGTAAACTTCGAAATAAAAAAATCCGGCAAATATGACTTCTTTGATTCAGACTATGGATCAGAAATCGAACAAACACTTCTTCGTAGTCTCATGAAAAGCGCTGACAATTCTGAGGTACTTATAATTTGTACTAACAAATTAGTCGCTAATCGCCGCAATCAACCTTTTGCTTGCGTAGTGGTCATGAAATATCAATTCCTCTCCCTTGCCAGAGAGCTGGGAAATGAACAAAATGTGGAAACAACAATGGATTGATAAGTTAGATGGTGATTTAAGAGCTAGGCTTCACACAGGTCAGACCTATGGCCGAAAAAAGTGGCGTTCTATATTATCATCTGTGAATTACGATTTGCGCCTTCGTAAAAAACATGTGATGTCTTGTAGGATTCTTGACCTCAAATAAATTAAAGGCTACTATACGATTGATTCCAAAGAAATGGTGGGATTTTTCAGAAATAACAAAAACCATAACTGAAACTTGTGACTTCTTCAACACTAAACTTAATCCAAGGTGTAATCTAAAGACTAAAGTAGCTTATTACGAAAGGTATAAATGGAAAAGATGTTTACATGCTATTTTGTAAGGCAAATCGAAAAAAAGACACTTTATTCGTTGAGGTTTTTGTAAAATTTTAGGTGGACGAAGGAATAGGGTTAGGAACAGCTGCAGAATGGGATACATGTAGGAACAAGTTGGAGATTAGAGGCTAGGTATTCGTGCCAAGGATTAACAAATCTTGAAAATTTGGACGGTGGTTATTAGCAGTGTAGAAGGTTAGACTACCTTAAGAGTCCAAGTGGAGTTTGTAAGGACAACAGAAGTTTAAGGAACAAATGGGTACGAAGATTCTCCTTAATGATCCCAACCTGCATGATCTGGGTGGTAAGGAGATTGAAATGTCTGACATTTGGTTAAGAAATTGACGGCGTAACGAGCAAGGACTTTTTCAATGTGGAGATTTCGACAGGAATCATATAGGATTTGGTTGGAAATGTATTGTTCTTGTAGATATTGGAGCACTGGTGGATGATTTTCCATTTTCTCAGATGAGACCTTTCTATTTGGGACTGGGAACTATCGGATCTGAAGATGACGATGAAAATGAGGGGAGATCTGATCAGCTGTTTGTAACAGAACAGCTTTCTAGGACGTTGGAGCACGATATTTTAAGATCAAATACAATAATTTGCAGCCACCGTTTGCGCGGTTCAGTACCTCCGAAATATAGGATACACAGAAAAGAAAGATGTATGTTTACATGTCATCCCTAGGTACGTTCACAATGGGCATATCATGGATTTTAAGGAAAAGAGCGCGTGTCTCTTTATTTTGGGCATCATCTTAATGTCGCTGTGGAGGATTTCTAACCGGAAAATTATCGGTAAAACTGTTTCAAACCAAAAGTTAAGGATCAGTTTGCAGAGTTGTAGATGGAACTTGAGGATTTTAGAAAGTACGTCCGTTTCGCCATACGAAGTGGAAAGCTCTTCTTAGTTCTAGGTGGCAGGCTATAATTGGGGCCTTTGGATTGATGCAGAGAAGAATTAAGGAGTTAGGCCACTGTGGATATTTAAACAAATCAATTTTTTTTTCTTTTCTTGAAAGATTGCTCTAGATGTGGAAAATATCTAAATACTTTTATTTTGAATTTTGACGTAACTCCCTCCAATTATACTTAAAATTATAACACATACATTGGATCTTTGTGATACTTTACAAAGTTTTTTTTAATAAATAATTTTAATTAAATTTTTTTTCATGCGTGCCCTTTTTGCAAAAATTGACATTTCGAAAAACATCCTATGTACCTCTCTAGCTATGTATGTGTATGATTGGAAAAAATTCTTTGTTCAGGGCTTTATCAGTATTTTAATTTATTTCATTGTCCTGCCGAAATAAAAACTCCCAAAATAAATTAAATACAAGAAGCGTGTGCCCGTCCGACTGTTAAGTCGGTTGCTGAACTGGGGAAAAAATGTTCGACGATAGTAGACTTAATTTTCCGGTCAGAGATTTTGGTGGAGGAGGATTAAGAGGGTTTTAATTCCTTTTATGATTCGATACGAGTTATACCAGCACTTTTCCAATCAGTGAAGAATGGACTTTGACGAATTGAGGAAATAATCGTTGGTGCAACAATCCAATTGGGTCAGGGCCTTGAAGTGTGTTAGAGCACTTCACTCAAGACCGTAACGGTACACTTCAGGATAGTCTGTAGGAGGCAATGTGATCAACACTGCGTTCGTCCGAGATTATTACCCTGATTTGACTCAGGTACTCATTCACAGCTGAGTCAACTGGTATCCGACCTCAAATCACGATAGAAATGCCGTACACACACACGGACCTATACAATTGAGGAAAGGAAGATGGAAATGCTTGCGAGTACATTTTCTTAGGAGTATGGACGGAATTTTGCCGAGATTTACCGATTTCTGTGTTTAAAAGACACAATCAATGTCGTAATGATATTCGATGAGACAAAATGGATGTGCGAAACGTTTTCCCGGTGGTGCGACTGATTGAGAGGAAGTGCTTTTATTTGAGGTAGCTGCGGTAAAAGGATGGGATCGATTAGAGTTGGGAAATTGGACTTCAGTTTCGAAACTTTGATCGCAAATGTGCAGTGGTGGACTTGGAGGAAATGGTTTAGTAGGATATTCGCCTTTTTGGAGCAGGAGATGTTTTGAGGCAGGACTACGATTTGCTACATTGTCTTTGTCCATTGAAGTTCTTGTGTGTCCGATATCGTCCGGGACATTATTGGAGAGTGAAATTACATTGCGGTATTTGAGGAGACAGGAGAGACTCAGCTCGTTCAAAGCTGCTGGCTTACTTCATTGCATTGGCGAGCTATCTGATCGATGCCGTCGTGGGAGCAGAAGTGGATCAAGTCGCGATTTAAGGATCCGGTTAACGAGTTTCCAGTTTGCCTTCTAAAAATCCAGAACTGAGAGTGTGGTGGAATGACTTGACTTTGCTAGAAAGCAGAAGTATAGTCATTGATGATGGGGACACTTTCCCGAAAGGGATAGCTATTAGGATGCAGATTAAAAGCAATATTACTGCTGATGATAACCCGGTCCAGATGGGAGTGGTAATAATGTGACGAAAATCACTTTGGAAAATTATGTGTGACGTCAATGTAAATCGAGCTACGTCTAGTAAGAACGTAACAATAATCTGTATTGAGGATGGAAAGGACTGAGATAAAGTGAGACTAATTGATGCTGGATATCAAATACCAGTCGACTCAGAATGGGCTAACGATTATTATTATTATTAATAGAAAATTCACTTTTCCAAAAGGTCCAGCTTTTTTAAATTATATACCTTTTCCTCAGGAACCGATTAAGTTATTGTGACGTGCTTTTTTAAAATCATCTACAAATGTTTATTACCCATTTTAATCTAGTTTTATCTTCGACAGATAAACAGAAATAAAATAATACAAAGTTACAAAGAAAATCAACATTTGCCACTCTAACGAATATTTTTGATTGGATTAACCTTCATAAGAAATTAGAAATGTCCAATAAATCATTTTAGATAAAATGGAGAAAAAAATTGCAATGATCGCTTGGTTTTCGGGGAAAGCAACATAACGCAGTGGATTTTTCGTATGCAAATAAGCTCAGCTTCGATCTCAACTTATTACTTTCGCCTTGTTCCTTAATAATTTTCTCATTAGTGGGCCAGCTACTATATATTATTTCTTTCCTTTTTATGATAATTACAAATCAGACAAGCTAAAATTTTACAAATTTGGAAATGCCTTTGTAACCCTATATCGCATGTCCCTTTCAAGCATAGATGAATAATTTAATTCAAATATTGCTCCAATTTTACAATACTTTTGGAAATTCCGCGATATTTTTCTTCTTGTCTTAACTTTTTTCCTCGACAGCAATTAATTAATTTCGCAGAAATGTGCTACCATGTCAAAATGATGTTCTGTTAATTAAAACGTTACGATACCGTTCAACTTTACCTGTATTGAAAATATCATTTGATTTTAGCGGAATTTAATAGCTTCAACCTACTGCTGGGGGCAAACTATAAATTGTTGACCACATGTGCGCTTAATTTATTAAATTCGCAACAATATGTATAACTCTATTTACATATGTATGAATATAACCGTGATTTGCATCGTAACGAAGTGCAGGTTACACACATGGTTTTACAGCTCAACTACTAGAGAATTAACTACTAATTAATTTTCATCGTACACATGCACGTGTCCATATTTCTATAAATATCTCCATTTATAGAAATTAACATAATTCTAAATAACGTAAGTTCTACCCCCAAAGGAGAATTTGTCGGAAAACACAGAAGTCAGTAAAATTCTTAAATAATAACAAAAACAGCTTGAAACAGAATTGGATAAGTTATTTCTAGCATGGACTAACGTCAGTCATGATAATATACGAGGGCGGCTTACAGTATTTCATGAAAAAAAAAAAAAAAAAACTTGGCGCCCCATACTTAATTTGCTCAGAGCGAAATGTAGACCCAGTCAGTCATCAAGCAGAATGAGTTAAGATATTTCAGGGGAGGCAAATAAGGAGATAGATGAGTTGGAACAAGTCTGCAGACTCGCAGAAATGTGATTTCCACATTAATAAATCTTGCAACTGGATATAGCTGCTGTGGTTTTCATGACACATATAATGTAAAATATAAAGACACGATTTTCCGAATCTAGAATAATATTCATAGACGCCTAGATTAATTTTAAACTCAGAGAAATAAATGCAGAACATTTTCGTTCTGGCAATCAATTATAGAAACACTACGTTTGGCATATTGTAAAAGCCAAATTAGCATTATCTTTGCAAGCACAGAATTTTATCTTTATTTGAGATTTATATTTTTTAAGGAGTTCAAATTCATAATCCTGCCACGTCCAACTGGTAATCTTTATCTCACGATTCGGTAAATAATCCTAGACGAAATGAAAAAAAATCTTAATCACTTCACAGGTTTTTGAAAGAAGATGCATGAAAGTGGTCTACTAGTGAACTGGTAATCTTAATCACATCGTCTTCAACAAAAATATCCCGTTTCAATATATAGACGAAAGCCAAGGTGAACTCAACTAAAATCTATATTCACAATGTTTTGTGCGTAAATAATAACTCACGTGGTAAAACCACGTCATACTGAAAGTGTAAGTTCAGTCAGTTTTCGATGTTCAGATTTATCTTTTAGTATATCTAAGCTATTTTGAGATTATTTTGAATTGTTTCAGATTTCTGGACTCGTGATTCATTAAGTAGACTTCATTTAGAGTGGTTGGCTCTTGATTCCACTTGTGCCATATTGTGAAATTCATTATTTTCATTACGGAAAACTTTACATTGTTTACTTGTCTGCGTTGAAACTTATTCTTTTTTTGGAATTGGTTGTTTCCGTCGATTTTTCGACAGTTTCCGGGAATTTCCAATCAAGGGGTCTCCTATAACTTGACCGTATACAAAAGGTCCGGAAATTGCCGCACTTTTTCACCTTAAGGTCTACAACAAGCGAACATATGCACACCAGTGGACGTGAAGTGGACTAAACAGAAGTGCAACCTGAGCTTATGGTGTACATGGTGCAATCAACTACACTCAATGTAAAACTCCCTCAAAAAAGTCAATTGCAGACAATCAGGTTAAAAAGGATTTGGAAAAAAAATGAATCTCGATGACTATCTCCTTCTTACCAATAATAAAGCAATGTAGGCGCATTGTTTAGAAATGACGCTAAATGTAAAGCGATTTCCTCTAATAAGAACCACACTTAATAATGGTTGGTGCAACAATCTATATTGGATCAAGGCCTTGAAGTGTGTTAGAGCTCCTTATTCAAGATCGGAACGGTCACTACCGTACACTGTAGGAGACAATGTGGTCAGCATTGCGCTTGCCCTTGATTTGACTTAGGTACTCATTCACAGCTGAGTCGACTGGTGTTCGACATCCAGTCACGATAACAAATCCCTCTGTCACCAATGAGATTTGAATGCCCTGCTTTTCGTCAATGGCAACTAAAAGAGATAGAAGTTTGTGGGCCAGCAACCTGAAAATTTTGAAACGGCTTTGCTTCTAAAACTTGAGCAACGTCTTGAATAGGGACTGTGTTACATCGGTATAATTCTTCTTCTAACAAAGTTAGCGCCCAACGTGGAACCATAGTTGTGCACGTAACAGGATTGGCGCAGAACGTGGGGCCACAGCTGTTGCGTATGTAACAGGTGACTTCACGATTACGATTTTTGGTTATCAAAAACTAGCTAGAATGCACTGTAAAGAACTAAAGCTACATTTGGATGTTTCGTCCATTTAAGGGGTTATCCCGTGTGTCGGGTTCGCGGAATCGAATTTTTTTTTATTGTATCTACATATAGTATAGAATATATGGGCAAAGTGATTTTTTGATATTCAGAGTCGTTCGGAAATTATAGTGTTAAACACGTGATAAGTCACATTCCAGATTTATATCGATTGCCGTAATAAAGCTCGTATTTATCGATCCGAATGACGTTCGAATGGCTTCGCTAAAAGGAAAAAAATTGAAGCCAAGGATGTACATGTGTTTCTTCAAGAAACCTAAGGTTTATGGATTAGGTATAGCAGATTAATGGTCAGTTAAAGTTTTATGGCTAAAAATCGCATTCTACTTTTTAAATGCGTTTTTCTCGAAACTGCATATTGAAAATCGGCTGCCACCATAGCTCAAAATCTATCCAACGAAATTCTTTGAAATTTTCACGACTTATTCAGAACATATTTCTACGGTCCGCAAACTAGGATAATTGCGATTCATTTAGTAGTTTTTTTTCTTCATTGAAGAAGCCGTGAAAAAACACCAAAACTCGCCAAAAAAAGTTTAACACGGCACTAAAAATTTAGCTTTTAATATTTTTTAATAATCGTAGTTTGCAGACTGTAGTTAAGTCTGTACGTTAAAATGCCGTTTACTTTTTTCTTTAAGATGATCACAGCGCCCTCTAGCGTGGCAGCAGAAAAACACCCTTTTTTGGAAATGGGTGCATAAATTGCCTGTATTTCAAAAACCAACTATGCGATCGGGGTGAAAAAATTACTATGCTCGCTCAAGTTATTAATAAATCCATGGTGAAAAATTCGTATTTGTATCTTTATCCAGTTCTTCATAAAAAATTTCTAAAAAAGCCAAAACAAACGGTCTTCACACGCGATGACCCCCTTAAATATCAACTGTGGTCCGGTTACCGGGAGACGTTTCTGTCCTCCATAGGCAGCCAAAGCTTTCAACATTTTCATCATGATAACGTCGATCGGTTTGATATTTTTCAAAACGATCGACTTGCTACTTTTATGCTTTGAACAATATATCATTCAAAGGGCCAGCACCGCTCTTTTGGAGTAATTGATCCTGGTACACCAATGTTCGATGACTTGATGCACCATTTCGGGTGGGATGGCGCCAATGGTCGCTCAATTATTCGAGTTCGTCAAGAGTCTTACGTTTGCCGGCATGAAACTTTTATGTAACATGGCGTTGCAAAAAAAAATAATCCAATGATGTTAAATCGCACGACCTTGGTGGCCAGCTGTGGGGGCAATTTCTTGAAATGAATAGCCCACCGACCTTTCGGCGCAATAAATCCATTGTTAAGCTCGTAGAGCAAGTTGCGCCATCTTGTTGAAAATAGATATCTTCCGCGTCAATATCATCAAATTCCGTGGAAAAATGGCCCAACATCAGACGATAGCGCTCTCTATTCATAGTTACGGCTCGTAGTATTGTCGGAAGTTAAAAAATGTGATAAAAAGGTAATAAATAGCGCGCATTTAAACACGTATGAGTCAATACAATAAAAAGACCAAAACATGAGCACAATAAAAGTATTGAAGTAGCAAGAAAAATGTACCGATTCTAATTGAAAACCAGCCGAATTGAGTGTCAATTTTAATGTAAGACAACCATGAATTATATACCCTAGCTTCCTTCAATGTCTTACGGAAATCATTTTTTGAGTAGATGTGCCATATATGAACCTGGAGTTCGAGCAAATGCTATACATGTTCAAGCAGGTTAAGATTTACCGATTGGGGAGACATATAGAATCGACGTTGATCATTACACAATAATCCTTCCAGTGCCGCCAAGAAAGTGTACTAAGGGTTGTTACTTAAATGGAAAACAAAACGTGGCGTGGCGTTTTGTCACAAATTAAAGTACAGCCACTAAAGTACATCTCCGTTTTATGTGCTAGTCAATAAATATCAATCTATTCACTCTGGTCGATTTGAAGCCTCAATTCAACTAGTTCTCGCCACGCAGCTTGACGGTTGCATGTAGGTCGCGGGTTTTAGGCCCCGTATTGGCTTCCCGACAAAGCCCCGAGCAGGTTGTATTTACTTTTACCAGACTACTTAACTGAATGCCTAAAGTATAATATTATTAATTTCTACAGATGGATATGCCTTCTACATACATAATAGTGACAAACTATCCAAACGGATAATCTATAACAGATTACTTCCGATTCCCGGAAAGAAGAATCTGAAAATCAGTTCGGATTTCAAAAGGGGTCTATACGGCGGATGCAGTTAACCTGGTGGCTAAAAGAGCTAAATCAAATAAACGTTATGCAATGATAACACTCGACGGGAATAATGCCTGGTACGTATCGTTGTCGACTTCTTAGTCGATAGACTTTTGTGCTACCGATGAAGGGAAGTCCCTCAAGGATCCATTTTAGGCCCACTCTTGTGGAATATCCAGAACGAGGTACTGACGACAGATCGCCCTACTGGTGTAGCCCCTATTGGTTTCGCGGACGACATTGGAGGGACGGTTGCTGCACACCTCCTCAAAGAAGTTTTATAAGAATGAGGCAGTTTATGAATCGCTTACAGAACCTACGACGAAGATAGTACTTATCACTACACGAAGAAAGAGCGTGTCTATGAAAATCAATACATTCCCAGCTTGCGCTCAAGTGTTTAGACGTAGTGATCGACCAGGGGCTTAACTTCACATTACGTGTGAAGTGTGCAGCAACGAAGGGATATAATACCGGAATAATGATCGCGAGAATGATACCAAATATCGGTGAGTGGTCAGCTCGATCCTATTATATACAGTCAAAGAGTGGATGGAAAAATAAAGCAAATAAAAGAAAAATTGGAACTGCGTATCGCAACAAAGCACTGACTTTGCTTGCTAAACAATATCTGATGAGGAGCCTGCGTAAAAGCAGGAATTGTGCAGACTGATATTGTCGCGAGAGAAGGACTTCATGATTGAAGGTATCTCCCCGGAGAATCTTCCACCCGTCGGCGGCAGTTCGCACGAAGTAAAACTATCGCTATCGAATAGCAGGCGAAGTGGAATGAGTCAGGAAAAATCGCTGGACCCGCAGAATCACAGAAATAAGTTTCAACCTAACGTAGCTTTTAATCGGACACGAAAGTTATCGATTTGGACACGATTAGCAAAGGATGCAGAAGACATTTTATTTCAATACTTGAGGTTCGCAGCTAAACTGTCTGAATTGGACCGTATAATACGACATATGTTAAAATCAAAGGGAATATGGACTGAAGTTGAAAAGGAGAAAGCAGCCATATGTAAAAAAACTTAGGCAAGTGGAAGTCAGTCGAAAAAAGGAACGAGAGAGAACATGAGAGCAGGATAAAATATGATACGGCCTCGCAAAGTAACCAACCATTTGGGAGTCTTGTGGGAGGAGTAAAAGGAAAAGGCGGTGCTTTTAGTGGGTGAGAGTCCTACATAATTGTCTGGCTGGAGCCAACGGTAGCTTTTGAAGCCTTCCATCTCTCATCCAGAAAAGAAAAAAAAAACAGACAGACAAACAGATAATTAACCGATTTTAATAGGGTTTTGACTTACACAAAACCTTAAAAAATGAAACTAATGATACACCGTAAAATTTATTAAATTCGATTTATTCCTGTAAAATATACAAATAAGTTGTTTAGGAAATCAGACAATTTTCAATTTTAATTTATTCAAGTCGGCTCTAGTGAAAATAATTTCAAACTGTACGTAATCCATTGACAGTTTGGCAGCGAAGTCTGATTCGCTGGGCCAACAAATTATCAAACAGTTGCCAAAAGTCAAATTGTTTTATTCTTAGATTGGTAGACAGTTTACCATACGTCAACTATTAGGAAAATTCAAAAACATCGGTCACAATAACAGGTTTTGAAAATTTTTTATATCTCCTAAGACAATAACAAAGATATTGCGACATAGATCAGGTTTATTTATCTGTGCGTTAGTCTGACATTGCAGGTATCCTATCAGCCAAATTATATGAAATATAAAGGGAATGTTTCTATTTGAAATTTGCCAGAAAGAAAATTACAACAGCATCAGGCTACGTGGACTTCATTCTATGTTGATTGCAATATTGGCTATTTTCCAATTTAGTCGTGCGGTATCAGCGAGAAGTGGCCAGTTAGGGTGTTAGTATAAGAATAAGCTGAAATTTTTACTTGAGATGGAATAAGTAATTACATTTGTAGTGTCCGTTTCTGGTATCTATCGCATTTCAAAATCAAAACAGTTTAGAAACTATTACCAATAATATCAAGAAACGCTTACAGGAAACTGAAGGTGTCAAAATATTGAGGCAAGGGCTTGTAAGCTGTTCGACGGCGTAGGATATTGGAGATATGGACAAATGTTACAAACCAGAATTGCCTCGAGGGACCATGTCCATAAGTGACATATGAAGATCTTACATAATAATTCCTCTTTGGTGTATCTCGTCATTCTTTGCCATTTACGAGGTTATATAATAAAATTTTTACGGTCAAACCAATTTGAACGAAACAAATCGAACGGAATAAATAAGTTCATAGACAAATTCGTTTAGCGAATTTTTATGTCGTTGTTGTTGTAGTGGCCAATAAATATGCCACTACAACAACAACTGTTTTTGGTTTGGAATTCGACAAGGACCGATTTTTTTCCTGTTTGGTCGTACGATATCGATGCTACAAGTCATCTGAATAGAATTGCTTGATAATTTAATGTTAATAGTATAACTTCGCGTTGAAATTTTTAAATTTTGTTACTGAAGAAAAAAGGAAATAGTTGTAGACTCTAAGGAAGAAAAGCAGTCGTGCATATCCGGATGACTGAGTCGTTAAAGTAATATTAATCCAGTTGGACAGGCAGACGTCAGGTATTTAGGAACACATTCAACATAATTGCCGTGACGCCGCATACCTATATTGCACTAGCTTGGCAGCCAACTGCAAACAACTACATATTTTGGCATTTAACAAACCAAAACTGAAAAATCTTGCAGACAACTGAGTTCATTATATGGAAATGACACACCACACTGCAAAATATTTTTTACCAGTCAATTCGGCTGCGTCGCGTCACTTAGCTGAATGTCGTGTCACGCAGCGTTGCTCAAGTGTGTATTGCTGCCTACAAAATCATATAAAGATATTTTGACGTCGCATAGCGCAGATGGGCAGACCCAAGTCGGAGACATATCTATGTCGGAATGCTAAAAGAGTTTTGCTGATTTCCAGGTCTTTAGAAAGGAAGAAATGAGAATGTACTCCGATAATATGACGCTGGATATATACTGCAATAGTAATGCCAATGATTACCTATGGCGCGGCAATGTGGCCAGACAGAAACACCGAGTTTAGTTAGAAATGTAAGCTATAGATAGGTGTACCTCCTTTACCCTCCAAAGGAGGAGGATAGAATATTTTTAGTCTAACCGACAGCAAGGCGAGTCAGAAAAGGTACTCAGGTAAACTAGGTGAACTTTAAACTGAAATGGAAATGCCTTAATAAATCAAATGTTCCAAGCTCGTATAATTGGATCTGGATGTTCAGGGTTCCGGTCCAAAAATTGTAATAGAAGGCAATGAGGTAACGGATGAGCTGGCCAGGAAAGGATGAAAATCGCCGCTAAACGGACTAGAACTCTTTTATAGAGTCGAGAAGAAGTTGCCTTTGTAACACTAGGAAGTGAAAGGAACTGTTGAGGGAGGATATCCAGGGTGCTAATAGGGAGATATGAATCAAAGCATTTCGAAGATTGTTTAAACTTCACCAACAAGAGCCTCCGAAATATAGTGGGAATATTCACGGGTCACTGTAGGCTAGACTATCACTTGGGAAAACTAGGGATAACTGTAGATGCTGCAGATTCTGTGAGGTGAGTGATGAAACCGGAAAGTAGATCAACGCATCTTAGAGAATACCTAATACCAAATGTTAACATTCAAAAATTCTTGATAGTTCGGCATACTATGTATAGTCTAACCGGTACAATATAACCATCCAAGTAAAGTGTAAAAAAAGCACTTAGGTGAGGACGAATCTAAGCAATCAATAGTCGCCAATCTGCCAATTTGAGATGAAACTGTACCTTCATGGTTCATGGGCAAACAATCAACTCAGGTTGATCATCCTATGCTCCCGCAGCCTCCATCGTCATTACACAATTTTTTTCTGAGCTGATAAACAATGAATATGTTTTCGCCGATTGTTTTCATTTTAATGATATTTTTCGACTTTTATAAATGATAAGGATTCAAATCTATTTCAGTCTATTGCGAAGGACATTGCCTCGTAAAGACACAATTTGGATGCGGAAATTGGGCTTCACTTTTTTCTGAAGGACAATTTGAAATTAGAAAACCAAAATTTTCATCTCAAACACGCTTTAATATTTTACGACCATACCCAAATTGCTAATTCACATTTATAATCTCATTTTATCACACCTATGAAGGAAACATCAATATAACATCTACTTAACGATAAGCTGATTTCGGAAAATAAAATGATTAAAAAAATTACTAAAGATATAAATAAACTCGTATTTGAATATCAATGTCGAGTTATGCAAAGTGAATATGAGTCCATCTGAATATGTATGTATTTTAGATATTAATTGCAAATGTGGCTCTATCAAGTGTAAATCAACTACTATTTGGGTAAGCTCCTTTTTTTAAAGTTACCAGTCAAAAAGATGAAGAAAATTTCCCATAACTGTCACATGGAATTTAAGGGAACCAAACACTTGCACACTGTTTTCCAAAATCTGATAAAGATTGCTTAACGATTGTTGTGTATGGTTTTATTATTTTACCTTTCCATCATAGGTATTTCGTTTCAAATCCCTAACGAGCTGTCAGTCTTTTTTCGCTTACCGGGAAAATTTTGTCAAAAGAATATCAAAATTGCACCTTTAAGCTTGTGGGAAAACATTGCTGTACATAGTGTTCATGTGTTTCTGGGAAAGGTATAAAAAGTCAAAAAATTATATTTTCAGTAGAATATGCAATTTTTTTTTTTTGACAAAAAAAAAAAACAATGTATTTGTAGTTTTTTGAGTAAATAGAAGCTCAGCTAACAAAAATTTGTTGTAAATGAACTAAAAGTAGTAATTGTAGTTGAAGGCGTGCAATTGCAACTCTTCTTAAAACAAAAGGTGATATAGACAATTTGTGCACCAATGTGCTGTGCATGATAAGTACCACCTATAATCACAGTCATAGTTTCAACTAGCAGCTGCTTTAATTACAATAGTAATAGTCGACTTACCAGCTACAACTGCATTATTAAGCCAAAATAAATGAGGCCAGCCAAGTATTTGCTATTTTTTCAAACCTTTTTGAACTTATAGCGAAAATGTTTAGAAGAGCGTATAGTTAAATCCCCCTTAAATATTGGAATTTTCAATTAAATTGATTTCAATCCACACCTTGAAACTACATCTTATTTTAAAGGTAATTTATCAGTGATAAGTGCATAAACTCGATCAATTGAGGCGTGAAATTAATCTGCTCTGCGATAATTTTTACACTTTTTTGTGTATCGATTTAATCTGTAAATATTAGATAAGGATACTCGTATACGTTAGGAAACTATCCAGAGATAACTCAATTTTATGAATTATAATATATTTGAAGTAGATAATCCACTGAAAGACAATGACATTTTACTGAAAAATTACAAATTTGTTCGCGTGCTTTTTTTACTATCTATTGAAATAGTTGATTAATTGTTGTATTCATTTTTAAATAATCACTGAAAGTGAAAAATTACCGACACATTTATTGACGTATATAATAGTCGTGTGATTTCATAGATTTTGTTATGATGTGGCCAAAACATTACATGTTTAGTGAAGGTGCATGTTGGAAATGTTGGCTATCAAATGAAAGGTCGATTAGTACCCTTTGAAAAAGGTCTGAATTTCAATTCAATTCAATTCAATAAAGGAAATATAGCCAACTCCTTCTTTACTGTTTCCCTGTAACATAATATTGTGTAAACACAAAACCTTATTAAAATAGGTTTATTGTCTGTCTGTTCGTTACACGCATTTTTCTTGCAGATGGCTGTAACGATTGACACCAAATTTGGTAAAAAGGTGGGAACTGTGAACGCTCACGCATATAGTGAGTTATATCCGGTTACGTCGAGTTCAAGGGGGGTGTAAATTTTTTTCGCATCAAATATAGTCATGTGGGTATCAAATTAAAGGTCTCAGTTAATACTTTTCGAAACCGATGTTAGTTTTGACATTTGTTGGAAAGGTGAGGACTCCGGGGGGTTAAAAGTGGTAATTTCTTTAACGGAGCCATTCTCAGAAACCACTTAACCGAAAAATCTGAAAAAAGTCAAGAGGCTGCAACTGTATGGTGCCTAGGCCCCAAAATATCCTCCATACTGATACCCGTTCAAATAAAGTTAATAATAGTACATTACTATAATTGTAATCACAGCAATAATGTAGGCTACAGCATAGAGCATGATCCTACTAAATTTGGTGAAAATCGCACTATTACTAACAAAGCTATAATAGGTCAAAGCAGTCGCTTCTGTGCAAATTCAAGACTTTGAATGTCAATATCACTTGAAAGTGGATATTCTCACATAATATATGCATGTATTACGTGCTACATACTAATGGGACAAATGTACACTTAAGTCTCTTTATAAGAGAAATACACAAAACATTTCATACCTAAAGCGTCTAGCTTCCGGTTTCCCGACTTCTTTAAAGGTTCATTTTAATTTGCTGTCCATTTCATTCAATTTGTGGAACTTTCTTGTTTTGATTCTATACAATAAATTTATCTACAATAATTCTAACTATGATTTAAATTAAAGTTTATAATTTGCCAAATATATACTTCTTGTCATGTTATTGTTCACAGAATAATTGACAACTCTAATTGAATATTGTATTATTCATTTCTTTGTCCATATTAGTCCCGAGGAAAGATAATGGTATCCAGTATTATGACGAGGCGGAAATTTTACGAATTTAAAAATAAATGTCCCAGAATAATCTTCATTTTCAGAACATATTTTCGCTGAAAGGGAAGGCCATAATTCTAAGAATTTCTGTTACGAAAGGAAATGTCGTAAAAAGTATATTGATTGAACTGGCATTGCGATTGAACCCGTCGTGATATTTTTTTAGCAACATGGGTATAATTTACTATATACCTTCACTTGCAGACGTAACGGTTTCGATCACCCCGTGATCAAAAGCCTTCAAAATCACACGACTATTTTATGTGCCAATAAATTTATCTTCAATTTTATCGCTTTCAGTAATAACTTAAGAATGAATAAAACCAATTAATCAATAATTTCGATAAGTAACACAAAAGCACGCGAATGAATTACATTTTTCAATAAAGTGTCATTGCCTTTCAATGAATTATTTACACCGAATACATTATAATTCATAAAATTGAATTATCTCTGAGAAGCTTTCTAACGTATACGAGCGTCATTATATAATATTTGCGTATAAAATACATATAGAAAAGAAGTGTGAAAATTATCACAAGAGTAGGTTAATTTTACAGATCAACTGATCAAGTTTGTGCATTTATCATAAACAAATGTTCCGGTATTCTATCAATTTCGTTGTGCTTATCCTTGCAAAAGTCGCTGTATATTTTCTTCTTTAGCTGACGGAAACCACAAATTAACACTAACAGTTTTCACTAGCTGACACATTTTCATCCTAAGGGAACTTTCAAATCAGTAAGTTAGCATGAATCCCGAAAGAAACCAGACTAAGAAACCATTCTAACCTTAGACAAATCAGAAGATAAGCGTCTAAGTATGAAAGGTTTTGTGATTTTTGAGTGCATGCCAATACGTTTATGATTCTGATGATCCGTAGTGTCTGATGTAGTAAATTCACTCAAGAAAAGCCTCCCTTTTGTAACCAGCTGAGTGTTCCAAAAAGGCGCGTGAATACTTTGCTGGAAAACTACTTTGATGCTGAAACTGCTAAAAATATATCGACGAAATGGCTGGTTTTGGCAATAGCTAGCAATGAGCGAAGGATTATGAAACCCTACTTCTTTCTTTAAAACTTTGATAAAGTGCTTAGCGTACATTACCATTTTGAGAATAGTTATGAAACACTGGATAGACGTCGTGAGCGGTAAGCGACCAAAAGGCCGGCCGAAAAAACGGTGGCTTCATACGCTGGATGGGGATTTAAAAGCCTCGCGATTACATCCAGATCAGGGGTTTTGATAAAATAAAATGGCGAAAGTGATCACGACTAGTCGACCCCGCTTGTCAATGAGACAAAGGCTGAAGAAAAAGAAGATGTGAGGAGCGACGAGTGCATGACAGCTCCATGTCTTATAGTTAAAAATTCCATTGGCCCCTTTCAATAAATCATTTGATGGAAAGTCCTGTATTGATAATAGTCAACCTCATACGCTTCACACTCTGAGTGTAATATTATTAGCAAATGATAGATTCTTTATGAATGAAATTTTAATATTTCATTCGAATACCAATTATTTTCGTTAATTATGACGTCAGCATCTTATTTGTATGTATTTTTTTGGAAATTTTTGTGAAGAACTGGATGAATATACATATATTTATTAATATCTTGAGCATGCCTAGTAATTTTTTCGGCCGCATAGCACAATTCATTATTGAAATACAGAGCAATTTATATATCCATCTCCAAAAAAGGTGTTTTTTTGCTGCCACGCTAGAGGGCGCTGCGATCATCTTAAAGAAAAAAAGTAATCGGCATTTTAACGTGCAGACTTAACTACAGTCCGCAAACTAGGATTACTAAAAAATACAAAAAGCTAAATTTTTGGTACCGTGTTAAACTTTTTTTATGCTTTTTGGTGTTTTTTAAGGCTTCTTTAACGAATAAACAAGTCAGGACACCGGAAGCTAGACGCTTCTGGTACGAAAGGTTTTGTGTATTTCTTTTACAAAGAGATTTGAGTGTGCATTTGCCCCATTAGCATGTAGCCCGTAAAATATGCATATATTATGCGAAAATATCCACTTTCAAGTGATATTGACATTCATAGTCTCGAATTTGCAGAGGGGCGACAGTTTGACCTAGTATAACTTTGTTAGTAATAGTGCCATTTTCACCACATTTGGCAGGATTATGCTCTATGCAGTAACCTATATTGCTGCAAATTTTTGTGATTCTAGGGTGAACTTAAGGGGGGTTTTCCTTCCAATTACAAAAAATTAAAAGTAATGTACTATTATTAACTTTATTTGGGCAAGTATCGGTATGTAGGGTATTTCGGAACCTAGACACCATACAGTGACAGCCCCTTGATTTTTTTCAGATTTTTCGGTTGAGTAGTTTCTGAGAATGGGTTCGTTAAAAGAATGATCACTTTCAGCCCCCCGGCTTCGAAAAGTACTAATCGAGACCTTTAATTTGATACCCCACATGACTATATTTGATAAAAAAAAAATTTACACACCGGGGACCCCCCCCCCCCCCCCCCCCCCTTAAATTCGACGTAAAAGGATGTAACTCACTATATGCGAGAGCGTTCACAGTCCCCACCTTTCTACCAAATTTGGTGCGAATCGCTACACCCGTCTCCGAGAAAAATGCTTGTGACGGACAGACAGACGGATAGTAAAACGATTTTGATAAGGTTTTCTGTTTACACAAAACCTTAAAAAAAGTACTGAATCAATCGCAATTATCCTAGTTTGCGGATCGTAGAAATATGATACAAAATTTACATTCCTTGGATGAATTTAAGGGGGGGGGGTTTCAGTAAATTTGTAAAAGATAGTAATATAGTATTAATTAAGTAACGGAACGGGACATATTTTGAGGCCTAGATTTCATCTAAGCACACCACCCTAATTTTTTTCGAATTTTTAGGTCGGGTAGTTTACGAAAATGAGTCCTGTCTTACTTTAAGTTCGTACATTTTGACTCCTCACTCGCGCATTTTGCAATTCACCAAAAAACTAATATCAACTGCGGAAAGTACTAATCGTCTCGATACCGGTTGTTGCGCCGTTGATGGTGAATCAATCAAACCTGGGCAGTTCTAATAAGAAATTCGTTTGAAAATTTTAGCAAGGATTTCAACGACGGTGTTTCCAAATCCTTTTGAAAAAATATCTGTTTAAGAAACACTTCATTTTCGGTGAAAAAGTTATTGTTACGCCACGTTTAACTATCGTAATGATGATAAAAATCGCAAATTGCTTCATTGGCGACACCCATTGTGATAGCGAACTGTTAAAAAAAGTTGCGCCTTAGATAAGCAGAAACCTATAATTTAGGGAAAACTGAGGCTTACGACCATAAGCGAAACAAAAAGATGCATAAAAGAAAATCAAATAATTGCACCTTCAACAATACGGTTATGTGTTGGATAGGCCTTCAAGTTGGCTGGAATAGATAAGGTGCAAGTTCCTTGTTGCAGACTATATGGGTATATAGTGTGAGAAAAAAATCAATGAACACTAATTAACCCCACGTACCTAGGCCGAACTAACGGATGATACTGAGGAAAAGATTTCATGTTAGCGACAAAATATTCAAATTAAAAACAGTACAGAGGACCAAGGTTCAGGAAAGTTCACAAAATGTTGTGTAAATATTTGTTAGAATCGTGAATATAGTTACGAAACCATCGAATTTAAAACTTTTGTTATTATTTTCATCAATAGTATATTTTGAGAAAAGTGTAAAATTCTCTTTACCAATTGGCCTTTAGAGAGCCAAATCTGTTGTATGTAAAAGATGGAGCAAAGATCTTAGAATTTTGGCCCTTTGATCTTAGAACCAAAGTATTAATAGTATTTTTTTGGGTAATAATGACCCGCTGCACCAAAAATTTTTATTGGTTACTCCAACTACAAATGCGTAGAATTATAAATTCATTGCCTAAGAGTCAAACCGACTTCGAGTAGGAGATCCTTTTCAAGTGTACCTTGCATGAATCATTAGTGTCTAGCATGGCGTTGAAGGTTTCTATAATAACAACCCTATTTGATAACTCAACGCCATGTGCATACATATGTATATCGGTGAATTTCTTTACAAACAATACAATTTGATATCAATTCCAAATTTAATGGCATTGCGCGTGCTGTGACTTCGTTTACAAGAGTCAATTTTTATTGTTACTGGGGCTTTTCGGTCGTTGCCTGCTACGCACGAACTTTTATATTCTTATATTCTCTTAATACCTATATAAAAACAGAATAATTTCATTTTCATGTCATGAAAACATTCATGACTTATTATCATACCACAATTTCCTAAACAGAACATTCAAAATACCGCTTTATTGTGGAGTGTTTCAGTTACTTCAGAATAAATCAAACTTTCTTAATTGCAGCAGAATAAATTATCTGAAGTTACATTACTGCTCGTCTTCGGCATCAATTTACATGTTTTTCAGGCGAAGCCATACAAACTGAAAGATACAAGCTTTTACCTGATACTATAGATATGCAGGTGTAAATACTAAAATCGATGCTTCAATAAAAATGCCGAGTGAGGAATGTTATTCTCGTATCCATTGGAGCTCGTATATAATCGACGACACAATTTCAAATATTTTCAACCTCAGTTATTTACTTTTTCAATTTATATATATTCATCTATGTATATACAAAGCTACATAGTTGTTCAACTATCAGAAAGTAAACAGAGAAAACATTTAAAGAGATATTACAGCATTTCAATTTTGTCGCATGCATTTGAATAATGTATTTCTTCGATGTACTAAGCTTGACATAGCGGCGGCGGTAATATATAAGTGACTTCTACTCAGTATCTACGTACTGAATTGTGCTCTAAAGATTCTCTTGGCCTTAGACTCACCCACCACCGCCTCGTACATGCAGTGGATATTTTTAGATTACACAAGCTTTTAGAGGCTTTTGGAGTATTGTCGGAATGGCACGTCAACCTGTTTACCACACAATGCTTATATACCAGTGGAGTGAAATGTAAGAGAACGAGCCTCCCAACGAAGCTGTTGTATATGTGTTTGGAGCTGTGCCATGGTGTTGTTGAATGTGATATCATTCATAATTTTGAGTTGCCAGTCGCGAATGATTGTTAAGGTATATGGTGAAAGTGGAAGCTACTGGAAGTTTCTAAATTCATGCATCATTTATGGGCACTAGGCACAAGGATTCACTCGTAGTAATTTACAGTGCTCAGCTCGCTCTTCTGTTTTCTGGTTTTATGGATCTTGTTATTTATCTCGAATGGATGATCTAGAATAATATGCTTCTCACTCGGCCTATTCTTCATTGCTACAATCCTCGAGAATTTGCATTTGAAATACCGATTTTCTAGGAAAACTAGAAATTGCTTCATCGGGAGCTATGTCATCCAATGGAACTAGCTATTTCAGGATGGTTCAAATCCGTAGAGGAATTGTGCAAACTTCTCGGAATGTCTTGAGGAGAGCTGGAGCACATTGCCAGGAACCGACAAAGATGACATATAGATGTGGCTGGTGATCACTATATCAAATCTAATATCGTTGAAACAACACAATCCAATTATTTTCTTTGAGGATTGAAGGAGTCCTATGTCCGCAATTAGTAGATGAGGGACCGGACCAATCGGGAAGAAACTTTTTTCCACTTTCGTGGTCCTTTTTGATCACAGTCAAAATTTATTGACTCCATAGAAAATTGAAGGTCAGTATAAGTTATAATACATACAGTAGAATTGAGAATTAAAAATTATATTGGATCGAACGGAGGAAGCGCCATAAAACAGTCGACGACAGGAACTATTTCATTTCAATTTAAAACTTCTTAAGAACGGTGCTTGTACTTTGAGATTGGTTTAGAAAAATTTTCTTTTTTATACGAATTTTGACGATTTCTTTTACAAGATAGCAAGATGCTTCAATGCAAGTGATTTCAAACTCTATTCGCAATTTCATGGCTCCTGTTTGGTCTTTCCTATTACTATGCCATCATCACAACACAGGCCAGACGAGCGGGGGATTCCCCCGGGCCTGGAGTTTTCCTGAGGTTTGCGTTAGGAATTTCAATGAAAAAAGGATAACATACAGTTCTAGTCCATATAATTTCATGCAGTTCAACATTTTTTTTCGGAATGTGGAATATAAGGCATTAAACAAAATGTCTCAATTGACACATTATGAAATAATTTGACAAAGGTTTCAAAGTACAGAAGTATTGGGTCAAAAAGTGCAAACTTGAAGTAAGACAGGCTGAGAAAGCTTCTCAACCGAAAAATCAGAATAAATCATGAAGATGCCTTTATATAGAATCCAGGTCTCAAAGTAGATCTCTTTGTTCAAATAAAGTTGAAAATAATACTTTCACTGGAAAGACCCCTTAAATTCACTCCAATATGTTGCAAGCACAGTAGAGGGCAAATCATTGGGAAGTTTGAAAGGAATCTTATTATTATAACCGGAAGACAGAATAGAATGTCAATATCATATTAAAGTGCAATGTTGCTCGAACGGTGCGTCCAAGTATGTTATACTTGAACCGCCAAGAATCCAGTTCCTCACTTTTGATGACTTGTTTCGAGTTCGCTTCACGAATGCTCTATTCAATTTTACAGACAATCTCGATTGTATGATTTCTGTTCTGAGTTCGGAGTCCTATTCTCAACATCCGTTTCGTATTCACGAATAATTTCATTATAAAATACATTTTCGGCTTTTTGATGTTGTAAGCGATGACCGCAGACTGTATGGATGCCCTCTACTCCATAAGAAAGTGAATAGAATAAATATTGATATTAAAAATGATTGCAAAGGGGCATTTTTTAAGGTTTTCTTTGCAAAACAAAATCTTATTAAAATCGGTTCAATGTCTGTCTGTCTGTCAGAAGCAATTTTCTCAGAAACGGTCATACTGATTAGCACGAAATTTGGTGAGAACTGTGGACCCCCAGACATGCAGTGAGTGATATCTTTCTACGGGATATAAAATGAAAGGTTAGGGTAGGTACTTTTCGAAGCCGGTCTTAGTTTTGAGATTTATTAGAAAGGCGGGGAGTGGGAGGGGTGAAAAGTGATGATTTCTTTAACGGACCCATTCTCAGAAACTACCCATCCGAAAAATTTGAAAAAAATAATGAAGCTGCTTCTATATGGTGCCCAGGCCTCAAAATACTCTCCATATCGATATCTTTTCAAATTAAGTTAATAATAGTTTATTACCATATTTTTGGGGAAATTGAGTAAAACCCCCCTTAAGTAAATCCCAGAGTTATAAAAGTTGGTAGTAGGATAAAATATAATATGAAGCATATTATCCCCAAGTTTGATCAAAATCATACTAATAGTAACAAAGTACAGTAGTTCAAAGTTGACTTTACCGTGTAAATTTACTGCAACTAAGTATCAATATCATATTAAAGTGGGTAATCAGACATGCTAAATGCATATACATAACAGGCTACGTACAAATGGGATAGTTCTACACTTAAATATACTCACAGAAGAAGCAAACAAAACCTTTCATACCTGAAGCGCCCAGCTTCCGGTTTCCCGACTTGTTTAAGATTTTGGGCGAAATAGAATCGAGTCGATGTCTGTCTGTCACACCCGTTTTATTCGGAAACGGCTAGGCCGATTGTCACGAAACTTGGTAGGAGCATGTGATCTGTTGTTCCCTTTACATGCAGTAAGTGGCGCCATTTTGTGTTAAGTTTAAGGGGGGGCTCTCCATACATGTGAATGGAGGGTGCAAATTTTTTTTGATAAATTGTGGTCATGTGGGATATCAAATTAAAGGGCTCGATTAGTACTTTTCGAATTTCCATATTTGATATTGGGTGAAACGTAGGGGAGTGAGGGCTCAAAATATGACCCCCTAAATGTGTAACAGGTCTCGTTCTCAGAACCTATCCAACCGAAAAATCTGAAAAAAAATCACAGTGGTGCATCTCTACGAAATCTAGGCCTCAAAATACATCCGGTTCCGATATCTGCACAAATAAATTTAATAATAATATATCTGAAAGTATCCTCATACCAATATTCGTTCGAATAAAATTTTCTGGAAATCTCCCTGAAGTTTGCCCTAGAAGTGTAAAAGTCTTCAACATTATAGATATCTGCATACAGCGTCATGCTGGAAAGTTTAGTAGAAATCCTGCTATTATAAACATAATTGGAGAAGATCTAATTTGTCTGATTCGCGTAAATTTAGGGAGTCATCCTATGTTCAGAAAATGTGAATGTCACACTGAAGTGACTTACATAATATATTTCATGCACCCAAATAATAACATATATACATAAAAAATCTACAAAACCTTTCATACCTGAAGCTCTGTGCTCCCGGTTCCCGACCTGATTTATACTTGCACCCACGCAGTGTTCACGTGTCCAGCACACCAGAGGACAATATACCCAGCGTGTATGAGCGCGGCGAAGTAGTGAACAAGGTAACAAAGCCAGGGACGATTTTCCCACGGCTTTCTGAGTTGTTAACCCTCTTGGTCATTCTTAAGAAAACTATGATAACCAAGATTGAACGGTGTCCTGTCATCGCCAGACAATTTTTTATATTTTTCTAAGACGGGAGTAATCAATCTTGTATAGTTACCACAGAAAAAAAGCTCAGATTTAAATATTTTCACATCTCTAGTGAAATAAATGGCAACCCATCCACTCAAATGTTGTAGCGATGAATCTTTTAGAGGCAAAACAGCCACCACAGCCGGCGTTAAAATACTCTTAGCCGTTCACGTTTTGAGCCATTTGCTTGTTGGATTTCATCCGAATTGTATTAAAATCTGAAATACCAGAAGTGAGTTAACGATATACATATCTAGAAGAGACTTAAGTGTGCGTACTTGTGTTGTGAAATTTACATACATTTTTGTGAAAGTATAACCAGTTGGCCGGTTTATTGTACGCTTCATGCAATTGGAACGGCATAAAAAACGATAGTGCTGCGACTATTACTGTGCCTTTAAAGTGATAAGACACGTACGGAGATAAAATCTCCTTAAGATATTTTGAAATAGTGCATTCTTCGTTCATCGATACCTTACATACAGCGGTCGTTTCGGATACCGTAACCCCCTATAGAAAGCAGATCAAGTAATTTATTTCTGTTTTTCAAACTAAATAGAATTTATATTTACTTGAAACTCCAAACGGCATTACCACCATCCAAACTCGATATCTTCTCCCCCTAAAACCATAAAACACAAATTATGAATCGCACAAATAGCTTTGTAAATGCTCTGAAATGGTGGCCAATGCCCGGTGGGAACAACAAAACCACATTTGGAAGCAGCGTAGCCGTGCAGAAATTGCGAGAATCCAAGTGGTTTGGGCCAGAGGAGCAACGCATCTTTTGTGCCGTCGTCGAATATGGATTCATCGTCGAGATACGTAGCGATCAGGAAAATAATGGCTGGTTTGGCGTCGTCGTATGCAAATCATCGAAAGGTAAATTTCAAAGAGAAAACATCAAAATCAACTATCATTTGAAATTTTTGTGTAGATTATGAACGTATGTTGTTGGTTGGTTGATTGGTTCGTTTTGCACACAGCAGATAAAATCTTCAATTTTTATCCGACAAGGTACTGTTGATAACATACCACCCGGTAAGTTATAAATATAAAAATTGAAGATAAATTACTCACTAGTCATAGTATTTGCTGTAAGGAACTGAATGATATACAAGAGTGCCTTATGTCTGTGCGTATTACAAACTGTTTACATTATGCCACGCCTACGAATTCATTTCATTCATGATGTGACGTCTAAAAATATCTCCCGAACAATTGTAGTTTAACAATCAACAGTGGTAAGATTAAATATAAACGATATCAAGCAAGGGTCTCGAAATCACAAACTGAATCCAGAATAATGCCGGCGTTTGCAGCTTTTGCCAGAATCGCAGTTTTAGGTCACGCATTCAGATATTCCACGATCTGATTAGGCGGTAGAATCCATGCAAATCAAATAAATTTATAACTCTAGAAAGAAGAAAATTTCGAGAGTTGGTCTTCCACCAAATTATTTCAGAAAATAGGACAAAATGCTGCTACAAATCAGAGTAGACTCAAAACAAACTTATCAAGGATTTTTTTTAAATATTTTTCACGAGTACGATTATTTGATAATGCAATTCATACCAAACTTTACCGCCCGCCGTTCGGATGTTGAAAATAAAAATTATTTGAATTTTTTTTTCTGCATTTTGGGTGAAATTTTCATTCTTTTTAACCAATGATATTATTATAAATTACATCTAAATACGTCCCGTAACTGCTACTATCAGAGCAGCTGTAACACACATGGCAAAGTGTGTTTATCTTCAGACATCCTTGAATTTTTGCAAGGAACAATCCTTTGATTATTGAGTGGATTATTTACGATGCTCTACAAGAATAATGTTTACTCAAATCTTATATAAACAAATCGAACATTAAAAATATTTTTGCGCTCGTTTGGAAAATCAAATAAATCGTCAATTTTACTTGAAAGTTTCATTCACTTACAGCCTTGAAAGCTGGAGTGTCCAAAGCGGTTGGGTATGGATAATCTTGACAAAATGCACAACCAACCAAATGTCATTGATAAATTTAGATGGCTCATGGTCTCTTTATTTCTTTTAATGATATGTAAAACGATTCAGATGACAACTTACTATAGAAATATAATACTCATTTGCGAAGTTGTAATTCAATTCATATTGATTCATTGTTTTTATCGAAGATAATTTTATTACCTCTAAAAGGGGTATCTATCCGAAGCTGTGAAGTTACTAGTTATCTGAAATGCAAAAAACTGCAATCTAATGTAGTTAGAGACCCAGAATTAGGTGGCAATCATATGTTCTTGTTATTCCCACATATAAGAATGCATTGTTCTTATCTCTTCGTGAGATATTACTTATTTTAATTAGAGTCTACATAGGGAATTCATCCATTGCAAATAAAAGGGACGGGAATAAGTAGGACGTTTTAAATTTCCTAGTGAATAAAAATTTAAAAAATTGCGAAAACAACCCTTAATTCTTCCGATTTCCCTTATTTATTTGCATTATTTTTAACACAATGTCTGAAAGAAAAGTGGTTGCGTGTTTTCCAGTTTCCAACAAATATCGAATAGTTTCCGTTGTGAGGCATGAATCCAGTAAAAGTAAGTTAAACAATATATGGGTGCGCGATGTTGCAATTTATACGCAGTTCCTAGTGTATTCCTCGTATATGCATGAAATATTTTGAGCGATTTTGTAATCCTGACATGAATTTAAGGGAGGGTTTCCAGTAAATTTAAAAAATATAATAATGTAGAGATTAGAATGAGAATTATTCTGAGGCCTAGCTTTTTGTTGGATGCCCTTTGAGAATGAGTTCTGTGTCTCACTTTAAATTGGTGCTATTTTGCGACCATTGTCAAATTTAAGACTCGATTCAGATATTAATTAATATCTTTCAGTTGATATCTCACGTGGATGTATTAAGAGAAAAAAAATTACAATTCATTTTCGAGTCTACACTTCCTAAAAAACATGGCATTCTCAATATGCGTATAGGATTACAAATTGCCTTCAACCATCTTCAACTGAGAAAGGAAAAAATCGACTGAAATTCGAATAATGGAAGAAATGATATGATTGATGGAACTTTAAGTATGAAGAAAACCATAGATTTTATAGGAATCTAATTTTACGACAGAAAAGTACGAGTTATGCAGCACATTTTACTGATAAATCGATCGTTACTGTGCTAATATTTGAATAATATTTATTCCCAGTCCAATATGTATGGCCGTTTCGTTCCTTATGACTTAGAAAAACTCCCAAGGTGTTAAATACATAATCCTTGTTCACCTCTTTTTGGAGCATAGAGCACCCATGCCTATTCTCCCTTCTTCTTCTTCAGTTTGTTAGTTCTATTTAAACGATACATCCATATTGATGGAACCAACATTAAATCGGCCCGAACCACTTATGATTGAACCGGCTTTTAACTTTTTAAACAAGCGATGTAGATATTAATGATAACCTCTCTTGCATAAAATGCAAAAGTTCAAAGTGTTAATTTTATAGATCGATTGATAAATCAATCCAAGGGACAAGAAAACCATAACCGTTACCACGAGGGACATTATGATAAACAATTGATAATTTGCATAGGGTTAAGCCATTCAATTTGTCCATGAGGTTACCTTGAGTCGCGAGTTTCCTTGCTTCAGTGGTTTTTTTACTTATCTTATTTTTTGGGTACCCGAAAAGCGTCCAAGTAGCACCCAGGAGAGATTGAAGCCCAGTGGTTCACATAGAATTTATTGACAATACATAAAAATCTGCTGAACCTTGTCTAACTAGATTTTTTCATTTTACAGTTTTAAGTAAAATGCTTAAGATGGATTCATATGTGCGGTATATTTTGTGAATGATACATATATCCACTTATATATATATATATTCTTCCACTACATCTATTCTGGGCAGAATGAGCAGTTCGGGTCCCTCCATTGTACAATGAATCTTTTGTTGATCCAGTGTTTCCAAGTCAAAGGATTAAATGCCGAAACGTTCGTGTAGTGGGCAATGCACGACGAACGATGACGACATTCACGCTGTGCCAAAATCACAGACGAAGTTTGGCGTTTTATGGTTGGTTTACAGGGGAACTGTTTACCGAAAGTAGTTCTATTGTTGCGCTCTTCTAAGGGGTAGAGTTGTAAACGCTGAATGAAAATCAACATGTTTGCCAGCGTGGAAAATCCTGTGAGGTTCCTCTCGACTCCTTGGTTTTAAAAGTAGAAGACGTAAATCTGAAATGGAAGGTTCGCTGACATTGAAGGAGTTTTTGACTGTATGCCATTCTAAGAACTTTGTGATGTTGCCAAGGATCATAGTGTCGATAATACTTTAGTTCAGTTGGCATTTACTATACTAATAATGTAGAGATTACAGCGAGTTGAAGCAGGTGTTGATCATTAAGAGCGATAGAAGCAACGAAAGGTTACTTCCAAAGAGATGTACTATCGCTGTGGGGTATGCTGGTTGACTCACTGCTCAAACAATACATTTCCAAGCATATGCGAATTACTTGGTTGTATGGTGACTATTGACTAAAACCTTGAGGGTATTGAGCGGCGGGGTACCTTGTTACTGTAACGCATAGGGAACCCCTTTCCGATCTCGAAAGTTTAATTTCTCCCATGCTGTGATCAGAAAAGCAATTGGAGTATCAGTACCACTAGCAAAAATTGAGAACAGACTTCTTATAAAGACAGACAGAATGGCAGAGACTATATACTACATATAAAATTTTTCCTGTCAGAACCAACATGTTAGAAGATTTTTCGCGAAAAGTAGGAAGATCTGGTACATAAACTAATCTGGGATATGCCGCTAGACGGAGGTGTAGAGTACAATAGAATATTACGGTATGAGTCTCTTTTCTGTCTTACACACGTACATATGCACACATCTAAGGCGTTCCATTTACAAAAAGGGTGTCGCCTATTTTAGCGAACTCAAAGGTACACCGTTAATCAGCCTGCACAGGATGTTATTTTTCATATTGGGCCATAAATCCTTATATGGAGTGTATCGCCTCAATCATTCCTACAGACACTCGCTTCCCCTGCTGTTTTGCGCCACATATTCCTAGGACTACCTACTCGCCGGCCATCCTAGGATATATTTCAGTGGGTGGTATGACTCAATGAAGGGTTATTAATACTGAAGTTTAGATTTCGATCTTAAATTGTGGTTAACGTTTTCACTGGAAGTATAGTATTTCTTTTACAAATACAGTGGAATATCGATAATTCATATATTGATAATTCGTATTTCCGATTAATTCGTACAAATTTGCCGATCCCTCGAGTTAGTTTACTTTATTTTGCACACTAGATAACTCGTAATCCCGATATTTCGTATCAAATCGTCAGTCTCTTGACCATGCGAATTATCGGGATTCCACTGCATTTACATAATTTTGAAGGCTGAACATCTAGTTTGTTCAGATGCTACGACAGTTTTTGTATATCCCTGGCATACTGATTTGCGGCTTTGCCTCTGAGAAGGCATTCACCTATCACTACGTTGTTGGAGCTCAAACGTTTCCTGTCTAAATGCTAATTGTGGATTATAGGCTGAGTGGCTAATGATGTTGCGTTCATATTTTCGCAGAAGAGCGACGGTTTGACCGCCGATATGTTCGGGTGCATGGTAATCTACATTGTTCGTCTAAGGTCTTCAAAATTTGGCTACGTTTACTGTGGTCTTAGAAGACATAAATTCAATGAAGAATATTTTTTAATGCCGAAACACAGTTTTTATGACTTAACCGGCTTGGACGAAGTGGAGAGCATACTTGATGTTGCAAAAGTGGAAGGTCAAATTAGGTTTTTTTTTATCCGCGCAGCGATCTAAATTCTGGAGTGCGTTCAGGAACAAGTATTTCAAGCGATGTAATTAAAGAATAAAAAACCTTAGTTCATAAATCAGTTGTTGCCTGCCTCAGTGTTTTTCCCGAAGAAAGGAAGAACTGATTTTTGCAGCACCGTATTTTTTAGCCAAAATGGAAGAAACTTCTCTAATTCTCTACCAGGAACTCTCTCACTAATGAAACCTATTTTGGAGGGTTTTTGTATTCATATTCTGGAATTTCTACAGCAAATTTTCTGCACGATAGTTTGCGTATCGAACACCTGAAAAAACTGATTATATGAAGTGAATAAAAAACAATTTATGTGTATCACTTCAGTAATCAAAGTTACGTCCTATTTATCCGTCTTCTAACACACCCTAACATTACGTCTACCGACATCTTTTCTGCTATAAGCCCAACATTTTCCTGATTTCCAATTCGAAAGTAATAAACAGACCATCAACTCTTTTTCTGGTTTGAAATGTGGTTGCCACTTGGACAGCTGGATCTCAGAGTATGAGTGGTGGTGATTTCTACTATTCAACTCAGTCAATAATTTCCGCTTCCTGGTACAAATTGTGTTTGAGAGGTGAAAAAATATTTACAATAATGCAAATTTCTGAAACAAATATACTATTTTTCGTAAATACAGTGATATTGCAACAAACAGAAGAAATACTATCTGAACCGAATGTGGGTATCAAATACATTGTGATATATAAAGCATGCCAACCAAAAATCAAATATACAATATAAATCTCTGATTATACATATTTAAAGAAATTGAAAAGATTCTATAGTGATCGGAAAGAATGAAGATTCTGATAATCTAAACTGTTGAAAACAACTGAATAATTCAAATAAAACGGCACTTAGTTAATGCCATTAATAAAACAACCTCGGAAATCATAATTACATGCAAAATAAATAAACAATTTCTTATTAAAGAGATTACAACTAGTCCGACTCAGTGTTATTCTTGTATCAAATCTTATATAATTAAAAAGACAATATTTACAATGCATGTTTGACTAAAGCAATGAAATCTGGGTTTGAATAGCAATATTAAACAATTCGTTGTTTATTGTTAATTAACACACAATGCTAAGAACCAGATAGGGAAAATCGGAGAATATCTTCAAGTACATACTCATATGTATGTATTATATATCATTTAAAATA
The DNA here is from genome assembly GCF_905115235.1 of Hermetia illucens. Classification (NCBI taxonomy): domain Eukaryota; kingdom Metazoa; phylum Arthropoda; class Insecta; order Diptera; family Stratiomyidae; genus Hermetia; species Hermetia illucens. Next base: position 65,572,126 of record NC_051853.1, read on the forward strand.
TAATTTGGTGGTGGATGGTTGATTTTAGTGCAGAAACATCTTCCTGAAACATAATAGGTTCGCCACCTGTGCGAATAGCACATGATTGTTTGCTTGTTGAATACTGATATTTGCATTTGCTTGTTGCTTTCATCACAACGTGAATCAGCTGCAGCTAAAAACAGTTTCCTAAACTGAAAATTTTAAGATTAAATATTCCATCACCTTGTTAAATGCGCACCTGTGCATTCAACTTGTAATTTTGTAGAGGGCAACCAATAGATACATCATTTGCAACTAGACTGTACATATATGTACATGCTATTTGATTCGATATTATATGAATTTTTCAAATTAAATTATAAATACTATATAATTTATCTTTTGGTTGAAATGTGATATAACAAAAGAAACAAGCACACTGATGAAGGGCAAAGATGAAATACAGTACAGTGGGATCCCGATAATTCGTATTTCTGGCTAATTCGTACAAATTAATTTTTAATTTTCTGTATTTTGCAATCCCGATAATTGGTAATCCCTATATTTCGTATCAAATCGTCAATCCCTTGACGATACGAATTATCGGGATTCTATTGTATTTTGGTTCCTTTACTTATTTTCTGTTTCTGGATTAATCCCTTTTCAAATTAACGCCACCTCTATATGTGTTTCTATTATATTTATACGCGCCTAAAGTAATCTTAAACTTGGTAGCAGCTCACATTCCTCTATTTGTTCAAAAACGTTAATTATGATATTTCACTCAGATTAGAAATCTCAGTTGGATTCATTTAAGAAGCCCAAGGTTTTATAGTTAATCTGAAAGCGAAAGTGGCACATATTAAGAAAGGGAAACAACTATGTGGCACAGGGCAATGAAGGAGGAGTGCAAGCTTCTCGCAAAATCGTCAAGGGAGCTGAAGTTTTCCAAAATTATTTTGACACAGGTAGACTTTCCTTCACTTTGAAAGAATACACATAGTAAGCATTCCGCAACTCTGTTCAATCCTTCTACAAATACATTAAAAAAGAAACAAAAATTTGTGGTTGGATTCTTTCACTACTACTTCAATCTTTCATAACCAATTTCATCCCCTATCAATCTTTAATAGTTCACTCATATCACTCGTAGTCGTAGCCGTTATTATGGGTATTATTGATAGTGCTATTTCAGCTCAATTCTAGACATCATTTTCATGTTGCCTTGGTTCAGTTTGATTTAATAATTCTCCAGTCGCAATTGCACTGATGAATTTGCTTTTTCACTTGATTGGTTTTTTCCGCTGTCCCTGACGTGATTCTACATACTTTCTATTCTTGAATGCACATTTGGCGAATGTTTTGCTTTCTAGAATTAAATACAATTGTATCTTCCGCAGTTTTATGATGTTGTCTTGACGCTTTCAATTGTGATGAGTTTGTTTCAATGAATACTTCTGAACACTAAAAAATTTCTGTTTCTGTCAGGTCCCATTTTATTTCTAAATTGACTTTCTTTGTTGATTGGCAGACTGGTTCAATGCAAGATTAATCGAATTCAGCCCAAATTTCGATTAAAAAGTGTTTTGTTGTTGGCTCTTGGCTTGAACACCATTCGAAGTACTACAAAATTTAACAAAGTAATGGAGTAACAAAGTAATGGAGTAGTGTAGTCAGAAGTCTTTCCTCGTTGATACACTTGTAGTTTAAGAATATCTTTAAACTACAGACATAATCTTACCAAAGCCGCTGGTGAATAGTGACGCTCTTTATTGATAACCTCGGTCAGTTGGTGAACCATTTATGAATCATTGGAGAGGAATCACTCTAGACTTGTCAACACAATGTGCCAATGTAAAATAATGAACTTTCTTGAACTTCTTGTCACCAGATGAGATTGAGAATAAATTATACTGGATTGAATCTGAAATTCGCTGCTCGTTGAAACATTGGTTAAAACTTCTTGAATGTGTTTTATTCTAGACAATGCCTTGCCATTATGGTAATTCTCTATGGGTGCTTCTCAGAAAATATCATAGTGGTAATAGTGCACTATAGAATGCAATTGTAAGGCGATGCGACAGTATTAACCTGGAAAATCATTCAAAATTGATAGGTTTTCTAAGAAGAATAACATTATTTTAGGTGGTTCTCACCTTTCTGAAGCTACACTTTGAGCCGCCATCTTTGTTCGATGATGATATTATCAAGGTCATGAAAGAACCAAATCCTTCTTTGACAGCATCGGACATTTCGGAAAGGCTCCATTTCGGGTAACATTCGGAAACGGCGTGTAAATATTCCTGATAGGTCTTAATTAACAGGAATTTGAATTTTCGACTCTCTGCTTGCACAGAACAAAATAGAAACGAAATAATACAGGCCTTAAGCAACAACATGTTCAACCGTGCAAGTCCGAAGGTGTCTTGAAATTTTGTCGATGGGCTGAAGATTTTCAGGACCCAATCCATCCCAACCCCAAAACAGTGATTTCATTACTGACTTCAAACTGCTGTGATGTTTAACACAGCGTTTTGTTTTCAAAATCAAATAAACCGTATAAACTATCGGATTGAGATATGAGTAGGTCGGCCATTGGAAAATTATCCTTGCACTATTCTTGATTTTTAGTCGGTTTTGACTCGAAAATTACCCCCCAGGCCCCCAACATTTTGACAGTTTTTGATTGTTGTCGACGAAGCGGAAGCCTCTGCAGGCAACAAACTGTAATTTTGATGTTGTGGTACGAGCTAGTTTTGAACAGTAGGGCGCTGAAAGTTTTGAAGCTTGTACAGTTTGAGGTTCAGCGTGTGGGTGCGCTTATCGCCACACTAATCGATCTCGGACATCGAATTCACGGGAAATTTTCTCATGAAATCCTTGCGCTTCACTGAAGTTGTCTCTTGATGATTTGGTGGTTTTCGGAGGTATTGATAATGCGCTTTCTTCTACTCTCCACACTACAGTTATTGTGACCAAGTAGCTTGAACCAGCTGATGTTCACGGTTCAGTCAATGTAAAGTTGCTAGTTGCTAGAATATCATTTCTGCAGGAAATCAGACTGATAATATGATATCTAATTCATTTTGTTTCGATGTTTTTTTTACCTCTCAGGGCACAATTTTCCCTTGATATCGTAGTAAACCATGGATAGTCAAGTAGTAGTTTTCTGCATTTACTTGAGGGAGTTAAATTTCGGCAATAATGACGAACAACCCTGATTACATTGGCTCTGAGGTACTGTGTGGCTTGACATTAAGTACCCCACTAGGCTTCAAAGCTAATGTTGAAATTAAATTTTTGCATCATCGATTATTTAATATTTTAATAATTTCTGTGACAAATGAAATAAGATAATCAATTAAGCACTCGTAAGCTCAATCCATAAAGGAAAGAAGAAGAATGAAAAGGTGTGATACGCTCTCCTCACCACCGTCAACGTTAACGACAAAACTTGTCACGACCTTTCACGTCAAGATTCAGATACAATTATTCACGTGTACTAACTATCACGACCCCCAAAAACCTTTGAAACAATCACTTATAAGGCAATTGTTACTTGATTTCTTATATTAGACGGTCATTCAGCATTTTATTGAATTATAAACTGTACGCGTGTGACCGCTGAAAGCCTAAATTAAGACTATGTAAAAGGGTCAGCTATTTCGGAATATACCGAAATAGAAGAAATCAATTTTCTGTTGCGAACCGTCAATTACATTAATAGATAATATATTGATGGAAGCCGGTAATTGAGAATTTCATCAAAATTCAATTGTTGGAATAATTCAATGATGAAATTTCTCAAGTGTGTGTGCACAAGTGTGTGTTCTACATTCCAATAATTATTTTCATTTTTGAGCAATGCATTTTCTCCGCATATGATCATCATATGAGTAATCAACTTATAATTTTGAGTTATCGCTTTGATAAGACCAAAACCACTTTAAAGAAGATGAATGAGTGTCATTGGAGCACCTAAAATTATCATTTTATTTTTTTTCGGTTTATCATGGTCAATGAAAGTTTCATGGTGAAGTTAGATAATGATTGATGAAATTTGGGCTTTGTCCTTCGGTTGGGCGTTTGTAAATAAACAAATAATGCAGATAATCATAAAGCAATATAAAATATTCAAATACCAATGTATTTGGTTATTTTCTTTCCTATTTATAAATAAATTTTGTAAGAGATTGTTGAAGCACGGAAAATTTATAGGTTGCTAATGAGCTGGTACTGAATTGATGAAAATAAACCATTCTTGAAAAGATTTAAAACTGGCGATAAGTAATTGAGCAATATCTTGGAAATCAAAGTTTATTATATGGAATAGTTTGATCTTCTATACGAACAAAGACGGCGAGGGTAGGATATCAAATGAAAGGTCTACATTAGTATTTTGAGCCTAAGATTTAAAAACTACGAGCTTACAGGGTTTGTACTCAGAGACCACCCAAGCGAGAAATCTGCAAAAATCGCGGTGGTGCCTCTATATAAAACCTAGGCCTCAAAATACATCCCATTCTGATATCTATTAGTAAATTTTGAATATTGACTGATCCTAGAAGTATAACATTTTGTAGTGATATAGGTCATAACATGGACCTCGATAGAGAGAAGTTTGGCGAAAAACCGCTTTCAGAAGAATTTTCGCATCCCATTAAAGTGTACTCTGGCGCATTCAATTCATATATATTATGATTTACTAGAAACGAATAAATATAGCTTCGTACAGCGAAATATTGTTACATATTAAATACACAAAGCTTTCGGTGTTCGACTTGATTCACTTTCAACACTTTTATTTCTTTGATGAATAATTTTGAACTGGCGATTGAAAATGAGTGGCATATGAGAGCAAGAGCCGAAGAAAATGGTAGCTCAATTTTGATGAGCCGGCTCAATCACCAAACCTGGATTACGAGAAGCTTTTTCTGTGTGTTTAGTAGTGCAGTGATTGCAACGTTGTCGCCTACTCTACAGCCCTGATGTGGCTCCCTCCAACTTTTTCACATTCTCCCCCCTCTTTCAAGGCCATGAAAGGCCTTTTCGAAGCATTTCTTCAACTCTCTAAGACGTCTGAAAAGGAAAAAATCCATCGTTCACTCACTCGTCACGATTGCGACGGAAAAGCGTCAAGCACACGATTGCGTTTATCCTTTACTGAGAGCAAACGGGGCACCCATCCAGCCGAAATTTTTCTTACATCCAATTTTTCATGTAAAATCGAAAACACTGTACCCTGAGATATGCCTTTTACCCAATTATAAGCAGTTGCAAACACAAGGACCAAAAATGTCATAAACTTTGTCCAACTCAACTTTAATTTTTTCCAGTGTTACCTCTTGTGTTTAATCACTACTCGAAACATACTTTTTTCCATTTTTCGAAATAAGCAAAAACTCCATTCAACTGGCAATCAACCATCCGGCGGATATAACTGAGACTTTGACAACTATGAGTATCTGGCAAAAAATGACACTAATTGAAAACAAACTGAATCTGATGTCACTCCTGATTTTTCTAAGGACCTAGTGAAAACCCCCAGGCACCAAAAATTATTCGGAATACAAACGAACGAAGACTAAAATCATATCGGGAACCTAAAAAAGTAGGGATCCTACAAAAATTCGCGAACTAAAATTGTCTCAAAGCTGAGAAAAAGAATGACGTCGTGACAAAATTGAATATCAAAAGGCGGTGTTAACAAAATTGAGTAAGAGAGCTTTTTCTAATTGCGGAAATACCCAGTACTCGATTCTGTAAAACCGGTAGACTATCAAATTATAAATGACGAACCTATTGCTACCAAGGATTAAATGTCAACCGAAGGTACAGAAGGGAACAAAGTAAGAGAGACACTTGACGATTCTAATTTCCCAACATAAAATTTTGTCACCTGGTTAAACCAAGAATTTGTGGCTCTAGAAAATTGATCTGATCAGTAAACTACATGATGCCGGTAGCCTTAAAGCGCTATTCCCCAATTAAAACTTGAATTTCAGAATAAAATTCTGTGTTGAGTGGATGCGATACCTCTAACCGGATTCAATTTCAAATACTGCCTTTGGACTTCACATAACATTTAACAAAAGGCGCCAAAAATTAATTCAAGCACGTGCGTCCAAAGGTTTATACAAAACACCATTTCAAGAATATGGGTTTTATATTTATATTGCAAATTTATTGCCATCAATTGACTTTCTGACTCACAGAATAATTTTTGCAAAATCACGTTCATATCAAGATCCAGAATCTCAATAAAAAACTGATACGCAAATTGTTCCTGCAATAGTAATCTAATTAAGACCATGCATTTTCTCTATCAACTCTGAAAGTTTATTATTAGAACTCCAATGACACAATCAAAACACAATCAATAAATTGTTACTCACGCGGGAGGTTCTGTTAATTTATTTCAAGATACAACAGTGCTCTGAGGTAAATACTTTACTCTCCCCATTGGATTGTTTGAACAACTTTAGTTGACTTTTATCTGATCATATTGTTATCTTCATGTATGACATGCTACGACTTAACTTCTTGTAAAAATAGGCCTACGTGAAAAGATAGAAATATAGTTTACAACGGTACTCTATCATATGTACTTCCCGGCTTAAAACTTCTATTCGCCTTGAGAAGGCATTATTTGAATCAAACTATTTTGTATACGAGAACGCTCGTTATTTCTCTCTTTTTTTATGATTGCTTCTCTTAAGTATTATATTTACATATTTTTGTTTACGGGTCACTCTGACTTTAAAATACATATGTATGTAAGGTTAAGCCACATGCATACTCTAAAATAATTGCGAAACTTATATGAAAATCTTTAAGTTTAAAAATAGAAATATGGTTGTGTCATAGAACGCAAGCAACTATGATTGCCTAGGAAACAATGAGCGGGTGTAGGGTTTTCAGTAGTATATTCAAGTAACGAAAATAAAAATAAAAAAAGCATGGAATTAGACTTGCTTAATAGTAAATGGGAAAAAAATCACTTATCATGCAAACTGGTTTTTGAAGCATTTAAGATTTACAACCATTATTCCGTAAATAGAAATAAAGCGCTTGTATACATACGTATTAGTATTTACTATATATACTATACTATAGATGATACACAATTATATCGGTAAAATTGAAGCGTATATTTTTTTTGCGCATATATGTTTGGAAAAGAAGAAAAAAACGTTATCATATCTATCCAGATAATTATTAATCATGAAAGTCAAACTATGTCGCGTGATACGAATCACGTTCGTTCACCAGCACAGAAATTGCCACCACCTCTTCTCTGATATTTGTTTATTTAATTCTGAGTAATGTAGCTAAACAATAACATGGTAGTTACATTCTATTTGTACTGCATTGTAATATTATCCTATGACAATTATACCACTTTATCGACGTAGCATTACGTGAGAATAATCCGCTTAGACATACAAAGTCATTCCGTGCACATGCCATTTTTTGTGATACCTGTTTTTTTAGATTAACTAAACTGAGAATATATGGTTTGCATTAAACTTTGTTGACACTGCAAATTTATTATACCTTCCAGATATATCTATATCTTTGCATTGTGATAATTGTTTTCGCAATGGAAAATTTGAAATCTATTTACCTTTATCAACTGCAAGGGTTTTGCTGCATTGGAAAGATTACTTACTAAAGAGTTACTTCTATACAGACTTGAGATGTTAGGTGGGAATTATCAGAGTTGTAATTTAATAAAGAAAAAATGAGACCCTGACTATTATTTAGCGTGAATTTTTGAATGTATGCTCATAGATACTTTCTTGTTAATATTTTCGAAGAATACATTGAGTTAGAAAATGGAGCTTTCATATTTTCTATAATTCTAATGAGTAAATTATAAATTAATTAATTATAGAAATTAGGCAGTTTGATACATTTTGACAAACATCATCAACATATTTTAAATGATCAGTCTCCACTTTCTAGTTAATGTTTCGTAAAATAATTTAATCTTTTGTAAAACCAGATATTTTACAATTTATTTCCAATAAATATTTCTATAATATTTTTTCAAGCTTCTATGAGAAACTTCAAATATATAACCGAAATCCTCACGGTTTTTCCAGATCATGTTGTATTGTTGTTCTTGTTCTGGAGAAGATAGATCTCATCATGCATACACAAAACTAAAAAACAAAAAACCATCACCTAAGAAACGTCTCTCAGAAATGAATATATTTAATGAAAAACAAATTTCTAATTTAATTCTATTTCAGATAAAAAAGCTTTGCCCGAAACAATTGAAATATTTTCAGTAAAATTGCGTGGCAATGGTTTACGTGTCTTTAAAATAACCTTGGAAGATGTGTGGAAGCGTGGCTGGTATATACGCATCAATAACTTTGCCGATAAGGAAAAGCAACCACACTGTGAAAAGGATATCAGAGATCAGGTAAAGAGGGAAGAACAGTGGCGGCGGGTCGTATTCATATATGCTGTCTAGGCATACTATGAAGGCTCCTTGGAGGGTTTGGAATTTATGAATTATTACTGATTTGAACAGGGCGTTGAAAATTGAATCTGCAAGATTCAGGCCATGTATCAAAAAAGTAATAATTTGATATTAACAGTTTTTGTCAGTTCACTGATTTTTTATTAACAATCTTGAATGTTTCTTTCAGATAACGTTTGCCCGGAAAGCTAATCAAAGCTTGTGGAACAACACACAACACTTTGCCTATTGGTGTCGGTATGGAAGCCGACAACAAGACATTCGAAGACGACAGGTAAAAAGTGTTTTCACGTATCACGTGAATATAACGTAAATGCTTTTTAACTATTGCCTATACACTTCGAAATTGGAAAGACACAAAACAGGCATTCTCTTTTTTTCGATAATGAATACTAATTATATTTACAATTTATTACCCTAAAAAAGATAAGATAGAATTTGCAACAGAATTGTTGGATTAAATGACGGACGATTGATAATGAAACGTATAACGTCAAGAAAATTGTATATAAAGCACAGTCTTTAGATAAGTTAGATATTTTCAAAGCAGATGATGATATTGCTGATAATAATAACCTCGCCCAAAAGTTTCGATTAAAGCTTAGAGATTAACAGGGGCCAAATTGTAGGATATAGTAGCTGGTTTTGGTTGTATTTAGCTTATTATGCTAAGTAGCATTACTTACATTTGATAATAGCTTGCTAATATATATAGAGGCATGGTTTACAGCGGCAATTGATTACAGACATTAACAAAAAAAATTTATTCAAAAGACAAACATTAATTAGTTATCAATATAAAAGTTACTCCTCTACATATCTAACGTATGTAATGACCAGAAATCTTTGAAATGATTCATGTAATCAAGATTTTGAATTGGTATACCATATCTGGAAAACTGAAGAGAAAACTGAGGGCTTTTGATTCACTTACATTGAACTTGAGTGTCACTTCCTTTAATTTCACACCGAGCCATATTCCTAATTGGGGTATAACGCATCAACCACGCTTAGCAGTTCGCTGAAATGTTGCTTTTCTCGAAAAGCCTACACTCCTCATCTACAGTTTTGCGAAAGATTATGTCGGTCCAGAGTACACCTATGTCCCGAGCTTTTGAGTAACAGTGGCGGCCATTTCCACAACACAGTGCTGAACAGCCTCGATTTCATATTGGTGTTGAGGTATGTGCATTTTCAGATTCTAAATAAAACTGCGGAGGCGAATCTAGTACTGTTGATGTGTCGAGTAACATCAAACTCAGTACCACCGTCAGCAGAAACAACCCTACCAAGTAGACAAATTGATCGACGCTCTCGATGTTTTACCCGTTTAATACACTTAGCAAGACTGCGATGCTCCGTCAGACTGAGGATCTTGGGTTTTTATAACGTTTATCTTCAGTCCGACCCTGCTTTCCTCTTTTTGCAAATCCAGAGCCTGTCTAAGCTCTGTGATTCACTGGGAAAGCAAACACATGCCGTGAGCGTAGTCAAGGTGTTTGAGGAAAGATTTCATTGTCCATTGAAGTCCTCCACGTCCTCGGGACATGGTAGCATGGAGAAAGTCATCGATAAAATTTCAGAGCAATTTAGGTTTAAAGGCGGGTTCCAACAAGGTTTTGGTGCCTATATATGATGCCGAGGTCTCAAAATACTTTCCATGCCAATATTTGTCTAAATAAATAAACATCCTAGTTTCAATATTTTTCAATTATACTGCAGCCCTCCTTAAATTCGCTTTAGAATTATGGAATTTCACAGTAATATAGGTAATTGTAATGATCACTATGTTCAAACGTTTGGTCCTACGTACTATTATTAACAAAGTGATAACAAGTCGAAAGTGATTCCTTGGCCTGAAATTACTCCTCCCCTCAGACATAAAATGTCAGTATCATATTCAATGGAAAATTGAATTGAACTATCGCTGATCCAAATATTCTTACATGAAATATCCACAAAACCATTGTTATTTTCTTGTTTATATAAGAGTAAAATCAAAATTGCAAAATGCAAAATTTTACATTTCCTAAAGTTGTCCTTGGTAGAATTGATTATACAAATTGAATACGGCCTTCTTCTTGGTCATTTGCCATCTTTTTCAAGACTTATCATTTTGGCCTTGATCTGGAACTCATATCTTTACCTATTCCAGCTTACAATCGGTGTTATTTCACATGACCATGTGTAGTGACGGATTTCTCCACTTAATTTTAGGTATTTTGTTTCATACGGTTATTGGCCTTTCATTTCCCTTTTGCTTTACTGTTTGGTTTGGCCTCATTATATGAATCGATACCATTTTCCAATAACTTTAAACAAACACTCGCAACTTTGCCAGATGAAGTTCAAAGCTTTTAATTCAAGTAAAATTAATATATAAAATAAATAACTTGAACCCTGTATTTGCGGATATTTCCAAACTGGTTAAACGAGATTTTCGTTCGTTCAGGTTATTTATTATATCTTTTTCACTTACGAGATTTGAGATGATGATATCGACAAAGTATTTAAATTCCATTACATAAGTGCTCATGGCGATATTTTTTTGCTAACCGGATGATGCTTGTAGAGTTGATTTTGATACATTCTATATTTATCAAACTCCACTTTAGCGCGTGTGGATGATGTATCTATGAGCGTGTTAGCTTAGATTTACATCTTTTAGCCGGTTGACCGGTTGATCTGATTCTTCTCTGAATAAATATAATGTTCAGTTTTAATTTATCAAGAATTTACTTGAATATTTGGAAAGAGTGTCGTTTATGTTGAATTATTCTAGAAGCGTGTGCATAGTAGACCATGCGGAGCTTAATAATCCAGAAAAAGTCAGATCTTTCCTAGTAGTTTAAAACTATTCTTCTAACTAAGTAATCAGAAGTATTAATTATGAGCAAAGCATTAGCAAGAATGACAATTAATTCCGAAGTCTAGAGTTCCTTCAATAAATGTGAAAGTTGTGGTCTCTTACTGTATCCTTTAACAGGGCGATAGTCGGATGGGAAAGCGTCACTCTATATATATACAACTTTGCCTTTAGATTTGAAACCTAGTTAAAGTCGCGCGAGTTTGTTTGTACCTCTTTATTATTAACGGGTGTAATGGTCGAAATAGTCGAGCCTTAGCCCCTAGATTTTATTACTCCGGGTTTGAATACAAGTCGACATGGATGTTCGCTTTCATCTTTTTCTTGTTTTACTGATGTAGCTTAAGACTTGCACAACATTAAGTGTGATGATAATGAAACTGAAATACAGTCACAGTGAAAACTGACACTGAGTGGACGCTAACTCCACGAAAGGATGAACACGGGGATACAAGCTCTTCTGATGACACAGGCGTCCCTAGGTTTTGTGATGCAATTATACCAGGATTACTTTAGAAAAACCGGACAAAAAAGTTGCTTCGATTTGTCCACGCCACCAAGTCCATGTGTCCATTTAGCAAAAGCACATTTTACTCATTTCAAATGTTTCGCCAAAATAATAGCTTGCAAAACGGCCACCCAACGACCCAGTTTAAACCTCCGAGGAGAGGATGACATTCGAATCTTGACTTGTGTTTGTTAGATGAAGAAGATGCGAATATTATCGCTCCTGGATGCGTATGAATCTCAGTTTTGAACCCCACAAAGTTCATTAGCTTTACTATCGACGAACAGCGTTCATTAAAAATGCAGGTCGCTACAAAAATTGCCCTTTCCATTGCTCCAAAATGCAAGTGTTTTGAGCTAAATATTCAAATTGTCTTATTCAGAGATTCATTGTTATTTAGCGTTTCGGTTTCAAGGCAACGTTCAAAAAGCTCATCATTGGAAGTTCTCATCAATAGGCTTGATAACTTTGAATACCGCATCGCTCAAAACTGACTTTCATGCCGGAAACTACAAAGAGTGCTATCATCCTCAGCTTTTTTCCACTTGCACTGGTTAATCTCTCCTGGGAATAATTGTAATGCTTGTTACTCGTCGAGCTTTTATGATATTTAGCCTCTCATTGCCTGAACTGTCGAGGTCCTATTTATTCTTATCGCTAATCCATAATGTTGCGTTCATAGATTACTTTATCTGTAAACCTAATGCCTTTGCTACCAATGTTGTTCATTTTTTGCATTTCTTAATCTTCTACCCCTACCTTTTCCGACATAACTCACAACCAGTCCTTCTTTGTAAGGATCCCTATTCATGATTGCCTTAAATGACGATGACAACGTCTTCTCTATAATTTGAATAAACAGTCACTCCACTGATTCCCATGAAAACTTCTAGCTTTTTTCTATTGGGCCTTGAAATATCGTATTTACCATGCCCTCTCCATTGTTATTCGTAAATTGTCGCAAATTTCTTGTTTTTGAAAGAAAGAAACAGCCGCTCGAAAACAGCGCGCCACGGACCGTTACAAAATCGTTTCGTAAAAGGTATCGTCAAAAAGTTTTCGGAGGACAATTCTACAGGCTTTGGCCAATCGAGAGTGGAGGGTCAGGCTTTAGAAGTCAAAATTAAGAATGTGTGGTAACAGACCAAGCAAGTAGGAGAAATTTGAAATCTTTACTGTATGGGGATACTTGAGAAAACTATAATTCTTTCGGTTTGAAGCACCTACATTTGACATGTTTTGCTGGAAATTGGCTCTTTCATATCCCCCCAAATCTTATTAGAAATAAATTCATCGATTTTGAATACAGTTGTCATAGAAATTGTCAGAATCAATTCCCCGTATCTACTGAATAGTCTTCTTTTTTCATTCCGGTATTAATATATTCTGAGCGATTCTCATATCGTGTTAATGGGTTATCCAAAATTACAGAATTTTCATGGTTTTTTGTTTCTATTTTGTATAATTTAATAGCTGACGTTTATGTCTTTTGAATAAAATAAAAGATTAAACCTAAAATTGTTGATATAAAATTTGTCTTGAAAATTTGTATATACTTTTTACGAAAGCGAATAAAATTTTTGAGAATATAAATTATCAAATTTGAGTCAACCAAATATACGTACATAAATTTAAATTAGTCGTGAGCCATGTGAGCGCCGAAAGTAGAGGCCTTTATTATATTTGTTCGTTTTTTATTATATTTAGAATATATTTTTATTTTTATCATATCGCAAAGCTTCCCTATCTGCTGCATTTACACAAATATTAAGCATTCAAAAAAGAGGTAACATGCGAAATAGATAATTTAAAAAAAGACAAAGCAAGGAATCCTACCTCAAATTTCTGCTACTAACATTTGACGAAAAAGAATTTAGTGTGGTATAGGAATCGGTCATTATACAACATCCAAATGACGCACTTATTATCATGAGTTGCCAGAAGAATTATGGGATAAACTAAATAAAATAAAACAAAAATACTGCATGCCGCCTAACATGAATTGGTTTATGGTTTTCTTTTTTCATCCATGTACAAAGAATATGAATATAAAATACTGACAACACATACACATGTAAATGCAAATGTTGATATATTTATTATTTGCTTTGAAAATTAAGATAGATACGCATTTAAGCAATACCAAGTACCTAAAGTCAACAACATTTAATTGGCATTAAACGGAATAAGAATGTGACTTGATGAAGTATAACCAATTATAGTTGAAATGCATACAATAATTTTTTTACATCACGACCCGCCACCTTCTCAGGAACATATTCATTGAAGAGATATAACATTGATTGATTTTAAAATGAAAACGTTTCAGATGTCAGAATGTGTTAAATGGGGTAGTGTTGGAATGAATGCTGGCATGCTACTTGTTATGAATAGCAGACAAAAATCCTGGTCTACATCGAAATAGCTCCATAATGCTTTTTGATATTAGGTGATCTTGCTCTATGATATAAATTCACATTTATTCAACCCGTGACTACTATTATTCTTACTTATTTTTAAGTATAACCGAATGTATACTTTGCGGAAAGCAAAACATAAACTTAGTTCTATGAGTTTACGTACATTTAAAAAAACGAAAAACATGAATTGAATTTCGATTAGAAAGAAGATTGTGGATGAAAATATTATTATATAATAACCGGTTTCGACATATTCTCATATGCATATACACGTACATACTTATTGTGTAACATTTTCATAACACATCTCTTGATTTATTATGCACCAAAAAAGACTTCATTGTAAGTTTAGAAATACCAGCTGTGATGTTCATACATGTCGATTTATTTGCGGAAAATTACTTTTGTTGATCAAATTAGAAATATCACTATCATTTTCATACATTTGGGTCATATTGATTACCACGAAATTCTAAATTCCACTGCAAACTTGTAGTCACGGTCCACTGTGATTTAGAAAAAGACAATTGTAGAAGAAAACGTTTTTTCTTCCATGACACAACTTTCTTCTCTGATTTCTAAATAAAAAACAATGTTGCCTGGAAGTAATGCACATTGGACCTTGGCTGCAGAATAACATTCTTAGATATCCTGTGCATGAATACGTGTTCTTATGGGATTATATAACATATTTTTTATAAAGCAGTGATCAACTTTTCAGATAAATCGATTTATTTAATCGAGAATTTGTAAAATTATTATATATTAAATATATATTATTGCACATTTATTGTGTATTTGGACTATTTTTGTAGAAATGTGAAAGAATCTGCATTTTATTTATGAAATATGTATAAATAATTATCGAAAATAAATATTTTGAGCTTCATTTGTTTTATTGTATTTTTTCAAGCAATAAGATGAATCTTAAAAGAAAATCCAGGATGTAATAGATGCCGAAGGTGAGTTCACAACAACTTCCTCTAATATTTTTTCTAAACTTATTGAAATTAAATTCTTAAATTTCACTCATCCAATAACCACGAGAATAATGCGAAAATAAAGATTATAGTAAAAAATGCTTAGATAAATTCGTATAGTTTCGAACATAAAAGTTCAAAAAGTAACCCTGACAGTCAGCTGGCATAGGTCGAGTGAAAGTCCCGACAATTGACCTTGACACAACCGAAGAGAAAAAGTTTACTTGGAAGTACACGCCTGATATCAGGTCAGAAAAACGCCAGCAAAGAAGGCGTGAAAAACGGGCCGGAGTGTAGATAGTTCGTTGCAGAACGAGCTGGGCGAAAAGCAAATGGAGGAAGACGCATTTGAGGGGGACTTCATTCAGATAGTCTTCAGGATACAAAAAATAGAAAGTGAAGAATGACAAAAACGAACAATCTGCCGCGACCGATAGAAAACCATCTGCCTAACGGTGGATAGGAATTATGATGAAAAGGCGCAGAAACGAAGGAAAACTAGACCGCTAGCCCTGCTCATTAAACCAACAGAGAGTATGATTTTTGCAGAAATCTCTGGCGAATTCTACTGTAAGGTCGGTTCCGAAGGTAGTGGAGTAGAAGTGTCTTCGATACGAGAAAGGAACACTAGTAGAATTCTCGTTACTCGACAAACAACCGACAAGAGCAAGGTTTCCAGTCTAGAGTCTATGTGCTCTTTAGAAATTCAACATCTTGATTATCATGCAGAAAAAACCCAAGTGGAAAATGTCATCAATCACGAATGCCCAGAAGCAACCAATACCAGGTTCGCATCACTTCTGCGAATTTTCGACATAAAAAATCCGCTGTGATGGAAGTTATCGAATAATACGCGCGGAAACTTATTAACAGCGGGAAAATCAGAATTGCTCCGTAGTATATGAGATATAGCTCTGGGCTCATCTCTACAATCGGCGGTGCATCCGACAGGAAGGCAGTATGCCGACAGATAGGTCAGAATGAGAAGACTTGGAACGAAATGGAGAGTTGCAATTTCTGCTGTGATCGGGTATCATTTGATGAGAGCACCCACTGCGGTTACGGAGTGTTTTCGATCTTCAGTGTCGAACTGGAAACAGTTAGGGCATGGTTAACAAAATCTGCACATAGAAAATTGACATGCATTAAAATATGATCGTTCATAAGTTACCAGCGCAGTTCGTTGGGAGGTAAAAGCTGATCTAGTGCTAATCAACGAACAGTGCCGGAATAAAAATCCAATTTTATGGCATCTGAGGCTATAAGGTATCGTTGCCATTTGGGTTCGGGACGGCAACGGACTTCGGATCCAAGCTCAAGCACAGGGGGATATCTTTGTCTGGATTCAGTGTTTAGGGGTAATGTGTTTCAATGTCTATTTAACACCGAATGAGACGATGACGACACTCTTGACGCATGCTTGTTGCTGGAACAACCGTTAAAATGGGAATCGTGTTTACAAGAGCACAGTAGCGAAACCATTACATTTTTTTCGCGACTTACGTATAGTAGATGTTCAGTCGTTAGAAACGACGTCTGGGCACACTTCTAACACAGCGTTGAGGCGGTTTACCGTATTTTCTTTTGTACTCGTTCGCTGGTAGCCATATACCCTGGTCCTTACTCACCCTTTTACGTGCTTATTACCCTCGTCTTCGTCCGTTCCTGTACATACGTTGGCTGTATCGTGTTGAAAACATAGTACTGGCATACATCAATACCGTCCCGTATCATTTTTCGTACATGCTATGATGTTAGTAGAGCATTTTCTAGCGGTTAACGAACACAGAATACAACTTTTTCAAGAGTGTGAAAAGACTTTTAGACCACCCGGTATGTATCTGCATCGACTCGTCAAAAACCGCTCTCAGCGCAGATAGGATATCGAAAACAGAGTTGCGTTAATGACAAGAGCGGTACTTTGCTTATCGATCGACGAGTCGCGATGGATAGATGGTGGCAATATTTCGAGTAGATTTCTACGGACGAAATTGTTCATCTTTCGCTCCCACAAGCATTGCCGACATTTGGAGTAATTTCACCGTGTCAGTGCTACAGAAATCAAGGAGGCAATCAAACGAAGAAAATCAAGTAAAACAACAGGGCCTGGCGATATGACAGCTGGAAAATCTGGAAAGCGAAAAGCTGGGATCCAACGCTCTGGCTTATTGAGTTCTTCTATCGGGTTCTAGCGGAGGGTAGAACGCCATTTGACTGGCAAGAAAACACCTCCGTTCCAGAATGGAAAATGAAAGGTACTCCAGCAGAATGTCCAAATTACCTTCCTATCTGGTTTCTGCTCCTTACCATGTAGATTTTTGAACGCAATCTTGACAACCGTGTTCCCGGCAACTTTCAAACCAATGTGAGCCAAGCTGCTGCGCGGTTACTTATGGAGAAACGACGTGAGAAGTATCGCTCTCTCTCTTTTAAATCTAGAGAAGGCGTTTGATCTTGTATCACACATCACACCACATCGCTGTCACACGGGAGATCCAACGATCAGCAGTCTACACACTGCTCTAGGTGATGATGTTTGCCGAGCATCTTATAGCAAAGCTGATCTCAAGCAACTTGTCCAAAATGATTGCCTTATGCGACATGGTGTGAAGCTGAATCTGAATAAAACAGTATTTTCGATTACCAAACTCAATGAAACATGAACTATCACAGTCACTGGCTGCAACTTGTTCAGAAATGAGCAATTTAAGTACCTAGGATCAATGCTATCATCATATCAATCGACTGCGTTATGAAATTGCTTCACGCATCAGTGCATCTTGGACTAAGTGGCATTCTTGGTCATTGGTATTTGACCAGTGGTGTAACACGCATGATCACATCCGAAATGAAGTCATCCGCGGCTGATATGGGCTTGCATCGATCGTAGAAAAACTGCGAGAAAGGCGTCTTCTATGCTATGAACATATGATATGCGCTTACGAGAACTGATTTGCCTCTCAGGCCAATGGCCAAGGGAAATGGTGGAATCGATTAAGACGAGCGGACCCCACTTCTGAACGGGACAAAGACTGAATAAGAACAAGAAGATCAATACAAGAGCATCACTGGTGGTTATTACAATTTGAAACTATTTGAAGACATCAGCACGATAGCGAAGAAACCAGCACAGTTATAGTGAATTTAATCAAAAAATTTAATTTTTTGAGCAGAATTATTCTTAGTAATGAGATTTATTTTTATCTGTTCGGGTATGCAAATAAACAAAATTGTCGTATTTGAGGTTTCGAAAGACGAAGAATGAACGTTTGTAAGACTAGCCGACAATGTATAACTTCAAATAAAATAAAAATGTTGCTACTTTTTTCAAACACACTCAATTTTTCTGTTGCTTTAAAATAACAATTCTTAATAATAATAATAATAATCGTTGGCACAACAATCCATATTGGATCAGGGCCTTGAAGTGTGTTAGAGCACTTCATTCAAGACCGTAACGGTACACTACAGTAGACTGTAGGAGGCAATGTGGTCAGCATTGCGCTCGCCCGAGATTATTACCCTGATTTGACTCAGGTACTCGTTCACAGCTGAGTCGACTGGTATCCGACGTCAAATCACGATACAAATCCCACTGCCGCCAGCGAGATTTGAACCGCGACCTTCCGTACGACAGCCTTGTGCTCTAACCACTCAGCTATCCGGACTACAATTCTTGTTGAAAGAAAATGATATCCGCGCTAGTAGTAATTTTTTTTTTTTTTTTTAATTAACAACTTGTTCCTTTCTTCAGTGCCGGGTGTATACATCCTTCCCATAAAAATATTGATATTTGCTCAATAAAAAAATACTACTAGCGACGGAGACGGTGTCCAGTTTTAATTCCTAAAAACGCGGTATTTCTAATACCGCGAACAAGCATTGATTATTGAAAAACATTAGCCGCAAAGCATTAGGCATAATAAGTGTATATTGGAAGTGGATGTGCACTAGTGGTAGCATGCTTTCCCCTAGTTGGTTACTTATCACCAATTGCTTTGGAAGTATCAAACAACGACATCACTAATAGTGATCTTATCAGAAGTGAACCTAAAATGCTTTTCAAGGTGAGTGAAACTGTAAGGAATGCTCCTGATGTTACAACTGAGACGTAGTACGTCAACTATTTTGGTCTTTATCAATCAATGATAAGGAATTCTCTCAAGATTGACTACATGTTTTGGCATTCAGTATTATAACAGAGAAAACAACTATATAAGTTGTTGTATCCCAAGCTTCTAAATCTATTGTTGCTGAAACAGTTTCATTTGAAGCAATGGTAAAATCAAAACTAATTGGTAACCTTTCGAAAATGTTTCTAAGCCGAGTAGTATAGATATGTAATAACAATAATATCGTCAAGGGATGCCGTGTTGCGTCCTAAAAGAACTATTGTGCCCCTTGACTGGTGATAGTATGCTTATAAACTATAGTATATCGTTTAAACCTATAATCGACAGAAACTTTATTATGCTTCCTACTTCTAAGTATTTCAACCTGGCATCTGGTACCAAGTATTCTCGCAAGTACCTGAACATACTTTGTGTAAATGCCGGACACTGTCCCAATACATGTGTGGAGGTTTTATCACTCTCCTCATAGAATCTATAGACAGGGTCCGTAGATAACCCTAGCTTCTCCAGTTGATAGTTTAGCCTGCAGTGACCAGTGAGTATTTTACTATGATCCAGAGTCTCTTCTTGGTGAGGTTCAAACAATCTTCCAAGAACTTGAGTTTGTATCCCTCTGAGTACCCTAGACTGTTCCATTTTTGGTAAGTTCGCCCTGGAAAGTTTCCACAGCCGTTCCTCTTCATTTTTCAATGTCGTAGCCAAGAACCCTTTTCCGACTCAGTATAGATATGTATATCGCAAGTAAAAATTACCTGCTCATCTATAAACGACAGAATTGAAATGCTTTTAAATATCCTATAATTAAAATCAGTACGAAATGAAATGTAACGGACGGAATGGATTCGCTATTTTCGAATATTGAATTTTGGTAGAAGAAATTAGTATAAGGTGTAGTCGAATTGTTCTCATGAACATGTGCTGTTCACAGTAATTACTACCAATAATTGAACGGAATAGAAAATTACGTTTCAAGTTTAAAACAGATCAGTTCACTGCGTGGGTAATGTTCGAGAAATCTGCTAACAAGCAGCAATTCAAACAGTTGCTTCGCGATCTAATATAATTAGCGATAAAAATTAGCGTTCACCGGATAATGGCAGATAAGTGGTCTTTAATACTCAAATTGTAATGGAAAGCGCATGCAATTACAAATATTCAAATATTTTTTAATAAGAGGAATAATGAACAAAAATTAAACTAAGTATGAAAACAAACGGTATATTAACCCTTTGCGGTCGTAAGTCCAGTTTCTCTGCCACTAATTTTTTGCCCCTACCGTCTACTTTCAAGTTTCGCAGCACTGATCCTACCTTATATTAATTGCACAAACTTTGAAAAATTCAAATTCAATTCAAATCAATGTTTCAGAATTTGTGTTTGAGTATAATTAGGGATTTTTCTTTTCTGTTTGTTTTAGAAGTGGTACTCTACTCTAAAATGGCAAAAGAAAGTTCTCAAAAAAAGTGCCACGACACCTATACTAGTGTTTCTAGTGGCAATGAAACATTTTTTCTTGGGTTTGGAGGTATGTGCATATGTTATACAGGGTGCGGCAGCATAACTTCCTTTTTTAAAATGTGCGCACCTCAGCTGGAATTATTGGTCCCTGGTTTTTTGAGGAAAATGAGGTTACAGTGACAGTGAATTCGGACCGGTATGAAAACATGCTACAGAATTTTTTTTCCCACGGCTAGAAAATTTGGATTTGGGAACACTTGGTTCCAACAAGACGGTGCAACAGCACACACTTCAAGAGCATCGATGGCTGTTTTGAGGGAACACTTTCCAGAGCGCCTTATCTCAATTAGAGGCGATTTGGAATGGCCGGCACGCTCTCCCGATCTGTCCCCTTGTGATTTTTTTCTATGGGGTTTTTTGAAATCCCGTGTTTATGTGAACCGTCCAAGAACCCTACAAGATTTGAAGACCAACATCCAAGAAGAAATTGCCAGCATAACACCTGCTATGCTAACAAGAGTCATGACAAACGCCAGAAATCGGTTTACGCAATGTATGGAGAATGGGGGACGTCACCTAACAGATTTGATCTTCAAAACAATGTAAATAAAAACTGTAGACATGTATCTACATTATAAAAAATAAATAAATATTTTCCGATGCATACAATAGTTTTTATTGAGTTTTGAAAAAAGGAAGTTGTGCTGCCGCACTCTGTATAAGGCATCAGCTAAAGAAGACAAGACGCTTACATATTGTCAGAAGATAATATCTAAAATAATCCTGGCACGCATCAAAAAATACGTCGAAAATTTCATCAACCGGGAGCGGGCCGGATTTCGATCCCGGCAACTTAACTTCAACCAAACACTTACATTACATTTTGTTTGTCCGGAAATTAGACGAACAACTTGTAAATGATTCCTAAGATAAAGTATGATCATAATCAGGAAAACTTTTGTATTTAATAAAGAGAATGAATAACTCTAAAATATAATTTCTACCTCAACCCTTAATAATCACTAGAGTGCATATGTATACGAGTATGTACCACCTATGATCGTCCACTTTTAAATTAATCATCCTGATCCTATGTAAGTTTCATATTGGGTACAAGTTATCTAACCGCGGAAGAAGTATTTTAAAGACCCCTCATCCATTGGTATAAATATATTTATACTTATACCAAACTTATACTTCGACAGCTGTAGCATACTTCAGTCATTGATGTAACATGGAATAGGTACTCACCTCTCTGAGCAATCCAAACAAAACATCTGTTGATAATGAACGTTCGTGAGCTTCATCCATAATGACTGCAGAATAATTATCCAAATCGGGATCCCTTAAACTTTCTCTTAGAAGTATACCATCAGTCATGTATTTTATAACTGTTTCCTCTGAAGTGCAATCTTCAAAACGAATTGCATATCCCACTTCTTCACCTGTAATAGAAAAAAGTCAACATTACATGCAATATAAATAACTGTCACTGTACATAATAGTTGTTAGAAGCCTTGAATTTATATGTTAGGTTACCTACAGCTAACCATAGTCATCGTAAAGCCACCGTCAAGATATCGGCCATCAATAAGACGTACGATGTAGATTGATCCATGATTTTTGGGGAGATAAAAATCCCCATACATGCAAAAGGGGATGTACATTTTTCTCATCGAATATAGTCCTGGAGGGTTTGATTAATACTTTCTAAAGAGCCAAAGCCTCGTTTTTGATGTTTGATGCAAGGTCGGGGAAGGCGGGGACTGGAAAGTGAGAATTTCTTTCATGGACCCGTTCTCAGAAACTATCCGAACCCAAACATCTGACAAAATCACGAAGCTCCCACTATACAATGCCTGGTCCTGAGAATACCCTTCATACCGATATCTGTTTAAAATAAGTTAGTAATAGAATATTACTATATTTTTTAGAAATTGACTTGAAATCCCCCTTAAATTTAGTCTAGAATCATTAAGTTTTGCAGTAATATAGGTTATAATATAGAGCATGATACTACCAAGTTGTCTCTTGTGTGCAAATTTAGGTTAGAGCGCTAGACTGTCGCAGTGAAAACTGGCGGTTTAAATCTCACTGCTGGCAAAGGGGGTAACTGGATGTCGGATACCAGTCGACTCAGCTGTGAATGAGTACCTGAATCAAAACAGGATAATACCCGTATCGTATCGTAGTCTAACACGTTTCAGGGCCAAGATCTATTTGGATTGTTGCACCAATGATTATTATTATTAGGAGTTAGTTGCAAATGGGGTAAATGTACACCCAAATATTCTAGCACAAAAAAGGCACACTCTTCACGATGGGCTGTACGTAGGCCAAATAAAACGAAAGGCAGGACTTACGACCACGAAGTGTCATCGTGTGCCATTATAGCGGCCTTCAGTATGGAGTGGGGGGGTTCCCTCGATATTTTGCAATTTTGGACAAGAAACGACGATAGAAGTTTAACATCCCTAAATGAAGAAATTTGCATTTTTCAACGTTAAATCCAAGACCAGCCTCAAGGAAACATTGAAGAATTCAATCGAGATGTTCCAAATGCTTATACTCAGAGGAGGAGGCGACCAAAAGTTAAGTTTTCGCAGTACAGATTGGATGAACCACTGAAAAGTTTGCGCCGCATTGCACAGACCAAAAGGCATTTGGAATAAACATGTAGAAGTAAAGATGAAACAAGCTCTCACAGCTTATGGACTGTGTAGACGGACCTTTGCCTCGAACCTTAGACTTTATATAGTAACGGAGATGTACGTTGCTATCATTAGGCCGATGTTCTATTATGTATCCGTGGTGTGCTGAGTAAAGATGAAACAAAATGATTATCCTTGAAAATTAGCCGCATTGCAAAGAACTGTGTGTCTAGGTGTTACTGATGCCATCAGCACAACATTCGGTGCAGCTCTAAATGCATTATCCAGTGTTCAGTCTTTGTATATAAATATTCGAAGCATTGCAACGAGAGCGGCTCATAGACTAATCCACTTAGATCTATGGAAAAGCCCTAATAACCTGCCCAAAAATATTGATGAGCACTAGACCACCATCAAAAGTGTCTTTATCTCGGGCATGGATAAAGTTGTCGGCCACCTTCCAAAAATACGATCACAGCTCGATCGATGAATATAGTTATAGCTCTGTTGGTGACTGCGAATGAATAACTGTCCATCAGCAGAGTAGTAGAAAGATATTGTTGAGGATTTAAGCGAGTAACACATCAAGTGGCATTTGTTGACATTAAGTTTCAGCTTGTTTACCGGGGATAGTCCAGCGGTGACGAAACACAGGCAAATAGTTTAAGATCGTCAAAGTATAGTAAGCACTGGTAGGTGAAGAAATAGAAATAGGGAGCCTAATACAGAGAAAGGATAAAAGGATGAATAACCACGAAAAGAAGCTTTGCGGGAACAGTTAGAATGGTGGGAGGTGAGCCATGTGATAATTGGGGAAGGAAAGTTGAACAAAAGAGTATATTCCGGCTGTCGGAACCAAAAGTTTTAGAGAAATCTATATAAATGATGTCCATCTCCTGATGTGAATTGAGACATTTAGCATCGAAATCGGGCAAGTAGATAAGGTTAGAACCAGAAGATTGATGTTTGTTGCTCTTTCGCTATGAGGTGACCGAATTGTGCCGGTGACGTATCTCACGAGGATTTTAGAACAAGAGAAGAGTGAGACAGGACGGTATTTCATCGCTAGAGTAGGGCTTCAGCTTTGGAAAATAAGGATAATAAGGCTCTCTTCTCGAAAGAGAAGATAAGGCCCATAATTATACATTTTCATTCAAAAATATAAAAATGGAAGATGTTTAACCAAAATTTAGAAAAAAGGGTGCTTTTTGGGGTAATTTGATACCGAAAAAATGATATTGTGACAAATTGTGCCTTTTTTTCAAGGATAGCTATATATGTGGTTAAAATCTGGTAATGATTGGTTGAATTGTTAGTCCAAAAAGTACAATACCACATAAATAAATGTTGTTTTGAAAAAAAAACTCATTTAAAGTTTTTCTTAATCGGAAAAGCTAATTGATCATACCTAAAATTATTGCTTATGCTAACTACCTAAGGATTCGATTCGAATCATGACGAAAATTTTCAAGGAATACCCTTGCAAACCTACCTCTATGAAAATGCCATAAAAAAAATTGAAAAAAAGTAAGTTGCTCTCGTAATGTGGTACCTCAGTTGATTGGTGCTAAAGCTAAATTGAGATCGTCGAAGTTGGTTTTGCGGACATTAAACTTTCGCGGTTGCAGCTGGACAGACAGACAGGGCGGAGTTCACCCTTAATTCAAGGGTAAGATGATGCACGACAATTTTGACTTACGAGGAGGTACAATGAAATACAGAGAGATAACACTCGGCCAGTTTATAAAGGAAGCAATCGAGAGGAGGGTCCAAGGATTTTTTGGAGGTGTTGTATTGCAGAACCGGTATTCATAAAAGAACAGGGGCAAGTGGAAAGAATGGTAGGGGTTGTTGGAAGTTTAAAATTGCGATAGAGGCAGAAACGGAACGAAAGGAACGTTACAATAAGAAGTTTAGCCTGATTGTCAAACAATACTTCATACAGATGAGAGGGCAAGCACAGGAGAAGAACACAAAAAAAAACAGTGAATGGGAAGGAATTGAGCGGGAAATACTTAAGGAAACACAACCGTAAGGGAGACAGAGGGAGAAAAGATTGGTCCGCGCTGGGTGAATGTTAATTGCAATTACGACTCCACCACTAGTGGACTTACGTTATACAGCCAGGTCACTACCGCAGTAAAAAATTAAATGCTCCTCGGGGAGCTCGAAGATATTGAACTAGCATGGACAAATTAAATGCCCGTGAATCCTTAACATTCTGGTAGAATATGCTATTTACATAGCATGCCGGTCGCAAGCCTAGATAAAGGAGGTGGGTTTGAGCCAACATATTTTGTACTATCCACAGTAAAATAAAAATAAAATGCTGAGATCAGAGAAAAAGATAAATAAAGTATAGTTGGAGTTATACCACTATGCTAGATCCTACTTGATCTCTCTTGGTGACAGGTCCCGCAGCAGGCCGACCAAGCAAATGCATCTAATATCGTTAAAAGCAAAATGATTGGGTTGAGAGATCCCATGCCTCGGAGAAATGCTAGGGCGTTCACCTCAATTGACGAGGCAAGACGGGCCCCGGTCCTGTCAAGAAATGGGCAAGGGTTCTTGACGCATAGACTTCGTCAGCACGTAAGTAAATTAGTCAGAGCAAATCAAATACGTGAACTCGATTGAACCCAAACACGAGGAACTCACAAGAGCCTACCCCCTATTTGCGCTCTACAAGAAACCCGATAATTTGTTGCCAAAAACTTGCAAACTCGATCGCCGCCAAAGTGGCTATAAACTTCTCTATTTTGGTAGCTCACACATTCAATAGGGTGTGACATTGCCATTTCTGACGGTTTCCGTGATTTCATTAAAGAAATAGAGTGTTTTGTTGACCGGCTGATGAAGCTCATCATTATATCAGACGATCTTACTATTCACTTTTTCATCGCATACGCACCACAGACAGGTCGACCTGATGCTGAGAAAGATACCTTCTGGCAATTTCTCGATACAAAGACCTGTAACGTGCCTGCTGATGACTACATCGCTATTGCGGGCGAACTTAATGGGTGTAGGTGAAAAGGTAGACGGCAACAGGTGTATTGGGGGGAAAGGTTTTGGAGCATACAATGAGAGTGGCGAGCGTATAGTTGGAGACAAGCATGACCTTGCATTTGTGAATACATGATTCATCAAATGGTTGCCTCATCTTCTGACGGTTTATAGTTGGAACAGTAAAACGTAAATCGACTATATTTTCATAACACCGTCACTGACTGCAAAATCGTTCCCTGTGAGACAATCGCAACTCAATATCGACCATGCTGTTTTGCGAATCAAGAAACCAATAAAACAGCGTGAGGAAGTCACTGGCCCGATAAGCATTAAATGGTGGCAATTTCATGAGAAAAAGGAAGTAATGATGTCACTTACCCGATTATCAACCATTACGAATGTAGAATAATCGTTTAATCAAGTTAAAAACATGATACACAAAGCGGCATATTATTGTCCCATACCATGAAGATTTTTAAGCGCATTGTGTGTTAGGGGCAAGTGGACCTGGTTGGGGGTTGCGCCGAAGCAACAGCCTGGGGATGGTCCTCCTCCACTGGAGAGGGTGCTAATAGGACCCCAAGCCAAGGTGGAATAGCATATGCCGAGAGCTGCGTGGCCTATGGGGACTTTGGTCTCTAGTATGCGAATTCTGAATACCTTGGGCACCTTCAGTTTCAAATAAGATCCTTACCCTGGTGGCGGGGCTAGCCAGGTTGGACATTCTCCCCGGATTACTCGTGGGCCCAAACATGGACTCAATTATCAATTATCATATCATGGCCGGTGCTGTCGACGACCAAGATGAAAAGGACCAGGCGATTGTTGTGGAACAAATAACAAAAAACGCCTGGCAGACGAACAGAAGAAAAGTAGGCAGCAATAGCTAGCCCACGAGCTTCGAATCAGCGACCTGGCCAGGAGCCACACGTGTGGCGCTGGCGGATGGCAATTCCGCTAGAGGGAAACTAACGCGAAGTGTGCACCAATGTTGAGGCCAAGCTGTCGGAGATGGTCATTAAGCATTTCCTAAACGCCAAAGGTGAACACACCGAATCCATCCCCTGCTTTGATTCCCCTTTGGTGGTCCGTGGGTTCCACGTTTTAGCTTGTGATTCTCCAGGGACTTTCTCGGGCGTAAAGATCAAAGTCAAAGTCAAAAGTATCCGGATAGCTGAGTGGTGAGAGCATAAGGCTGTCGTACGGAAGGTCGCGGGTCAAATCTCGCTGGCGGCAGTGGGATTTGTATCGTGATTTGACGTCGGATACCAGCCGACTCAACTGTGAATGAGTACCTGTGTCAAATCAGGGTAATAATCTCGGGCGAGCGTAATGCTGACCACATTGCCTCCTACAGTGTACTGTAGTGTACCGTTACGATCTTGAATGAAGTGCTCTAACACAGGACCTTGATCCTGATCCAATATGGATTGTTGTGCCAACGATTATTATTATAAAGGTCAAAGTCATCCCCTACGGCAAGATTCCCAGGAGACCGGTCGCCGAAGATCCGCATGGATAAGGACAAGCTCGTTCAATCCCTGCGCCTTCAAGGAGGAGGAACTTCAGACAAACAGACAAAATTTTCTGCTCTGTATGAACGGAGAGTGCCTGAAGAAACTGGAAAAGGTAGACTATAAAGTGCGTTTCGGATTCAGGAACGCAAAGGTGAAAGGGTTCCGCTCTGCAAAACCGGACGAAGACCTTTGATCCAATCGACGCCGCCAACGAGCTGTTGGAGGAGATGGGGATCGACGGTCCGACGAGGACTGACGAACCCCCCACGCAAACAGATCATGCTGAGGGTAACGCAGATAAATCTGGAGCACTCGAAGTGCGCTTCGGCTAATCAGCTTATCTTCCTCCTAGGGAAGACGTCGACATCGCACTAGTATAGGAGCCTTGGGTCGGAGGCTTCAAAGCAAATATTATTATTTATTTCACAGGATAGGAGACGCTGATCAGGACAGGCTAGAGCATGGATCCTCGCCAGGAAGAGTGTGCACGCTTGTCCCAGCGACCTAATCGTGGTCAGACTGGGGCAGGCGGGGGCAGAAAACGTATATACATGACTCACGACCGATCAGCTCCACCAGAAGAACTGCAACATTTGACGAGCAACATAGTACCAAAGAAGGCCAACCTGTTGATAGGTTGCGACGCTAATGCAATGCATACCTTTTGGGGCAGCTCGGAAATCAACGAGAGGGATGAGTCATTCTTTGGTTTCATTATGAATACAAATATATCGGTGTGTAACAGGGGCAGTAAACCAATCTCCCATTTTCCCAGCTCAGAGAACTGTGACCGTTGGGAGGAGGTTCTTGATATTAACCTACTAACCGACAATGAGATTCTTAAGGTGGAGAACTAAGGAGTGTCCGACCAGAGATCCTTCTCAGATCATAGTTGGATACTTTTCATTCTAGATGTCGTCGCAGAGGTCTCCAAATCCTTCAGAGATCCCAAGAGGATCGACTGCTAAATACAGCAAGAAGATACTGCCACCCTGGTGGAATGAAGATCTCTCTAGCCTCAGGATACTGACCAGGGAAATTTTCAACATCTGCTACAAGCATAAACACTGACAGCCATACAAGGACTGCTTGAAGAAGTATAAGGCGGCCATGGTTGGAAAGCACGAGCAAATCGGCAAGGCTCAAGATTCTGTCCAAGGAACATAGGAGCCCATCCTTTCTTAAAAAGTCAGGGCTCCTGTATGGAATCTTCTAGCGGAACCTTGGAGTTGCTGATTCAGACGAACTTTCCCGCCAGCGTGGAGGACTCTGAGTCAGAGCCTTGCTTGGAGGGTTTGCAGAAACCCCAGCCGTGCGAGACTATGCAATTGGTAATTACCGAGCATAAGATCGGCTGGACTATATATAAATATATATTTCCGGTCCAGATGGCATAATGCCAGTCATACTACAGAAGCAGCAGGAAAGGATTGCGCCGTGGCTTGTCGAGATTTACCGGAGCTGTATCTCTTTAGAATGCGTGAGTGATTTTCAAACAGAAAGCAGTCAGTCGTGGCCCCCAGTCGGCGAAGGACTTTCGACCAATAAGCCTTACCTCTTCCGTGTTGAAGACCCAGGAACGCGTCCTGGACATCCACTTAAGGGCAATTATGGAAAAAACGCCTTTCTCTAAGTCCCAGCATGCCTAACTCAAAGGGAAATCCACAGAAACTGTTCTCCACGAGGTAATTGGCACGGTTAAGCGCTCACTGCAGTACGAGCAGTATACCCTAGTTGCCTTCTTGGATATAGTGCATTCAACAACGTTAGTACCAACGCCATCAAGGAAGCCTTGATCAGTATTGGATTGGAGGGGTATCTTTTGCACTGGACTATATCCACGCTAAGAACCAGGATAATCCAGTCGGATCTGGGAAGCAACCACTTGACCAGAATGGTGAGGCGAGGAAATTCTCCGAATATTGGACAGCAGCGGGGTGAAGGTGATGGCCTATGCCGACGACTTGGTGATATTAGTTCAGGGATGATTCCGTCCATTCTCGGCATAAACCCAACTAAAACGGAACTGATGCTATTCACCACCAGGACAAGGGTACCTGAATGAACAAATATTGGTTTTTTCGTCCAATGTAATATATATGTTGGCAGGCGTTGAGTAAAAACTACAAAAGAACTAAGCTTAATAGGATTCAAAGAACCGGGTATGCAGGTGTTACTGGGGCTCTGCAGTCCCGCCCGGCAGATGCTCTCGATGTATTCCTGCATCTCCTCCACATTAAATACTTTATAGCGTGCAGTGCCGTTACACTACGTAAGTCGGGATGCTGGACATCGAAGCCGTACGACCTTAGTAGCATTCTAGACGAAGTATCTCGGGAAATCTGGGCATTCTCCACGAACTATGCCACACGCAAGTTGAACTTCACGAGAAACTTTGCAGTGAACATTCCAACCAGCCCAAGGTGGAAGATCGGCGGCGTATTGCAAGGGTTGTATCCGAGTCGTATGGTCTCCCAGGTTTCGCCAGTGGTATCCAAGCGGAATTACTGTCGACACTGGAAGCCTATCGATGGCTGGGGCATGATCCGAGCCCTAAGCGTAACATAGCCACTCTGACCCACAGCCGCTGGTGGGACAGTGCAGAAACGCGCTGAACAGTCTGTGCGGCACGCTCGAGGTCACCCTCTTCTGGGTTCCTGGTCATAGGAACATAAAGGGGAATAAGCGGGCTGATGGATTGGCCAAGCGGGGCTCTGCTCTTGGCAGTCCTTCGGCGGGTACAGTCGATGTCTTTCTGGCGACTGTCAAAGGCGGAATTTACTCGCACTACTTAGCAGTTACTGGATGGTGATCCAGGTCAGGCAAATGTCAATGCAAAATTGGGCAACCGACTCCCCCAGTTGTGAACGGGACAAAGGGTAGTGAAAAAGAAGTTTATCTGGATATTATTCTTCCCAGATTCACTGAAATACTTCAGTACTAGAGTCACATCGATAGACCTGTACCATTGATGTCAATATGTACACTAAATTACTTTTTCTTTTCTAAAGTCTTCACAGCTAGACTAAATGCAACTTACCAAGTTTAGTCCCCATTTCATCTGAAACACGTTTCGCCACTGACATGGCTGCAACTCTTCTCGGCTGTGTGCATCCAATCATTCCAAACTTGCTATAGCCGTCCTCATGCAAATACTGGGTCAACTGAGTTGTCTTACCACTGCCAGTTTCACCTACAATAATCACTACCGAGTTCTCACGTATAACATTGAGCAATTCTTGCCTCACCGCGAACACCGGCAAATATCTTCGTTGCTCAAGAATCGTCTTCTTCCTAGAGAAGTCACTTTTACCACTACTATCGGCGTTCTTCATATGTTCAGCGAATTTCTGATCCTTACGGTAGTCCGTAGTGTCTGTTTCCTCGTCATATTTTGCATCCTCTTCGTCTTTCTTCTTCTCAATGCCCATGATGTTGCCGATTTTCGTGCCACCCAATTCCCAGTGTTTCTTCTGGGCTTTGCGACGTTCCTTTTGTTCGCGGTAAGCACGAACCAGAGCGCTTCCCTTTCTTGCTACTAGGGCCATGTCTGATGTGGGATCTTTGACGGGGATTACAGGCTCCGGTTGCTTTGTGAAGACTATACGGCCATCGAGGAAGGGAGGGACAATGTGATGGACTAACAGGTGGACGCGTTCAATCGCTTCCTCGTCAAAGTCTTCATTAACGTTTATGGACATGACTACGCCTGAAGTTAACATTCGATTGCGTTCCCAGAGCTCGTTGTCCTTGTTTATTTGCCTTTGCTGAGCGCTGATACGCTTCGTGCGTTTCTGTTCCAATTGCTCCTCGCGCTTCCTGAAGTACTCGGCACTTGGCCCATTGAAAGGATTATTTTCATCGTCGTAGCCCTCGTCGAGGTTGTACCACTCGCGATCAATTCGGCGCTGCTCTTCTTCCCACATATCACGATCCTCCTCATTCTCTCCCCAAGGTTGCTTGCCTTCCTTCGCCTCACGGGGCGTTGCGCCTGATTTTTTACGGTCCGCAGCCCAAGCGTTATATTTGTGAGCGGGAGTAAAACGAGGAGTGGCATCTTCAAGTTTGCCCCTATGAGAAGCTCTGCTGCGTGAAGACCAATCCGGGCGCTCGTCACTATAATTCTTAGGAGTTGGGAAGTCCCAAGACGATTTTTTAGGAGGAAGTCGTTCGTCATCATCGTCCCACGAAGAGGATGCAGTAGGATCTTTGAACCTTGGTGTTCTGGGTTCGTCCTTGAAACGCGGTGTTCGAGCGCTTCTCGAAGAATCCGGTTCGCGGCTACTACGGTCTCGACCGCGATCCCGATGACGCTCCCGGTCCCGATCGCGTCTATGCCTGTGACTATCGCGGTCACGACGGTCACGTTCCCGATCCCGACTAGGACGTTTGTCATCGGCATGAGACCTCTTCCTATCCTTCGAGGATGCGTACACTCCTTTCTCGCGGTCTTTTTGCAAATGATGGGACATTCTATCGCGAGCTTTATCTGAAACACCGCCAGTGTGTGAAGGGGTCTCGGGTTTGGGTTCACGTAGTTGGCGGCTCAGTTTGTGGAAGCTCTCAAGGTCGGGTTTCTTGAAGGTGACATCGCCCGCGGGTCTAGGGGTCGAGCTTCCTTCTTTATCGTCAAACTCTGTGTCTCGAAACGAAATCAAACGTTTTGCATCCTCGCGCTCTTTTCGGCGCTGTGCAGCCAATTTATCTAGTCCGAGCAACGACGGCTTGGGGACTTTGAATGTGCTGTCATTTTTGTCTTTCTTAACCACTAATCCACCGGACGTGCTGGAGGAGCCCTCAAGGCGGTGGATACTCGGATCTTCATCCATTTTACGAATTTTCCGCGACAAGGGCAAACACAACAAAACCGACAATTCGACAACTAGATTGACACTGGTACCAATCAGCTGTGCAGATGTCAAAACCAACACAGCGGCTCTGCACCCCAAGGTTTAAAAATACCGCGAACTTTCATCCAAACACGGTGTCTAGTAGAATAAATTTATTTAACATTGCAACGTATAAATATACTGTAAAAGGAATGTGCTAATTAAAACTTATCAATAACAATCAATCAAGATTATAAAAGCACTCCACGGCGTCGTCTTTGCAATCCTCGTACGGTTTCAAGAGGGGAGAGCTGAGTTGTTCGGGCTTGACACAGGCACAGCGGAACGAAGTCTGGCCTGGCTCGAAATACTTCCTCGGAACGCCTATCCAATTGCGGCGGATTCCACCGCTCTCCGCAGTGCACCACACGCGAGTGCCTGTCTCCGCAGTCCACTCAATATTGCACGGAGGGAATTCTTCTAGTTTCCGGTTTTTCTGTTCTTTCTCATATTCACCCACTTTTGCTAGCGCTTCGACTTTCCTAAAATATTCAGTTGGTTCTCCGTTCTCATCGTAAAATCTGCAAGAAAAGTATTTTCTAGTGTGTAGAGTGAATGAACTGCGATTACCAAAGAGAAACCAACTCTCCAGGGTTCCATTATGTAGAAATCTTCTGCAATTACCTTCCTATAAGTTTCCCTTTGAGAACATACTTCGTGTCGTAGAACTCCTTGAACTGCAGAATACCTAAAATGTCGGCCGGTTTCAAGGCGGCCACATCGTCTGAATCAGGAGTGAACTTCTCGAATTCGCCTGTGACGAAAGACACCGACGCATCCTTCCCTGCAAAGGAGTGAAGATGAGATTCGCTGTAAATTTGCTCTTATGGAGAGCCAACCTGTGAAGAACGCATAGCCGCATCCTCTGCCGTAGAAGTTCTTCCCCGGCGTGACGTCGTACACAGATCCGAGGATGCTAACGTAGATTTCCTCTTCATTCACGTTACCATCGTATTTCGCTAACTCGTCAGTCGTAAATAATTTCAGGTCGGAAGCTGTCCACGTTGAAGGTGGGCTTGTTTGGGGACTTTTCAACTGAGATAGCACGAACTCTTTAGTTTTGTTAATTAGACCTGGTTTCCAGTAGTAAATGGATATTGCACAGAGACCAACAAGTACATGAAATTTGACGATAGCACCAAGGGATGGCATATTTTCCCGGAAAAAGTGATTGAATTGTTTGTTATGACCGCGATTCAGGTCGAAGTGGATGAATTGAAAGAAATGTCATTTAAAATGACAGCTGAGTGAAAACACGGTGTGCGTCTTCGCTATTGCCATGGAATCTTTTCGAAATCGTTTTTAAATGGAACTTTTTGGGGAATTCCCCATTTTGGGGCGAGCCGTTTTAAAGGGGTGATGGGTTCCTCTTTTATCCCGTCTTATTATGACTTCACTTGAACAGCAAGGCAGGTTAAGTTGGAATGGCTTAAATTTAAAAATACACTTGGTAGCAACCTAATACCAGTACCGACCTAAGGGTACTATATTGGTATATAAATCGGCTCAAAAAAATGATTATTGTAGATAAAATCCAAGCTGCATAAATAACACAGTTTTCCCTCATAAATCTTGCAAAAGATATGACGTGTGGCTTCAATACCTCTTGAATATAGTGCTGTGCAGTAAGTCTACGTGATTTACGGTCGTTACTCTCTTGATGAAGACAAGATCCGTTTTCGCTTCTAAAGCAATGCTTCCCCCGAAGATAAAAGATCCGCCCTGAAATGGAGCACGTGGCAAATCGCACTGAAGGCCTTCGATATACACGTATCCGACCGTCATTACTCCGCAAAAAGACCCTGCATTCATCATTATCAACGGCGCAGCAACCGGTATCCGGTCTAGGCCTGACTTAGCAAAGAACTCCAGACATTCTGGTTTTGCCCCGGCGAAAAGCTGTCTGGCGTCTTGGCCCATGCGATCGCTCCATGTCAAGTAGAGTCTGCCAAGTATTCTTTTTCTACCATAGATATTGTCCTTATAGACTTTCCGAGTTGGATCATCCTCACACATAAGAATTATGTGACCCCTACACCGCAACCTGCTGGGGCAGGCGTTATAGTGGCTATGGAGTTGTCCATCCTCATGTAGGGGGTTAAAAATTTTCCGGAACGCAACTAAGAAGCATGAGTTCACAATTTTCCTTGTCCTATGGTGAGACGTTTCCAGCGAAACTGTTTTTCTAAGCTAAAATAGACTCTGCTGGCAGCCAACTACTGAGCGTAGATTTCATCGTCATAGCTGTAATCGGATGTGATTTTCGACCCTAGATAGGGGAAAATATCAACAGACTTACAGTTGTAATCTCCTATCTTTATTATTCTCGTTTGACCAGCGCCATTTGATGTTGACGATTTTTTGGCTTTTGGTGCTCACATTGTCACCATGTACTTCGTCTTACCTTCATTATTGTGCAGCCCAAGATCTCGCGCCACTTGCTTGATCTGAATGAAAGTAAACTGTAGATCGCGAGTAGTTCTTCGCATAATGTCAATATCGTCAGTGTAGGCCAGTAGTTGGGTGACCTGAAGAGGATGGTGCCTCTTGCATTGACATCAACATCGCGATGCATGTTGCTGGTGTTGAATGGTTTCGAGAGTGATCCTGATGATTTTATCCGGTCTCGCACATTGTCAGTCGTATCAATTTCGACGGGATACTGAATTCTCTCATGACCGTGTACAGTTTTATCTTGGCTATGCTAACGTACGGGGCCCTTAAGGCCGCCAGTTTTTCTATCGCTTGCCGTAGAGAAAAAATCTGTTCTGGGCATGTGGGGCTATGCGGCCTAATAAGGTAGCGAAGAAGATTTTATAGATAATACTCAGCAACATGACACCTTTATTATTGCTGCACTGCATGATATCCCCTTGTTTATGTATGAAATAGATAATTTATTTCGCTGTACCACACACACCTCGAGTGTCATTTATTTAATGGCTTGGTGTAGTTTGTCGCATCCATATTTAACCAACTCGGCTGTAATTCTATCGGCTCCGGGCGACTATTGTTTTTAAACCGATGAATTGCACGGACAGTTCCGTCCATGCTTGGAGGTGGCAGGATTTGCCCGTCGCCTCCAGTTGTCGGCGCCTTCGACCCGCCTATATTCTGGTTGTTGAGCAGTTCATCAAAAAGTTCATCAAAATACTCAGCCCATCGCTCCAATATACCCATTCTGCCAGAAATTAGATTTCCCTTTTTGTCTCAGCAAGGTGAACATCAACATGTGTAAGGCTTCATCCTGCTGACTTGTTGGTGAGACTTTTCCGGTTCCCCTTTTGGTTCTCGCAGGATTCCTTTTTCGTTTGTGTAGTCGCTTCTCTACTCAACGGAATTCGTGACAAGTCTCCGCGTGGAACCGTCTTCTTTGAGAGTGCAGCACTGCCCAGTAGGCAGCATTCTTCTGTTCCATTGCTAGCTTACATTCATCGTCGAATCAGCTGTTCCGACTTTTTTTTTGCGACTGGGGCCAAGTATGTTTGTGGTTGTATCAATGATAACTTTCTTCAGGTGATTGTGAACATCATTTGTTGATGCTTCATCTCTTCGAGGTCATGGAGATGACCTCTGGAAACTGCGGTTATTGTGGCATCCATTTCTCCCTTATAGAGTTACGGAGAACTTTGTTGTGGACGGCTTTAGTGTTCACTTTCACCTGAGTGTCAGAGGAGATTCTAGGGACTCTGGTAGCAGAGGGATTTGTTATCGTGACTGGATGCGGGATACCAGTTGACTCAGCTGCGAATGAGTACCTTAGTGAAGTAAGGATAAATCTCGAACGCAATGCTGACCACATTGTCTCCTACAATGTATTGTAGTGTACCGTTACGGTATTGAATGAAAGCTCTAACACACTTCAAGGCCTTGAATCAATATGGACGATTATTATTCTAGGCGGTGTAGTAATTAGAGGCCGGATTACTTTACGAACGAGATAGTAGTCCGAGTCTATATTGACTCCCATATATGCACTGACGTTCATCAAGGGTGAAAGATGGCGGCGTTCAACCAACACAATTTCTTCGAAAGTGGTCTCATCTGAAGAGGCCACGATCGCTAGTAGTTTTTTTCTTAGTGCAAAACTGCAGACGGAGAAAGATGAAGGCGAGTCTTCTGCGCCTGAAAACGAAAAACCATGTGCTCGGTTTCTTAGTCAGGCGCAAAATTAAACCGGGTTGCGTTAATGCATCAAACAATCATAACGTAGTTCTCCATTGGCTGATTGCATGGTCCGAGGTATTTAAATCGCTCAGCTCTGGGCAGGTCACTGCCGCTCACAGAGATTAAGCCTGTTTCATGGGGATCGGTCGTTTTATTCAGATGCAATCTGAGATCGTGTTGGATATTAGAACTGGGGTATTTTCTTGCCCGTCAGATGGTGTTCTACTTTTCTGAATAACCCGATAAAGAATTCACTAAGCCACAGTGTTGGATCTCAGCTCTTTGCTTTCCAGAGCTCAAATGTGATGTCGTCAGGTCCTGTTGCTTTCCCCGATTTCATTAGTTTCATTGCTTCCTCGACTTTAAACGCGCTGATAGTTACGTCACCGTGTTTTACGTGGATACCTGTCTCGTGGACTTAATCCCACGGTCCTCTTCGGACACGGATTGATTATGTGACCACAATCAGGGCCCTGCCGCAGTAAGCTTCGACGGTACCAGTTTACACCGAGTTCATGGCTCAGCATTCATATTGGTGGATGCAAGACCTACCTAAATCTCTACCGAACTAAGGAGTACGGCACCCGCCGTGTTGAAACGCCACACCACGCTGAGACCTGAAGGACTCTGTTCGCTTGAACGCAACCACCACCTCCATGAAGCTCCCACTAGGGGGCCAACCGCAAACAACCGAGCTGAACGCACATACAACAGAAATTCACCTGAAGTATGTAAATTCAGGGGCTATCCCGGTTTCCATGATACCAGTATATCCCTGGTAAGGTTTCGTGACGTATTGCCACTTCAGATGAGTCCCCGTGCAGACTACGGTCTCATCGCCCTAATTAGGCTTTTGGAAAATACTGCATATGCCCGGAAAATCAATGTAATGCAGCGTCTCCCGGTGCCACCAATATGGAGGTTCTCCTCGGCCACTTGGCTTTGGTTCGACGGACAGGGTTCCCACCCCGTCTTCCTCACCGCCACCTCTGAACACCAGTTGCGGTGACAGTGAAGTCTTCGGTGTTTAACGTAGGTACCTGTCTTGAGACTTAATCCTACGGCCCTCTTCAGGCACGGATTGATTTTGTGACCACAATCAGAGCCCCGTTAGACAAGCATAACGGTACCAGTCTATGTCAAGTGCATGGCTTGGCAATCATACTGGTGGATGCAAGCATCACCTAAATCTCTACCGAACTATGGAGTACGGCACCCGTGTTGATACGCAACACCACGTCGAGGCCCGAAGGTCACTTCTCGCTTGAGCACAACCACAGCCCCCATGAAACTCCCACAAGGGGGCCAACCGCAACCAACCGAGCTGTACTCAGATACGACAGGAATTCTCCTGAAGTATAAGAGTCCAGGGGCTACCTCGGTTCCCATGGTACCAGTGACCGAAGCCACTTCAGATGAGTCCCCGTGCAGACTCGGGTCTGATCGCCCTTGCTAAGCCTTGAAGCATTCGCCTACTGCATCACGGCCGGCAAGCCAATGCGATACAGCGTTTTCCGGTGCCACCACGTGGAGGTTCTCCTCGGCCACTTGGTTTTGGTTTAGCCGACAGGGTTGCCGCCCCGTCTTCCTCCCCGCCACCTCAGAGCGCCAGTTGCGGTGACAGGTGGGACTGCT
The DNA here is from genome assembly GCF_905115235.1 of Hermetia illucens. Taxonomy (NCBI): domain Eukaryota; kingdom Metazoa; phylum Arthropoda; class Insecta; order Diptera; family Stratiomyidae; genus Hermetia; species Hermetia illucens. The sequence goes on from NC_051853.1 coordinate 65,610,814, forward strand.
CCAAATGTCGGCAATGATTATGGAAGTAGAGGATGAGCAAATTCTTCAGTTGAAATCTGCTCGAAATATTCTCGCCATTTACCCGTCGCGGCTCGACGCTTGGTAAGCAAGGTACCGTTCTTATCATTAACGCAACAGAAGTATTCGATATCCTGTGTGCGTTCGTTTCGGCTTTTGGCAAGTCGATATAGATCTCTCCCGCCATCCCGAGTGTCCAGTATATCGTAAAGATTTTTGTACTGGCCTGCTTAGTTGACAGCGATCGCTTTCTTTGTTTCACGGTTGGCATTCTTATAAATTTGCCAATTGGCTAACATTTTATCGTCGAGAAACTTGTGATAGAGGCGTTTCTTTTCACGGACCTTTATTTCAACATCGTTATTCCAAAGCCAAGTATCTTGGTTGATGTACCGCTTACCGGGCTTGGTGACCCCGAGGGTTGCAGAGGCCGCTTTGTGGACTGTGTCTTTCATTTGATTCCACGGTTCTTCCACATTCGTAATCTTGTAAGTGAGATCATTCCCTCGTTCTTCTCATGAAATTAATAATGATAATCGTTGGTACAACAATTCATATTGGATCAGGGCCTTGAAGTGTGTTAAAGCACTTCATTCAAGACCGTAACGGTACACTACAGTATATTGTAGGGGGCAGTGTGGTCAGCATTGCGCTCGTCCAAGGTTGTTACCCTAATTTGACTCAGGTACTCATTCACAGCTGAGTCGACTGGTGTCCGACGTCAAATCACGATGCAAATTCCACTGCCACCAGTGGAATTGAACCGCGACCTTCCGTACGACAGCCTTGTGCTTTAACCACTCAGCTATCCGGACACACTCTCCAGTGCGCTGTTTTATCGGTGGTTTAATTTGCAGGATCGCAATCAACGGCCGATGTTGAGGTGCGAGGATCTCATAGGGAACGGCTTTGCAATTAGCAATTACCGACCATGTTGTTTCTAACGATATTGGATGCGTTTTCTTGGTCGGCCCGTTACGGGACCTGCCATCAACCGTACTAGGGGTATTTTCGAAAAAAATGGCGATTATATTTCATGCGGTGATATACGCTTGGCTTTTCCAGCAAAAGAATAGCTGCGATAAAGTTGACGTCGCTGCACTACTCACACTTGATTCGACAAGCAAGCATTGGTAATGAAAAACTCTCCACGGTTTAATGAACTTGTAACATTTTCAAGGGTCTGAAGATCATTGGTCTAAACTAGCTGATATGCAAATATTCGAAATTCGAACTCTAGTAGAAAGCGCTTGCATATAAAGCAACATTAAAATCAATGTGGGCTGAGAGAACTACAAACAAGTCGGAAAACCGGAAGCTGGACCTTTCAGGTATGAAAGGTTTTGTGTATTTCTTATAAGGCATGTGAGTGTGCATTTGCCCCACTTGAATTAGCACGTAATATATGCATATATTATGTGAGAGTATCCACTGTCGGCTGATATTGATATTCATAATCTTGAATTTGTCAAGAAATGACAACTTTGACCTATTATAACTTTATTAGTAATAGTGCGATTTCCACCAAAGTTGATACTATCATGTTCTATGTTATAGCCTATACTATTGCATAATTTCGTGGTACTAGAATGTACTTAAGGGGGGTTTCGCAGCCAATTACTAACAATTATAGTAATATACTATTATTAGCTTTATTTGAAGGCATATCGATAAGGAAGGTATTTCGGAGCCTATATAGTGCCAGTGTCTCGATTTTTTTCAGATTTTTCGGTTGGGTAGTTTTTGAGAATGGGCCCGTTTAATAAGTTATAACTTTCGACCCCCCCGCGCTCCACCCTTTTTCAATAAATGTCAATACCAAGATCAGCTTCGGAAAGTACTAACCGAGACCTTCCATTTGATACCCCACATGACTATATTTGGTGAAAAAAAATTACACACCCCTTTTGCATGTATGGGGACCCCCCCTCAATTCGACATAAAAGGATGTAACTCGTTGAATGCATGAGTGCAGTTTCCACCTTTCCACCAAATTTGGTGTCAATCGCGATAACCGTCTCCGAGAAAAATGCGTGTGACGGGCAAACAAACAGACAGTAAACCGATTTTAATGAAATGTATCTTTTGGCAAAAGCAAATGAAATAAACTTTAGTTTATGTGAGGATTTTGAACTTACCCTTTAAATCCATTAAACAAATATTACAGCTGCCATGCCCGATAAGGGGGAAGGAAGTGATCGGATGCCTGTAATCCATCTTTTGGTTGTCGTTGAATAACATTCCACAGAGTTTAGGGTTTGGTTTTTATTTGTAGAAACTCCACCAAAAATTAAAATTTTATCATCTAAAGCACCAACGTCGTGGCCATGTCTGTGAATGATTTATAATCAAAAATCAATTCCTAACAGTGTTCTTAATACCTTGCAAAATTCATATTTGTTTCCTTCGTCCATGCTTTTGTCTTAAGGTCCAATTTGTCAACAGATGAAAGTGATAGAAATCTGTTGCCTTCAACTGTTACACCCCCGATTAGGAAAACTTCCGAGTTCGATAAAACGCAAAACTTGCCGAAACTTCGTGGTTTCCTCAAGTTACTTATTTGAGTCCAGTGACCAGTAGTTAAGTCGTACGATTCTACAGTATTTGTGACCCCGCTGTTGGGCAGGCCGACAATACCACCGGCTGCGTAGATGTTGTTGCCTACCAGAGCTGCTGCTAAACCAGTCCTAGGGGTTCGGAGCTTTTCAACCTGGAATTGAAATTTAGAAGTTTCCTTTTGTTCGTCCAGCTACATATGCTTTCAAAGTATTATACTTTACTTCAATCCAAGCTTTGCTTTCTCCAGGTGTAAGAAAGATTGTTGAAGCCAGAAAGACTCGGTTGCCGTCTTCGCCCCCAATCAAATAGATTCCTTTTCTGGTACCCACCAATCCGAAATCTCGTCTTGGATAGGGCAAATCTTTTTCATTCCGCCATTGTAAGCTTTTAGGGTCAAAACTCCATACACATTCTGAAAGGGTCTGTAAACAATGGGGGATTATAAGGAGCTAATAGATAATTTCGTTCACTGTGTTCACACCGGTAAAATACTTTCATATGCTGGTCTGGTTCCTCCAATTATAAAAATTTTTCCAGAATAAAATATTGCAGAGTGGTGATGACGAGATCCTGGCATATTTGTAAAAATTTTCCAACTGTTTGTTCGGATGCTATACTGAAGAACGCTCTTGCCTTGTTGGTCTGACGTGGTGGTGTTGAAGGGGTCGATTCCGCCGAACAAAAGGATCTGATAGCGGGTCCTGTGAACATTTGAAAGGATAGGAAATTCCAATCTGCATGGTAAATTCAACTAGGAGAAATAACGTACACATCAATCACTTCGTTTTTGGATCCATCTGAATTAGTTTTTTCTCCACTGTGGGAGGACACGTTGGGCAGGAGCTGCTTAACTGGGAATAGTGGCATTAAAATTTTGATACCGTCGGTGAATGTATCTTTCATCGATATTCCGGTTTGTTCTTTATTTTCAACTACATTTTTATCTTCTTGCGTAGGGTCGCCTGTAAAGCCTTGGGGAAGGCTTGGTACGTGGGTGTTTTTTCGATTACCATGTGAATGGTAATATACTGATTGCATACCACCTCGGTGAAGTTCATCTGTAAGTGGAATGTGGAAGTTTTAATAGAGAAAGGCGGTTGGGATTGCAGTTGTTCTCACCTGATCGTCCGTGTTTGTTATGTGTTTTGTTTATCTGAACTTGCGTGCACTGATCTTTTCGACTCTGGGGTGGAGGAGGCGGGGGTGGATGCATCTGTAAATAAATATAAAAGTGAATATTTTAGCAAATTATGTATTGAATAAAGATATTTACTTGTTCAGCGTGGATTCCCAAGGTAAGATGATGGAGTTTAGCTTCTCTGAGTTCATTGTGCCGACTTCCGACATGCTGGCCAGACAGAATCACCGTCGTATCTTTGAATCTCTTACATTGGAAATCCAATGATGATCAAATTTAGGGGAAGTACATACACGAATTTACTGATATATCTAGGACCTAGAGCTAGGATGTGACTTGAAAATCTAGTTTCAAGGAGATTAAAAACGATTTTTTGTACTGATCTATATAAATGTATTCTCTGCTTGTTTTTCTCTTAAATTAATTTAAATATCTTTTTATCCAAATGATTAATGCTTGTCAGTTGATCTATAGAGTCCTGAACTATCTTCTATTTTATTTGTATTTTGATCATCATTATTTATATGATTATTGTTGCTGGTAGTATTAAAAGCGTTTGGGAAATGTCCCTGAAATACCAAATTTGGGGTTCCCTCGTGGCACTGAAGTGTTTTCCAATGATCCTTGCCCATATTGCGAATCATTTCCAAATACTCCAAAAATGAATTATATGAACTATACATTTGATTTGGGCACTCGAAATGCTCAGACCACGTCTTGTCCCGGACCCATTGTCTTTCCACTGGTTCGGTTAGGTTCAATCGTTCCATGAAATGGAACAGATTTTCCGAGTTACTTGCATACCAATATTTTGTGGTTACATAGCTGAAATCGAAATATAAGGGAGGTTATTGTATTGGATAGGTAAAAATGTAAAATATTTGTTTAAATATAGTATAATAATGCATCAGAAATTTGTAAAAAATGCTAACTCGCTCTTTGTGGGCCAAACGAGATCAGCTCCAGCAAAAAGGGTGTTTTATAACATGCAGCGGAAAACTTATTATTTCTTCACTTCATCATTTAACCCATCATTTAGCAGGCGTGTCCCGCTAAAGACAAGCCAAACCCGTTTGAGATATGGGAAGGGACAAGTCACTTTCTTCTGTTTGGCCGGGTAACATCCAGGCGTCTCAAGGAGTCATTATTAATCTTTGGTATCTTCACTCCCATTGAGATATTGACTAAAAAATCACTTAATGTACACCCAGTTTGTCCTAAAAGAGGCTAAAAGGGGGCCAAAAACTTTCAGATTTCGAAACCTTCTTGCTACAGAAACCTTATCCATGCCTCGGATAAAAGCGGATTTACCGATAACGAGCTTTGGCTATCGTATCAGGGGGGGGGGGGAGCTCGTTTCTAGAATGTACGAACATTCCTCCACAGCCGTAAGTATGGCACATGACGTTCCTGCTTTTTCCAACTTGAGTGAGAGTTCCAGCATTACAATTACATTGTGGGGATAAGTGAGGTTGGATAGTGGAACTCTGGAAAGCACCATTCGCCATGATGCGGCACTGTGCTATTGTACTCTGGAAAGCCTGATGGAATTAAGTAACCCGATGTTGAATTTACGATTATGGAAACTGAATACTAACTGAGATATTTCAGTCCCAATAATGCAGTGTTATGTACCAAAGGAGACTTCTGACCCAGAGGAGGCAGGGCTTTCATGAAATTGAATGCAGTCTGAAACAGGCTTCCTAAAGGCCCCATTGCTATTGTGATGGGTGATCTGAATGCCAAAGTGCGTTCTAGCAACACCTTCCTCGGACATGTTATGGCATATTCGAGCACAGAGCTAGCTACAAGCTTGGGTTTAAGACCGGTAAAGTTTGAGCAATCAAATTGACTACATTGCGATCAGCAGTAGATTTAGGAGTTGTCTTCTGGAGGTGTGTAACAACAGGGGCGATGACATCGGCCTCAAAGAGGATCATCATCTTAGTAGTTTCTTGCTTTCGCTAGCCATCACAGGGATGCAAAACTGCCAGCCGCAAGTTCAATACCGACTGCTTATATCTTTCCGATCAGATGGCATGAAATATGAATTGTCCGCTTGAGAATATTGATGAACATTCGGTCGCCAAATCGTGAAACACTTCCCGAAGGGATGTCACAAGATCTGGCTCACTGCGGAATCATGGAAGTGGACAAGTGAATGTAAAACATTGAAGGCTCTATTGACCGTTACGGGTGCAAAGCGTGATGTTCTTGAGCCTCGGTACCGTGCGAAACCCTGATGAATACAACCTAATAGCGTCACAAGAGGGAATTTGTTGGTAAGAAAAGCAGCAGATCGAGCAGGCGGCGCGAGAACTGGAAAAAATCCGGACTCCAAAAACCCGACAAGTCTATAAGGACAATATCTATGGTAGAAAAAGAAGACGAGGCAGATCCTGCCTGAGATGGAACGATGGCGTAGGCTTTTAGGGATATCGAATTGGTGGACCCCGGCGTAAAACCAGGATTTCTGGAGTTCCTTATTAAGACAGGCCTAGATCAGATACCGGTTGTTACGTTGTTGATGATGATGAAGGAAAACAGAAGTTACAGCAGATAACAATTATTTGAGAACTGCATACCCTGTCACGTGCACGTGGTTACAAAGCTTCCTGTTAGCGGAGTTAACGCTCGACTCCTCATCAACAGTGATGAGCTGCTTTGTTCGTCGTCGACTACGCTGATAACATTTGCTTGCTTTTCAAGTCATGGATATTAGCCAAATCGCTCTAGAGAAAGAGGAAGCAAACAGAGGGAGTTTGAAGATGCACTCATCCTAGCGTCGTATCTGTCGACGACGGGACTGAAGTTGTTGTCGCCTAATGGATTAAGAGCGTTAGATCTGCCTTCGCTGCTTTGTCCAAAATCTCGAGGTGCAGTTGTCTCAGTACCAGCATCAAGTTGAAACTGCACTAGCACTAATTTTTTTCTGCATTACTGTATGGGAGACGCACAGGAAGAGTGATCTTGATAGTTACTCGAAAAACACATGTTAGCAAAGCAGCAACAATGGTGTCTAGGCGTGGTTGACGCGCTATGCTTCATTCAGAGGTAACTGGTAACCATATTGATGGCCAATCGAATCAAAATGAACGCAAGGTTGGTCTGCAAAAGCAATGAATGAACAAATATTCATGGAGGTGTCGTTATACCAATCCGGTACTAGAATACTCAATTACTGGTATAATAGTGAACTGGCCAGCCTTAGATCAATTTGTCACCAAGCCAGATGAACGGCTCCGGAGCATACGTATAAGATAGCACGCAAGAACCTCAAGCTCGCCATCCAACGGAGCAACAGAGAATGTTTTAAGCAACTCTGTTCAGAGGCGGACATAAATCCGTTGGTAGCGCCGATTCAGAGGCCGTTCGTCTCCGCAGATCGTGTGTGGTGCCTTACCCTCTCTAAAAATCATCCAGGGGTTATTTTCCCAATAAGAGGGGGGTACTACTACCTTCCAGCGCCGTTTCAATGTGACACCAATTCTGGTAACTACCAGAGGCGAGTTGCTGGAGATCTGTGGTACAATAGATGACAGTAAATCCCCGAGTCTGGACAGCATACCGAATAAGGCTCTCCAAGCTTGATGTAAAATGTAGAGCGGATATGTTCGCGGAGTTATTCGAAGCGTGCATTTATATAGATTACTCCCGGTCGTCGAGACCCGAGGAGGCTTTTCAGATTGGCAGCATGGGTTCTAAAGCGCCAGATCAACCATTGATGTCGTTATTTTCTTGCAATTCACGGAAGGGGTTGTACCAGCAAATATTGGGTGGTGGTTACCCAGGATGTGAGGAATGCATTCAATTCGGCCAATTAGAACCTTATACGAAAGTCCCTGGAAACCTTGCCGCTATTTTCGATAGCTGCTTGCGAGAGCAGACGCTGTGGTATGACACCGATGATTGACCAAAAGAGTACGTTGCCTCGACTGGCATACTGAGCCCACTACTGTGGAATATCATGTACAAAGATGTACTTAACCTTTCGGTTTCGGAGGAGGCCAAAGAGGTGGGTTACGACGACATAGCACTGGTTCTGGTTACAAAACATCTCGAAGATGCTGTGTTGTACTCAAGTGAAGCAATCAGTGCTGTTAAGCATTGATTAGAATGCGCTGTACTACCACTTATAGATGAAAAGGCGGAAGCGATTTTCATCATCAAGCTCCGTAGAAGAAATTACGCCCGCATTGGAAACCACCACTTCCAATGTGGCCATCAAATACTTGGAGTAATGATAGATGGAAAACTCAGTTTCAAGCAGCATATAGAGTATACTTGCGAAAAAGCATTTAGCTCTAGCATGGTTCTAGCAATAATGTTACCGAATGTAGGAGAGCAGCATACTCGCAGGCTTCTCATAGTCAACTCCCCAATTTGGGGAATAGTGTTGCATGTTTTATGCAATGTACATAAACTAAGCGTGGTCTACAGGAAAACAACCTTAAGGGTTGTATGCTGCATTCATGGCCGTCTGAGATGATGCAGTGTTGGGAATGATGCTGATTGACATCCTGGCAGATGGAATGATGTGACTTGTAATATATAACGCCATGTCCATCTCTTCTTTATCGTAAGTAAAAAACCCAAAAGAAGAAATCCATAAGCAGATAGCACCAGCAATGGGACCAGTCGGAAAAGAGCCGTTGGACTTACAGGATGATCCCTTCCATTGGGGACTGGCTGGAGCAAAAGCATGGGGAGATCAATTATAATCTCAGCCAGTTTCTTACCGGCCATGGAGGATACGGTCAATACTTGTATAGATTTAAATTGGACACTTCACCTGATTATCCAAACTGCGATGAGATCGTGGAGGACGGGGCGCAGGTATTCTTCCAACGTCCAAGGCTCGTCGAAGAAAGGACGAGCCCAGAAGAAACTCCAGGTGCTATTACCGGAAAATTTTGTCCAGAGAATTATAGCTTGCCAGGAGAAGTGGGATACGCTCAACTCCATGATCGCAGCAATCCAGGATAAGCTGCGAAAAGTGCTAGGAGTCACGAAGGGGAGTTTGCGAACGCTGAGGATAGAAGAAAGGAGATATAGCTAGAGAGCAAACTCTGATGATGGTTCCACGGAGCAGGGGGAAGAGAGTCGAGGGTGGATTTAGTGGGCAAAAATCCCACGCTCTGACATGTTCAGTTCACCGCCTTTTAAAGATTTCCAATAAAAAAAAAAAAATAAAAACAGCAGAACGGACGAACAGAAAACAAAACCTTAAAAAGCATTCTAAAATAAAGCTCACGAAACACAAGGAACTCCCTAAAAGCAATTGGGAAACGTCAACTGAGCGGTAAATCCAAACTTGGCCGTGAAGTAGTGGTCACTGTCTAATATTCACAGGTAGTTTGTTTGCTAACTGTCTGTACAGGCATTTCAGCGAAAATTAAAATCTTCGGGCCATCATTATTACAATAGGCTAGTAAGCCCTAGCCGGAAAATTGCAACGGTGGCAGCCTGGTCATCGAGATCACTCGATGGGGACACATTCTCGGAGGTATCATCGCATGCATGAGGCTGGCGTCTATATTTGCAAAGGTGTAAACCCAACTGGTGGTAGGACGTGGAGATCGCACACCGCACGGCATATTGATTATAGGTCAGGAGGCGAAGTCAACATTAGACCAATATCTTAGTTCATGTACGGCTGCTCCTCGAACACAATGAAAGGAGCAAAAATATTACTTCAAGTACCTCTGCGGAGAGTTAGTTATGACCCATATGAAAACGATCATAAGTCGGTAATGTCCACAATTAAGTGAAAAAGATCCTCTTCTATTACATACATGTTATGTAGAAACAGTCATAGTACCGTTTCCTTAGTTTCAAGACCCAATCTTTTCGACGGTGAAGGTAATTCCGAAGGATGTACCAACTACTGAGAAAGTCCTGATTGCACCATAAAGAGTACGAGACACTACCGATCGAATTTATAACAAGGCTTTAAGCTGGCAGTTAAGGCTGCCCTAAGTATATCCGGATATATATGAAAGAAAGGGTTCTTCACTACAAAAAAGTGGTGGTGTTGATCCCCCCCTACCTTACAGGGAAAATTGGATCTTGAAGAGGCAAAGTTCCCGAGAGGACGGTTTGTAATCATTTCTACCTAATAATGGAGGCTCGATCAGCTATTGACGAAGTCAACATTTTTGTACAATATTTTCAATGACGAGAAATACCATGCAGCGATGGTTCGAGATATCAAAAATCTTCATTACCGTAAAAATGCTGGGCTATTTCCCGAGTTTCATCGTAGATTAGTTTCCTCCGTCCTCTACATGGGAACATTATGTATGAAAGTATCTTATGACTGCACGGATACGGATAATTATCTTGGCTAGGAAAGGTCGGCATGGTATTCAACACGCATGAAAGAAAGTAGTTACTTATATCACATGGTGAGAGCACACATCAGTCCATGTTTTCGTTAACGAAAGTATTATCCACTCAACAATCACTCAAATACCGCAGAGAAACGTTCGATCCCAAGGCAAAGTTTCAAATCCTATTTGAAGGACATTGGGTATTCAATTTATATTATTAATATAAAAGTAGCAACGATGCTATCGAATATAGGTGGCGTGATGAATAGTCTGAGGCAGCCTGTACTGCGTATCACCAGTTTATTTCTTTTGTATGTGGCATCAGTGTGGACACTTGGGTGAAACATGCCAGAAAGCCGCAAACGGCTTCCAGTTGCATATGGAAACTAAGCACATGGCGAAATGCACCGCCTATCGCACAACATCCTTAACTTTTTTAATGAATAAATAAATAATCAAAACTTACGATAGGCCATCATCAATCATCTTCTGAACAGCTCCAGATTCAACTACTCGCTGTATTTCAGGAGAATCCGAATTTCGCCTGAGTTCTACAAGTTGCCATGGTGTCATCAAACCAAATCGCACACAACCCATTACTTCCAACATATATTGCTCCCGATCCGCCCAGTTAAAATTTAGCCATCGAACGGCTGCCATTAAAACCTTGAAGATTTCATCATAAAATTAAAATAAGAATTTTACACGAAGAACAAAATTATGTGCATAAAAAGATAAATGAAGATAAAAGGCAAACATCTTCTCACCTCTGTCTCTGTGTTCACTCCAATCGAATTAGATTGAAGTAAGGTGCAAATTTCTTTTGGAGTCAATTCCAAAAACTCCTTGGAAGCCACCAGTGTAAGGAAGAATTTGCAAATCCTTGTCAACATCAATTGTTGTATGAGTTCGTGACCGAACTTCCTTGCTTCCAGATACAGCAAAAATGCGGCGTCTTCACAGAAACGCTCGTCGTCGTCCAAGCATACCCAGCACTGATCCACAAGACCCTTGATCTTTAAAAACTGTGCAGCATTGAACAGCTCCAAGATGCCTTCCCGCTGTACCATTGGCTTCGAGGACAGCATCCAGTCGTAAACCATAACGAAGGCTTGCGGGGTGACTTTGTCGGCAGGCAGGACGACTAATTGTTCGTTATTCAGTTCCATGAAGAAATCTGAGTAACATTGTAATACCATCATGTGGCAATTAAAAGTGGTATCATTGATTCGAATTTGGACATTGGTCTTCTCATAGTTCTTAATCATTTTTTCAAGCAGCACAAGCAGGTCTGTCTTGTGAGGCTGGACAATTTTGTCCCAGTTGTTGATCTCTGTTGAGTTGAAGCCAATTTCGGCCAAGGACTTCTCCTTGAATTGTTGCTGTCCCGGCATGTTCTTGTCGAATAATTGCATGGAAAAAAATTTACTAGGTGGTTTTACTATTTGATGGTATCCAAATGATATATTTTGACGGGATTCAGCTTCTAATTCAAAAGGTGCTGCAAGAGAGGGAAGAAAGAATATTATAACTATAAAATGTTACTGCGTTTGTTGTTTAGAATAAACGAGAATTTGCGTTTGCCATTCCTTTTAATATTTGGAGAAATTGCTTCTTCCAAAATGTAATATAAGGATGCGAAATGGTTGGTTATATGAGCGTTACATTATGCATGAGGTTAAGTAAGGAATGACCTTTAGAAGGGTGCTAGGAGACATGGGAAACTAACATTCTCCCTCAATATGCATACGCTGGTTCGGAGTTACTGCCTTCATCTAATTTATTTTGCAAAGCGCAAGTATATATGGTATAGGGTTAGGCCATTCGGGACGTATATTGGTGGAGACATTCACATACCTGAATGCGGTACTTGTGCACTTTGGAGGACTCAACACTTCTCAGAGAGGAGCATTGCAATCAACAGTACACCCCACTTTGATCAGCGATGCCCTAGTCAAAGACTTGCAGTGGCATGTCAGCGAGGAGTACACACACAGCGACTATCAGGAATCGCATAGGAATAACATGCCGCAAACAAACATTTATTCTGGAAAACACATTGGGAAGCGTAGCGCTTTTCGAAGACCAAATCCCAATTTTTGGTGGAATTTAGAAATCGAGGAATGTCGGAAGAACTTCCTCAAAGTTAGGAGACACTCCCACTGCAGAAGAAACTAGCAGGGACAGCACTATTATTATTATTATATACACATTATTATTATTATTATATACACATCAGGTTGCTCCCTACTGCGGAAAAAGAAGGACTTTCTGAAAAACAGTTCGGATTTTTTAAGGTAAGAATTGTCGATGCAATCAACATATAGGCCAGTCAACAGGTGACTAGCTGCAATAGAAGAAGACAAGTGCTGTTAATCCTAGATGTAAGGGATATGTTCAACTATTCAAAATGGAAGAGTCGTCGAGGTCTTCGCCAAACTCAAAAATTTCTCCTGGAAAGAAGACTGTATTGGGATTCGAATGGTAGACGTAACATATCCCCGATTACATACTTGTGATGTACCACAGAATTCTGTCCTTGTTCCCTTACTGTGGTTAATTACGTTTTATGGAGCGTTAACGCTTTGCCTTCCTATGGCAACCACTGGCTTCGCAGATGTTATCGGGATTAAAGTAAGGGCAAAACGTCTAGATGAGATCGAGATTTACGCAAACGAAGTGATACGGAAGATCGATTCTTCATTGAGAATTTCCGGTCTATCACTTGTTAAACATCCACAAAAGACGAAAGGAGACAACAGTGAAAATAACAGCTGGCGAGGAAATAATTTACTATAAGGCAAACTAGTTGTTCACAGGCTAGTACAGATGGAAGGAAACCTGTGCCCCAAGTGTGATCGTCTGCAACCGAAGCAAAACCTAAGTGGAACGAAAATGGTGGATGGGCCAAGATGATTCATAAAATGGCGAAGAAGAAAGCAAAAATGCGAATTCGCAGAGAGGCAATTGATATCTCCAATAAGAACAATCTGTCGTACGCAGAGATACTAAAAAAGATCGAAACTGACCCCGATCTGAAAGACCTAGATGCAAATGTTAGCAAAATCTAAAGGATTCAGAAAGACGATTTTCTATTTGAGTTGAAAAATCCAGCTTGGGGAAAAGCTGGTGACTTTCGTAAGCTACCTAAGAACTCATTTGGAAAAAATGTTACAGTACAATGTTACAGATGGGTTGTCTGAAAGAACAGATTTCATTAAAAAGGTGCTTTAAGTGCCTCATTTTTGAACACTTTGTGAAAGCACCAACGCTTACGATCGATCTCATCGATGCAAAAGGAATGAGATATAAACCTCAATCATTGCAGGGTCGCGAAGGGTTTATTTGAATAGACCACCCATGAGTCTGAAAGGGAGGTTGCCATCATGAGTTAACCATACGGAAATCGTCACGGTGGTGTATGGATCACAGACTCGACTGGTAGAGCGGTGATATGGGCTTGCTGTCGGCAAACAATTCGATACTTCAGGAGCCAGTCGCCAGCGGCTTTGTGTGGGTGAAAATAAGATCAGCAATGCCTGAGAGAGCATAAAGCTCAAAGTAACCCAACTATCCGCATGGATAAGGACAAGCTCGTTCAATCCCTGCGCCTTTATAACCCCAGGATTTTCATGGACGACTGGGTGGTTACCAAAGAGGACGAACCCCAGGCGAACACACAACCTTTTCTGCTCCGTATAAACGAAGAGTGCCTGGAGGCACTGGAAAAGGCCGATCATAAAGTACAGTTTCGAGTCAGGAACGCAAAGGTAAACATTAACATGTTTCGCCGGGCGAAACTGAACAACGATCCGGATCCAGTTGACGCTACCAACGAGATGTTGGAGGAGATGAACATTGACGGTCCGACGGGGACTGATGGACCGCCTAGGCAAGCAAATCATGCTGAGGGTAGCGCAGATAAATCTGCAAGTGCGATTCACCTATTCTGCTGGTCTTCTTCCTAGAGGAAAACATCGACGTCGCATTAATACAGGAGCCCGAACCATCAAAGGACTCCAAAGCAAATATTATAATTTATGCCACAGGACAAAAAACACAGATCCGGACAGACCTAGAGTATTATTCTTGCCAGGAAACGCCTACACACTTTTCTGTGTTCGGATTTGTGTTCCAGTGTGGTCAAACTGGAGCAGGCAGGAGCGGAGAATGAGTATATTTCTTCGGCTCACATAGCTTACGACGGATCAGCTCCGCCAGAAAAACTGCAAAATTTGACGACCAGCTGAGCAGCAAAGAAGGGCCACCTGTTGACAGGTTGCGATGCGAATGTAAAACTTACGCTTTGTGGCAGTTCGAAAATCAACCAAAGAGATGTGTCATTCTTTAATTTTATTATTAACACAAATCTATCGATGTCTAACAGAGGCAAGTACATCAACAATCCATTTTCTCAGTTCGGAGAACTGTTTCGGTTGGGAAGAGGTCCTTAATATCATACTAATAAACGACAATGGGATTCTTACGGTGGAGAACTTTCTCAGGGCAAAGTTGGATACTTTTCAGCCTAGATCTAGCTGCAGAAAAAGGAAAAAAGGAAAAGGCATTCGACACAACTTCAGTCTCGTGGCTCGCTAAATACAGCAATAAAACATGGCCACCGTCGTGGTGGAATGAAAATTGTCCAGTCTGAGGAAGCTAACCAGGGAGGTTTTCAACATCCGATAGAGGCACAAATATTGGCAGGCTGAAGGAGTACAATTCGGCCATCAAGAAACTAGTATTGTTAGAACTTTGAAAGCACTAGCGAATCTGAGGAATTCAGTACGGATGGATGGAATCTTCTGGTGAATCCCTAGAGTTGATGGTTCAGACGCAATTTGTCACTAGTGAGGGGGACTGCGAAACAGAGCTTTGCTTAGGGGGTATCCAGCCCCAGTCGTGTGAGACTATCCAATCGCTAATTACTAAGGATATGATCGGCTGGGTTGTAAACTGTTTCCCCGCATATGAATCACCGGGCCCAAATGGCATAATGCCAATCATGCTACAGAAGCAACAAGAAGGTGTTGTCCTGTAGATTGTCGAGATTTACCGGAGCTGTGCGCGTAGTTTTCAAGCCGTAAGTAGGCGCAGAACTTTCGACCAATCAGCCTCACTTCTTCCGTATTGACGACCTTCGAGCGAGTCCTGCACATTCATTTAAGATTAAGAAGAAAACGCCTTTCTCTAAGTCGCAGCACGCATACCTCACAGGTAACTCCACAAAAACCGCTCTCCATGAGGTAATTAGCACGGTTGACGGTCACTACAGTATAAAGAGTACAATGCCTTTTTGGATATAGAGAGAGCATTCAACAAAGTTTGTACCAAAGCTTTCAAGGAAGCCTTAACTAGTATTGGATTGATGAAAGGAGTGCTTTCCTCAATTATCATTGACATAAGGAATCGAGCGTTGGGAAAGACGTCAAATTGGAGATTTAACGTAGAACTGAGGAAGACGTGCATAGCCATCTATGCCATCAAGAAGACCTTTGCAAGGAAATATAGTCTCCGGTCTAGGATGGTTCTCTGGATGTACACAGCGAAGTATGTCCCATCCTAACATACCGTTCAACTGTGTAGTGGCGGGTGCTGAGTAACTGGGATACAAAAATCGTATATGCAGGTTCTACCGAGGCTTTGCAGGCCTGCTCGACAATTGCTTCCAATGTACTTTCTACACCTTCTCGCCCTAGACATTAAATACTTTGTAGCGTGCAGTGATGTCAGATTACGTGAATCCGGATGTTGGACAGCGAAGCCCTGCCGCCATATTAACATCCTAGACGAATTCTGGGCATTTCCTACGGAATACGGAAACTTTACTGTGGTTTTGGATACACACAGTGTATCTGAGTCGTACTATTTCTAAGAATTGTATTTGAAGTGGAAATGCTACGGATACTGGAAGCCAGTCAATGGCTGGGTCATCATCTGAGCTCCAAGCGTAACATAGCCATTCTGACCCGCAGCCAAGCGGGCAGTAAGGCCTTGTACTCGACGGCGACATCCTCCAGGCTGGGGGGATAGCGCAGAAACGCACTTAATAGTCTTTGCGGCATCCTCAAGGTCACCCTCCTCTGAGTTCCCGGTCACAGAAACCTCGAGGTGAATGAACGGTCTGACGGACTTGGGTTTGGCCGGTCTGCGTCCCACTGGCTGTTACACGCATCGCTAGTGACCGCGGAACTTAGATGGCGAGGGTTCATCACCTGCGCCAAATTGAGGATACAACAAAAGCCGATCTCAAGAGCTCTTTTGCCAAAAGCGTCCAAATGTAAACAAGATTACGGCGCACGAGACCCTGGCGTATAGGGGACCATGTCGCCATTTTCGGCGTACCTTACAAATCACATTGCCGAAGCTGCGGAGAAGAGAGAAAATCCATCAGGGAGGAGAGAAAAACCATCAGGGAAGAGAGAAAATCCCTCAGGGATTGCCCTATTCTAGCTAGAGCCAGGCTATGGACACTAGGTAAACCATTCTTCGAGGAAGCCAGAGCGATCTCCAGCTGCAGAAGATCTGAGCTGGCTGACTCTGCCCCTTGCTCTTACCACTGCAATCATGGTCTTTGGAGTTTGTGACATCAAAACGGCGCACGACGGCGCTATTCGGGTTCTTCGTACCAGCCACTGATACCTCTCACAAGAGATTGAATTTTAACATTACGACCATCACCTCTTCCTTAAACATTTAATTTGAGCAAATTTCCAACTAAATTAAACCCATTATGTAAGGAATTGTATTTTTCCAATGTAGTACCATGGCAGCAAGCAGACAAAATTCTCAGAAAGCATACTGAGAAGTCTACATTGTGTTTCTTGTGAAATTAATTATCCTTATTTGAGATTATAAGGAATCCAATTATAAACAGCCATCAAATATTTATTTGGTGTTTATTTTTATGAATTGGTCACGTTTTAGCCTTCTTTTCTTCTCCCTTTTGAGTGCCTTCTAAGAACACATGTATCCCAATGTGCTCTTGAAATTTTGGTCACCTTTGCTTACAATTCATTTATAGATTGTAACGTATCTACTGTGTTATAAAATAACTCCCTCCTAATTTTGAAGAGTATTTACTTCGTGTCAATTTCTTTGAAAAGGCTTGCCAGAAAGATTGTTGAGTTAATCTTCTATTTAACGAAAATTTTGCATTTTTTTCCAACATCTTCGCGCTAAACTGAGCGTTAATTCAATTGGATAACAATTACATGGTATGGTCACCATCGTTTATCCGTCATCCTTATTTTAAATTCAATTTCCGAGTATAAGTTGGTATAACTAAAAAAATGTTAATAAAATTCGCTGAAAATTTAACCTTACCACTTATAGTGTCACAGTTTGGTGAACTCGATGGAATAGCGTGACGTGATGATTCAGAATTTTCACAAAAGTTGAAACTAGAAGTAAAACGAAACATTTACCACCTTACAAAGGTTGTCCACGAACAAGGAACATACTTAAAATAATTAAGCGTATTGTTAACATCAGCGAGCTGTTGATTGTCAGACGTAGGAAAATTCTGTAAACAACAAATCCCCTGTATGCCCTCCATGACCTGCTGGAATTGAAAGAATTTACCTCTGTTCGTCCTAATCCTCTTTGCATTATCAGCAAAACGAAAACACTTTTGAAACAACGTTGGAACAAATATTGTAGAAAATATGAAACAATACCATATCAAATAGATAACTGAAATTTTTCACCAGACTATTATGAAATGCGATGGGAATTTTTTGTTTTCGTAGTTTTTGACATTGCGCTCGGGGATAACTTAGTGAAAATAGTTTCGCAAGGAAGTCTCAAAATTTGTAAGCTTTTCGCTGGTTGAAACCCTCCACTTCTAGGCCCATGAACCATCATAAACGGCGTAACAACCGGTATCCGGTCTAGGCCTGCCTTAATAAGCTCTAGACATCCCAGTTTTGCGCCGAGGACCACCAATTCGATTTCCCTAAAAGCTGTCTGGCGTCCTGGCCTACGCCACCGATCCATCTTAGGCAGGGTCTGCCTCGTCTTCTTTTTCTACTATAGATATTGCCCCTATAGACTTTCCGGGCTGGATCATCCTCATACATACGGATTAAGTGACCCGTCCACCGTTACCTATTGAGCCGGATTTTATCCAAAACTTGACGGTCATGGTATCGCTCATAGATTTCGTTGTTATGTAGCCTACGGAATCGTCCATCCTCATGTAAGGGGCCAAAAATTCTTCGGAGAATTCTTCTCTCGAACGCGGCCCAGAGTTCGCAATTTTTCTTACTAAGAATCCAAGTCTGCGAGGAATACATAAGGACTGGCAAGATCATTGTCTTGTATAGTAAGGGCTTTGACCCTATGGTGAGACGTTTCGAGCAGAACAGTTTTTGAAGGCTGAAATAGGCTTTGTTGGTTGCCAACAACCGTGCGCGGATTTCATTATCGTAGCTGTTATCGATTGTGATTTTCGACCCCAGATAGGAGAAATTATCAACGGTCTCACAGTTGTAGTCTTCTATCTTTATTCTTCTCGTTTGACCAATTCGGTTTGATGTTGTTGGTTGGTTGGTTTTTGGTGCTGACGGTGCCACCATATATTTCGTCTTGCCTTCATTGATGTGCAGCCCAAGATCTCGCGCTGATAGCCGCCTTCTCGATCTGGATGAAGGAAGTTTGTACGTCTCGGGTGGTTCTTCCCATGATGTCGATATCGTCAGCATAGAACAGTAGTTGGATGGACTTAAAGAGGATCATACCCCTCGCATTTGGATCGAGAATGATCCAGGTGCATTTATCTGATCTCGCACATTGGTCAGGGTCAGCTTAGTTAGTCTTATTAATTTTGTCGAGATACCGAATTCTCTCATGGCCGTGTACAGTTTCACCCTCGCTATGCTATCATAGGCGGCGTTAAAGTCGATGAAATGTCCATATTCCACCAGTTATTCCAACGCTTGCCTTAGATGATGTTCTGGGCGTATAGGGCTACCCGACCTAGCAAGATAGTGGCTGGATGAGGATCGTTGTGTGTATGAGCTTCATCCTGTTGACTTGTTGGTAAAACTTGCGCGCCTAGTGCGGTTGCTCCCTGTACTTGTCTAGTTCACAAACCTGCTGGTTTTGCCAGGCTTCCTTCTTCCGTTTGTGAAGTCGCTCCTCCACTCGACGGAGTTCGTGATAAGTCTCCGCGCTTGCCCGCGTTCTTTGAGAATGCAACATTACTCGATTTGCAGCATTTTTCCGTTGTTTCCGTTCTGTTGTTAGCTTACATTCATCATCGAACCAGCGGTTTCGACTCCTTTTGCGGCTGGGGTCAAGTATACCAACGGGATAGTGATCCGAGTCTATATTGCCCCTCCCCCACATGTTCAGACATTTATCAAGGCTGAGAGGTGGCGGCGTTCGATCAGCACGTGGTCAATTTGATTGAAAAATGGTCACGTTTGTTTGTGGACCGCTTTGCGCGCAAACCAGGTATTTCCAACAACCGTTTTGTATGACACTGTTAATCGAATAATCCGCAGTCCGTTATCAGTGGTATCCCTATGTAAGCTATGGGAGCCAACGTATCGCCTGAATACGGGCTCCTTCCCTACTTGGCTGTTAAAATCCTCAAGTATGATTTTGATATTATACTCGGGACAGGCTTCGAGGGTTCGCTCAATTGCCTCGTAGAAGGTATCCTTCTCCGACTCTGCAGTCTCCTCTGTAGGGACGTGAACGTTAATGAGGCTTATATTTCTAAATTTGCCTTGCAAGCATAGAGTGCATAGCCTTTCGCCTATGTTTTCAAAGCCGATAACAGCAGGTTTAATTTTTTGGTTGACTAGGAAACCTACCCCGAGCACATGGTTAACTGGATGGTTGCTATAATATATGGCGTAGTGATTCTCCTCTAGGAAACCGGTCCCTCGGTTATTCATTTTTCTAAGCAGTTGCGAAATTCACAATGGATGTATCTAAAGCATCTGTGGACTCTTACCAAGGTTTTCAAAGGATCCTATATCCGATCTCGTCCTAAAGATAAGTATTTAGGTTGTCACCTTGCAAGCCACATTGGACGAACTGCTCAGGCAAAGAGAAGATCCGTTTTTACACGGACCAGTGCCATTCTGTGGAATCAAAAGTGGGTCCCTGGCTACTATGCCGAAAACAAAGAGGTGCGGCTGAGATCCCTGTGCTCGGCGAACTTACCAGGAAAAGAACGGACGCTCATTCTATTTCTCAGGTTAACTATTAGTGGTTTCTCCAAACTTCGAATTTTGGTCTGCGCCCTGTCAGTTGAGGCTTAAGAATACACTCAAAGTATTTCCTGGTTTTTGTAAGAGGCGACTAAAAGGTATAGAAATTTGTGGACTAGCTATGTACAAGTATTGAAACTTTATTGTTACCGAAACGTCAACAACGCCTCATATAAGGACTGATCTCATACCGAAAATTTTGGTTATCGAAAGCGAACTATGACTGATTGCTGGAATATGAGCACGATCTTCGACAACGGTAGAGAGGGTCCTCGAAATGCCCGCTTTCTCAAACTTGAGCGGGAATTCCAATTATCTAAGCTGACTTTCGGGGCCTAAGCGAAATAAAATGGTGGGGTCCTGGAGAGTAATTCTCTCTCTTTTGACACATTAATGGAAAAGTGCTTTTCCGCTCTGGAAAGCTAAGTGGTAGCAGACGCGAATCCGTTGTCGTGTTGATTCTGACGGCAACGCAAAACACGCTCTTTTCACCTGGGAGCCGGCCTGATGTAGTGGAGAAGGATATTTTCTACGAGCAATTATACACTGTTCCTTCCTAAAGGTGACATTGTGATCGTGTTGGGGGATCTGAATGCCAAGGTGAGGTCTGACAATACCTTGTTCGAATATGTGATGCTGAAACATGATCTTGGCGGTCGCAATGGGAATGATGGAAGGATCCTGGATTTCCGAAAAAAACTGAAAATAAAAATCACAAATCTGCCTCTATTCGATGTCCAGGCTTCAAAGTATTTTCATTACCGATAGTAATAATAGTGAGTTACTATATTTAGTATAATATATTACTATGTTTTTGGGAGATTGAGTGGAAATCCCCAAGGGTGGTCAAAATTGCACTATTACTAACAAAGTTATAGTGACTCAAAGTTGTCTCTTCCGTGAAAATTTACTGAGACGTCTGACATGTTAAATGCACATACAAATGGAATAGTTCTATCTTCAATTTGAAATTTAAATTAAATTAAATTAAACTTTATCAATAATATAAAAGATATTTGTATTTACTTAATTAATACAATATAATTTAAAATTTTATTTCAACTAGGTTACTTTTGATTTGTTATCTAAGTTACTTTTTCCCCGAACAATTTTGAAAAATTTGACTTGGCTGTTTTTGACGGGAATGAGCGGCGTGCCGCCTAGGGGTGGCCTACGCCCCCCCCCCCCATCATAAGACTTAGGGGCACTCAGAACGGCCGTGCGGTCGGTAACGACGAAGATTTAAACCTCAAAGGAGCCAAAGTAAGAATAGCCAACCTTGAAACAAGAAATGGCGAGCTGGCGAAGACACTCGAAGATTTTACAAATCAAGTGTCAATATTGATAAAGAAAACTGGAAAGTTTACGGAGCAGCTAACGGCTGGGGAGGTGGGCCCGCCGTCTCGAAAGGTAGCCAGGAAAAAGTGAAACTTTCTTCGAATACCTCTGCAGCCATGGAGGAGTCGGGCTGCTTTGAAGGCGAACAAGTTTTCGGCAGCGAATCTGCCCCTATGGAGGACATAGAAAAATATCAAGCTAACGGTACGAGAGAAAGTGACAATGATGGCGGTGGAAATGTCGCAGAGGAGGGTGCTAACCAGGCTGGTTCCAGTAGTGACAAGTGCGGCAATGATAGCCTTGAAGAGAGAAAACCAGGTGAGTTTTTGCTTTATGTATAAAAAAATTAAAAAAGAAAAAGAAAAATGAGAAAAATGACCACTGATGGAAAGAATAACACAAGTAGGACTGAAAATTTAAAAAATGTTGCGATAGTAGCACCCAAAATAAAGAAAAGGGGGAAAGGATGCCCCCCATTAATGTATATGAATTAGATGGTAGAGATTTTACTTTTCTACTTAATGGGAGCTCGGGATTCTCGAATTTTATTATCAAAACGACGGGGGCCGAGAGAGTCCTAATCCAATATAAAAAAATAGTGGATTATAAGAAAGCACGGGAGGGTCTCGAGCGAGTGAAGGCTTCTCACTTCAGCTACATCCCAAATGAAAGAAGGTGAAAATCTTGGGCTTCGATGCGAAGAAAGGGCCCGATGAGGTGCTTAAAATGCTCCAGGAGACGGGAACTGAGTGTCATGTTTTAGTACGAGCAGATCTGTTTTCGAAAAACGAATTCTGCCGCACTTCCTCCTGCAGATAAGCCCAGATAGTGAACTGTCAAACGACCTTGCGATGTGTAAATTACGGGAAAGGCCATGCTGCAGCCCAATGTTCGTTGACTGAAGCAGAGGGGAAGGAAAAAACTTCTGGGTTAACGGCGAAACCGGCTTCGTACCGTTGATGTCCTACATACCGCAATGCTAAGGTCACAAGGCAGCAGGCGCCAAGGCAGGCCCAAAGACGAAGGTGTCAGCGGCGTTGAACGGTACCGCCGCTTCGGCACCAACTGTCCCGGGGATCCCGTTTGCAGAAGTAGTACGACAGGGGGTAGCTAGAAAGCCCCAACAAGATGCAAGTGGGGTTGATGAATACCATCCTCAATTAAATAATGCAGCATACGTTATACGTACACAATACAAAAATAAACAATATAACAGAATATTTACACAAACAGCATGCCGCCCCACCGAAGAGTGGAGCTCCTTGATTTCCCTGCCAGGTAACAGCTTGTCTTGATTTCAGAAACCCACCTCTGTCCGGAACATTCCATTATATTCAAAGATTTTGAATTCGTCAGAAACTATAGAGGAAATCGTGTTGGGGGAGGTGGTACCGGAGTACTTGTGGGTCGCCATTATCGTTCCAGGCATATTAATAGGCCTGAATTTGAAACCTTTGAATGTATGGAAGTCTTTTGTATTTTGTTTTTACTGCCCAGAATACGGAACTTATACATTCTCTCAGTCTATGCAGTGGGAACCAATCGAGTTAAGTTCAAGGAGGAGCTTCATTCTCTCTATACTATACTCGAACTGAACACGCTGCATAGTTATTATACAATATTATAGCTGGCGATTTGAACGCTCAGCATCCCTTGCGGCTGAAGGCCACAAACAATCCCAGAGCAGCATTCCTCAAATCTTGGTAGAGCAATACCAGATAGAGTATAAATGCGAATTATACGGGTCAGGTAGTCCAACTTGGCCCAGGGCAAATTCCTATCTGGATTTTTGCATTGCTGAAGCGCGCCAGAACTTTAATTTTAAGAATCCTCAACGGAAACTACAGACTCTTCCTTACAATGGCGACCATAACGCTATTCTTATTGATGGGCGAAGAGTTCTCTGTCGATGACCAGTGGCGTCCACTTTATACAAACAGATTGGAAGTAATTCCAAGAGAGGTTTATTCGGTGATATCGAGAGGAATGCCCACCTCTTGATGGGGAAACAATAGTACAATTGCGCTAGGTGACAGGAACCTGAGCAACGAGAAAATGCTTCATTACCTTCTCAAGCTGGGGAACGTGACGCTGGATACAATTGAACAAGTTGTCCCTAAGATTAAACCTCGCAATAATATAGAAGGATATAAAACTGCAGCCGTAAAACGCTTGAAAAAAGTGAAAGGCCTTCTGCTCACTCGCGTCAACAAAATCTATCGGAGATATGGGGACTATCAGCATCCCATATTGGTTGAGTTCAAATCACTTCTAAAGACCGCGTGGAATCTTATCCGTCAACATTACGTAAATGAAGTAAACTCCCAATGGCGGGAGAAGTTAAAGGGCATTTCACCAAGCGATCCAGATTCCATGTTTACTAAGATAAATACGTTATTCCGGAAGAAGTCACTAGTAACTGTACCGAGAATTAAAATCGGTGGCGGCGAGATACAACACCTTATTCACTCAGGTATAGACTCCAATAGTGTAACTGCTGATGCGCAAGGCAATCGTGATGGATGATGGTCTGAAATTCGAACTTATAGGGGAGCACTTTGAATCGGAAATTGTATTATAGAACGAGATGTGCACAATTTCAAATATAGCCTGAACGGCACCACAGTTTTCCAATTTAGCTTTGCGTTGCAGGCTGATCTCATACCGTGTGATAATCTGTTTGATTAACATACTTTGTCTCATGTGCAGAGTTGACTTCCATATTTAGAAGAGTAAACAATAAGAGATCATCCGATGTAGATGGGATTCCCAATGTGGTCCTCAGGCATTTACCAGACATTGCCATTCGTAATTATTGCATTTTGTTCAATAATTTATTGAACAATTCCTTCTTTCCAGGATAATGGAAGAAAGCCCGAGTATTCCCGTTTTTGAAGAGAGGGAAGGATTCATTCAGTTCTAAAAACTACCGCCCAATCAGTTTGCTCCCTAACATCTGCAAGGTGTTTGAGGTTTTGGTACTGAAAGCCTTGAACGGGCATATCAAGAGGAAGGAATTATTGTCGAATGCACAATTCGGATTTCGCTCTGGACATTCGACAACACATGCAATAACGAAGGTAACGTCTGATATTTGCTGACGAATTAAGAATGGTGAGTGCTTAGGCGCTTTCCTTATAGACATGAAGAAGGCCGTCTGGTTAGATAGGTTGATTTTCAGGCTCCTGAAGAACGAATTTCTCAGCCACCTCGTAGTGATGATGTGTAGTATGCTGTATGGCAAGTGCTTTGTCATTTCGGACGGAAGTCTCACCACTATGTTAGTAGAGAATTTCATGTTCTGAATGGATTACAGCAAGGAACAGTGACTGCGCCTACACTATTCTCAGTATTTACCGGCGAAGTACTCAACTTGTTCGAGTTTAATAAATCTCCTAAAAGGTCGTTGGTTGCCTTTGCTGACGATCTGATAGCCTATACGCCACACAAGAGGGTAACTGAGGTGCAAGTTGAGCTTCAGAAGATCTTCTATGACATTAAGTTCTTTACGAATAGCTGGCGAATGTAAATCAATGCGCAAAAGTGTGAAACAATTCTGTTTCGAAATTCCTTGACGTACACCAGCAGGAATTTGAAAAGGAATTGGAAAGATTTCCACGTCGTGAACGAGGATATTTTTGAGTGCATTCTTCATTCCGGTACCTGAGTGAGCGACTCCAATTTAACGAGCTCGTTAAAATCGCGCTAGAAAGCGCTCGCAAGGCATTCGTGTCTGTTCAAAGACTTATTTGCTGTCTTACTTTGTTTAGACCGGTGCTCACCTACGGGTGTCTTTTTGGTTTAATTTGAGTGCAAGCCAAATGGAGAAAATAAGGATCTTTGAGAGGAGATATCTGCGTGTTCGTACGATGCTTAATAGGACTGCTTCGACAAATTATGAACATTATATAGCTGCTGCTGTGCCGAGAATCGACACAGTTATCGTCAGATTAATTCAGAATCAGATAGCGATCCGTTTCGCATGGCAAAAACCCATAGGTTTTGCATCCAAATGATAAGTATTTCGAGAAAACTCCCACGACAGGCTTCATTCCTCCCGAAGCGTTCGTGTATCTTGACAGGAATGGTATAATTTTTGATGCTGCGGTGATCCGGTTATGTATCTTATACATAGGCGGGTCACGGATAAACGGATAGAATACCCCCGGAACTTGACTGTGGGGGCTCCGGAATTCGACTAGATATACTTCAGAGCTAGAGCAATTGATATTAAGCGGGGTGAAAAGGAGAAATCCTGGTGCTGGTGGTTGCGGCTGTCATTTGTGGCTTGGTGTGACTTTGTAAATATGTACATATTGAAGGGGTGCTGCTTTTGCCTCCAGTTGCACCATATGCAAACATTTTATTATTATTCATTGTCTTTTTGTCAATATTACAATTATTGAATTATTTTTTTCTCCCTATGGATATTGTTATTGTAAAGAAAGAAAAAAAAAATAAAGGGAAAACAAAAATAAAATAATTAAAAAAATTAAAAAAACAAATACCAATTTTTAACCAAAAAAGTAAATAAAAAAAAAATAAAATAGAAAAGCCAAAATAAAAATTACTTTTCTTTTTTAATTTAAATTTTCTGTTGTTTTATTAACCTTAAGAGCAAATATAATAATTTTATAATAGCTCTAAATAGCGTCTAAATTAGTTTTTTTCAGTTTACTTTAAAAACATTTTTGAATTAGTTTTGAATAAATTACCGATTAGATTAAGTGAATGGTTTTAATTATGATAATTTTAAGAACAATAATTTAAGTTAGTAGTTAAGCTTAGTTAGTTAGTGTTATCTTTTCAAACGATTAAACACTTATTATCACTTTCATATTTCTTTATTTGCCACTAGGGCCAAGTGAATTTTGTCATTTTTTTACTATTTCCCGACAACTTATTGTATAACTAGATTTTTGTTTCTAACTGTTTCTCTTCTCTGTCTGTAAACCGTTATCAAAAAATAGAGCCCATAGTGGCCATTAGATTTAAGTTATTTTTGTTAATTTAAAAGATTGTTGTTCATTTTTCCAATCTATATATTATTGTTACCTATTTCTTGAAAATAAAATGATTTTAAAACACACTCATGAAATATATAGACAATACAACCGCATATCGGAGGCATCAAGCTTCCGGTTTTCGACTTGTTTAATGAGCAAGTAAAATCTATAATGTTCTAACGAATCCTTAAACGGTTCTTTGAGTTTCCTTTAGGCTCTCAAATATACGCAATAGTTGCAAAAGTATTTTGTCTCCTTAAGCATTTATGGATGGCGCGAAATTATTTTGTCGGAACGTTTAATGGTTCGTTTTGGTATTTCCCAGCCACTTCGCAACGAATTTTGGCTTCTTCCTTTATAGACCGTAGATAAAAAATGCAATATCTCATCAGTATTGTATTATGGAAACCCCCTTGAAGGCAAGCAATTCTTACTTATTCATTTCCTCAAAAGAGGAGTATTTGCAAAGTATGCAAATGATTATTCTTGCAGAATCCGAAAACAATTTCCATAGACGATAATATGTCCTACAATAACAAAACCCCCTAAGAAGAAAATCGTTCCGAATCCATGATGAGCTAAAAAGGAAGAAAAACAAATCCCAACAAGCTCTTGTGTGCCTGTATAATCTTAACACATTCAAATGAAAGCCATAGCAAATAGGCATGTATAGTTTTCAACAGCTCTTAAAAATTATAAGTCCCATCTAAGCTAAAGCATTTCACCAAACCCAAGGTCACATCCCAGATGGGTAGATAGCTAGAAGGAAAATCAATAATAATAATCTGTGCAGAGCAGGCAAAGAAAATTCGTTCGTCGAAATTCTGCCCGTGTCCTTTTTTGGGAAAGGATAAATTCTCCAGGAACTATTTGCTGAAGTTTTGGAATAAATACGACGGAAACAAAGCAAAATCCTGGGCATTTTATTAGCGTCCTGAAATAAGAAATTATTGACCATAAACGTACTACAGCAACACAAGTCCTTTTCCGACTGTTATATATTTATAAGGGTAGTGAATGCCCTAATTTCAAAACGGTCCAATCCCGATATAGAGAGTTGCCCGTGGCAGGACCTGTCCTATAAATATGCCTGGCAAAAACAAATTTTCCCCTTGCATCGCTTTCTCCCTTCCCCAACTGAAAGGTTCTGCTCGAAATCGATTCGTTGCACTTTAAATATGTGTCGAGTGGTTTGAGGGGGTGGTGAATATTCATACATATACAACCACATCAAAGGATATTTCTAAATCCGAAATTGGTGTGTTGGTTACCGTTGAGCTACACATACTCAGTGTTTATAATCTCGGCTCCTTCCCATCATCCTTGTGTAGATATTTTGATATTTAAAACAAATGGCGCATGCTCAGTTTATGCTACACCGGCTGGGCAAAGGAAGGGGTGTCCCCTCGATTCAGTAAGCTTCCGAATAGTGTACTACCACAAGAGCCCCATTTTACTTCAGCTTTCTGAGTTCCAACGTTAAGATATAGTAGTAACATCTGGGAGCCTTGAAACGCACGCATGCTACTCGGAAGCAGGGCCTGAATGTGGTGTTGTGGCGCTATGTGTACCTAACGAGACTGTTGTATGTAATTTCCATTGATTGCAGCAAAGCACTGCTTTTATTACATGTGTTCCAGTTTCTCGAATTGTTATGTATCTGGTGGGGAGCAGATATCAATTTTAGATTCAATTCAGAAAATTAGGATTGTACGGCATATTGAGATTTACTGAAATTTTAATTGGGTTTGTTACAGACGAATGGCTTTGGGAGGAAAGATTTGAAAATGTATTTATTTCCTAATTTGTACTTAAATATACTTATTATATATTTAAGGGGGGAGAGGGGAGTGGTTCTGTGAATAATGATTTCAGGCCTGAATTATTTATAATGTATAAGTCGTAATTGATTTACGAATTAACTGTAAGCGCTTTACAAATATTTCCTGCCTATCAGAAGCTACTTGTGGGCAAATGTCCTTCAAATAATTTACTCTTGACTATGTAAGTATATTGGCTGGTTTATTATTTGAAACAATCTTCTGAGATGTTTTTATCTTTGGCGAACTGGAATAAGGAAGTTTTCAAGTTCATGTATATTAGTTATGCTAACCAAGATACCTTTATTTCCAGGGAGGCGAGGGTTTCAGCTGTACCGTAAAGGGCAAGCGTGAATCCATTTGAAAAGATTTTTTCCTTTTCCGACATAGCATGCAGTGACAGTAGAGAACACAGTCTAAGACGTTGGTATCGGTAGGACTAAGTAAACCAAGGGTGCAGATGTAATGTCAAGAATGCAAGGTTGACCTATTATAACGTTGTTAATAATAGCAGGATTTCTACCAAACTTTTTATATTTTGTTTTGTTTATTTTGTGTAAAACCAAATCTTACTAATTTTGATTCAATGTAAGTCGCAACCAATTTAATCAGAAATGGCTGAATCCGTTCTCAAGAAATTTAGTGAGAATATGTGATGTAAGAATCTCTTTATGCTATGGGGGTTTTCTAATATTTTTAATAAGGTTTTGTTTGCAAAACAAAACCTTATTAAAATCGGTTCAATGTCTGTCTGTCTGTCTGTGCGCCTGTCAGTCTGCCACAGGCACGTTTCTCAGAAACGGCTATACCGATTGACACGAAATTTGGTGAGAACGTGGGACCTGTGGACCCCCAGACATGCAGTGAGTGATATTCTCCTACGTTGAGATTTAGGGGGGGGGGGTCTCCATACATGTAAAAGGGGAGGTGTAAAATTTGTTTCCCAAATATAGTCGCGTGAGGTATCAAATGAACGGTCTTAATTAGTACTTTTCGAAACCGGTCTTAGCTTTGAGATTTGTTAAAAAGGTGGGGAGTGGGAGGGATGGAAAGAGTGATAATTTCTTTAACAGACCCATTCTCAGAAACTGCCCAACCGAAAAATCTGAAAAAATAATGAAGCTGCCTCTATATGGTGCTCAGGTCTCAAAATACTCTCCATATCGATATCTGTTCAAATTAAGTTAATAATAGTAGGTTACCATATTTTTGGGAAAATTGAGTAAAACCCGCCTTAAGTTTATCTCAGATTTATAAAAGTTTGGTAGTAGTATAAAATATAATATGAAGCATATTATCTCCAAGTTAACAAGTAACAAAGTTACAGTAGCTTAAAGTTGTCTTTACCGTGTAAATTTACAACCCGAAGTACTAAATCTGATATGCTAAATGCATATTCTTAACGGGCTACGTACAAATGGGATAGTTCTACACACAAATATACTCACACAAGAAGCAAACAAAACCTTTCATACCTGAAGCGCCCAGCTTGCGGCTTCCCGACTAGTTTCTTTTATACATATTTTAAAGTTAGAATATGTTGGGGGTATATTGCGAAAATCGAAATTCAAAATGTTTACCAAGTTACGGCACATGGAACAGCACAGGCCATGTTGACGTGCATACAATACGAAAACTTTGAACGTGTTTTTCTCGAAACCAAATTTTTTCAATTGTAATTGAAATTCTGTTTAACAAATCGGGCTGACATTTTTACACATTATCTGTTCAAATAAAGTTAACCCTAGAAAAGGAATCACGTTAAAATTATGCTGGGAGAATTTCCCCCAACGTTCACAAAGTAATATCCTGCCTCGGTAATGTTACCGTAACCAGGATTAGAATGTATTTTTTTGAGGATCGCTAAAAGTTTGTTATCAACATTTTTCAGTTTAACCTAATGAAAAAATCTTGTTTTCTATTAAAAAAATTAATATATTTAAACTCAACTGATATGAAACCAAAAAATGATTGAGAATCTGTTATTAAAACATTATATTTATAAGTTATAAGTTACGCTAACTGCCTAAAAGTATAGAGATTATCTCAGACTAACGGACGATGAGGCCACAAAGCTATCATTGAAAATTAAGGTAGTTTTTGAGGAGCTCAAAATCTGGTTTGAGTGAAATTCACCCAGTGTAACTAAATAGGGTTAATAATGGTATATAGGTATAGTAACTTTAAAAACTTACCAAAAACCACCTTAAATTCATTTTAAAAGTGCGAAATTTGGTACGAATAATAATAGATAACACAGGACATAATAATAAAAAAAAATTTCCTTTAGGCACTCGCGCTTCCGCTGTTTCCGTTTTCCTTCTTCCTTTTTCATTGAATAATTCCTGCTGTATTTTTACGATTACAGGGGAAACTGCAGGCTAGTTTCCCTTCGATCGTAGCATCTCCACAACTATATACTCCGGGCTCACGTTCTAGCCCAGTGCTTCGTTCAAATTCCTCATCACCATTGCCAACTTTTTGCGAACCTTATGTTAAGCAATGGAACATTATATGCTCTGATTCCATCAGATTTGGTACATTTCGGTAAATTATCCAACCTAAACCGATACAGGTACTGTCAGTAGTACCCACCGTTCCCCGTCAGAAACTAGGTGATGTAATAGTTGATCTCCGCATGTTTCTGCTTAATCCAACCCTAATGGGAATGGGCCTGTACCTTTTGGAGATTCGTCCTACCTGCAATGCAAGAGTTCGGACGACTCTAACCTTGCCGCATTCCTGAGTTTTGCGTGCCCCTGTATATGCCTTTTTCCTTCATCAGAATATTGACCATGGGGGACCATGCGGCCACAACCAGCACTACTTTATCTGATGTGGTTTGAAACGCGCTGCACGTCACCAGAGGCATCAGCCGGTAAACTAAATGCACCAGCTTCCCCACACAGATGGTGAAGTAAAATGGATCGTACCACTCCGGCTAAAAGCAACCTCCTACAGTGTTTCGGCCCAATATTCACAATATATTTGCAAGTGCTGCGGTGGCAGTACCAACCTTTTGGCATGCATAATATAAGTGTTCCTTAAAGCTCAGATTCGCATCAATCATCGGTCCCAAGTTTTTGATAGCCGGCTTTGAGACGCCCGTATATCTACCGACTTCCATCCTCACAGTGCTCTTCTTTCATTGTTATGACCTCCCTTTCTTCATCTCCAA
This sequence comes from Hermetia illucens, assembly GCF_905115235.1. NCBI lineage: Eukaryota > Metazoa > Arthropoda > Insecta > Diptera > Stratiomyidae > Hermetia > Hermetia illucens. The sequence goes on from NC_051853.1 coordinate 65,642,429, forward strand.
ATGTAAGCCCGGTTCTTTCTTACTAAGTCTTTACCGCTCTTACTACTGGGATGTAAGAACTACAGCCAGGTCATCCGTAGACTCGCAAATCGTAGTTTCGTCGGGGGCGGGAAGAGTAAACACCGCATTATACATGACTTTCCACATCAGGTGACTCACTACCGATATGTGCGGAACCGCTGCTGTGACGATGCATCCATTGGGGCCTTCATCCGTCCTGTACCAGAGAGGCCTTTCGCGAAATAATTTTCTATCAGACTCACTAGATAGCCGAAAACACTACGTCAGCCCCTTAATCTGGTTCTAATTGGCGAAGTTGAATGCATCCATCGTAGAGTGGGCGCGCCGAAAACGATACTGGCGCCCCGACAAGCCATTGCTACTTTCAAGGATGGGTAGCAGTCTGTTGCGGACAACTCTCCCCATCGTCTTTCTCATTGTATCTAACTGGCAGATCGGGCGATATGTTACTGAATCTCTAGGGGGCTTCTTGGGTTTGGGAAGCAACATCAATTTTTGCTTTTTCCACAGAACAGAAAATATTTATTCTTCTAGGCGTGCCTTCAAATTGTTAGCAGAAAAGTCAGACCTAGTCTTCACTGTCAGCTTCAAAGCTGCGTTATGGATGCCATCCAAACCTGGGGCCTTGTTGTCACTGATCCTACCATATATTTCTCGCAACTTCTCCTTAGTTACTAGTGGTATTACACGCTCGTTGAGCTGGACTACCACTTGTTGCATTTCCCCGTTCTGTTGGTTAGGAAACAGAGTGACAACAATCTCTTTCGGGAGGCGTGGGCAGGTTACCTGAGGCGATCTTCGCTACCTTTCCATTACCACTCTTTAAGATGGTAGCATTGTATGCTTCTGTCATCTATCAGGTGATTTGCATGACTTTCTTTCCAGCCGTACTATCCAGGGATATGTCGTATTTGTGGCAAACAACCGGGTATTTTGCGAGAGCTCTTTTTCGAACTCGATTCGCTCTTGATTTTCATGCATTGGATTAGTCTATATGTATATGTATGTGCGCGTCAGTAAGAGGTAATGTGCAAAATTTGTTTGTTTGCCATGAACGTAATATTTATATTTTTTATATAGGTATGCACGAATGAGTAATCGTACATTGAAAATTCACCATATACCAAAAACACAAACTCTTTCGTAACTCAAGTGTCCAGCTTACGGCTTTTCGACTTGTTGATTTTAGTAGAATGAGCATTGGAGAACAATTTATTCTCGAAATACGGTATTCACTTGAATTAAGTAAGTCAAAAAAGGGAAACCACCTCTTTCCCCCAGGTATGCCCATTTTTAAGAAAAGTCGTGTGAAAGGCTAATAGACAGGCAGACACGCAGGGAACTATTAGTGTGCACTATAATTAATTGTGGAATACCACGGTCAAGCTGAAACCTACTACCCCAACGAACAGTACCACTGGAGACTCAAATGGCACTTAAACGTATTAACATCAACTTGCCGCCCAACATAGTGCGAGAAAAAGATGTGGATCCTCTAGGAAGTCAGCAGGCACCTAAGAGGAAAAAAATCATACGAGCAGTTTCGAAAATGGAGCTGAAGCATAAAACCGAGAACTACATCCCCTAAGCTTTTGCGCCGTAGCAAAGGAGGGAGTTTACTCAGAGGCAAGGACAATCCTTCATATGCGGAGAAAAAGTTCAAAGCTGACCTCGATCTAAAATATCTAAGCGGAAATGTCAGCAAGTTCCGAGGGACCCAGAAGGGCGACCTCATGTTGGAGCTGAAAAAATCCAACTTGAACAAAACTGACGCCTTTCGTACCTACGTTAAGAACTCACTTCGGGAGAATGTCATAGTACAGGCCCAAAAACATGAGGTCTATATACAGTGCAAGGATCTCGACGAAGTGACATCCAAAGGAGAAATTTGCATTACCTTGAAGGAACGATTTAAGTTGGAGGAAGTTGCCGAGGTGTCTGTTGTAACTTTGTGAAAAACCTATGGAAGTACTCAAAAGGCTGCGACAATACGACTACGAGAGGCAGCTCATAAAGTTTTCACCGCTAGAAAGGTTCGATTCGGACAGGTTGTCTGCCGAGGGAGAGCAGATTCAATAAAAAAGTGTTTCAAGTGCTTCATGTTTGGACACTTTGCGGAAACACACCGGCGGCATTGACCGATCCTGTCGGTGCAGAAGGAATGGGAGAAAGACAATATTGCCAAAGAGTGCAATAAGGACCGCAAATGTCTAATGATTATAATTATTATTATTAGAGAACACTGGATGCAGTTGCAGAACCAAAGATAGGAGCAACTTTAGTGGATAAAAATCTCACACACTGGCATATCCAGTGTCTGTTGAAGATTTTCACCTCCTTAATAAAACAGACAGGAAGGCGGTGAGATTGTGTAAAATACTTAAGACATTATTCAAATTAGGTCCGCCAATGTAGCTGATGATCTTAGTCGATTTTATGCTGCGAGTTAGATGATGGCGATGGTGATGGGGAGGGTAGTAAAGCGTGCGAGTAGACTTTTTGAAAGACAAGAAGGAGGTAATAAAAATCAAACCTATCAATATCCGGGCTGGGGAGGAAATCGATGGTTAAATACTGTGGGGGTTGTTGATCGATACTAGATTGAGTTTCAGATAGTGCTTGGGTTATGCTTGGGGACCAGGTTTTGGATGATACGTACTAACGCGAACCGAGATAAAATTTAACTGGGTTATGAGTGTGCTGTAAATTTTGGACAACGTCGGGTGAGGCAGCTTACGCTATCGCGGGATTAATCACTACATATTTTTCTATCGAATAGGGATGACAATTTTTAGAAGAGAAGATGTGTGTGTGGGTGTGCAAGCCGAAATGATGAGTTGAGATGGTCACAAATATATCTATGTGTGCATTGTGAGGGACTACCCCCATTTAGAAACTTAATTATTTGTACATATGTACATATATGCGTATTACGCAAGTAACGATTATTTATATGCACGTACTCTGTGAGCCGATTGAACAACCACCTGTTTGCTCCAGACACAAACATTTGTTTGTCTGTTGTCTGATGTTTGAAGCTGGCTCAGACATTTGTCAGACAGAATATCTGAAACAGACATTTGTAGATACGAATGCGTTTATATTCACTTTTGGACGTGAGAATATAGCCGTATTCAGCAGATCGACGGAAAACCCCCCCTCCCAAATCACAGATCTGTACACCTAAAAAAACAATTGGCTAGAACAAGTCGATCGCTTCATGAAGCCCTTAAGGATCAGCGGGAGTAGGAGTTACAAAGTTACTTACGTGGTTTATGGCCTACTGCATCAACTGATTTTTCCCTGTGGTAAGCTACAAGAAAGTTAGAGAGAGTTGCTCAATGCGAATCACTACTGAGATCAGCAGACGGCAGATGGGCAAGAAGTGAAACCGAAAGGGGGGCTGAATTTGCAAAACGCCTGAAAAAGGTATTCCTCCCCCACTTGCCGCAGATGTGGTCAAGACTTCCAAAGAATTCATGGATACACCAAAGGGAAGTTTCTCATTTAGAGCCAAGCAACAAAGCCTTTCGAGAACAAGTGGACCCCAAGAAAGTTGCAAGGCATAACCAAATCACGGGAAAAATGTTGAAGCAACTTCCAGGTGTAAATGTGGGAAGTACCAAACGCAGGTTCCATCATACAGGCATAGGCCTGTTTGCTACCCATCCTCTCAAAGGTGTTCGGAAAACTACTACTCTCAAAAATAGCACGACATCTGATGAAAAACAAAGTAATTCCCCAGCACCGGTTTGGCTTTTGAGAGAAGCATGGTACTAACGCACAAGCTCACAAGATCGTCTAAGATAAAGAGTTCACTGAAGGATATGAAGTATTACACAGCGGTCTTCTTGGAAGAAGAAGAAGTGCTGTCACGCTACTTTCACCTTGAACAATGAACAGAATGAGGTAAAGTATTTCGGGTTGCAACTGGATAGCCGACTAACGTGGAGAAAACATATTGAGACGAAGGCAATGCGAATGAAGCTGAGAACAAAGTATGTATTGGCTTTACGAGGCCGTCATAATGTCAACCTTCAAATTCAGCTGTGGGATTTGGCGTGCACATCTAACATGGAGGAGAGAGGCCAGTCCAGGAAGGTTAGTTTCCCATCCTAACCATTTAGACAGGAGGCTGTTACAACAGCCTAGTGTCAGTCGATTGAAAAAATGAACATCCTAGAATGTAAAAGAAGGCAAGCAAAGTAACAACAAATAATTTTACTTTGTGAATGATGTGTGCTGTAGCACTGGCGAGGAATTGAAGAATTGTAATTGTTAAACCTGAAATGTTTATCGTATTTTGCAGCAGGTAGAGGGACAATAGTGTGCGTTTTACCTAAAAACTCAGGGCAACTCGCACTGAAGTTGGGAGATGTTAACTTTTCACTTTATAACCCATTTTCTATTTAGTACGGAGATGGACAATCTTATTTTACGAAAGTTTGCTTGTCGAATTTTGATAGGAAAATATGGCGATGATTAATCCAATCAATATCTAAATATCTACTTTAGTCAAACCCTATTCACTTCAAAGAGCTCAAAACTGAAACGAAGTACTTATTAAAATTCTCAATATCTGAAATCAAGGGACTATTAATTGTGGCTTTTACTCCAATATGAGTTGGGAAGTGATTTCCATATCAATTAAGAAAGACCTTCGCTTAGGGATAAACAACATTTCAGTAGGCTTCGGTCTGTAATGAAAAAATATATGTAGGATTACTCCCAGCATAATTAATGTTATTAAAGGACGGTATCAAATAAAATTCCTCCACGCACTTATACACGTATGTATATATGTATATACTGCATTCGTGAGCGATACAGATCCCCATTATATTGACCTAATTTCTTTTGCCTCGTCCAATATGGCGCACATTAGGGAGCGAACGTGTACTACCCTAAAAGCTGTAATATTTATTCAATACCTCCAATTAGATATTCAAATTTTAATGCATACTCGTACTCGTATCTAAAATAGGGACTGAAATAACAACGAACGTTATTATGGAATTTCAAAGCTTTGAAGACGGTTGTTACCCACGAAAAATTATGCTATAACGTATATAAAGATTTTACACACATACGATATATTTTATATCCAACAAATCTATAGGAGACTTGTATCGGAATGGTATTTTTATTTGCACCTTAATTATATGTCTGAAGTTGATATTCTCCCTAATTACATATTTTGCTTGAGGGATGTGATTGGATTTTGGAGTCCTTTCTTTTCAGCATGGGCATCTTTGAGAACTGTTCCTCTCCGAAATATTCTGAGATAAGCAGCGTCTAGACGGTATCTGATCGTAACTAACGAACCTGAAACAGGGCCATCCATTCAACGGCTTGAGATTTACAGAGCTCCGTTTTAAAGTAAGGATTCAGATACTTTCGTCTCAGACCCAATTTCTGTGTTTGTTTTCTGAATACCTATGCATTCTCCCCACACTACTCAGGTATCTCAAAACGGGTTCACAATTCTTGCCTCACATCCTTACCTGCATACCATTCCATTAATGGAACACTATTTCTGAAAAGTTCCCGGGATCCTAGAATACATCCAGTACCAGCACATGGTGCTTGTACATTATCTGCATCTACCACGACATGAAGCCATCGTTGAGCTTTCAGGTCTAGGTCAAAGCTTCGCGAAGAAGCAAGTAATGAACGCATTTCCACCCCTGGAAATCATGCCTAGCTCTAGCTCTCCTAGATTTCAGTAACAATGTTTCTATGTACTTGAATATGTACTCGTAACATACATACCCTTCGAAGTAGGGCTTCAAATACTCGAAAATGCCCTGAATGGAAGGAAAAGTACATAGTCGAGTATCTATTCCATATTTGCTTGTAAATCCTGTCGAATAGCTTTTATGTTGTCCCCTCGTAATTCCTAACGATTTTTCATCCCTTCATATCAGATTTGTAGAGAATAATGATGCAACATTGTTACGTACATAGTCGTGAACTTGTCAGTAGGTATGTATGTATGGTAAGAAATTATCAGCTAAAAATGGATATAAAAGTGATCCTTTCCTCCGGTACAGGTGACAAAGGTTCAAAAAGGACACTGTATATTTAGAATAGAGTGTGTACTCATAATATCTGCATAAAGCAGATTAAAGGTTATGTGGATGTACCACACTGAATATATATGTATACAGATATATACGTTTTGATGGCAGAGGCAAGGGACTGTATTTTTTTGTTTGATGAGTTACGGACACTTAGGCATTTTTGAGTAAAATTCAAATATGGTAGTCCTTGAAATAGTTGCAGAATAGGAGGAAAGGACCTTGGGCGAAGGAGGTTTTTAATGTAAGCACAGATATTGTTGGAGCTCGAGCTGCTATGCAGGGAACTTTTATCCGGAAATATATTTTTTAAAGGTTATTTGGAGTGTACACCCTGAATGAAAAGTGGGCAAAAACGTTCACTTGCAAGTTGGAATTGTATGAGGAGGGCTCTGTAGTTGATTGTTTAAAATGTTTTTTTTTGCTTTGAATTGTACTGTGAAGGACGATGATTATGGGTTGTTCAGATGCTTTTAAATGGAGGAGATATGATATGGAATTTCGAAACTAAAGTTTTTGTGCTTTGTTGGTTGTTAGTATGCACTGCTTACTATGGATTTGTTATGAAGAACTGGCAAAAATGTGACGATTTATTAATTAAGGTTTGAACTAATTTCTTAATATTTGAAATCTTTTATGTCTGATACTACCTGTGTGTAGGATAATGTTCTGAAGTTACTTGAGTCCTCATATAAGCAATTACCAAAAGGCTTCACGAAACTACGAATCTCGTAAGGGTCCCCAGCAGAAAAGTTTTTCGGTTTTCTTATTTGTCTGTCTGTTTCTTTTCTTTTGTTAGGAGGTGAAAATTTTCGAAAGAGTCCGGTCTGGACACGCCAGAGTGTAAGATTTTTACCCAGTCTCTATGAAGTCTTAAAATAAAAGATTGTCCTCGAAGATATTTTTCCGTTTTATTGGCTAAAAGATAAAACACTGAAGAACAGTTGGTTCTTGCCGTCTTTCTACCTGCGCCCTTCAAGCCATTCATTGGCTCGGTGGCAAGTCAATTGAAGTCGTTTCCTTCGTGCATTTGGGGTTGCTATTGCACTCCTGGGTAATATGTCCTTTCTCCCCACACTTTTGGCATCGATCGGAAAGATCAATGCGGCTAGTGTATAGTGTATGCCTTGGTGAAGTGTCCCAAAATCAGGTATTTGAAGCACCACTTTCGTGAAATCTGTTCCCCCAGTATGGGTCTCAGGGCGAAACGTGGATTGGTACCCACGATGGAGCATAAAACCTGGGAAACGCCTGCTGAACCAAAACCAACAGCGCTACTACCAAACCCTATCTCCACCTCCGCCTGGTGACCGCTAGGAGCTCTCTCTTAACGAAAAGCTGAAGGAGAAGGATGAAGGCAAATTGTACCGACTGGTCCTCCAGGTTGCGGGTTGGGTAGGGCTAACAACCCTACACGGAAAACCGATGTTACGGAGCCACGAAAGGAGCCTCGGACAGGATGAACTTTACAACGACGAACCCGGCAACGACAACGGATTAACGATTTGCGCATTTTCTTATGGAACGTGTGCTCCGTGTACAGACCGAATGCTGCTAAGCAGATAGCCGATACCCTGTCCCAATATAGGGCTGATATAACAGCGTTACAAGAGATGCGATGGACAGGGACCGGTTTCCTGGAGAAGAGCCGCTACACCATATATTATAGCGGTCATCCAGTAAACCATGTGCTCGGAGTAGGTTTCTTAGTCAGCCAAAAAATGAAACCTGCTGTTATCGGCTTTGAAAACATAAGTGAACGGCTATGCACTCTGCGTTTGCGAGGCAAATTTAGAAATATAAGCCTCATTAACGTTCACGCCCTTACAGAGCAGACTGCACAGCCGGAGAAGAATACCTTCTACGAGGCAATAGAACGAACCCTCGAAGCTTGTTCCAGATATATTATAATATTAATATTAATATAATAATATTAAATCATACTTGGGGATTTTAACAGCCAAGTAGGAAAGGAGCCTGTATTCAGCCGATACGCTGGTTCCCATAGCTTACACCAAAATATAAATGATAACGGACTGCGGGTCATTCAATTACCAGTGTCTCACGAAATGGTTGTTGGAAGTACCTGGTTTGCGCGGAAAGCGGTCCACAAACCTACGTGGGTCTCTCTAGACGGGACCACGTTTAACCAAATTGACCACGTGTTGATCGAACGCCGCCACCTCTAAGCCTTGATGAATGTCAGAACACATAGGGGGGCCAATGTAGAATCGGATCACACTCTCGTTAGCATGGTGCTCCGAGCTCGAATAACAACACCACCCAGAATCCCCTCTGACAATCAGGTGAGAGTTAACACTAAAGCCATCCACAACACAGCTCTCCGCAACACTTATAAGAGGGAAATGGATGCCGCAATAACCGCAGTCAACAGACATCCAGGAAATGAAGCATCAACAAACGATCTGCACAATCACCTGAAGAACGTTATCGTAAATACGGCTACAAAGATACTTGTCCCCAGCCGCAAAAAGAGTCGGAGCGGCTGGTTTGACGATGAATGTAATCTAGTAATGGAACGGAAGAATGCCGCATACCGAGTAAAGAACGGGGGGACGCGGGGAGCGAAGAAGCGACTTCCCAGACGGAAAAAGGAAGCTTGGGAGAACCAATAGGTCTGTGAACTCGAAAAGTACAGGGAGCAACCGCACCAGGCGCGCAAATTTTACCAAGAAGTCAACAAGATGAAGCCTTACACACCTCGACGTTCATCCTGCCGAGACAAAGAGGGAAATCTGATTTCCGACAGAATGGATATATTGGAGCGATGGGTTGAGTACTTTGATGAACTACTGAACAACCAGAACAACGGAGAGCCGTCAGTTTTTTTAAAACATGTGGTCATCTTTCTATGTCCTTCGGATTTTGTCAGCATTTCTGCCTAGTCGGAGCCGATTCCGACCTTTTTTAGATTTCTTTTGCTAGAGATTAGAATTACGTCTAGGCAAAATCGGATTTTCGGTTTCTTCTTCTTCTTTTTTTACGACCTTAGCCCATCCACCATTTTTATTTTCCTTGAGTTTCGCTTCGCTAGCCGACATTCCCATTTTGGGGACATGTTTCCCCCTTTTTCAACCTTTAGTTTATTGGACTGGCCAAAATGCCAAAATGCCTTTTTCCTTTCGCCCTTTTTGTCCCGCGCTCTTTTGCTTGACCGGAGGTCGACGACCTTGCGCTTTGGTACCACTTGGGTCGCCTGTCTATCTGCCACACATCTTTTTCTTAGAGCTGGCTGTACTGATTGAAACGAAATTTTGTACGAAGTTTAGAGCTGTAAACACCTACGCATGTAGTGAGTTGCTTCTTTCTACGTGGAGTTTACAGGGACTGTAAAATGAAAGGTCTTGGTTAGTCCTTCCCGAAGTCGGTATCAGTTTTGAGATTAGTTGTGAAGGGGAGTGCGGGAGCTGGAGAGTGAACATTCTCAGGAACTACTCAACCCGAAAATTAAAAAAAAACAACTGTTCTTCAATAGGGCTCAATCGCTGGAAATCGCACTATTACAAGCAAAGTTATAGTAGATAAAACTTGCCGTTATTGTGCCAATTTAATGCAATCTAAGGCTTTGAATGTCAGTATGGAACAAATGTCCACTCGGATATATAAAAAATACATAAAGCTTTTCATACCTGAAGGACCCAGATTCCCGACTTGTTTTTAAGTAGATAAAACCATCTAAGCCAGTTGCTTAGCATTTCGTGCTAGTAGTGGCCTAAATTGTGACAACCTAAAGATAATAATCAGTAGGAATTGCACTATATCTTAAGGAACTATTGTCTCTTCCCGCCAATACTCCTAAATTTTCAGAGATCATGATTCTTTTAATTTCAACCAACTAAAGCTGTGGTTTTCTTCTATTGCCCCAACTAATTTTATGGCTCTCCAACAAATCGAGCTCTCTGAATTCCGAAGGCAGTTGTAACGCCAGGTAGGTAGGTAGGTGTGTACATCAAAATAACCATCGAAAGGCTAACGCTCTTCGTTTAGCTTTCCCCATCACTACTCAAATGTAAGAAATATCAATTCATACCTTGATTATATAATTAAAATTAGCAGCAGCTACGTAATTCTGAATCCAGATACATTTCCTATCCTCGGAACGGTTTCGGCATCAGTTATCATGATACTATCATCCTTGATATCCAAGCCTTCAATCGAGTCATTTGTCTACCGCCTCTCACAGCCTCGGATTTCAGGATCGCCAACTGGAGGGTTATAAACCAATCCCTGAAAACCAGACTGTTTCAGCCCTAACTCTCACTGAACCAGAAAGTTTCTACACGATTCAATTGACCTTATCTTTCGGAGTAGGTATGTGACGAATTCGTCGTTCGAGCCAACATGCTCCTTCAACTTTCATAACTTCATCTTTTCCCGGACGATTCCTTGCAAAACATCTACTACAAGAAAACCATACGACAGAGAGTATTTAGAAATAGGCACTCTCCGCAGTACTCTTTCTTCAAAAACGAGATCTATCGTCTCAATACGTCAACGTGGGAAGGAATTTCAATGTTGTATACTCACTTCCTCCACAACCTTCTCTCCAATATCGAGCTAAACTAAAACACATAAAGGGAGCTCAGGCAAATATCCCCGCGATTTGGTAAAGCTACTAGCGATACTGATGTCCTCCCACAAAACATGCCCCCATCAAAATGCGTGCAATATTCACCAAACAGACCAAAAGCAAAATATCGGTTGAACTTCATAAAATCTCTTTCAGAATTTTAAAAAAATACTTCATATTCATCAGTTCCTTTCTGTCAATATTACTCAACGGATGCTTGCTGAATGCACTTTTAGCTGGAAGTGTGTTCGGATCGCAGTCATCCGAGGAAATGAAACGAAAATCCTCTCTTTCTGGGTAACTAGAGGCTTATTTCTGTCCTTTCAACCTCCGCCAACATTTTCGACCGGACCGGAGTTAATCGCAAGACGTAATAGCCTTCCTCAGACCAATCAAGCTGGAATCGCACAAGGCTCAGCCATCTCGGCAATCTTTTTCTTTTCACTTCTTACCGCAGATATCCCGAAACCCGCTAAAATTCTTTCGTTGAAGTCGCATGTCTCCTGTCCACTTTGTTGTTGTTCTTTCCCCATCTTTAGTTTTTCAGTTTCGTTTTCATCACAATTAATGCTCACATTAGGGAGACATGCACAAAGCCTAACATGGACATCTATAATGATTGGAATTCGAATCCAGGGCAACGAGACTTACAGTCTAACGCTTCATCTCCACAACAATCGTGTTGAAATCGACTGGACGTATTCCCGCTATCTGTTTATTGCAGCTCTACAGTCGGTAAGTAAAATACGGTCATCATTAAGGCAACAGCAGTGTTCGATATCCTGTACGTATACGCTTTCTTGTTCTCAGGATGCGTACGATCCTCCAGTTCCAGATCCCTTTGAAGTAATGTTTCTATTGAAGGTTCAATGACGTGAGTGCAAGATAGGCCTCCTAGTGATGGCACTTTGATTATAATACAGGTTTTGAATGCCAAGTCGGGCCCTGACAGCCGTACTTAAAAATGTGATAGGCAAATATGATTTCGGAGAACATAACGATAACTGTGATATGTTTGTGGATTTCTACAAGTTCTCTTCGCCTGCGTATTACGTCCGCACCTACGCTTATGGAGGGGGCTCCGGCCTCCTAATGGTGCAGTGGATCTTTCTGAGCAGCAGATATTTTATACCGAAAACACTTAACATTGGGCTGTTATTTAAAGTGCTCTCTGTTTTTGGCGTCGGTCAAATCGACCATTACTTGAAGCAGGGATTGATGGAACTAAGGGCAGATGTAAGACTGCGTCTGAAGAGTTGCTATTGTCCTCACGATGAAACCGCTACCTTTTTTTAAGTGAGTAGTTGCCCAAAAAGTCGGCCCGTGCACTAGGAGGAAGGAGTAAGTTGCTCCTCAAAGTAATTACGGTCGGCAATCAACCAACCTCAAGAGCATTCTATCATCAAATAAAAAAGTCACTAGGGTCAGACCAGGAGAAGTCTATCCCGATGTTGTTTCGTTTTAAATTATTTTTGGGACCAACCCCACCTGGAGCTGTTCTGGGTCGCACTGCTTCGCAAGGTAGAGTTGAAGCAACATGTGAACTATATTTGAAACTATGGGTATTTGCCCAAAGATCGTGATGCGTGCACTACGAGGAAGAAGTAATTTGCTCAACGAAATTAGTGTGGTCTGCAGTCAAGTAGATGGACCGAAGAAAGTTGTTAAACTAAACCTATTCATACGCGATGTATTGAAATCTATTATGATAGCGGTCAAGTGGGTCACCCTAAAAGCACTTGCTACATAAGAATGCAGGAGGTATAATAACTTACCGGGAAGTTCTAAAGGGAGCTGAAACTGATTTGCAAAAACTGGGAACTAGGTGCGGTTGACGCAATATGCCCCACCATGACACTGCAATATTTGAAATAATTAAAATTTATTTTTTTCCCATTCGCTAGTGTTATTTATTGGTCTTGCAAATACCGATATTTCAGGAACCGCTTGTTCCCTTCATCAGTGCTAACAAGACTTGGCGACAAGGCGAATGAAAAAAAAAACAAGTTTTTTATTATTTCAAATAATTTATTCGCTAGAAATACTGCGCAATTACACTCAGATATATTTGCAAGTTTGGAGAATTCCTCTTAAATCCCTACATGTAAAGAATTCGCATTCCATATACTCCTATAAGATTTCAGAGCGAAAGATTTTGCCATTTTCGGGTAATTTGGGTGTAACAGATAGACAGACAAATAGATATTGAATCGATTTTATTGAGACCCGGGATAGAATCTTTACATTTTAGTAAAATGGGTTCATCTTACTGAACAAGAGGCATTGCTAACATGAAACATGTTACGAGGGGCATTACCCGCAGAGATGCCTCAGGTCGATGGACTGCATCTGCGACCTCCATAGAACCATCCACCGTAGATTTCTTTGCTATGGAGCCGCATTGCCTTGGACCCCGACAACACTGATCGCTTCGACGAGCCTACTTCTGCTGAGGATTTCGAGCACTTTCCTGTACGAGGTTTGTCACCATCTAGCGGCAAGGAAAAATGTTCCCCTTCAGCAAATCGAGTAGTAGGTCTAGTTACTGTTGGAACACTAGTTTACATTTTTCTGCCGGCATGTCATCAGCACATAGTGCGAACTACATCTTCCTGCTTTTTTATGGTGAAAAGCGAATAGTCCTCGCCGCCAGCCCCCCGTTTATAGGATCCCTGCGGAGTACGGGTAAGGAATGCCCATTTAGGCGCCTTGATCCTGAGGTTACCTCCTACCAATAGCCACCTCTCTATATCCAAAATGGCGTCCTTGAGAGCATTAAGCCTGCTTCGAAAGTATTACATCATTTCATTCGATGTAAGATAAACGCTTAAAAACACTGAACACTGAATCCAGGCAAAGGTTCTTTACCTCTGGCCACTCACGCTTGATGGCCTCCTCCTCTTCAACGTTTTCTGTGAGGCAGTCAAGATCTCGGGTTTCAGTAGCGCCTTGACTACGTCGCAGAACTTGCTCTTGTTAGTTGTCTTTGGGCCTATTTCAACGGGGGCACTATGTTTTTTTCGTCTTTTTCTCTTTATTTCTATCCACCTTGACTTGGTTTTTTAGCGTGATGTGATACATAGCCATGATCAATGAGTTCGTCATGTCACAACTGGATTAATTGGGCCTAGAGAATAGGTTCCTGGAGGACGGTGCAACGGCATACACAACATGAAACACAATTCACAGGCCAACTTTCCACACATTTCTTGGGTAGTGGTATCGGTTATTTGAACTTACAAATCGCGAAATATTAAAGTTACTCTCTCCTTAGAAAACAGGTTCGTAATTGCATATTATAAAGTGGCTCATAGCTTCAATAACTAAGTATTATTGCACAAGGGGATGTGCAGTTTTCTTTAGGTGTAATTACTTCAACGTTATTGAAAAAAAAAAACATTTTTAAACATTGAAATTGTTAATTTTTACTAAAATTGGAACTTTCGCTCATAGCTTAAAATTTTTCACAAATTTTAGAAGTTGTTAATATTTAATTTCAACTGATAACTCTGAGAGAGTATCATCATCATCAATGGCGCAACAACCGGTATCCGGTTTAGGCCTGCCTTAATAAGGAACTCCAGACATCCCGGTTTTGCGCGGAGGTTTACCAATTCGATATCCCTAAAAGCTGTCTGGCGTCCTGACGTGCGTCATCGCTCCATCTTAGGCAGTTTCTGGGCTGGATCATCCTCATCCATACGGATTAAGTAACCCGCCCACCGTAACCAATTCAGCCGGATTTAATTCACAACCGGACGGTTATGGTATTGCTCATAGATTTCGTCATGTAGGCTATGGAATCGTCCATTTTCATGTAGGGGGTCAAAAATTCTTAGGAGGATTCTTCTCTCGAACGCGGCCAAGAGTTCGCAATTCTTCTTGCTTAGAACCCAAGTCTCCGGGGAATACATGAGGACTGGCAAGATCATTGTATTGTGCAGTAAAAGTTTTGACCCTATGGTGAGACATTTCGAGCGGAACAGTTTTTGTAAGTGGAAATAGGCTCTGTTGGCTGCCAACAACCGTGCGCGGATTTCATCATCGTAGCTGTTATCGGTTGTGATTTTCGACCCTAGATAGGAGAAATTATCAACGGTCTCAAAGTTGTAGTCTCCTATCTTTATTCTTCTCGTTTGACCATTTCGGTTTGATGTTGGTGGTTGGTTGGTTTTCGGTACTGACGTTGCCACCATACACTTTGCCTTGCCTTCATTGATGTGCAGCCCAAGATCTCGCACCAATCGCCGCCTGCTCGATCCGGATGAAGGTAGTTTGTACGTCTCAGGTCGCTCTTCACACACATGATGTCGATGTCGTCAGCATAGGTCAGTAGTTGGGTGGACTTAAAGAGGATCGTACCTCTTGCATTTACCTCAACATCTCGGATCACTTTCTCGAGGGCCAGGTTAAAGAGGACGCATGATAGGTCATCCCCTTGCCATAGACCGTTGTTGATGTCGAATTGTCTTGAGAGTGATCCTGCTGCTTTTATCTGGCCTCGCACATTGGTCAGGGTCAGCCTAGTTAGTCTTATCAATATCGTCGGGATACCGAATTCTCTCATGGCCGTGTACAGTTTTACCCTGGCTATGCTATCATAGGCGGCTTTCAAGTCAATGAATAGATGGTGCAACTGATGTCCATATTTCAACAGTTTTTCCATCGCTTGCCGTAGAGAGAAAATCTGATCTGTTGCAGATTTGCCTGGTTAACTAAGTGAAGCCTCTTTGGTATGGGCCAATGATTTTCTGGGCGTATGGGGATATCCGGCCTAACAAGATAGCGGGGAATATCTTATAGATCGTACTCAGCAACGTGATACCTCTATAATTGCTGCACTGTGTGATATCTCCCTTTTTATGTATGAGACAGATAATGCCTCGTTGCTAATCGTCAGGCATTGATTCGCTGTCCCATACCTTGAGCACAAGTTGATGAACCACTTGGTGTAACTGGTCGCCTCCATATTTAACTAATTCGGCTGTAATTCCATCGGCACCTGGCGACTTTTGATTTTTAAGCCGATGAATTGCACAGACTGTTCCTCCTATACTTGGTGGTGGCAGTATTTGTCCGTCGTCTTCAGTTGGCGGGACCTCCAACTCGTCGATGTTCTGGTTGTTCAGTAGCTCATCAAAGTACTCAACCCATCGCTCCAATATGCCCATTCTGTCGGAAATCAGATTTCCCTCTTTGTCTCGGCAGGATGAGCATCGAGGTATATAAGGATCGGATTCCTGCTGACTTGTTGGTAAAACTTCCGCGCTTGATGCGGTTGCTACCTGTACTTTTCTAGTTCAAGAAACCTTTCATAACTTCCGGTTTTCCAACTTGTTGGCTGTTTGCAGGTATCTCTCCACTTAAAAACTCCCCTTATGATTCTGCAATTTTCTAACAAACCTCCAAAGAAAATCCTTTATTTATTCAGCTGTGTGAAATTATTTCGCATCACCTCATTAATTTCTCAAAATAATCAAATGTCAATTCCTTAATGCGAAATCATATCCTATGAATCTATCTCGAATCGTCCGGATATACTATACTTGACAATATGGTCCTCAGTCTCCAATCGAATGCACTCAAATTGACTACTAGAAACATAGAGTTCCGCTGAAAATATAAATAAATGGCGACACAATTTATGTGGATGTAAATCACCATGCACCCCTGTCCAACCGAAAGGTCAATCATCGTGAAATTTGTTTTATGCAACTGATGACATGAATGTGTCTCTCTGCATCTAGCGTACAGGACACTGCGTCACGGTCAAATATAGGAGGACTTGATGGCGCCCCAAAATATCTTGGAGGTGATCCAAAATCTTAATCGCATCGCAATTTTCTTTGTCGTTCTAGATACTGTCAACTAGTTTTGGTTCTTTTCTCGAGAAAGGCGACGGTGGAGACAGCAACAAACAAATTAATAATTTTTTTCTTGGTATTAATATAAATGTGGTTTTGGTTTTGCTAATTTATTTTATGGTATATTTAATCAAACAAAACACAAATATATGATTGAATATTTCAGGATTTCTTTTAATTTGCGAATGTGATTAAGTATATTTTACGCGGGAATATTCTTTAACATGATTATAAGTTCTGGGTCTATTTTTTATGGTTATATTTATCACGGGAAGCCTAGAGACGATGTAAACTTTTTTATCTTTTTATGCCATTTTTTCTGACTTTTTTAACCCTCAACCTATACGTATAGTACTTTGCAAACTCCCTCTCTCCAACGGAAACTGACGAAAAAAATCACTCCGCTTCCTTGAATTCCAGATAATAACAGATTTGAAGATAATTCTTTTCGGAAATTGATAATCACATATTGAATTGCTTCTTCTATGCAATGCCCTCCGAGCGTTTAAAAAATTTGGGGATCGCTTCAGCATTCTGTATTTCCTGTGAAGCAAACCCCGCTACGATTTATGAAGGCACAATGTATGATCTAATTCTGTCGACTATGAAAGGGGGTGAGGGCAGCGGAGTTGTTAGTTTATCATTGTTCAAGGAACATCGGGTTCAGATTGACAGATCATCGCACAATTCCTTATTTGCATTAATAGTCCAGTTATTAAAGCTGAAAATCAGGTGCAACCTCCGAATGTTTTCAGTCAAGACCGAAGAAGAATCTGGGGTGGAAATAGATGGTGGCATAAGAAGCAAAAGCTATATGTGCCGATGTGCGCCTCCCTGTGGTTTTCTCATATAAATTGGAAGAAAGTCGAATCTCTTGAGAATCTACTGTATTTATCACTTTACAATAAATTCTGAAAATTTAGTGGATAAAGAGTGCGTAGTTTCAGAAAAAAAGTGTGATTTACCCCAAATTTTTTTTTGTTTTTAAACGAAGATCATTTTTTTTTAACTATCTCAAAAAATGAAAAAGATGGTGATAAAATGTAATCTTTTTCTGCTTAAATGTTAGGTCAGCAGTTTTTCGCTTTCATCTTTACTTTTTGAGATATTTAAAAAAAAGATTTTTTTTCGAAAAATGAATTTTTTGTTTGGGGTAAACCATACTTTTTTCCGAAATTACCCATTCAATATCCGCCAAATTTTCAGAATTTATTGTATGGGGTTAAATACAGTAGAATCTCAAGGGATTCGATTACTTCCAATTTATATGACAAAACCACCTTTTCTTTTCGTTGATTTTTATATCGAAAATTAATACAGGTAGTACAGGTGAATTTCCACCAAAAGTTACTGATTTTGCAGAGTTGCTATGTGGTCCGCATAGCTAATAAAGGGAGCTTGTCGCGGGAGTTTGATGCGCAGCACATAGTCATACATCACATTCTACCACCGATCCTTGGGACACTCCACCAGTTATCAAATATTCAAATGCGCCTAAGTCGGTGTCATTGAGGAGTTTTCTATCCACTAAATAGTGTCTGATAATTAGCTGAATATCCGTGGGCACGTTCACCTGGCTTTGGTATCTTGCTATATGCTGCTATTTCGCTGATTTGAAAGGGTTCCTTACATCGAGGGAGCACAGTATTTTTTGTTATCGTACTGCTACCTTATACCTGCTGTTGCTTTCTCTTCCACATTGACTACTGTGTTGGCAGCGTCCATTGTTGGCCAGTACGAAAATCGTATTGCTGTGTGGCTATGCCTTATATTTCTCTACAATTGGGAGCAGCCGGTTACATATAATGTACTCCAACAGCTTTTCTAAACTGTCCAGTAAATAAATGGGATGATACGACGATGGCTCACCAGGCGGTTCGCCACTCTTTGGTAGCAGCCTAAGCATCTTAATGCGTCCGGATAACTGAGTGTTTAGAGTACAACGCTGTTGTACGGAAGGTCACGGTTCAAATCTCACTGGTGGCAGTGGGATTTGTATCGTGATTTGACATCGGATACCAGTCGACTCGGCTGTGAATGAGTACCTGAGTCAAATCACGGTAATAATCTCTGGCGAGCGCAATGCCGACCACATTGCCTCCTACAGGGTACTGCAATCCTGTAGTGTACCGGTACGGTCTCGAATGAAGTGCTCTAACATCCTTCAAGGCCCTGATCCAAAATGGATGGTGCGACAACGATTATTATTATCAGCATCTGCTTTCTCCACTGAGTCGAGACGATGCCCTCTTCCAAACAGGTATTGAAAGTGGAAATGAACCAGTCAGGTCTTACTTATATCGCTGCTTTCAAAGGTACGTTCGGTATTCTGTCCAGTCTATGCGCTTTTAACCTCTTTTTTGCAGGCAATGGTAAGCTCATCCTCTTTTATACTTTGCATATCGTTTGGGGATGCTCCCTTCTGCTCGCAATGGTGGATTTGCTTTATTTTGGGATCAAAGTGGTCACTATTCTCCGCAATAAAACTGGGCGCTTGGTCTGCGAGGCCCTGCTTCGTTTCAACTTAGCCACTCGATAGGCTCCTCATCAAGGGTTGATGTCTCAGCATGCGGCCACGTTTCTAACAGTTTGCTCAGATTTTTCTCTCACTGTACCTGTTGCTTTAACTGTTTTAGCGAAGATTTCCGCGTCAAATAGCTTTGAACTCCACTGTTTCGTCCGACATGTCTTTATGTCTCTTAGATGCCCAATTCTCCTGCTCTCCATTATAGTAAATAGTATAGCTTGATAATCTCTATGCATGTAGTGTTGACTAATTCGCCATGTAATGTCCCTCATCAATGCACTGCTTACGAAGGTAATATTTACCACGGAACCTATCTTGCCTTCACAGAAGGTATACGTACGTTCCATATTAACAAGCACAATGTCAAGGGGAAAAAAAGCTTCCAGCAATACCAGCCCCCCGTTATTAAAAACCTTGGTTCCCCAGACCATGCTTTCAAGTCTCCCGCGATGACAAATAGGGATTGTATACTTGCGTCGAATTGGTGGCCCTTGGCGCAAAACCGGGATGTCTGGAGTTCTTTATTAAGACAGGTGTAGACCGGATACCGGTTGTTGCGCCGTTGATGATGATGATGATACTTGCGTCTAACGTTAGCTCATGTAACATTCGCACATATTTCACGCTTGTTGCGTTTGGCGGAGCGTAACAACTAAAGACATGAAGACCGTTAGTTTTATCTCTTACACCTTTAATTTTAGTTTCTACAAACCCGTTATCGCGCGGTTTTGTGGTTGTTTCTTCGAATGGTTATCGTGTTGTTATTCAAACTATGCACTTTCCACTTTTGTCCCTACATGAG
Source organism: Hermetia illucens (assembly GCF_905115235.1). NCBI lineage: Eukaryota > Metazoa > Arthropoda > Insecta > Diptera > Stratiomyidae > Hermetia > Hermetia illucens. The sequence continues at coordinate 65,662,314 of NC_051853.1, forward strand.
GATGGACGATTCCGTAGCCTCCTACATGGGGATGGACGATTCCGTAGCCTACACAATGATGAAATCTATGAGCGATACCATGACCGTCCGGTTGTGGATAAAATCCGGCTCAATAGGTTACGGTGGGCGGGTCACTTAATCTGTATGGATGAAGATGATCCCACTCGGAAAGTCTATAAGGGCAATATCTATGGTAGGAAAAGAAGACGAGGCAGACCCTGCCTAAGATGGAGCGATGGCGTGGGCCAGGACGCCAGACAGCTTTTAGGGATATCGAATTGGTGGACCTCGGCGCAAAACCGGGATGTCTGGAGTTCCTTATTAAGGCAGGCCTAGACCGGATACCGGGTGTTACGCCGTTGATGATGATGATGACTTTTGTCGGCGGACCATACCGCGTTATCTTCCTTCCAAGTTCTCGGACTGACTAGCTCAAAAGATCGTATGGTTGAGGTTTATCTGAATAAAACTCACTTACTCTTTGCTCATGGTTCCTCCCAAACAGCGGACAATTTCCGCTTCTTGCGGCTTGGCTCTTATCATCAAAACCTGCATATATGATCGTATTCTAGACATTTAAAAAACAAAGCAGGAGAGATTTTCCCACGAATCCTACAACTTGTTTGCCCAAACAGCTGGCAAGCTGATGATTACTGTTTGACTGCCACCGTAGGCTTTCCGTAGTTTTTTATTGCCTCAATACTCCCGTCTGAACTTTGAAATTGCTACACAAATTCCCTCCATATATCCTCCTTCGTCGTGATCTCCTCTAGGTCCCTACACTCCACTGTTATTTCGTGAGTCAATTGCCTCACCGTAACTTCCTTACCTAACGACCTATCAACGAAGTTCTAGTAGTTGAGTGGTACTTCGTCCTGCGTCTTCCAAAGCTACACGAGCAGTTCTTCTAATTCGTGTGGCATGGTCTCCCAGGACGCTTAGCGGTGGATTTCCCTTGTTCTTCTGTAAAATCCCAGCGTAAGAGAGTTTACCATCGCTCTTGATAATAATCGCATTCGGACGGGGTTTGCTTCAATTTCTTTTTTCTTTCTTTTGGCATTCTACTTGTCCAAAAATTTGCTCCCATCTTCTGGGATTTCATTTGGGAACCCAATCTGAAATCAAAACGTTGCACTCCCTCCGTTACTGGCACTTTAAAGCTTTTGCATTTCGTTGGTGCTAAACACTTTACACTAATATTTTTAATTCCTTCTTTCCTCCTCATCTCGTCCTCCCCAGTGGCTCATTCTATCCTTCAGGTAGCAATAAGTGCCTGCTGCAATGGGGTTTGTAAAAGTCTTCTTCTCACCGTGCATTAGGCCGTCGAACCTAATTTGCCCAAGGCTTTCTCGCAGGTGTCTTTCCGGGCATCTAACTTAATATAGCGGTGAATGCTGTGCTTCGCCCCGAGGAATTCGTAGAGCATGTTCAGGGTATTACCCATCTCCTTCAGACAATTTTCCACCCTGAGTATTTTTGCAAGCACTGCTCGTCGTTGGCATGAATCGCTTCTTCCTTGTTATGCCCGGTATAACCTTTGTCACTATCAATACCTGGACGTCCATCGATCTTCACGCACCTGGGTGGAGAGCACCACCCAACGGAATCCAGGTGCGTTACCTCCTCCTTATCACTTGTTGAAGTATTTGCTCCGATAGTCTTATAATCTACCAGAATAGCATCAGCATCTCCTTTGTCCTCCAATGTTGATCGTATTTAGTTTCTTTCATCCATATCATGTCATCCATATTTTCGTTCGGGTACTTGCCCCAAATTTAGGCACAGGCTCGCATTCTAGAACCACAGTCAGAGCAATCGGCGGGGCAGTTCGATTACAAAGCAATATGTATATGGTTACTGCACCAGCTTGCGTTAACAGCCTGGGACACAGTTGCTGTCAATCAGTTTTTATATACCAACGACTTGATTTTCTCTTCTGGATATTCTTCCCTTAGACATTTTTGTCCGCCGGTGGGCGTTCTTCTCTCACCTCCAAATGCTCTTACGCGCCGTTGGGAATTCCTGTATACGTACGAAGAGACGCGCCTGATGGAAGATCTGGCTCACATAGGTGTCTGTCTGATGAACAGAGAGACAGTCTGTTACACGCACTTTTCTCAGGAATGGTTATACCTTTTTAGTATTTTTCCGATGTTCTTGAACAGCAGACAGTCTAGCTAACACAAGACATCGCTATCACCATATAATGAATCCTCAATTTGTCATTCTCTCATGATTCAAAGTAATAACCGATAGCTTAGATAAGTAGAAACGAACTGAACCATCTGGCTTGTATAGAACTTGGGGACTGATTTAACGATTTCCTCCAGCTTTCGGAGGATCCTCCTGATTTAACAACTTCCTCTAGGATCCTCCTAACTTGAGAGTTGCAGCCGAATTCTATGCTGGCATTGACCAGAGTCGTGACCTGATAATGTTGTAGAGAGTCGGTATCATTTTAGGTTTATTCATCGAGTCCAAAAACGGCTCTCGACATCATCCCGTGCAGTCGTCTCTTTTTTCTGCCCATACTAAGGATACTAACAACCTCGATGATGATGTACTTGCTCGTAAATAGTCGGTGCTTGAATAGCATATCGTAATATGTTGCCGCCCCCAATTTTTTCGGTCTAATATGGCTAACAAATCCTAGCTGCTTTTTATCCCATGTACAAGACGCTACCCTTGGCTTCTTTGGTTATTCATCATTTTCGCACTCATAGTAGACGTAAAGAAATTCTTGCTGTGATTAGTCCTCGTAAATTTTGCCAGTAGCTACTTCAGTTCCGCTGACTCAATACTCCATGTCGGAAGGGTTTAGGTGGCTTTATTCGGAATCTTTATTAGAAACGACTTGCTTCTTTTGCACTTCATGAAATTGTATAGGCGATGCAAGAATCTTACCACTCCATAGTCGACACATAGTTAGAAAAACAGTTCATATCTTCTGTTTCTTTCGTTGAGGAGCCAAGACTCAGCCTATAATCCCTTGACCAGTGCAAGCTATCATGCGGATGTTCCGACAATGTATGCGCTATCCTTCGCGCGCAAACCCATTGGAGAGAAGCGCGATGTTGCATTTCGGTTTTGTATGAGACCGTCACACTCCATATAAAAATAATGCTCTACAGTTTGCTGATTGAATTTCCATCTTTCCAGGAAAAAGCAGAGTATCATATGGTCATTGCCCTTGAGCACCTTCAGACTCTTTTATTCTAGTTAGAATACTAAGCTGAAGCGCTCCACATCTGTGGATTTACACTTGTTGGTGTTCATGACCTTTACCCTTCCGTGCTCGGGACCTGTTCACCAAGTATGTATCATGTTCTGTCGTGCCCAGCTCGGTATTCATTAAGTCAATAAGTCGAACATATTGATGACCGTCTGATGAAGCTCACCATTATAATTACTGGACACACTTCTCATTTCTTCACGGCGGATGCACCACAGACAGGTCGACCTGATGCTAAGAAAAATTCTTGACGCAAAGACCTGTAACGTGCCTGCTGATGACTATATTATCATTGAAGGTGGCGTTGATGGTCATGTGGGTGAACGCACAGGTGCCATGGGGAAAATGGATTTCGAGCGGGTAATGACGGTGTTGAACATATAGAGGAAGAAAACACCTCTACCACAAGTTTATCGACAATAGAACGCTGGCCAATTGGCAAACTTAGAAAAATGCCAAGTGGGAAACAAAAAAAGCGATGGCTGTTACCCAATCGGTCAATTAAAACGATCGATCGATAAACTGGACGTTCGGGATGGTGAGAGAGATCTGTATCGACTTGCCAAAAATCGGCATCAACGTACACAAGATACCGAACACTTCTTTTGCGTTATTGACAAGAAAGTACTGTGTACTGTACTGTGCTTACCGACCGACGAACCGTGATGGATAGATCGCGAGAATACTTCGAGCAGATTACAATGGACGAATTTGTTCATCCTCCACATCCACAAGCATTGCCCACATTTGGAGTAATTCCACCTGTCAGCGCCGTTATAGTCCAAGCAAGGAATAAAACGAATGAAACTGGGAAAAACAACAGGACCTGACGGCAACGCATCTGAGCTCGGGGAAGCGATGAGCTGGGACCTAACACTGTGGCTCAGTGAATTCTTCAATCGGGTTATTGAGGAAGATAGAACACTATCTGAGTAGCAAGGAAGCACCACAGTTCCAATATCGAAAAATAAAGGTTATCTTGCAGAATGTTTCTGTCCCATACCATTGAACCATTTGCCAACCGTATTCGCAAAATCGTTCAAGTAATCGTCAATCAAGGCGGTTTGTCAACAACTGCGGAGCTATCGATGCAATACACGCTGCAGAATTATACATGGAGAAACACCGTGAGAAGCATCGCTCTCTTCACATTTCATTTCTGGATCTTGAGGAAGCGTTTGACTGTGTGTCACATGAACTCTTCTGGTATGCTAGAAGGACTCGTGCGCTGGGTTTAATTTCTTTGAAAAGTAAAGTTCAAAGTGTGGCGGGTATATCCAAACCACTTTGTGTCTCCGTTGGTGTTCATCAAGGAAGCGTCCTCTCATCACTCCTCTTTGAACGTGTTATGGACACTGTTGTAGGAGACGCCCGGTATCCTTTCTATCTACTTTCTGCAGATGATGTTTTCCCAGCACCTAATAGCAAAAATGATCTTGAGCAACTTGTCCAAAAATGGTCTGGTGTTCCTTGGTATCGGCGTCTCGCGATAAAGGGGAAGGAGAAAGATGTTGAGTTAGACTAGTGGCATAACACACCCTGATTACATCCGAATTGATGATATCCGCGATCGATAAGGGGTTGCACCGATCTTGGAAAAATCTGAGAAAACTGAAGGCCTAACAAGGAAAAGCAAATTGTGCCATATGCAATACAAGGAGCTGTGAACCGGGGAATCTTGTTGTTCTTTACAAGCAAGCAACTAGATGTGTCACATTTACAATATAAAAGACAGGAAGTTCATTAAAGTGGCAATGAGCCTATCAGGAAGTCGATCCAAGTCAGCTGATATTGAGTTTTCCACCGACCTAAGTTCAAAAATACAAGGAGGCTAGATTAAGTTTGAAGGTGGGGTCAAGTGCGATTATTTACTATTCAGGACTGGCTTTGGGGGGTACAAATATTGAAACTCTACTATCAATTTTGTCAATTCTATTACATATATGTATGTATAAGTGTCGATTATTAAAATGATGATGATTGAGATGAAACCACTCGTATAGTCCTTAACTGCTATTATTTTCACCAATCGTTTGACAAGTGTAATGAGCTGTGCAAATTATTTACACCATCTATTGTTAGGCATCGGTGGCATAGCCTCGCATTCACAGACATGTGAATATAAGAAGTGCTTCCTAGATGTTAACCTCAAGCAACTTCCATTACACTTCAGTTACCGAATCTTAAACGAAATATGAATACGGATACTCGTGCCTGCATGCGCAACGTCTGATAGACGAGGCTCTTCTATTTTTGCATTCCTTCAGCCCCTAGAATATATATATATATAATGCATATGCTTGGATGTGATAGTACGCTTCCATTGGCTCATTTTCACTTTGACCTTTGCACATAAAAGTCTGCAGAATAGCATTCGCACTGAAAAACTACCATTTCGAACTATGGCATTTGGAGCTTTTCCCGGGCAAAGCAAATCTTCGGAATGGTGTCCATTTGCATTAAAGGTAGCGTATGGTTGGATGGATCCGTCTACCCAGTTAACTTCTCATGGCTTATTTGCATAAGAATTTTTTGCAAAGTTAAATTTATTTCAAACCATTTATAAAAGCTAAAACATGTTTTCGAAAGTGGGTCTTCTGGAATATTACGATCCTTATATAGTTGAGAAAATATTTATAGGCACCGCAGGTAACCACAATCGGGGTTTGATAACTTTTATAATAAGTCGAAAAAGATGTTTGATAATATGATCTCCTACAAAAAAGGGGTAATTGGAAATGCCCCCATGTACTCATATATCTTTTCATACATGATATTCTCCAATTTATGGGAAGGATGTGACTGTGTAATTGGAAATGTATCGATTTGATCCAAATTGGAGGAGTAGAATTTTTGCGCCTTTTTGTTGCAGTTCGCAAAGAATCTATTTCTTTCATTAGCGCTTCTCTTACTAAGATCTTGTATCCGAGCGAATTCCGTCGCTATAATGAAAAGAAGATGTGGACAGGTCAGTTATGCTGTTCGCTTTTTAGATTTGTGTAAAACAAAACCTTATTAAAATCGGTTTACTGTTTGTCTGTCACACATATTTTTTTCGGAAACGGTTATAGCGATTGACACCAAATTTGGTTGAAAGGTGGGAACTGTGCACGCTCACGCATACAGTCAGTTACATTCTACGTAGAATTCAAGGGGGGTCTCCAAATATGCAAACGGGGGTGTCAATTTTTTTTCATATAAATATAGTCATCAGGGGTGTCAAGTGAAAGATCTCAGTTAGTAGCCGGTCTTAGTTTTGACATTTGTTGGAAAGGGGCTCGAAAGTGATTTCTTTCAGGGATCCCTTCCCAGAAACTACCCAACCGAAAAATTTGAAAAAAATTAGGAGGCTGCCATTGCTTAGACTCCGAAATACCTTCCATACTGATATCTGTTCAAAGTCGAGTTAAAAATAGTATATTACTATAAGTTTTAGTAATTGACTGCGAAACCCTTACGCAAATTCAAGAGTTTGAATGTCACTATCACGCGAAAGTGAATATTCTCACATAATATAGGCATATATTACATGCTGGGTACTAATAGGACCAATGTCCACTGAAATGTTTTTATAAAAGAAATACACAAAACTCTTTCATACTTGAAGCATCCAGCTTCCGGCTTCCTGACTTGTTTCAATTTTTCCCGAGAAAGCCTGTAAGTTGTTGCCCAAGAATGTAAATCCGTCTGCGCTAATTTTTTTTTAAAACATACCCACCAGTTAGTGCATATGCTTTGCTTAAGGGAGGAAACCACATTTGTTTATTTTCCGTACTTTTTTGGGGTTTTTCTTAGTGGGAAGAAGTAGTCGCAATTCTTGACAAATCTTCCGTTCAGAACGTTTGAGTAAAGTTGTGTAGATATAAAGAAAAACCAAAATCAGTTTCTTTTTACTTAACTAAAAATCATTTATTAATTTGAAATAATAAACAAAACTTGTTTTTCCTATTCGCTAGTGTTAATTTATTGGTCTTGCAAATGCCCATATTTCGAAAACCACTTGTTCTCTTTATCAGTGTTCAAGTCCAAGACTTTTTAGCGTTGATCAAGGGAACAGGTGGTTCCCGAAATATCGGTATTTCCAAGCCCAATAAAGTAAATTAAAATTATTTAATAATTTTATCACTCAGACATTTATTAATTTTCAAATATGCATATTCTGGCGGCTACTTGTTGCCTTCTTCAGTTCTTAGGTTTTGATAGTTGGAATTCAATCAAATTTTGATGTTATATTATTCATTTTTCGAGCAGTTTTTGAGATTTATTTCGGATAATTTAACACAAAATTAACAAAATTATGCGGCAATAGTCCGCAGAAGTCCGTAACTACAAGGTTTTAACTTTACGTTACTAACTTATTTTCTGAGAATATGAACCTCAATGCAGGTAAAAATAATCAAACTTAAAAATTTTGCAGCAGTTAAAAAAAAAAGGGTTGGTCCATATTCTTCTCTTTGGAGAGAAAGTCAGAGGCGGGTCAGCGATTTTGATTAAATGCCAGCTCAAAGACTATCCACTGGAGGTAACCATCAAGGATTTCATTCAATCAACCTCACTATGCCTAAGGTGTGGTCAGGAGAACTTATCATCGATTTATTGTCCTTCCCGACATACAATTATTTGGTAGCAATTTACTCAGTTCTTCAAGCCTTTAGGGAACAAATTCATCGCCGCTGGAGATTTCAAGGGGGGGGGGGGGGCGGTAAGTAAAGAACTGTATGAGGCAGTCTTAGGCAGCAAACTTGACCAGATATCAGCAGGTCAGCCTACTTACTGGCCAACTGATATCTACAAAATTCCAGACCCAATCGACTTTGGGGTTTCGAAGGGGGGGGGGGGGGGGGCGTGACGTGGGATTCAATGTACAATAGTGCAAACGATTTACGAGCCATCGTCAGAGCACTCTAAAGTAACTACCGTGGTGAAAAATAAGTTTAATTACAATAATTCTCAACCTGGACTGCCGAACAAATCAACAAATTGGCGAACATTCAAAAAGGAAATCAACAATAGTGTTGATTTGGACGTTCCAACCAAAACACTTTTAATTTTACATCATGAACTTATTTTCTAAGATTATGAACCTCAATGCAGCTGAAAATATTCCAAATCAAAATTTTTGCAGGTGTCAACATAATATTTCGTTTTTCAGCATTACGCTGATAGCATTGACCCGAGATATTTAAATCACTCAGTTCTGGGCAGTTTACTACTATTGTCAGAACTCAACGATTTAAATATCTCGAGTCAATGCTATCAGTCAATGGAGAACTGCGTAATGAAATTGCTTCACACATTAACGCAACTTGGATGAAGTGGCATTCGACAACTGGTGTTCTTTGTGATCGACGTATCAGCACACGTCCCAAATCTAACATTTACTGCAATGTCGTCTGTCTGCCGCTCTCTATAGTTCTGAGTGTTGGCCGACTATAAGGGACAATGAACGGCGTCTTGCGGTAATGGGGACGAAGATGTTGCATTGCACTGGTGGCATGACACGTTTTGATTACGTCTTAAATGAGAATATTCGCGATCGATATGGGTTTGCATCGATCGTGGAAAAACTGCAAGAGAGGCGTTTTCGATGGTGTGGTCACGTAATTCACGCTAACGAGAATTCAATAACCAGTATTGGTCAGAACATCGAAAGCAATGGTAAGCAACCAAAAAGCCGGTCAAAACAATGGTGGCTTGATATGCTGGATGGGGATTTAAAGGTCTCAAATTACATCTTCATCAAGCATTTGATGAAATAAAATGACGAAACCGATCACCACAGGCCGACCCCGCTTGTGAACTGATGGCTGAACAAAAAGGAAAAGACGTGAGGAGCGACGAGTGCACGACAGCTCCGTGTCACATAGCTAAAAATTCCATTGCCCTCTATTTTTTAGAAAGCGATTTAAATAAATAATTTAATGGAAGCCCCTGTATTGATAATAGTCAACCTCATACGCTTCACACTCTGAGTTTAATATTATTAGCAAATGCTAAGAATGTAACCTACATCAAATTTAAAAAAGGCTAGGAAGAATAAGATTCTTCATGAAAGGAATTCATGTTAATTGTATGGCTTAGGATGCTGTTAATTCACGTGAAATTGCTAAGTTTGAACTGCTATAACTTTGACGTTAATAGCCAGATTTCCATGAAATTTAGCACGTATATACGAAATATTGTCCTCTATGCTGATACAAAATTCGAAATTCCTAGAATGAATTTAAGGCGGGTTTTTCAGTAAATTCCTAAAAGTTAGTAATATTAGTAAGTTTATTTGGGTAGATATCGGAATGGGATATATTTTGAGGACTAGATTTCATCTAAACGCACCACCCTAATTTGTTCGGATTTTTAGGTTGAGTAGTTTCCGAAAGTGAGTCCTATCTCACTTCAAATGCGTACATTTTGACTCCTTACTCACGCACTTTGATATTCACTCCAAAACTAATGCCAGTTTCGGAAAGTACAATTTGAGACCTTTCATTTGATACCCTACACGACTATATCCGGTGAAATTTTTGTATGGGGGGCCGCTATCTGCGTGGAATTTCATAGTTCCCATCTGTCCACCAAATTTCTTTCGGATCGGTTTAACCGTTTTGGAGAAAAGTGCGTGTGACAGACAGACAGTGAATCGATTTTAATAAGGTTTTGTTTTACACAAAACCTTAAAAACAAAATATATTCTTGGCAATTTTATAAACAAGTCGGGAAACCGGAAGCTTGACGCTGCAGGTATAAAAGGTTTTGTGCTTCCCTATGTGAGGAGCATAACGTAGTTTTCCATTGGCTTATAACATTGACCCGAGATATTGAAATCGCTCAGTTCTGGGCAGGTTGCTGCCATTGCCAGAACTGAGCGATTTAAATATCTCGAAGGGCAGGTTACTGCCATTGCCAGAACTCAGCGATATAAATATGTCTAGTCAATGCTATCAGCCAATGGAGAACTGCGTAATGAAATTGTTTCACGCATTAACGCAACCTGGATGAAGTGGCATTCCCCAACTGGTGTTCTTTGTGATCGAGGTATCAGCGCACGTCCCAAATCTAAAATTTACTGCAATGTCCGTCTGCCGTTCTCTATAGTTCTGGGTGTTGGCCTACTATAAAGGACAATGAACGGCATCCTGCGGTAATGGGGACGAAGATGTTGCATTGCACTGGTGGCGTGACACGTTTTGATTACGTCTGAAGTGAGAATATCCCCCATCGATATGGGTTTGCATCAATTGTGGAAAAACTGCAAAAGTGGCGTTTTGGATGGTGTGGTCACGTAATTCACGCTAACGAGAATTCAACAACTAGTAGTGGTCAGAACATCGAAAGCAATGGTAAGCAACCAAAAAGCCGGCCAAAACAATGGTGGCTTGATACGCTGGATGGGGATTTAAAGGTCTCGCGATTACAGCTTGATCGGGCATTTGATAAAATAAAATGGCGAAACCGATCACGACGAGCCGACCCCGCTTGTGAACTGAAGGCCGAAGAAAAAGAAAAAGACGTGAGGAGCGACGAGTGCACGACAGCTCCGTGTTACATAGTTAAAAATTCCATTGCCCTCAATTTTCTAGAAAACAATTCAAATAAATCTTTTGATGGAAAGCCCTGTGTTGATAATGGTCAACTTCATGCGCCTCACGCTCTCAGTTTAATATTATTAGCAAATGCCAACAATTTAACCAACATCAAATATAAAAAAAGGGCTAGGGAGAATTAGATTCTTCTTGAATGGAATTTTAATATTTCACTGGAATTTCAATTATTCTCGTTAATTATGACGTCAGCATCTTATTTGAATGGCTTAGAATGCTGTTAATTAGCACGAAATTGATAAGTTTGAACTTCTATAACTTTGACACTAATAATTTTCATGGAACTTAGCATGTGTATGCACGAGACTGTTCTCTATATCGGTGCAAAATTTGCTACACCTAGGATGAACTTAAGGGGAGCTTTTAAGTCAATTTCTAAAAAAATTTATTTGAGCAGACACCGGAATGGGACATCTCTCGAAGATTAGATTTCACATAAGTGTTTTACACAAAACCTTAAAAAGGGCTGCGGATAAATAGATTCTTCATAAATGCAACTTTAATATTCCATGGCTTTGGAAGCAGTAAATTCGCGCGAAATTGTTAAGTTTGAACTGCTATAAGTTTGGCGTTAATTGCCAGATTTTCACCAAATTTAGCATGTTTGTACGAAATATTGTCCTCTATTCTGGTGCAAAATTCGGAAGTCCTAAGATGAATTTAAGGGGGGTTTTTCAGTAAATTTCTAAAAAGTAGTAATATACTATTAGTAAGTTTATTTGAGAAGATATCCGAATGGGACATATTTTGAGGCCTAGATTTCATCTAGGCGTACCACCCTGATTTTTGTCGGATTTTCAGGTTGAGTAGTTTCCGAAAATGAGTCCTGTCTCACTTCAAATGCGTACATTTTGACTCCTTACTCACGCACTTTGCAATTTGTGCCAAAACCAATATCAGTTTCGGAAAGTACGAATCGATACCTTTCATTTGATACCCTACACAACTATATCCAGTGAAAAAAATTTTTGAATCCCCCTTTTGCATGTATGGGGAGCCCCCCTTTAAACTCCACCTAAATTTATGCGACTCGCTGTATGCGTGGGATTTCATAGTTCCCATCTGTCTACCAAATTTCGTTCGGATCGGTTTAGTCGTTTTGGAGAAAAATGCGTGTGACAGACAGACAGACAGACATTCAATCGATTTTAATAAGGTTTTGTTTTACACAAAACCTTAAAAATAATACCTCCAAGTTTCGTAACCATCGATCTATTACTTTCTGAGTTAGAATTCCCGCAAATAGGAAAAACGTCACTTTGAGAAAAACGCGTTTGAAAAGAAAATGTTTGAAAACTCGCTTTGCGGATATGAAGATATTTCTCACTCTTAATTTTATTCAAAATACAATTAAAACAAATACTAATGCGACTACCTCCTGGAAGCTCGAGCCTAAACCTGTACCTGACAATCGCGTTCTACGTTCACAAAATCGAAAGGAACACAAATTTCGCTTTGAAATATTTGTAGCGTATTTTAGAATAGATAAGAACGATACATCCAATAAAATAAATTATTTCTGGAAACCTCCTAATGTAGTTCCCCCCTTAAGCCTGCTTCGATGATCGTTGTAAGTTTTGTGTTTCTCATCAAAGTTTCAACCATTCCTCATCTCACTCTCTCGTTTTATTTTTTACTCTGTAACTCAATCGATTCAGGCAAATAAAAATGGCTATGCTTCCGTACTTTTTTAGCAAGTATTGAAACCTGCTGCCATGATTGGACTGGAGGGGTCTGGAGGTATTAGCTAGTAGCACAGAAACCGGAGTGACAATTTGGAACCGGGTTTTCTTCTGAAAGTTCCTTTTTAGCCCAGTTTGTGAGAGTTGTGCGGGGTTGTAATTGGTACATTAAGACGACTAAAGTTTTGGTATTTTCGCGTAGGAAAAAAAAAGGTAAAGTAGGAAGGCGCTGATGGACATCTACCCTCTTTTAAGACTTCTCATGAGTGGTGAAGTTAAGGCCGAGGTAGGAATTCCCCAAAACTACTTATCAATTTCCGTCTCCAATGAGAGGCTTTCTATTAGCGCCCTGTAAGTATCCAAATCATTGGCTACTCTCTACTTATCCTTTGAATTTAAAGAAGGCACTATTTGGGCCTTCTGTAGAACTTTTCCTAACTTCATAGCGTTTTTCTCTTCTTTCCTACTGCTACGTTTTCTTGGACAATATTGTTAATGAAACAATGCACACAGTGTTTACTTCAGACGAAATTGGTAGCTCAATTAGTACACACTTAAACAGGAGCAAAAGATACTTATATCCATATGTTGCTTCTTTACTTATTTTTTGTTGGAGTGCCCTTTCTTTTCAATTTTTCATATTTAGGAGTTCTCTGGATGTTCGTCTAATCTCCACGATTCTCTTTCTTTGCAAAATGAATGCCATTTCGGCAAAGGTGGATCTCGCAATAAGGACGGTGAACGTGTTGCCAATTTTACCGTCATTCAGGACCTTATGCTTGTCATACTTGTCAATACAGCTGTCTTCTTACATTTTGTGGACAATAAAAATAACAAAAAGCAGAACGACCCAATGAAAATTTAAAGGTGGCGATTTAATGTAAAAGGAGACGAAATAATCGTGATCGCTAATCACTGTTCTGAGATCAGTCCACTGTTAAAAGCGTTACGATAAACTAGACACTTGAGAGGGCCAAAGACGTTAGTATCGAAACCAATGCAATTGAGTTATCGGGAGCTATGGTTTTTTAATAGCAAGGATATCGAGTCGTGAAAGACAGGTGCCATGAATACTATGTGCAGATATCAACGGAAGAATTTGTTGCCTTATTCTACCACAAGTACTTCTAATATTTGGAGTAATTCCTCCACTCCACAGAAGTTAAAGGACCAATCAAATTAATAAAACTAGAGAAAGCAACAAGATCTGATGGCGTTGAATCTGCAAAGTGAACCGTTTTGATTATGTGAGGTCTTCAGTCACGTTTTCAAGGCGGATAGAACACAATTTAATTGACAAGGCAGCAGAAGCATCCAATTTGGAATGAAAAAGAATCGAATACATGCCAGGCGGTTGTTCATGGAGAAAAGAGAAGCATTGGTCTCTCTACATTGCCTTTCTGGATTTAAACTGGTTCTGACCGCGCATGGACTATACGAACTTAGGAGTTGGGTTGAATTGCTCTATTGTAATCCAAAAAGTAGAGTTCGAAGTGTGGGTGTTCTCCTGCATTTCCCACTTCTTCCTTGTTATTGTCATCATAACCAACGCTCCGGCCTGTGTACACTCTCCTAGGTACAGTGTACTTTCCTAGCTCCTCAGGACAAAATTGATGTTAAGCAAGTTGTTCAAACTTAGAATGATTGCCTAATACATAAAATAAAGAGTCTAACGATCGACCAAATTGAGGCCAGCATGATCACTATAGTAATAGTAATTCGCCCAGAACTGAGCATATCATATCATTTCGCTGGATCAGAAGCAGCTATGCTTCTGAATACATCCAAAGTAAAGAAAAGTTGCTGGAGAAATAACTAAGACGGTATGGTCGTATCATCCCCGCTAATGATAGCTAAGATTGGCCTGACCGTCCAAGTCAATGAAAGATCGCCTAAAAGACCGATGGTTAGAAAATCATTTCAAAATTTTTCGACTCAACGGTCGAAGTTAATGGAGCATCATAGGAACTTTCATGAGACACTGGTGGAAGCTGGAACTGCTTACCCAAGCGATGATGCTCACCCAGGATAGCAAAGGAAACTCTGAGGTACAATAAACATTTCGAGAAATATTAATTCCACCACCCCTAGTCTAGTAGTAGTAGTAGTCTTGTCTAATCTGTTAATGAATATTTCTTTCCCAAGTAAATTAATTTTTGGTGAAGCCTCTCTATTGGTACATACATATATATGCACGTTAAGTTTGTTCAATATTAACGGCTAAGTTACCTACTCTCCCATTTCCAAAACAACAGTTTGGGAGCAATGCAAAATAACTTGGACATTTATATCATCATTCATCTTTGTTTGTTTTTCGTGGTACCTTTCCTATGGTCAGTTTTACTCACAAGTGAGTCCCTGCTGCCCCCTTACCTAAACATACAGTCATATGTAGTACACATATCTGCTAGGGGATGCGTATGATGGGAGATTCAGTAATTTTCCACAGATTATCCGTCTAGGTATGAATGTGTACCAACACGACGCACCCATTAGTAAGGGCGAAGTAAATATACGAGTATTTATATCTGGCTACAGTCAATGTTAGCTGCTGTTTCCTACCTTCCACTCGCACTTAACGTCTATGGCTGGGTCTAGTGAAAGTAAACAAATGGTTAAATGATACCAAGTTTTTAAAATCCATCCATCCATATGCATACAGCTTTAAAATTATTCAAGTCGAAATCAAGGAAATTTGATTTGTAACTCCAACCCCCAAAAATTGAACAGAATCAAGGATCTCAATATCAATATCCCTGCGCGTCCCTAGTGTCTTGATTTATCAGGAAAACGACCGACCTGAAAACCTTGTATTATGGAAAAAAGCCTCGCACAGCATTATGTACACATCAAATAATAAGTTAATTCTGACGTCAATGCCGGCATTATGTGACGTCAAGTCCTCCATTTGCTCATTTGTCATTGCTTCCATCTCATGCCAGGAGCAGTATTTTTTCATTGAGCATATCCATCCATCCAGCCATCGCGAATGTGCGTATAAGTGTAATTTTGTATTTATTTCTGTTTTTTGTTTTCTTTCTGCTCCTTTCATTTGTTATATTGTCAGAGATCCTCGTGCCAGGCACGTGTATAATTCGATGGGAATGGATGTATAATGCATGGAGCTTTGATTGAGGTCACCACCAAGCTTGCCGACTGATTATAATGTGCATTTCGCAAACTTTGAAAAGGAGTCATTTGACTGGCAAGCAGGATTATGCGTGGGGCTTGAAAAATCCATCCCTCAACCTGCTAAATTTTGATGGCATCCTTTCAGTATTTAGCAACTTTCTCTTCCACTATTACAGGACTTTCTCTGATACTATATACGCCTACCGTACTCCTTCGGTGCAACCAGGTTAATGACATTACATTGCTGTATGTTTGCTTAGAAAGTAGGACCTTCTCATGTTTCCTGTTTTGTTTGTTGTTGTAAGCGCGCTTACAGAAGCAAAATTATCATAATCATAGGTTGCTAAGGATGATTCACTCAGACGATTTTACTCAGTTTTTATAAGCAAAAACTTCACGAAAACAATGAACATTTCGTGAAGTTTTTGCTTGACTTATGGGTCAAGTAAGGTGATACAGGTGAAATTGGGACAGCGCCAGGCAGAACTATTTCCGTTTTAGTACTAGTTCTATGTTTCATACAAACATTCATCGTCTAAGGGATTTTATCCATCCCCCTTCAGTACAATATCTCTAACAGACTGTACTGCCCTATTTTGATCCAATAGGATAGCATAGCCAAAAACGGTGTGTGGAAAATCGGACACACTATTCTCAAGCTTTGATAAAAACCTTTAATCTCCTCTCTGGTATTGAAAATATAACTAAATCTATTAAAAATTTGCTTCGCTGCCAACCTTCAAATCGAAGAGCAGAGGCTCTGCCATACAAGTAATCTGACCTGAAACCACTCTTCAGGGTCAAGCAACTTGTCCACATGCAACTGCCAACTCTTCAAATAGGATCACGGCATTGTATCACCTTGCCCCCAACTCACCAAGGCTGCCAACCAACCAAACTCCCCTAACAGATTTGCCAGTCGGGAATACCGACTGCGTGAAATAATATATGGAACCGGACAGCACGTGCTGGAGCTAACCCGAATGCTAGCACTTCGGCGAGATGAGGGCCGGAGGTTTTGGTTCACAAATGGCACCTTCCTGTCAGGACACAGAGATTGTACTCACGTGCCTAAACTGAATACAAAAAAAGCAAACTCATCCGAAAAGAAAACTGGCGCGCGGTATGGACGTGGAAAGACTAGCCTTGAGCCGAATTTGGCACCTACGCGAAGAGTGGCCCATGATTTCCTCTCCTCTTCCTGGGGGCCTGATGACATGACTCTTGCGGCGGCCCAGCCCAACCTAAATGTTCGCCCCTGGTGCTTCAAATATAATGGGGTGGGGGTAACCCTAAATACTAGGGAAAGCTGACGCTTTCCTGGGAGGAGCTTGAACAGAACAATTCAATTCAATTCATGAGAGTACAAATATAATCTATAAATACTCGTGGTAGTCCAAAGAGAAATATATATATATAGTTTGGACTTTCTGAAAATCCCAATCTTCTTGTTTTTCTACGCAATTAACTTAAAAGTAAAGTTTAATAATAATAGAAAGAGGAAAAATAAAATTTCGAAATTTTATGTGCTACTATACTTCCCCATTTGTTTCTATTTTTAAGGTTTTGTGTAAAACAAACCCTTATTACAATTGAATCAATGTCTGTCTGTCACAGCCAATTTACTCAGAAACGGCTGAACCTATTGTCGCGAAATTTCATGCGGACATGTAGTCTGTGTCTCCCTTTGCATGTGCTGCCATTTTGTGTTGAGTCTGAAGAGTGCTCCCAATTTCACCGAATATAGCCATGTGGGGCATCAAATAAAACGGCTGGATTAGTACTTTTCGAAGCTGATCTTATTTCTGGTGTTGAGTCAAATATAGAGGAGATAGGGCTCAAAATGTGTTCCCCAAAAAATGAAACAGGTCTCTTTCCCAGAACCTATCCAACCTGAAAATTTTAAAAAGTCGCAGTGATGCATCTATATGTAATTTAGGTTTCAAAATACATCGCGTTCCGATATATGCACAAATAAAATTAATAATACAATAGCATATTACCATGTTTTTGAAATTTACGGGAAAACCCTCCTTAAGTTCATCCCAGAAGTATAAAATTTGTTATCAACATAGGCAGCATAAGATATAATTATGAAAAGTTTGAAAGCAATCCCACTATTATTAAGAAAGTTATAGAAGGTCAAAATTTCGCATGTCAGGTAAGTTTATTGCACTCTAAGAGGTGTATGCCGTCATCATTACCTAAAGTGAACTTATATGAACGGCGGGGTCGATTTGTAAGTTTTAGTTTCCTTCTTAAGGTTTTGTGTGAAACAAAACCTTATTAGAATCGAGTCGGTGTCTGTCTGTCCGTCTTTTTTTTATGTATGTAGGCGGAAATCTTAGAAAGACATTGCTGCGCCAGGTTGCAGCAGGGTGAGGGATTCTCACCCACTACAACCACCCCTACTTTTTCCTTCTTCCTTCCCCGCGGACTGCGCTTTAAGCGACTAAGTCTTCCCTTCTTTGCGTCCTCCTTGCGCGCTCCGCTCTTCCAAGTGGCTCCTGTATTCTTTTGATTGCGGAGTTCACCGCACACCAGTTTCCCTCCGACTTCAATATTTCCCCGACGATGTTCTGCGGGCTTAGGTTTGTTTTCAGGGAGTTTTCCAGACTCCTCCTTTCTGAGAAAAATCGTGGACAGTGGAACCTAACATGCTCCGGGTCCTCAGGTGTGCAACCACATTCAGGACAAAAGAGAGAATCATCCAGCCTGAATTGGTACAGGTACTTCTGTAACCACAATGTTCTGACAGGAATTGTGTCAGCTGGCCGTATCGTTGCTGGATCCACTCCTCTATAAGGGGAATCAAAGTGTGGGTCCAGCGACCCCTCTGCAAGTCGTCCCATCGTTGCTGCCACTTCTCCAGCGACTCTCGCCTTGCCGCCTTTCGGTATTCTGCATCCATTTTAGGAGGATTCATTTTCCTTTTCTCGTACAGGCAGCGTGTCTCACTTGCCAGAATGTCTATCGGAATCATTCCCGCAATAACACACGCTGCCTCGCCTGATATTGTTCTGAAGATGCTGCACACCCTTAGCGCCACTAAGCGGTAAGTCATATTTACCCTCCTCCGATTATTCACACACGCTAGTGCTTCCTCTCAAACTGATGCCGCGTATAATAGTGTGGAGCGAACCACTCCGGCTACAAGTAATCTGTGAATGTATCTAGGGCCTCCAATGTTAGGCATTATCCGCGCTAACGATACCCTGGTATTTGACGCTTTCCCACAGGCATAGTCCAGATGTCCTTTGAAATTGATTTGAGCGTCAATCATCACCCCTAGGTATTTGATAACCGGTTTCGAAGTGATGACGTGACCAAAAACATGAATATTCACCGTATTCCTCTTCCTGCGATTGGTAATCAAGACCGTCTCCGTCTTTTGTTCCGCAAGGTCATCTCCAGCCACGCTTTTATGGCGCTAATGGTTTCTTTAGCGTACATTTCTACGTCTTCAGGTTGTTTCGCAACGACAACCACAGCTAGATCATCTGCGAAACCGACTATCGTATCCTCCTTTGGCATGGGAAGAACAAGGACCCCACTGTACATGACGTTCCACAGGAGAGGACCAAACACTGAGCCCTGTGGTACTCCTGCGATGGCGCTGTACTGCTTGGATCCCTCTTCCGTGTCGTACAAAAGTGTCCTCTTCGAAAGGTAACTGTCGAGGAGCTTACTCAAATAACTAGGGACACCCGTTTTAGCCAGCTTTTTATCCACTCCCAACTTGCGGAATTGAACGCATTTTTGATCCAAGTCACCACAGCACATGTTTTTTTAGACGGCATCGCGTCTCGGTTGGGGGTTGTTTGTCTGTCCGTCTGTCTGTTTGTCTGTCTCTCACATCCGATTTATTCGGAAACTTGATCGATTATCACGAAAATTGGTAAGAGTGTGTTCCCTTTACATGCAGCAAGTGGCGCCAAGTTTTAGGGGAGCTCCCCATACATGTGAATGGAGGGTGTAGATTTTTTTCATAAAAAGTAGCCATATGGGGTATCAAATGAAAGGTCTCTATTAGTACTTTTCGAAATTGTTTCCATATTTGATATTGGATGAAACATAGGGGAGTGAGAGCTTAAAATATGACCCACAAAAGTGTAACAGGTTTCGTTCTCAGAACCTATCCAACCGACAAATCTGAAAAAAAATCGCAGTGGTGCATCTCTACGAAATCTAGGACTCAAAATACATCTGGTTCCGATTTCTGCACAAATAAGTTAATAATAGTATATTTCCACATTTTAGAAATTGACCTGGCAACCTCCCTGATGTTCATTCCAGAAGTACAAAATTTGGTATGGGTGTAATGAAGAACATAATGCATAATTTTGTCAAGTTTGAAAAAAATTCAACTACTATTAACAAAGTTATAGGGGGTGAAACTTTGCCTTTTTTGGTGAATTTTGTGCGTTCTACAACCTGTATGACGTCATCTCACATATCAATTCATCAATACCATAATGAAATGAGTTCTTATGAATAGGGTCATATGTCTCCTTTTGAGCAAGTTATGTATAAACACTCACAATCCAATATTGATAAGGAAGAATTGCATTTCTTCAACAAACCAATAGATAAGTAAATAACATCTTAAGAAACAAATGTGTATCTTATCTAATGGTTACGAAGAAATGTAACGTGATCATAAAACGAGAGGATAAGGACCGAATTGTGTTCTATGATAAGAAATCAACAGAGCAAAGTCGTTCTCTTATCATTTCACATATAGTTACTTATCCATACTATAAATATGAGAACGACTATTGAATCGTTGCTCATTACGTAACTGTCAGTATTAGAGTTAAGATCTATTTTTCCATTAATAAATATTATTATTAATATCACATTTTTTTCTTTTTAAATTGAACAAGCATTGTTCATTTAATTTGCACGTAGTAAATCGGAAATATGTGTACGATCAATTTATATGCATGCATATATTAGTATTTGGTAATAGACAATGTTTGTTTAGGGTGAGCATAATATCTATGTTTGTAATATGTACGAATACCTTGTAGTTTGAAAAAAGTATAAAAGAATATCTTGGGTTGTTAGCCATATACGAATGGAAAAATGTACATAGAAAGTTTCTTACATACGATGAACACAAAATCTTCATATCCAAAGTACCAGCTTCCAGTATTCCGACTTGTTTGTATCTTTTGTAGGTTAAGTCCTTCACATTTGCTGACAATAAACTTCGAGTGCGTTGAATATTTTCAATACAGTGCTTTCCAGATCAAATTTTTTGTGTAAAAGGATCTCCAAAAAATAACCCACAGTTTAATATTTAACTATGTACACGCGGAACTGTCATACACTCATCGTTCCTTACAGAGGGAGACATAAAACTTTTTACCTGAAGCGTCTAGTTTCTGGTTTCCTGACTTGTTTCAATATATTCACAGCGTCTAGGATCTTAAAACCCTTTTCCTTTAGATCTTCTACAATGTAGTCTTTTTGGCACGTTGAATGGAGTCTCCTAGCCACAACCTTGCTTTTTTCATCTTCCTACGTGTACCATTGAATTTTCCATATTTAACTTCTTCGAGAGGGCCCTTTAGTCATTTGCATTTGCAATGTGTACTTTCCAATCATTGTTGTTTACAGCAATTATTGAGTACTCTTTTATCATGGCTGCCGGTAGTAGACTTTTAACTATCTGGTGCTTATCGATTCCGATAATATTAATCGGCGGACGAAGTTTCACTTTCAACTTCGTTGCGTTTTTCCCTTTATAGCTTCTCGCGGGGCTCTGTTTAATGATTTCCGGTGACGATTCTGCTGAAGAAGGATGACACAGTCCATCCTCCTGCGAAAGCGGCATGAAGAACGTCATTAGCATAATATTATAACTAATATTACATATTATTAAATGCACTCTCTTATCAAATTGTCCTTGGAGAAGGTGAATGATATACTACCTATGCCGCAAATCCGCGGACATAAGGTATCTCCAGAACGATCCGAAGGGTGTTAATATAGTTGGTTTAGGGGGAGCCATAGTGGAAACCAGTCTGATCTTTGACGAGCTTTCGAGATGTTCATTGATTGATTTCAGGACAATTTTAGCTAGTATTTACTCGAGGGCAGGTTTTTCGAATGAGTGGAAATAACCACTTTCTAGAAACTGTAAGAGTTCCTCGGAAAAGTTCCGCATGAAAACAGTTAAGACCAGCGACTCTACTCCATCTAAGTGTGTTAATAGCAAAGAAAATTTCGCTGCTTGAAGAAGTAATCTATGTTCGCATCTTACGGTTTGCTATATCATCCACAAAAGTGTAACTTCACCGGAGATTATACGATTGAGAATTGTGGGAAAGTGCTTTTCCACTTCTTCAACTGCTCATCATCTTGGATAAAAAGCCGACCGTTAAGGATATTTCGTGATGCGGTTGATGGTGATGAAATCCTTCCCTGAATGCATATTTTCTTTACAATCTTAGCCTTATTTTGAAAGGTTTGACTAATTGCTAGAATATATATTCTCATTTTGGCTGTTATGGTTGTTATTTTAAAACCATTGTATGTACAGCACCTTCGGTTTTATTTCCAGTAAAATTCTCGAAGCTCTTACACACAATTTATCTATTGTCCAAGTGCTCCGGCTTAAAGGTCGGACGGAATATTGACAGCTATTCACTGATAAGAAGCCATTACTAAACTCATGTTGCATTATCCCGGTTAGAATTTGTCTGCCCGTAACCTACAATCTCTCTCTGTAGCCTTGATCAAGATGTAATTTCATTTATGGTGTTTTGGGGAGAAATTGAAATTTCCAGGAAATCATATTCAGGGATTTCCTCACTAAGCAAATAGGAAACAAGAGCTAATAGCAGAATTAAATCTGCTGAATTCAATGAAGGAACAATAGTAATAACGATGGAGAAGTAGCGTAATTCTAAATCGTAATTCGTAGCAGTTCAAGGATACCCCGTTATTATCTACATGAAGCACGTCGGCATGTACAATACGTCGGATTGATGAAACTGAATTCCTGCAAGAATATGAACTGCTCATCCTTTTTTCATATCCACTCTAGAATTGTTCCACCGAACAGAATTTCAATGCCAATAAACTCATTGACGACATTTTAGCGACTCAGCAATTTGCATAATGCCAATCTTTCAAAGAAAGATGAATTTTATGCAGAGAAGATGTAGGAAAGAAGGCAAGAACTGCTACATTCAATCGATAATCAATTTTCATGCTCTAGTTAACATCATTGAGAAAATTATTTCCAAATGATGAAACGTTATGGAGTATAAAAGAAGGCACTCGGCGATATTTTCGTTCAGGATAAAATACAACAGGCACGACTCCGAAATACAAAAAAATGTTGGTTTGATTCGGCAAAAAAGAAGCGAATTCTTTACGATAGATATTGACTGAAGCGAATTACAGAAGGAACAGATGAATGCAAAATGAGAATTTTATTGGCTCAAATGGTTATAAATATACATTTATATGTCTGCCTAAGGTTGTACGTTGTTGCTCTCGAAATATTGTATAGTTGGGAGGAGCAATTTTATTTTTGAACGGAATAATAACTTCAGTTGGCTTATTTCGTTTACTGTTTGGAATTTTAAGGAAAGACGCAGGTGTATTCTAATCAATCAAGGCCGCGTTTCCATTCTCACTCTTACCTGCTAACCGTCAGGCAGCATAGCAGTACCGATTCAGGGTTATGGAGATATAGTGTTTCAAGTCATTATAAAAGAAGCTGGAAAACTCGGTCTTTCCCTAAGAAGCGCACGCCTTTCTTCAACTGTTTTCCGCTAGGAAGTCCTAGAGACGTACCCAACAATTTGGCCGTTAGGAGAAGTAGAGGGCGCAGGCAGGCAGGAGAAAATCCGGGTCCGGGTTGAAAATTATGCCAGGAAACGGGGCCCAGGGTGAAAATTATACGGGTCTGAGATAAAAATTATGCAGGTATACTTATTATCCATTTTTTAATTGGAAAATATCCCCGCCCCCCTTTCCGTCTCCTTCTCTACAGGCTTGGGCCCAGGACAAAAGTGCGATTGGTGCCCAATATTGAGCACAAAACTTAGGAAACTCCGCGTCAACATCACCAGCTTTACTACTAAATCTTGTCTCCACTCACAGGAAGCAATCGATGGTATTTCTTTCTTAAGGGGGTTTTCGTATGTGACGGTTTTCAGAAATCGATTTTCTCTTTTATATGTATTTTGAAAGCAGAATATATTGGGGGTGTACTGTAAAAATTTCAAACCATAATTCAAAATATCAACCAAGTTACAGCAAATAAAAGAGCACGAGCCATGCTGACGTGTATATGTAAACAAAACGAAAATTTTAACACGTTTTTCTGAAAACCAAATTTTTGCAACTGGGGGGAAGGACAACTAAAATTCTGTTCAAACGATTGGGATCATCGTAATCGGTTTCGCCAGTTTGTTCTATCAAAGACCTGATCACGAGGATGCAGTCGCGAGACTTTCAAATCCCCATCCTGGGTATCAAACCACTGTTGTTTCGGCTGGCAATCTTGGCAAGTGAATTCTCGTTGACGCGAATTGTAATTTCAAATGTGATCTGCCATTAGCCCATCGCAACATCTTTGGCTCCATTACCTTGAGACGTCGCTCGTTGTCTTTTATAGTCGGTCAATTTTAGAACCATAGAGGGCGACAGGGCGGACTACATTCCGGCAAATTTTAAGGTTGAGACGTTCGTTGATACGCCGATCACAAAGCACAAGAGGTGTGGAACGCCAATTAAATCAGATTTTGCTAATGCGTGAAGTAATTTCATACCACTGTTCACCATTGGCTGATAGCATTGATCCGAAATATTTAAATCGATTAGTTCTAGGCAGGCCACTGCGACTGACACTGATAGTGCCTGTTTTATGGGGATCGTTCGACAAAAATTCAGTTTTATTCAGAATCAATCTGAGGCCATGTTGCATGAGGGGATCATTCTTTATTAGACGCTAGAAAGACATAATCTGCATAAAGCATTGTATAGAGCGCTGGACGTCGGATGTTCCATGTGACAATGACTATAACAAGGACAAAGAGGAATGGTAAGAGGGTGCTTCCTTGATGAATTCCGATGAACCCCGCTTGATTCACGGTTATTTGGACGATGGCGCGAATATCATTATCACGGTATGGGGCAGATTGGACGGTAGTTCGGAATTGGATTATCTTTCTTATTCCATAATTCAACTGTAGTGCTTTCTTGCCAGTCATTGGTGTTCTACCTTCCTCAATAACCTGATTGAAGAATTCACTGAACCATAGTGGCGGACTTTGGAATTTAAATTCGATTTGATCAGGTCCAGTTGCTTTCCCTGATTTCATTTGTTTTATTACTTCATCGATTTAACTGTCGCTTACCAGAAGACATCTTTTTCAGCATCAGATCGGCTAGTCTGCGGTACATACGCGGTGAAAAAGTCAATCGTGTGATAAGCCGATATAATGGTGACCTTCACAAGCCCGCCAGGATAGCACAAAGTACGTTGCCTCAGACCCTCCTCTTTTACCTGGGCTTCGGACCAGCATGCTGTATAAATAAAATGACGGAGCTAATTCAAACCCCCAATAATAACATACAAAGAGACTGGAAAGATTACATTTATTTTTATTACCAACAAAAAATCTAAAAAAGCTGGCATATCAAGCGTCACATAGGAAAGCCGCTTCATAAAAGGAAAAGGATGGAAGCGAGTTTCCCCTGACTAAAGATGGAATAAACTATGCTAACTCATCCTCTAGTTTGGGATAGCTTTAGAACTGATAATCCTACTTAGAAAAATTACCTGTTACGAAGTTATGGAAGGAGGCTCGCACTGGACTGACTATACAACGACAGATCAAGCAAAGAACAAGGCGAACATTGATTTGAATATTTTCGCACGGAAGCTGCACTCCCTGTGAAGAAGTGAAGCTGTTAAACAGCGAGTCGATACACTGTGCCAATATATAGGCCAAAACGCTATCATATATTACAACGGCCGTTTAATAATATAACAATGTGCTCAGAGTAGGTTTCTCTATCGCCCATAAAGTAAAATCTGTTGCTATCGGTTCTGGAAGCTTAAGCGAACGGTTTTGCATTCAGTGTTCAGCAGATCAATTTTCTGAACATCAGCCTCATTACCATTCGCGCCACTATAGAGGACACTGAAGAGTAAGAGAAGAATACCTTCATACCTGGAACGAATGGTCGAAGCCTGCCCCAGGTTTCAGTGATGATTGCTATGACCGGAAGAATGCTGCATCTTGGGCAATCAAAAAGAATGCGTAGACTTCCTTTAATTTCTGTGGAAAACCAACGGATCTTTGAAATCGAGAAGTACAATGAGCAGCAGAACAGCCAATCAATTCCTGATGACATAAAAGGAGGACATACCATTCATTCATTCATTTATAAAACATTCTCTTCTCTCTTGTTAGACGGGCTCCATACGTCCCAAACTTTATTGACGCATTTAGAAGAGTTTCACTCTGTTGTCATACTCCTGCGGAAGTCAATGGAAAAATTGTTGGAGTATGAACCTACTGAAGACTACCTATGATTGCATCTTTATTTCTGTTGTGGGTAGGGTAGATGAATGCGTTCGAGGACGGAATGTTGGACTCCCCGGACGGTACAGAATTGGACTACAAACTAAACATTCTTCTATACTCAAAGAGCTATTCTGGAACAATTTGGCACATTACTACAGACTAGCTCTCCGCGTTAGGAAGTTTTCAGATTAGGGAATCCTTTTTACCAACCTGGGAGCACAGAAGGATAGGAATTGCAAGTTCAAGAAAGCCCTTGCCATCAAACCCCTCCTTTGCAACAAAAAAAAAAAATCCAAACGTAATGTGCAAAAACCGTTCCATCTGTCACACACCTCAGCATCTCTTCGACATTGTTGTCCGGGCGGAACGTTGTTTGTATAAAGTTGATGACGAATCCTATCTCACCTTCTCCAGCAAGGATAAATCTATGAGTAGTCATTCATCCGCTTTCCCGTCGCATTAATATGCCAATGTCTGCTTTGCGCCTGTTCAAGAATGCTTTCGAGAACAAGTGGCAAAAAATATTCTGCTTTACAGACTTTGGGCGACTCTTCTGGCACGTCTAGTTTTAGCAGACTAACAGTCTGGCCCTAGAAGGGATCCATGTCCTTCCCCCGACGTGATCACCAAAGTCCTCCGGTTCTCTAGCGGTGAGACCAGGGAGCGGTCTCTCAGATTATTCCTCAATATTAGTAATATATAGTCCGGCACGTAGAATGAACTTTCGAGTGTGCCTACTGGACTTAAAGGCATTTCTGACGACAGGTATTACTTATGGTATGGATTCCTTAAAGCAACCATTGATGTCATCAAATTGATTACTAGATTGGCCGAATATGCAATTCAGGGTAATACCACCAAATATTAGGTGCTGGCGAACCTAGAAGTAAGATATGCATTCAGCCAATTTAAGTCCCTGGAATTTCTGGTTCTTTTAGTTATTTTGTTGCTATTGTTGAGAGCTACTTGGTATGACATCGATGACGGATTCAGAGGCAAGTAGTCTACACGGGTATCGCGTGCTCTGTGTCAGCTGCACTACTGGCAAATATCATATAGGACAATGTATTTAATCTTTTGCTTCCATAGGAGGTCAAGGATTGCAAAGCAGCTCGAGGATGGTAAGTTATACTCATGGTAAGCAATTGATGCTGTTATCGCTTATTTATAGAGCACTATATTAACACTTATGGAGTCTGTCATCAGTAAGCGGCGTAATTGATTAAAATAACGCCACCTCCAAGGCGGTCATTAAATACTCACTCCAGATGTGAGCAAACATGAGCAATATGCTTGTAATGAAGTATCCACGATGAGTATAGTCTTAACAACAATGATACCGAGCTGAGGGATTTGCGGTATATTCGTAGGCTGTAGTATCCAGAGTAGTGAGTTGCATTTTGCCCTACGCAGCCCGTTTGAAAAACGGCGTTACATATCTCATACGACGCATAAAACTATTTGCGGTCTGCAGATGCCCTGAAGGTCTGCTCTGCTTTTATGACCACCTTAGAGGCCTTTCCAACACCGTCACCACAACTACGAGGTGTGGCACCTGAGTTGAACAGTGCAACTCATCGCCTGAGCCTACAACAGCTTTGTCCAGTATATGGGCCCAACCACAACCAATATGAGACTTCCACAGTGGCCAACCGCCGGAATTCTCTTCCTATGCTCTCAGAGGGCCACCCCAGTTCCTATGGTACCGATAACCTTTGGTCAGGCTTCCTGGCAAGAGCCACTTCGGATAAGTCTCTTGCAGAGTCAGGTCTGATCACCCTGGGCCCCAGAGCATTCGACTACTGCATCCACGACCAGCAAGTCGATGTGAATAAAACGTTTCCCGGTGCCACCAGTTGGAGGTTCTCCTTTGGTCTCTTAGTATTGACTCTGTAGAGAGGGTTTGCCCCCTTCTGCCTCCTCGCCACCTCTGATCTGGTTTTCAAGAGTAAAAATCCGTCGTGTGAAAGAAAAATTGACAGACAGACAAGCGAGGCAGGCGGATATTGAATTGATTAAGATATCGTTTGACATACAATCCTTCAAAAGGAGGACTGTTCTGCAGTTTTCATCTCTTCCCTTATCGCTTTCCTGTTTTGGCAATTGGCTTCCATTCTTTAAACTGTATGAATCAAGGGCTTAGAGCAGGGTAGAAAATTACGTTCACAAGAGTCGAAAAGATATGCATATATACCTTGGGTCTCTTAATTCGTATTATAAATTTTTCAAAAGCAATCTTCGTATTTCTATATACATATAGCGGCCACCATGTATTCTCATTTTTTATTACAATTTTGATAATGCATAGCAAGCGAGAGATGTCAAATTTAGCAGAAAATAACTGAGTTTGAATTGAACGAAATTCCCAATAAGGACAGAATCCCAGTACTCAAAAATCATGGCCCTGCTCATAAAAACAATTGTATGCCGAAATTCTATATACATACATCATTAAACCACATAAGTACTCCGCGATCCTGGCATCACATTCTATTGCGTCGTGCTTTACTCCACGAAGACTGTTTTCCAGTAGGGTAGTATCGTATTCCAGCGTGAAAAGTCACCTTCAAGGATGAAATTTGCTGTCAACTGTCTGTCTATATAAATATTCGACCGAATACATTACATACTCGTATGTATTTCCACTTATATGTATAACAAACATCCAAGAAAAAGCGAAGAAACTCCAAAGTAGGCCAACAAAAATAAGCAGATGTAGCAGTCAGACTGCTGGCAGGAAACGACTTAAGCAGTAGACAGGGGAAAATGGAGAATCCTTATCATAAATGCGGTTTGCCTCCGCTAAAGTTTCTATTTTTTCTATCTATGATATTGCGCCAGCATCCTCCCCCTAAACGATGCGCCATGTTTGTGAAGGAAACATTCAATAGTTGATTTTTTCTTCATTTTGTGTCAGGATGGCACAAGGGCGAGAGAAGCACCCGTTTAGGTCAAAGAAAAGCAGATAGAATTATATTGTTGATGCTGGCGAATACATTAAGGATAGAACAGTTCAGATAGTCGGGAATGCCTTGGGATCAGCACCTGAGAATTCATCCAATAAAAGTGATTTGTTTCATCATCTCAACATTTCTAATGTTTTCTGCGTTTTCCTTCTCCGGGCCTTCTCTTAAGGACATTTTCGGTTCGATGTAAGACAGAGGAGAAAACGGTTCCTGTCTTCATTGAGACTGTATGCGGACATGTTATCTTAATTTGAAATGCCATTTTCATGTTATTTTGGTAGGACGAAAACATAATGCTGCCTCGAGCGCTGTAATAAATCGTGAGAGCTGTTGCAAAAAACCTCATTGCTCTAAATTACAGACAAGAGGGCTGGAAGGAAATGGGACTGAGCGCTAGCCCCAAAGTACTTAGTCGTTATGCAGTTCAACGGAGCGTAAATTTGCGAAACAAGACGTAGCTTCTCTGCAAAATGCAAATGACCTAAAACGGAATTGGGAGCTAAAGCAGACGTGGCTTTTTCTCGCAATCCAGAAAACAGGCTTTTGTTAAAAGGGTACCTTCCGTTTTATCATATCCAGTCCTGCGAAAATCGCAATGAAAACATATCTAGATTGTATGTACAAATTTAGAGTGATCAATTTGATTCACATCCATTTAAATAATTTCTTCTGCTTTTAAATGCATACATATTCAGAAGTGTTTCTATTTCCTATGCCGGAATTGCATCTTTTCTATTTGATTGAGTGCAGTGTACCTTATATAAATGTGCAGCAATGACCATAAACCGTACACGTAAGCTCGTGTTGGTTGATCGATATTCAGGACATGTACAGTATGACTAGTCCTTAGAGCACATTCGAGAGATATTATAATAAATGGTTCATTATAAATGAACACTCATGTTCTCATACATGTGTGTAC
This sequence comes from Hermetia illucens, assembly GCF_905115235.1. Taxonomy (NCBI): domain Eukaryota; kingdom Metazoa; phylum Arthropoda; class Insecta; order Diptera; family Stratiomyidae; genus Hermetia; species Hermetia illucens. The sequence continues at coordinate 65,692,405 of NC_051853.1, forward strand.
ACACATAGGTTCACGGTTAGAAAATTGCTTTTCTTTTCTACTCCAAAACAAAGCCAATCCTGTGTGTGCAGATGCACTTTGAATCAAGATTTTCCTCCGTAACATTCAATGACATTTTGAATAAGCGCCAGCAGTTTTTCAAGTACAATACAAAAAGGGTAACAGGATACAAGAATTCTCTGCTATGACATTGATGTAGGTCGAATATTCAGTCGGAAACAATGACATGCGTTGCCATTAACAAAGAGCAAACCTTGGTAGGCCTTACAAGTTTGAAGGAACAGGATAAGTTTGCTTATAAAAGAATTTCTCTTTTGATGTAATGATGGGGGTTGAATATCTCAGATTCAGATATCAACACGCTACAATTTGCATTAACTCTATTATTTACCTAAAGAAGTTTAACTGACATAGAAGACGAAAATTAAATATTGATCGACATTGCCTTCCCCTCGATATGCCCGCCATACTATACCTAGTACTAATGCACTGTCGACACTAACTATCTTCTTTTATGGCTCCCTGCAATTCCAGATCGACCCACCATCGAGTTTAACTCAAGTCTACCTATGCAAAGGTGTCTGATCTTCTATTCTATGCAGTAGATCCTGGATTCAATGGAGCATGTGAAGATCTGTTATAACATTTGGGTATCACCATTTGGGTACCTCAGATAAGCTTTCTTACCACTGCTATTGATCTTAGGGTAGGTCAGAAGAGCACTCGCCCCTCTAATAATATTGGGAACTTAACCAGAAAAGGAGCCAAATCCGTGATCATTGACTCCGATGAGAAATGGACTTACAAGATGATGTAAATTCGAAGTTCATGATCACTGGTTTGGAGAAAGAAAAGACTCGGAAAATGACATATAGGAGGAAAATTAGGAATCCTTTGAAAAACTTTAAATGCTCATATCTACAATAATATTAAATGGATCATTTTCTTTGAGGAGGAGACTTATGGAAAGCTTTGAGCGCTTACATCACTCTATCAATCGAGTATTTGAATTTCGAGGAGGTGGTTTCTAAAACAGTATATAGGTTGGCGGGTCTTGCGGTTAGGAAAATTTGCAGAAAATGGAGGGATCTTTTAGAAAATTTCAGGCAAAATATCAACCGTCCTTATTTCCACTTATATTAAGAATTTGAAGAAAACGAGAGAAATTCGTGATTCCTGGTTTCGAGCTGGAAGAAACGTGGAAAATGGTCTACAGGTTAGGGGAGGTGGGAAGACGGCCAGAGAAAGAAGAAATTTTGTGGAAACTTTTAAAAGCTCATATCTGCGTCAATATTGAGAACTTGAAAAAGAGGGGCTAAATTCGTGATCGCTGGTTTGAGGAGTACAAGACGTGGAAAATTGTTTATAGGTGACGGGTGGAGAAAGTGTGAAAAATGGGCGGTAAGTTGACCAATTTATGCATTCTTGAAACTTTTATTATTGGTGGTGAAAGGGCTGTATAGGTCTGGTGGACTGGTACCCACGATGGAGCATAAAACCTGGAAACGCCTACTGAACCAACACCAACAGCTCTACTACCAAACCCTATCTCCACCTCCACGTGGTGACCGCTGGGAGTTCTTTCTTAACGAAAAGTCGCAGACGAAGAAGGATGAAGATGAGTCTCCCGCGCCTAAAAACGGGACAAATTGTACTAACTGGTCCTCCAGGTTGGGGGTTGGGTAGAGCTGACAACCCTATGCTACAAAAGGAGCCTCGGATGGGATTGACAACACAACAACGAACCCGGGAACGAAAAAGGAATAATGATTTGCCCATTTTCTCATGGAATATGCGCTCCCTGCGTAGATCGAATGCTGTTCAACAGTTAGCCGATACCCTGTCCCAATATAAGGCTGATGCAAGAGCATGACCAGACACGCGCTGGACAGAGACCAGTTTTCTGGAACAAATTTCGAAATATTAGCCTCTTTAACGATCACGCCCCTACAGAGGTTACTGCGAAGACGAAGAATGATACCTTCTATAATAAAGAGTCAAGTAGGGAAGCAGCAGTAGCTTACATAAGGAAACCAATGATAACGGACTGCGGATTATTCAATTAGCAGTGTCACACGAAATGTGCAGAAAGCGGTCCATACACAAACCTGGTTCCCTTCAGACGGAACTATTCTCAGCCAAATTGATCACGGGTTGACCGAACGCCGCCATCTTTTAGTCTTGATGTCAGAACACACAGGGGGGTCAATATAGGCTCGGATCAATATCTCGTTGGCAAGGTGTTCCAGGTTCGAATAACAACACTACCTAGAATTCCCCCAGGTGAGAGTTAACACTGAAGCCATTCACAACACCGCTCTCCGTAACACCTATAAAGGGGAAATGGGTGCCGCAATACCGCAGTCAACAGAAGTCCTTGAAGTGAAGCATCGGCAAATGATCTTCACAAGCACTTGAAGAACGTTATAATTGATACGGCCACAAACCTTCTTGGCCTCAGCCGCGAAAAAAGTCGGAACGGCTGGTTTGACGATGAATGTAAGCAAGCAAGGAAGAATACCGCATACCGAGTAATGTTGCATTCTCAAAGAACGCGGGCACACCCAGAGACTTATCACGAAATCCGTCGAGCGAAAAAGCGACTTCAAACATAGAAAAAAGGAAGCCCTAGAAAACAGGCAGGTCTGTGAACTGAAAGTACAGGGAGCAATCGCATCAGGCGCGCAAGGTTTACCAACGCGTCAGCAGAATGAAACTTTATACATCCTGCCAAAACGAAAAGGTAAATTTGATTTCCGACAGAATGAGCATATTGGAGCGATGGGTTGAGTATTTTAATGATCTCCTGAACGACCAGAATATCGACGGCAGAGGTCCCGCCAACTGAAGACGACGGATAAATACTCAAGAAAGAGTCCGTGCAATTTATCGGCTTAAGTCGTCAGACGCCGATGGAATTACAGCCGAATTTGCTAATATGGAAACGACCAACTACACCAAGCAATGCACCAGCTTATGCTGAAGGTATGGGACAGCGAATAAATGCCCCCTGACGACAGGCAACGAGGTATTATCCATCCCATACATAAAACGGGTGAAATCAGGCAGTGCTGCAATTAAAGAGATATCACGTTGCTGAGCACCATCTATAAGATATTCTCCGCTATCTTGGTCGAACAGTGCCATACGCTTCACTCCAGGCAAATTAGCAGCAGATCAAATTATTGCTCTGCGGCAAGCGATGAAAAACCTGTTTGAAAATGGTCATCAGTTGCACCATCTTTTCATCGACTTCAAGGCCACATAGCCGGGGTAAAATTCTACACGGCCATGAGAGTATTCGGCAAGCCGACGAAATTGGTAAGACTGACTGGGCTGACCCTGACCTTTCAAAAACAGCAACGGTCTAAGACAAGGGGAGGTCCCATTATGCGTGCTCTTTAACTTGGCGAAGGAAAAAGTGATCCGTGAAGCTGAGGTAAATGCGAGAGGCACCATTCTCTTTAAGTCCATCCAACTACTGACCTATGCCGCCGATATCGACATCACGGGAAGAACCACCCGAGACGTACAACCTACCTTCATCCAGATCGAGCAGGCGGTGATCGGCGCGAGATCTTGAGCTGGACATCAATGAAGGCAAAATGAAATATATGGTAGCAACGTCAGTAACTAAAACGAAAAAAGCAACAACTTCAAATCGCACTGGCCAAACGAGAATAATAAAGATAGAAGACTACAACTTTAAGACCGATGAAAATTTCTCCTATCTAAATCGAAAATCAACCGATAAGAGCTACGACGATGAAATCCACGCACAGTTGTTTGCAGCAAAAGAGCCTATTTCACCTATTTCATTTACAAAAACTGTTCTGCTCGAAATGTCTCTGTATAAGGAAATGATCATGCTCAGTCTTCACGTATTCCTCGGAGACTTGGCTTCTTAGCAAGAAAAGAGAATCCTCCAAAGAATGTTTGGGCCCTACATGTGGATGGACGATTCCGTAGCCTACATAATGACGAAATCTATGAGCGATACCATGACCGTCTGGTTGTGGATAAAATCTGGCTCAACAGGTTGCGGTAAGCGGGTCACTTAATCCGTAGGCCAGATAGCTTTTATGGATACCGAATTGGTGGTTCTCGGCGCAAAGCCGGGATGTCTAGAGTACCTTATTAAGGCAGGCCTAGAACAGGTACCGGTTGTTGAGACGTTTATCATGATGATGATGATCATCGTTATTATTCAGAATTTAGAGAAAAGAAGCGAAATTCGACGAGAAAAGATGCTGAGAATGGTGTCCACTTTTGAGGGTCTAGAAGGCTAAGAAAAACTCCGAAAAATGAGAAACGAACAAATTTCCGTTAATACTGAAAATATGAAAAAAAGAATATTAGTGACTCCTGACTTCCAAGGGGAAAAAAGTAAAAATGGTGTATAAGGGGGAAGGTAGAGTAAGTGGGAAAAAAGGCTGGAAAATTACGGAATCTTCCGTAAATCTTTAAACGCTCATATCTCTGTTATTATGCAGAATTTGAAAAAAAGGAGCAAAATTCATGATCACTGGTTTCTGGGGGAAAAGACGTGTAAACTGCTGTATAAGTACAGCGAACTAGAAGACTTGGAAAAGATTGAAAAAGGAGGAACCTTGTGGATAATTTGAAACGCTCACATCGTTAATATTTGACAATTTGAAGAAAAGGAGCGAAGTGATCACCAGTTTCCAAAGAGAGAAGACGAGGAAAATGGTATAAACGTTGAGGGATCTATGAGGTGAAGAAACGGCCGCAAAATGGAAGAATCTTCTAAAAAACTATAAACGCTTATATCTACATTATTATTGAGAACTTAAGGAGAGAGGAGAGGAGAGAAATTCGTGATTCCTGATTTCCATTAGGAAAAGAGGTATGGTATATAGATTGTGGGTTTAGGAGACGGGAAAATTGACGAGAAACAAAGAAGCCTTTTGGAAAATCCTCAAACGCTTTTATCTCCATCAATATTGAAAATTTAAAAGAAAAGAGCATTATTCGTGATCGCTAGTTTTCAGGACGAAAAGACGGAGTACGTTAGAGAGTGAACAAGCGGCGAAATGACTTGGCTTTGATAGACTTTAAACCCCTTGAAGAAGAGGTCCCCCCATAGATCAATGCCAGTTCAAACCACCGTAATATTGTATGCATTTGCAGGCGTCTGGTACACGAGTTCTAGCGATTCGGTTTTGTTATAGGCAGACTGACCTTTGCCAACCGAAGTTTGCGGCTGCTAAGTATTGCGAGTACACCCCTAATACAGATTGTGCCCACCAAAGGAATGCTAAGAGCAGAGCTCTAGCTGCTCAATCCGTCAGCCTGCTCATTCCTTTCTATGTTCCTATGGCCGGAACTCAGAGGACTGTTCAGTTTGTTTCTGTATTACGCCAACAATCTGAAGGATGTCCGCGCTGAATGCAAGGTTCTAATATCGCTTGGTTGTCGATCAAAATGGCTGTGTTATTTTTGAGGGTTAGGCCAGCCATGGACGGTCTTCCTGTATCGCCTGACGAATCCTGGAATCCTGTGGAAACACTGTGTGAATTCGAAAAAGTTCTCGCACCGACTTCACAGACCATTTTTGATTCGTCGGTCAAGAATACTGTGACATAGCCTTGCATCATGTCGCCGGTCTTACACTCTGCCCTCGCTGGAAAGTGCACAGCAAAATTCCTCGTGAAGTTCGGCTTGCCTGTGGCGTAGTCCGCAGGGAATTCCCATACTCCGGAAGACACTTCGTCTAGGATGTTATTATGACCGTAGGGCATCGCTGTCCAGCATCTGGACTCGTGTAGTCTGATAGCACTACATGATACAGCGTGCGGGTAAGTCTAGCGGGAGGACGTACAGAGATGCATTAAGAGTATCTGCGGGCAGGACTGCAAAGCACCGGTAGCACTTGTACACGAGGTTCCTTCAATCATATTAAGTTTCATTTTATTGCACTTTTAGCACTGTGCCTGCTATCGCAAAATAGAACCGTACGTTAAGCTGGGCCATACCACGGCTGTGCACAACCAGAGTCATCCTCGACCGGAGATCCCCTTTCCTTGCGAAAGTCCTCTTATAAGCATAGAATGCTATGCAGGCCTTCTTAACCGTCAGTTCTATGGTTAATATCCGATTTAACTTCGAATCCAGAATTGCACTCAAATATTTTACGTTGGAGAAAAGAACCAATCTTTGTTCATTTAGCCGCGGGAGGTGGAATTTGAGTACCCGTGGTAGTGAATAGTATCAACTCTGTTTTGGTTCGATTTATCCGAGTCCACATCTTGCCGCTCACAGGTACACTTTTGCTAACGCTCCTTCCATGATGTTGTTCATAATGGAGAGAAACATCGCTGATACCAATATCGTTAATATCATCCCTGATACTATAATGATCCTGGAATAAAATACCGAAAGGTGCTTGTATTGTAGTGCAGGGTGCCAATTACCTTGTAGATTTTTTATGAATTTGCCTTTGAAGTAGGCGGGGCGGGGGGGGACTTAGAGAAGGACGTTTTATCCATAATCGTCCTTAGGTGGATGTCCAAGCCATGCGAATTCATATATAGGCTGGGCGTGTAGAAGGTGGGGAATAGGACATAGAGAAGCTTCTTCCTTGAAATATTATATGCTCACATCACATTACATCCATGATCGTTGGCATCAAGGAAGAAAAGACGTGGAGGATAGCGTACAAGTTGAGGAGACGGAAAAATGGAAGAATCTCTTTCAAAAAGTTTCACTGCATAATGTAGTCATAAATGCAATTGCCGCTCCTCCTTATTATGTCACCTATCCACTGCTACTCCCGCCTTCCAATCATATCATCCGCGGATGATATGTCTATGCGCAAGTTCTTTGTTCGTAGCAGTATCATGCCAGCATACTCCGATGATACGTCGTAGACAAGTATTCATGAAGGCTTGGCGATTAGAGTAGTAGGGGGGGTCAATTTTCTTGTGTTACTCCTATATAACAATACAGAAGGAACACTAGCGCAGATCAATTGTTGAGATAACTGAATTTCCAGATGTTAAACAAGGCAACGAAAGCAGATTTTCCACTGTTAATACGTCGGGCGACTTCCAGTTTGATGCCACCGTCAGCCGAAACCACGCTTCCTAGATATACAAACCGATCGACCTCTTCGATCTTCTGCCCATTAATGCAGACAGTTAGAATGCGATGGGCCACCTGACTCTACGAGAAACGGATCCAACACGCAAGCGAAGGAAAGCGACCATAAGATGGTGATCGCTTTCGAGATCACCCATCACGATCACAATGTCACCTTTAGCAAGGTCCTCTTGAACTGTGTGCAATTTCTCGTAGAAAACAGTCTTCTCCATTATATTGGAAGTCTCCGTTGATACATGCCGGAATCTTGCAGTCAAAAGCCGTCCAGAAACCGGCTCCCAGGTCAAGAGATCGCACCTTGCGACTGGCCGTCAGAAACAACACAATTCCGGATTCGCGTTTACTTTCACTCGTCTTTCTAGAGTACCAAAGCACTTTTCTGCAAAAGGGAGGGGAGTACTCTCAGGAGTTCTATGATCATATTTCACTTAGACCCAAAAAATCCAACTTAGGTCGTTGGAACTATCGCTCGAATTGCAGAAGGCGAATGGTAGACATACTGAATAGCCTGTCTAAGAATATCGATGAGCGTTGGGCGGCCATCAAAAATGCTGTTTTCTCGGATGCTGCACAGGGCGTCGGCCACGTCCCGAAAGGGCTTAATGAGATCTGATTGACTGCGGAATCGTGGAAGCTCGGATACAGAGCAAAATCCCGAAAAGTTCAGTGTAATGTACGCTATGACAAGAGAGAATTTGCTATTGCGCTGATCAGGGCAGCGGAACATTGTGCAGAGCGCAATGATTTCAGAAGTGTATACCGCATCACGAAAGAGCTTGTATATGGTCGCAAATTTTTCGATGGCCTTGTAAAGGACGTAAACGGTCGACTTCACATCCACGATGATGAACAACTGAAGAGGTGGAAAGAACATTCCACCACGGGTCTTAATCGCATCACATGCGGTGAGGTGAATGAAATGGCTAGTCACCGTTGCATGAGGGTACGGACTGTTTCCCCAAGTAGAAGAAAAATCATTTCGGCCATCAATGCATTGAAACGAAGTAAAGTCGTTGGGCTTGACTACCTCCTCCATTTAGCGGTGCCCCTGCAGCTACTGCAGATTTACTGCTTCCACTAGTACGAGAATCTTGGGAATCCGAGACTTTTCCCAGAGAGTGGGAGAGGGGGATTATGGTCAAGATTCCAGAAATGGGGACCCATTTTGAGTGTGATGATAATTTGAGAGGAGTATCTGCGTGCTTCCTGCCGTCGCAAAAATAATCTCTAAAATAATCCTGGAACGCAACAAAGAATATCCGGAAAGATTGATCGACAGAGGGCAGGTTGGTTTCTTTTCCGGATCCTCGTGCGTTAACACATCAACACCTTGCAGATCATTTTGAAACAATGCACATCGTATTTTATTTGTAAATTTAAAAAAATGCTATAAAAAAATTTGATTTTCTGAAAATGTCAAATGAGAACACTGCCTTAAGTCATTTTACTTTTATTTTTGCCGGATTGTCACAATGTTAGCAGATGCCATATTTTACATAATACTAGCTTTAAGTTCCAAGTATTAACGTTCGGACATTCCTACTTAAATAAAAGATAACGCTGGTGGTGCCGAGAACCCCCCGTAACATCGAGCATGTATGCAGAATGGTGCCCTTTTCTATGGTTTGAACCAGACTGTGTGGGAGTCCCAGGAAATTAACGGGAGCCGTGAGGGATTTAGGCATAATGCCTACAACTGACAATATTATGGAAACTCCAACTACCCGCTCGAGACGCCAAAATTCCTTGATCCGTATTCCGTATTTCCGTTCGATGATGCTATTTTGGGGGATAGCAACATCAATAATATACGCGGAGGGACTCGTCTTCTTAACTAGCAGCACCTCAGACTTATTGTTTGGTATATGGACATTAGTTAGAACTTGCCAGTCTTAATACATGCTGTAAGCGGAATTGTCAAGTGCTGCCTGCGGGGGAGGGGCTCTTACCGATGGACCGGACATGTTCCTGTGATCAACCCATGCTTGTATGCATGGTTTGATAAACCACCTCGCAAGAAAGGCACTGGCCTCCTCTTTGCTGTAAAAATCAGTGCGTAGCGAGCGGTGACGTTGTGTCGCTATGTGAACCACGCCCCTAGCTCCAGTGTCACGAGCCACCTTCAACCGCTCCACGGCGGAATTTGGATAATGCATTCAGAATTTGGACAAAGTAGACCGTATCCGCCGCTGGACGTTTTCCAGACCAGTTTTCGTCCACGGAAATATTCCGAATGCATAAACCGGTGAAGGGATAGTAAATTCATTCAGTGCATTCATTTTGCGTTCATCTTATTCTTTTCCGATGGATGCGACTTCAGTGCCAGTTTAACACGTCGCAGGCATTCGGACAGCAGACCATCGTTCAGATCACTAACTCGAGCATAATTAGTATTTGTAAAAGCCTATTTCGATCATAGCTTGGATGTGGAGGTCACCAATGATATGTTCGGCATGCCGTTCGTGATGACTTTTGCGGATGGCTTGGGTTCGACACTTATCTAATCCAAATTCCATCCGAATATTACGGTTGAACATGACTTTTCGTAACAGGCTTTGATGTTATCTAAGCACGTCAAGTGTGTCAGCTCGCAGTTATCACGTAGGCCATATTTGATTGCAATACCGTGCCCTCTAGCATCATTCAGTAGCCACGGGGTTCAGTTCAGTTCAGTGGAAAATGATCCTTCGTATGCGGATGATCTCAAAAGTGTTGATATCCTCAGATGAACGCACTGACAAGGTGGTATGCTACCCTTCAATGACTGTTCCCATGACCTGTATTAGTTTGGAATCAATGCCGTACAGGCGTAATACATAGGTTAGTTAGGTATGCGAGACGGCATAACCGATATAGCAACGCAGGAGATTTCTTTGGCTCCCACAACTATCGTGTTGATAATGAGTTGCTCTTTGTATCCCCTTGATCCGACTCGGCAGCCCTCCTGCTCCTCGAACAGAAAGTTGTTGCTTCCCGGGGAACATTGACCCCTCCACAAATAAAGAGCGTTATGAACTTGTAGAGGCTTGGTAAGTAATCGGCCTTGTATCTGCGGGGTCCTGCACCGTGTCCTTTTTAGGGGCAAGGAAGCTAATCCTCGTAGTGAGGAAGGCCGACTGATGACCTGGTATATGCCATGTGTCAATGTTCTAACCGTACCTGCCCCACCGTTGTTATTTCGTAGTAGGAGCGGATGATGAAGATGTTCAAATCCTCAGTCCATTTCATCCGCCGCCTACGCGAAACTGTGGTCACCAAAAATTCTGGCGAAACAACTGCAGCAGGCAAAGCTGTGCCCACGATTAGCGGTTTCGACGTCGCGCCGTCCTTTATGTAAGCCCGGCCCTGTCACCAAGTCTGGCGGCTCCGATCAGCCCTACCTCAGATTTATTCTTCTTCTTATTGGATGGATTTACATTTTGTACCTAAGTGCCAGGTTTGGTGATAGTTTCCTCAGTGAATACTCTGCAAAGTTCCTGCACTTTCCTCACCTATTCCCTGAGACGCTGCGGTGGGCTACAAACATTTAGACTGAAGCTATCTATCCCTCCTCCTTTCACAGCCGGACCCGCGACCGGCTACGGCAAGGAGAGCCTTCCCCCCACATTCTCGAGCCTGGCTAGCAGAGAGACAAGCAAGCGCGTGTCAACGGGGAGCACTTAGATGGAACTTCAGTATATGCGGGCGGAGTTTTAGGATAAATTACGCCAACTATCTTTTCTTCTTAGGTTTTTTATTTAGTTCTCCCCTCTTGGTCATCTCCAGTGAGGATCGCCGTTTGACCATCGATAATCACATTTCCCTGCAATAGGAATGCAAATAGTAATTTTCAAGCATTTATGCAAGGTTAAGTTAGACTAAGTTAGCTTAAGTAAGTTGTTTGAAATCTTCTCGCGCCTTTAGTTCAGGCACAGTACTTATTTACACAAGATAAAATTTGTCGAGATCAATGCAATAAATACTCCAGAAATAAAGTGAATTACAGAAAGGGTTGGGTTGGCCAAACAAATGGAAATAAATACAGTTGTAACTAATAATTAACCTATTATTAAACAAAATATTGTCTGGATGTAAGACGCCATGCATGAATAAAGTCTAAAACCTTATTTAGATACTATGCATTAAAAACGCACCAATATTCATTACGAATAGTCAAATAAAATTCAAAATGTCGATTTGATTTTATGCAGTTTTGTTGAATTTCAACAGAGTTCAAAAACGTCGTCCTTTTCCTCATACCAAATTGCGACGAACCACTTTCAAGTAACCGCTTTTCTTCCCATTGCAGAGGCCGACGTTGTCTCTTTGAGCCAAAACGCCATACTTCCTAAAAGTTACCTTTGGCACTTGATGCACCTACTATCACCAAGTGGCGACAACACTTCCCACTGAATCGGAAAATCAGGCCAACCAACATCTTCCAGATCTCGAGTGAATGATGATGACGTTGGGAAAATGGGGCAGTAGCAGCACCACAGAGCGCCGCGACCCCCGCCGCCCGCAATATCCTCAGCCTAAATTCCGTCCGAACTTTTCTCTCTGGCATGCACCTTACCCACGACGAATGCGGGTGGAAAAGCGCAACCCCGTAGCCGGGCCACCAGCCCAGCTGGTCGGCCGGAGTGGGCCAAACTGTAAATGTGTGCCACTGCCTGCTCGGCTCCATATCGCGGGCTTGTAAACATTTATTCCAGCGGTCGCCAAACGACGTCACACACGAAATCGTTGACGTCATAGCGACAAGCTTTTGGATGCGATACGACACGTGTGTGGGCCAGTCAGCAAGCCATCAGTGACTTTTCCATTTTCCGCTGCTCGAGCAAAAAGCCCGCTACCTGCTCGGCTGGCCGCGTGGTGGTGTGAGAGGGTGGGCCAGGCGCGGGAAGGTCGTTTCTATAATACCAACTAGAACGCTCTGAGCTTCGCTATCAGAATAGCCGTCGAGCTTTCCATTATGTATCCACTTGGCGGCCCCAGCAATGGAGCATTTTCACTTTATATACTCGAAAACGCCGCGAGCAGGACGGAGAAGGTCTGCTGAGGGGGCGGCTAAGATCTGGCAGTCGGTTGGTCGTTCAGTTGGAGCTTCTATCGAGTGAAAGCGAAGCTTCGTGGTTAATACAACATCGTCAACAGAACGCAGTGCACGTCATTCACACATTCTCTCGGTGAATCTTCAAAGATTTTTTTACTTGAAAGAAAATTCAATTCATAGCTGAAAAAGTCTCACTGAAAACGCAGAAGACTCCGGAAAACCGCAGAAGTACGCAGATTTTACGCAAACCTTGAGTGAATAAAGTGCATAAAAATAGCTTGGCCGTATCCCATTCAGTTCGAACGTTCTCAGTTTTCGCTTTTATTTTCCTCCAACCGAATTTTCCAATCGACGAAGAAAAGTCAGCAGCACTCCTGTGCGTAGGCAGCCGAGTGCGAGAAGTCCGTAGTTTGTTTGAAGCGTATCTGCCTGTCTGTTCCACTTCTTGTTACCTAGTCCTCGAAATCGAAAATAAATCCAATGAAAGCTAAATAGTCATAGTTAAATACAATTAAACAAATAGAATTAATTATCGAAATCGAAACGGTGCAAATCTGAACTGGAAATAGATACTTAGTTATATTTCTTGTGTGTGCGAAAGTTGAAGCGAGAAATCTTCTAACTCATCTCCAATCACATAAAAATCATGCGCTAAATTATATAAAGTATTACCCAATAAATCCGACATAGTAACGCGTAGAATTAGAGGAAAGTAAGAGACATAGTTGTAAACATTTTTATAACAAGGATTAGCTGTTTTTGTATTTTTCTACTTTTATATAGTCAGTCAACTCTAATTTTACATTTAGATTGCTAAAATTAGTTATCATCGCAATAATACGTAAAACGTAACATTGAAGTCTAATTAATAGATTTGGCAATAGTTGATCTAAACCACCCCGAAAGGTTAGTTAATAAAAATAAAAGACAATTGAAGCTCCCTAGTCAGATGCTCTGTGCCCCGAGTTGAGTTCCGGTCGTCCGCAAAGATACTGCATTGGACTCCTTTCGCCCCAGCGCAGCGTGAAGAGCATTTCCTTCGCACAGTGTGAAACTATCTGGGAAATTGTGTCGGAAAATTGTTTTCTCGGTCAACCAAGAAGTTCGACAGGGTCTTGATAATTTGCAATCAGCAGCCCCTTGAAAGCTTGTGTCGGCAGATCGACCTATCTACGAGTTCGCCTGGATAAGTTGGCAGCAGGAGGTAGGACGCAAGGGAGCAGAAGCGTCAACGCCACACGCCACTTACCGCCCACATCCGAATATATAGTGCAGCTAGCAGTCAGTGGGTACACAAACCAACGAATCGATCCCGTGGACCATTTTATCCTTGTGCGTTCAACGGACCAGTGCTATCGTCATTCCTGTGCAGTTGCGACCGTTTCGTATCGCGTGTGTGCTCCATTTGTTCGGTAGTGGGAGGTCGTTGTCGTCGTCCTCGCTTTTGGTGTTGTTGTTGTCGTGGTCGTAATCGTCCTCGACCGCTATCGTGAGCGTTTCGTACGTGCTCGCCGCTTACTCGGTATCTCTTCGTCGATCCGCCGTATACGTAAAACGACCCCCAGCCCAAAACTTGAGTTGTCCTTGTTCTCTCTGATATAGTTGTTGGTTCAAGGGTGGTTGGTAGTGACTCGGTCATTGGGATAAACACCCTCACCCGCAGCGACGAGGATAAAAAAAAGTGCCACGCGTCCTATTTTCGTGCATGTACCAAATACCATCTGTTGGTGGAAAGCATTATTAATCGACTAAGTGAAAAGGGTAAGTTATTAATGATAAGTTCGTTTTTCTGGGTTGTACCTTGGGCATTCGATACAGCCAACACATCTTGGTTCGACCGGCAACAAGAAAAGGAAATGATTTATGCAAAACTTCGCAAGGGAAACTTGATAGATAGCTTCGGTATGCTAGGAAAATGCCTTTGGGACTCATATTATGCTAAGTTAGCCGACTCGTGTAGGCTGGGGTGACATGTTTATATGGACATGTCCTTAAAAACTTTTCACTCACATGGGGACACCTTGAGCATATTTTTAAAATCCACTTTTTAAACGAAAATAAATGACAGTTTTTGCTCATCTCAAGGAAGCGGTTTCCATGTCTACTGTTTCTATCCCTAAGGATTTGCGGGTTTAAATTTGGCATCCCAACCTAACGTTTGGGCAATGGAATGCGATTTATACTCTTACTGGAAACTAATTGGCAGATGATGAAGACTTTCAAATATCAAAGTACCCCAAACTTGTTTTTTGCAGGGATAAACGCGTGACCCAGTTTTCGCTACCCCAATTTCATCTTCGAAAAATTGGGTGGAAATGTGAGAACTTTTATAAATCCCCCGGATTTCAGGGGTTTGGTATAGTTGGTTCGTCAGGTTTTATATTAACTGTGCTGTTCGCTGTCCATTAGACAGTAATCACATTACAGGGAAATACCGATGTCTTATGTTTGGTATATCTTGTTTGAAATTCAAACCCAAATTCAAGGATGAAGAAGTCATTCTAGTTCAGTTTATTTTTCTCCAATTAGTTTCTTCTTCTTCTGGAAACAGACCTTGGGTTTTACAACATGTAATTCTTTCGTTATATGTATAATATGTATATGCAGATAATTAAAAGCCTCTTTGCATTTGAAACTAAATACGCGTATAATATATACAGTCCAACTGGTTCAGTTTTTGGAGCACTTGGCTGTCATAGGGATATCGGATGTCGGTACCAGTTGATTCAGTTATAAATGAGTACCCCCTCCCCAAATTAGAGTAAGAATCACGAGCGAGCGCAATAGGGTTTTGAATGAAGTGTCCTAGTATGCTCACAGATCCGACAGAATTGTCGCGCTAACAATTATTGTTATTATAATATAAACATATACATACTCTGCCAAGTACTGACACTGATACTATGTTTCCTACAGCTCGTGAAATACATTGTTATATCGTGTTTCAAGCGCTGAGACGATGGAAAAGTGACGTCGCTTCCCGAATACCTCGATAAAACCTAATCATCCACCTTACTCAAAAGACTTCATATTCGGTAAGAATAGTAAGAAGGATTGTATTGAGGGCATCGATCGATATCAACGCATCGCATAGATAACACTGAATCTACTATTAACGCGGTGTCGAGTTCTGATTATTCCATACTGAAATTTGTGGTATTGTATATATGAAGGCGGCTAGAATTTTCTACAATGAAATATTCAAAAAACAAGAGTTTATGTTCTGATATCAAAATTGCTAGAGCGACGATGCGGAGATAATTCTGAACCCTGGACCCAGCAGTCAGTTTACAAAACCAAGTTAATGATAAGGGGAAAAACCTCATATTCGCTTCTGTAAACCTACCTTTTGATTCTTTGCCTGATCAGATAACGTATGTAGAATCAAGTTGTTTTGAAGTCTTAATAGGTTATGATGTGATTACTTAATATGTTTGTTTAAAAAGTAGCGAATACAGTCCTGAAAAAAGAAGTACCTAGATTGTATTACTTCAGCTGGCCCCTACGATCGACGTCCAAAAAAGAGTTTTGCCTAACCATTTGCAAAAAAAAAGTCAAGCGTCGACGGCTTTACGGTTTCTTACCAGGGCAGAGGCAAATCGTCAGACGCTGCCTCACCTCTGCCCTGGGAGCAGCGTGACCGTAGTTGGTGCGGTCCAGCATTAAGTTGATGCGGAGTTGATTAGGACCCCATCATTCTCAAAACAAATATAACCCTTTGCACTTCAGAGATGTTGGGATTGATTGTTAACAGACAAGTGCTAGACAAAGTCTCACTGTCAGGCCAATGTCATTTCGAACTTAGCTTCACTACTAATGGCAAACCAGCTGAAAGTTCAGTGAACTTCCCTAGGCAAGTGAAGGCTCCTTGGTGAAAACATTCAGAAAATCAGAAAATTAACCAGACGACTCCTGAATCGCGCTTGTACAAACAATAAGAATGAAGGCTGATTAAATTTCAGGACCTCTGGAACGGCTATGTTAAACAAGCATATAGAACCACTATAGCGAGGAAATATCTTTCGGAAGCGATGAATATTCAAACCTAAAAAGCTGCAAGAAAAGCGGCTTAAAAAATATTGCTGGTTTTAAAGTAATCCATTCATCTAACCATGTTTAAATCCCTTGAAGTTTTTAAAAGTGCCGATTTGCTAGACCATTTACTATTGAACGAAAGAGGTAAGGACGAGCGAAAGAGGTAAGGAGGTATGGCTACCACATATGAAGTCTTTTTCCGAATGCGCGACATGCACCCTTGCTTTGTCATGGCGCTATAGCACTTAGTCGATCTGCCCATTTTGGTTCATTGGTTATTATTGATAGCGATGAATGTGGCGGTTGTAATACAATTATTCCAGTAGCACAGTAGAACTTTCTTCCACTAGATCTTCCGTTTTGAGGTCGGAGTTTTTATCTGTTCTGGACTTACTTATGATTTCTTATGTTTGGGACTGTCCAAACACACTTATTTCTGACCACCAGTCTCAATACTGTCAAAAAACAACTACCTTCAAAACCGTCCATCAGTCTCGTTCCCTTCCCGCCGCCCCTTGTTCCTCCCCATCAACTCATGAAGTATCTATTTCCCTTCCTTCTGGATCTTCTCGAGACATGTAAACGACGTCAAATAACCTGTTGGATAATGTTTAAAGATACCGCTAATTTCTTTTGTATTTTAACATCGTCTTATAATTCATGTAGTTCATTATTTTCAAACTTTTTTATTGGCTTTCCATGATCCTTGCTGTTAATGTTATAATTTATCAATTTGAATCTTTCAAACCATTCTTAGCACGTTCTGAGAGAGAAAAATGTTTTTTGCCTTCATTCCTCTCGACTATCCAACTGCAATTTCCAACGTGAAGGGATTTCCCTGATAGTAATTATGCTAACGCAATTCATTAATTTATTTTTTCGGTGTTTGAGGAGTTTTGTTGTCCCCATTCTTTTCAGGATCATCCCTGCCTGTGAGTTAAAATACAGATGAAGGTTCAAAGTTCGTATTAAGATCACAGAGATTATCCACTTCCTGCAATTAAATGTCGAGTAGAAACTTTTGGTCGCCGCTTACATTGTGAGAGTAATTTTTACGTGTTAATTTTCCCAGCTTACCGCAGGAACGCTCCAGGACATGTTCTCCTTACTGGTATATACATAACAGCTCTGGTGAACTGCATAGTCTGTCTGAACACCTACAATTAGACGGTATTTATACGGTATGATATCCAGTTTTTGTGGCTCCTGCTCACTCCTTTGTGGAATATAGGACACCCACATAGTCTCGGTTTTCGATGATATTGAGCTTCAGCATAATAGATTCTGCGGAGGGAATAGGCATCCAGCAGCGGGAAAGCACAAACACTAACAAAACACCCATGGCAAACCGAATTTCGAACCAGGGGCAAGGAGTTTGCGAAGCTGATCTTCAACCATCTGATTCTTTCAAACAATAAAATGAATCCCCATTTACGAAAACCTAAGTCCTTCTTCCGGTACTACACTTCTTCAAATAGAATTTCAGTTGAAATGTTCCGATTTGATCTAGTTTCCGGGTTTCCTTGTGAGACTGAGAACCTTTTTTTGTGATCTGAAAGGCGTTAATATAGTCGACACAAGGGGAATCGAAAACTAACCTGTCATCTGCCCATCAAGCCTTCGAGGTGTTCCTTGGATCGTTCTAGGTTAAGTTTAGCTAATCATTACTTCGCTACAGCTGGAAGCGCACAAATACACCTCCATTTCTGGGACTTAAGATGAATGCTTTGTTCGGGATTTTAACAATCATCTCTTCTTTCCACTCATTGAGATGGGTGTCAGATTCCTAGTATTCAAGGAGTGAAAGTAGGCGGAGGCTTTCCATATCATTAACAAGAAGTAGGACTCCATCAGCTGCTATACGATTGGAAACCGTGATGAAGTATTCCTTCTACCTCGGCTGTTCCTTATCGTAGGTGGTACCTGATAGAATCTGCTCATCATTGTCCGTGTCTTACTCACAGGACCATTGAAATATTTTCGGCTACTGCAAGCTCTTTCGTGATGCTACATACGGTAGCGAAATCGCTGTTGTTTACAGCAGTTTCTGCTTCCCTTACCAACGTAATGGTAGAATTCCTCTTGTCGACAATAATTCGCACCAGAAATAAGGGCGTTAATGAATATATTGAATATTATCGGGCGGGTATCAAGTTTGTGCTGCTTGGACAACAAGAAGACTTTTGCACTTCTGGGTGACATCCAAATAGGCAAGGTATTGAATTTACGACGATCTGCTTCCCTTCGAACAGACCCAGAAGTGACACATAAACGTCCCTTTTGATGTCGATGTCAGTACACCTTTTGTTACGTACATTCAGAAGACAACTCTTAAATCTATTGCTAATCGCGATTTGGTCGACCTACTTAGATCTTCATCGCCAGTTAGTCTAACATAAAACGGGCAAAATTTATGGGTGGCAATCAGTGCAAATTCGTTGTGGTAGGCACCAGGAATGATTAAAAAACCTCCCTGAACTCAATCAAAGATGATGCGGATTTATTCCCTGGAGCTGTCTTACGCCGCGAGTCAGGTTCAGTTATTAACTGACCACTTTTTACATTTCTTCCATGTACTCCACGGTACCCTGTGGTACAAACTTGAGTGCTACAAATTTTGGACTCGCAACAGCTTCAAAATCTCGTGTAGTATGGTGAACTCGCATACTCAAACTACAAAAGATGTGATCTAATTCCTCCGTGACTGCTAGGATTGCATTAAGTCAGAGCTGACCTTTCTGAGGTTTCGTTTAGTCGATTTTCAAATATACAATTGCCTATTCCGTATTTCTCGTTATGAAGATGTCAACCCTCGTAATGTCAATGAAAAACATGCCCGCTGCTCCGTCCGATGTTTTTTGGTTGCGACAACATGTTCATAGTGCACTTACTCGGCATGTGGCTCTCATTTAGCATCTAGGGTAATTGACAAGGCAAGGGACACATTCAATGGAATCGAACTGGTACCTTTGGAAGTATGGAGATTTTGTATTGTATTGTACTAAGGGCAGACGTGTTTTTGCCGTGATTTCCAAAAACGATTTGAAGTTCAGTCTCTAGTCCATCGTGAATTCCAAGGTGATTTGAGCGGACCGCACGTACTCGATGAGGGCGATCAGATCCAAGATACAAAGAGTATCTCTTGCCATGAAGCCGGAAACCTGCACGAAACTCATCCTTTGATCCTCATGCCGAATCCATCTGAAATCTAAAAATTCAGTACTGTACTACTATTCCACCTCATAGAAATAACTCTGCTATTCAACCTTACAAAGATTTCGTGAATTTCATTCATCGGTGGGTATACATTTTTCACATCTGTTTGGTAATTTATGAATAGTGCGTCACTAGAATTGTTATTCTTTGGAAGAAAGTCACTCATCGAGCTTTCTTCTCATTTCTGTAACTGTTGACCATTTCTTATTGGTAGAGTTTGGCAATATCAGTTTTGCCAGGTTTTATAGCTCACTTTCTTTTCAAAAGAAAAAAAAATTGGATAAGCCTTATTGGCGAATCGGGTATTTCAGTAAATATCAATATGAAATATGATACTATCTCCCATAAGTTCCTTGGATGGCGCATTTCAGCTTCTGAAAGTGCTTTAAGTCCGTTTGTAATTTTTGAATGAGAGGCTAAATGAATTATCAGGAATAAATCTTCCCATCCTCACAACTTTACTAGTTATAACACTACCAATCTGTTCACAGTACGGCGATGCGATGGTCGAGTTGGTTGAGCTTCCATCTCTCGATCTTGGTGTCTTGGGTTTGAATTACCATTCACTTTAAATGCTTATGTTAGCCTTTGTATTTCCCGCCGCTGTAGTGTAGTAATGAGAAGCACAAACTGAAAAAGACTTGTGAATAGCTTTTATAATCCACAAAACAGTGAACAGGAGACATGCAACTCCTTACAACTTTGCCAGTTACATCCTACGCAAATAAGCCGCACAGGTTGAATAATATTCTCTTTTGTCCATTCTATAGCGAGGTGAACTAGTCCAGATTGTGTCCATCAGTAAAGAATCTAACCAATTGAAGCGTAAGAGGGGAGATTATATTTATAACATATTCTCATATATCAACTCCTCCGAATGTTTTTCCTCGAGGGCATTTGCTGGACATGATGTTTTACACTACTTTGACATGAAAACTTCCCTAAGCACCTTTTGTATTTTCTATTCAACGTAACCTTACGGAAACACCTTTCCAGTCAAACATTCAAAATATAGCATTTTATATTGGTAACTAGGTTGTGCTAGAATAACCCCTTTAAACTTCCAAAACAATCAACAAAGAAGAGAAAACAATTTGGTCTTTCCAATGCCGACACCCGACTTTGCCTTGTTTAATAAAGACCGCAATATTGTTCTTCGAAACGAATCTATTCCCCAAAACAACTTTATCTTGCATCAGATCAGATAAACCGAATCAACAGCCACTGAGTTTCCACATATATATAGTATTTGGAATAGACTACTTGGAGTTGATAAAAGCCAATCTATATTTCGTGTAAAGTATTTGCGGCTTTTCTCCGATCACTAGAGAAATTGAGTATATAATATTGAGGCTGAAATGTTATTGACCATGGCAGTTTAATGTCCAGTCCAAGGGACTTTAGATTAACCTCAATCAAGGTTTTTTATTGATTCGAAGCATTATTTCATGATATATAAATTATAGGAAAATTTTGGCTAGGTCGCTTGTGCAATTGAATCCTCGAGTATTATAGATGAAACAGCAACTTTAAAGTTCAGTAACCGTCCCCGACTTGCTATGTGAACAAATAACAGCAGGTGATAACAAATTGAGAATTATTTCTTTCTTTATTTTGAACTGACCTCATCAGATACTCGCCTTTCAAAGGTAATATGCGTCTAATTTGAGAGTAAAATATAAGGATTTGAGTGCTGAACTTTTCAAGTTTAAAGTGCTCCGAAAGATAGACTCATCTACACCACAAAATGATTGAGTGATGCGTCCTGGATTTGAACGAAGTATTTTCCATTCCACTTTAAGACTGAAATTAAAAAAATTGGAAGAAAATAAATAAATAAAAAGAAACTGTAAAAATAAAATACAAGTTGAGTTTCATACTTCAATTTGTGCATATGACGAGCCTTTTCATTTATATGTTGCTAAAATTTCAATGTTCCACCCTTTGATGGTCCTTAGTCCTTAGTAGGATTTGCGCAAAGCTTTGTGGTGTCATATCCTATTACATGAATAGTGTAATATCTAATGGATTGAAAAACCTGAAATAGGATACGCAAAACTCGAGACCTGAGCGCCACAAACCCTAAGGAGAGATCCACGAATCACATCTTCAATCGACATTTCCTCGCCCCGAACGCGGTTGACCTACAACAATCATACTTGCGAACACCCTATATTTATTAAGTGAAGTCCGGGGGAGTTTTTCGAGTACAATCGCCACGGTTTGAGTGCTCACAGGCTATGATTCTGCCCCACCATAAACTCAAAGAAAACAACCGCAGGAGTTATGGGAAAAGGTAACGGAAAGGTAGATGCAATCATCGAAAAAACATTTCACTATTTGTGTGCACAGATCTTATTCATATTATAGTTTCTCTAACATTAATCAAATCGAACCTCTATCTTGCGCTTCTCAATATTAAATGTACACGAACGAACTTCTAAAAATTGCCGTCAACAGCGAATCAACTAATTAAATCCTCGTTCCAAATTCAGACTACTCTGGACATCCGAATTTCTTTTGCCCGAAAATTTCCATCCCAAGTTCAACAACAATAATCGCATGAAAAAATGAATGTTTCGCAATTGCCTGCGCCGATTCGCTAGACAGAAATGCAATTGCTGTGCACGGAGAAAAAAGAAGAAGTTAATATTCATTTTAATGTTTGAAAATATATATAATTGGATAATGATTGAATAGACTGTCAGTAGGGTCTCAGGGAAATTCAAAGTGATAGATATTAAAATGAGTATCTATGAATTAATGTTTCAAGTACGTTAATAAAAAATTATTTGTGTGCAGTTGAAATGGGGCTTGGGAATTTGAAGAGCTTAATGGAGGTGCAGAAAGATGCTGAGTAACAGGAAAAGGCGAAATCTAGCACTGCCCAATAGCGTGACAAAAAAGATTTGTATTTTTAAGAACCACGAATATAATATATTTTGTGATTAATTAAAAAATAAAACGTTTACTCGGTTCCCTACCTAATTACGAACAACTCTCAGCAACACTTAACCTTAATGATCGGATGGCTTCCACTCCACGGTTTGAGCCTATTTTTAAATACCGCCTTGTTTCAGTCATTTGTATTGTAATGTAATACTGTTTGATGTTGTATACCATTACATTATATGTATATGTAAGTGGTGATTATGACATTGTTTAATAAAATAACTTCCCTTGGGAGATAATCTTTAATAAATAGTCAAATGGTTTATTTAGTGCCGGGAAAACGTGCTTAAAGTTTTTAGAGATGTTTTTCGTTAAAAAAATGATGTATTTTTAGTCTTTATATTATACGTTTATATATGATTCGATATCACGTTTTATACAGAATAAGATGGGTAATTTCCATTTTTGAAAAAAAGCGTCATAAAGCAACCACTTGTCATTTTCGTCAAAATTTTGGGCGAAAAAAAAACCTTTAAAATTCTAATTTCTACCATAAACTTTTTCAAATATGAACAAGTATGCGAATTAAAAGTTCAATAATTTGTTACAATTCGTTTCGCATTAATAATTGCACACATTAACAATTGCTGAAGTAGTCAACAAGTCAAAAAATGACATCCATTGGAAGTCTGGTCTACTCTTACTCATTGGTGGTGTGTAGGTCAGTTGTTTTTTGAAATTGTGGTCCCTTATCTACTTGCCAACGATTTCTCAGAGATGTTCGATGGGATTCATGTCTGAGGTTCTTACAGACCATTGAAAGATGTTTACATGGTTGTCGGTTGGCCAACTCTTCGTCGTTCGGCCCCAAAGCTTCAACTTATTGTCGTGCTTGCCTAATTTATCGCGAAAATAAAGTAGCATACAAACCGAATAAAAATTGCAATATTTGGCTGCACAACCTCAACCTTAAACATTAGGATAACTGCATGACGAGAAAAACTAGACTCCACCATCGTGAATCAGCCTCCATTTTTAACCGTCGGGCAGTTGGTATTTGGCGTCCTAATGTTTTCCAAAAAGTAGTCGAACATGATGAATCCCTCTTGTTGAAAAGAGGAAACATTTTGATTAGCCGAACCAGATTCAACGTACTTTTCCACGAATCGTAATCTTGCGTTCCACTTTTTTGGACTTATTGGCTTTCGAGTGGGTCGGCAAGCAACCGGTTTGCATGCCTAGACATCCAACAACATAATGTAACATAAATAAAAAAAAACAAATTTCATTGACTACCCCAAAATATGTTTAACCATACCTGTCGTGACTCCCAACTTCCACGAATTGTTGGGGTAATCTACGATGTGAAGACACCATTTTAAATGGATCTTTTCACAGAAAAGGGGGGTCAGACATCCTTCAGTTGATTTCCTTGGGCGTTCGCTACCCTTCTTTCTTGCAACTGGGTTCGTGTTACGAGTAGAAAAATTAGTGAAAACGTAAAAATGGAAGTGACAACTTTTTTCAATAGTCTAAGTTACACATTATATTCTTGATACAATGTGCTACAAAATATATATAAACATATAACATATAACATATTAAGAATATATCCGTTCTCGGACAAAAAACATCGTTGAAAATTTTGGGCAGTTTTTTTCGGCACTGTAGCTGCCAAGAATAACCTCGATTTATACATATGTACATAAATAGCTTTTTAGTACAGGGCCTGACAGGCTTTTCATTTTTATATGATACTGGCATTATACATACCTGTACATACTTCAGGACTTGTGATGCAATGAATTCAAATGACTCTGAAAATTTTTTTTAATAATAGTAAGATATTTGGTCACCCGTTTGACTACTAAACACTCCTAGCGGTGCTTAACCTTAATGATCGGAATTCTACTCCTTCACTCGTTAAACCAATTATTTAACTTCACTTGAGCAGAAATTATCCGTTAATTCATAGCTAATAAAAATATTCTAGCGACATGTACATATATATATATATGTGGGCCTTCACTATGTCAGACTATTCACATTAATGTGATACCAACAGTTTATAATGCCTTGCGCTGCAGTAATTTCGCAAGGGAAAGGAAACTTTGACCAAATTTTTTCGTTAATAATAGGAGAATTCCTATCAAACATCCTAAAAGCATGCTATATTGCTGTAAAATTTTACAAGTTTTTTCCAGATTCTTGGATTGGACAGGATCTGAAAACGAAACCTGCGCCACTTAAAGATGTATCCATTTTCAGTCCTAATTCCACGGTCTTGAATCCGATATTGAAAGTTCTTAAATGTAGTAATTGAGGTCTTTCATTATATTTCGAGAAAAAATATTCCCGTTTTTCATCTTTAAACTCAACATAAAAGTGTGGCACTTACTACTGGTAAAGCGTTTGGCAACCGGAAGTCCGGAAATTTAAATTCAAAATCGAAAAAGACTGTATCAAATGCAACAAATTATTAAAATGCATAAATGTAGCAGCTTTATAAGATACAACCGCTTCATTACTGAGCAAATAACACATGTTAAAGAATTCCCATAAAAAATCCCTACAGTATTAAAGAAAGGGGGTCCAGCAATCTGGCATAAATTCATGTTGTTTATTAATGGGGAACCACCTTTTAAATGAGACATCATTTCTCTATAAATTAAATATAAACTTGTGGCTTTTAGCGCCATTTCAAGCAACTTAGAACAACCTTCATTTATATATCTATACAAATATAATAGTTTTACTTATAAATAAAAGACGTGATGTCAGCACTTTTCCATTGTCTGACATTTATTGTTTTGTTTCAGCAACAATAATTAGTGGATTTTTTTGTAGACAACATTACTTGCATCGTGATCATGAAATTGTTTATTTGTTTCAGGGGGTGTCTCCCTTTATCATGAAAATGTCATTACGCGATGGTTATAAACCAGATTTCAGATAAAACTATGGCCTTGTTATTCTTCACTAGAGAGTGATTAATTTATTTCAAAACAATTTTGTGAAATAGATATACGCAGTGAATTATTCACACATGGAATCAGTAAGTGTGATATAAAAATCTAGAGTCCATTAGTAAAGGTTGTATGTCTTATTAATTATAGCGTAGTTCTCGAAATCGAGCCACTTATTCTTATGCAATAGTCTACTTGAACTTTTTGAGGTGTGCATATAGGTATGCTACCTTCTGTTATGTACAAAAACAGCAGACATACGAATATACTAAAATTCATATGTATTTAAGTACAAAACTTTTTTCTCCAATTGTTTACCGAAGAAATTTGAATTCCGCGTGACAATCTTATCGGAATGGTAGTGGCGCATGATATCAGGTTCACATGAGTTTTGTTCGTCATTTCCAGAATGATTTTTTATTTAAAATCTCCATAGGTTGTACACAGAAACGTCGTGCACATAACGTGAGTGCGGTCTGCGCCGGTGTACGTAATTTCAATGTTTGACCACTATTCCGATAAACTTTGGAAAAATTCAGCACTTGTTATCAGTTATATACAACAAAGTTGTGGATTTAATGATGATAATATGGTGAATAATTAAACCGCCCCGTTTAGAATAAGAATGTTAAAAATGTTTCACTTTTTATGTTTGAATACCACTCCGAGGGTTAAATGCTATTGGAAGGGTCGCTAATCTAAATATCACCAGCCTCGAAGTATTTTTGGTTTCATTTTGTGCATTTGAGAATGAAAACAAGGTTTCCTATGCTAAAAAAATTAAGGGTAAATTTCTTTCCATGAACGTTGCGAAATCATTATTCATTTATTCACTCACTATAAAAATACAATAATGTGCTGGATTCAGGGATTGTATTATTAAAATTGACTATTTGAGAAAAATAGTTAAGTTTTTCCAATAACAACCATTATTAAATTGCTGGGGAATATTTGATAAGAGCTGCATATATGTACATATTCCAAAAACATCCTGTACTGCTCATAGTCCCTCGAGGTCAGTCAAAAGACCATCCGGAGCTGACCTTCTCCAATCGCTAAGGTGCAACAAAGCCTTTTATTGTCAATTACAAACAACGGACTGTGTAATTCTGCTCAGGTGCTTCACAGAACTTAACTTGGTGCCATGATTTTACAAACGGTGCCCAATGTGGGGTCTAAACACGTGGGGCTGCCTAACATAGTCTGGCCTAGCCTCAATTTTCGTTTTTGAATTACCAGATGACAACAGCAAAACCAGAGGACATCCCAAATCTCTCGTACATTTTATCTCTAGCGTGATACATCAAACAATGCATAAATGCTAGCCGTTTCTTAGTAGAATTCCCTAAAAACTATGACATTTTTGTTTTCTTCCTTTGGGATTCTATGTTTCCGAAGCCTCTAAAAATTGCAAACTCTGCGGTTGAATTGAGAGGGGCTTTTTTCCGTCCGGTCTTTTCAAAAGTGTATTTCCTCGCCTCTATGTAAAGCACAATTAGGTTTCTATAAACTTCTTGTCAGATCTGCTTCCTGTCGAAAAAGTATCGGATGTGTGCTGAATATTATAGGGAATGAAGAATTAGTCGGTTATTGATGTTTTCCTCAATCATGTTGCTTGTGTTATCACTGTTCTTAGGAGGAAAACATTTATGATAAGTACTAGTTTAATCATAGATTTATTTGATTAGTCCTACATCTCCACCACCAATTTTGAACTTTAAACGAAAATGATTGAGATTTGCAGTCTGGCATCTAACCAAAAATAGATTTGATTAGATGGCTCAAATTAACTTCCTTTTCTTCTTCTTCCTTTTCTCAATTCTATTGCCTTTCTTTCTATAAATCATGTTTTTCAGTGTCCAGTTTTCTACATACAATAGAAGGTAACCCTATATTTACTATATGAACTACCATCAAGCATCGATTAATGTGACAATTTCGACTATTTTTGCCACCTCCCTGTACACATCAGTATACAGATTTTGAAGACATTTGTTCGATCTGTAGTGTGCCGTGCCCTTTACGCTGATGACATCTGTTTGCTCTCTCGCCGGGTCATAGATCTTGGCCAAATGGCTGTGGATTGAGAGGAAAGAGAGGCAAGTAGAGTTCGATTGAAGACAAACACCAACAAAACCCAGATTCTTAATCTGACGAGCCATCGCACTCACTCCATTTGTATTAATGGGCAGGGCATCGAAAGCGTCGATCAATTTGTATGTCTAGAAAGTGGGGTTTCTGCCAATGGTAGCGATAGATCCGCTTTCGTTGCCTTGTATAAAATCTGGAAATGCAGTTGTCTCAACATTAAGGTCAAGTTAAGACTATTCGGAGCTAGTGTTCTTTCTGTGTTGCTCTTTGGGAGTAGCACATGGAAGGTGAACTCCACTGTTACTCAAATGCTCCAAGCTTTCGTCAATACCTGTCTGCGTCGTATCATCGAAAGTTGCCTCACACTATTTTCAACGAACAACTTGGTGGGCTTGGCACTCATATGCGATATGATAAGAAGACGGATGTAGCAGTGGATAGGTCACACATTGAGGAGGGGCGACATTTGAATGCAGTGAAATCTACTTTCCCAAGATTGTCGACGAGTGGGTTGCCCCAAGAGCAGTTGGAGCAGAACAGTAGAGGGCGAGCGCGAGCGTCTCGCAAAGTCATGGGGAGATTTGAAGTGCATTTTAGGTAACCGCGAGTAATGGTGCGTAGGCGTAGTTGACGCGCTATAAACCACCAAAGGGTAAAAGGCAATCATATATTACATTATATTAATGCATTTTTTATTGCAAAATATTATAGGGTTGTTACAAATGACCGTAAAAAAATTGCTTTGTGGTGACCAAATTGGATAATCTGAACTAAAAAAATGTCGATGGGTTACAAAAAATGCCAGACAGTAAAAGTTATTGGTTCGACTTTTCATAAAAAAATAGTCGCATTTCCGCTATAAAACATATATTGAATATGCATGCCAAGTTTCAAAAAAATCGGTCAAGTAATTTTCGAGTAATTCGCTGCCAAACCTACCTGTAGATGGCCAAATCCAAACGATCCAAACACTAGTGTGCAACTGCAAGCTAACGAACTTGCACGGTCAATGTTCAACATTTTCATACGCAAAATATCCAGTGATTGCCCTCTTGATTGAAAAAGTGGTCTTCTCACTGTCGAAATTCCCAGAGTTTACTACGAAACCGTGGTTCGCCAGCTCTATTTAACGTTTATAAGAACAAACGCTCTTTCATCCATTCTAACCTAGTCATGTAAATACTGTCACGTACCAAGACATATTCAATATTTTAAATTGGCAAATGAAAATTCCATTTCAATCAGAGTGTACCATCAATCTAATAATGGCAAAACTCTCCTGTCGCGTGCGAAATCCGTCTGTCGACAGGTCATTTGTTGGAACTATATAAGAGTCAAATTCAATGTCTAGAAAGTCTGAATATTCATAACTTCAGTATCATTGATGACCAATAGACTTTAATGTTAATACAGGTTCATTGATTTCGTCTAGTAGATAAAGTAACCGAAGGGAGGGTTTTAGTTTAAATATGCATTTTGAAAGCAACTGAGACTAGCAATTCATATTACTTTACAGCTAAAACATCATTTATTCCAAATTTCAGTTTCAATATCTGTCCTCAAAAGAGAGAGACATCCACATCTTTATATATACAAAAAAGTGCTTAGGTGGGTTGCAAATCCAGTCAAGATGTTCTGTCATCTGGGTGTAACCATCGTAATCGTTTTATCACCCACTATATGTGAAAGCACTCGAAAGAGTTCCACCTCGTTTTAAAGTTTTCCGTAAAACAAATAATGATGGCATAACCTTTTATGATAATTATTTCGAAGAAGGGTCCGATATTAACGGAGATATGGTAAAGATATTATCTTATTATTTTAACTTCACATAAAACTGTTGAAATGTCTTAGTTTCGCTAAACGGTCGTTTCCTAGCTACATGCTTTTTTGAAGGCCTATTTTCTTCTCCATTTGGGACAACTCCTAATATTTCCTCTTGAATAATAGCATACCAACTATTGACCAGTCACTCAGTACTCATACGTTTATTGATCGTTCAGGTCCATCGGTAACTCCAAAGAAGTACCCGTCGATACACGCTTACTCGTTTTTTTGTTAGCCAGTTCGGTGAATTGGGTCACGACCTTCAATTCCTCGTTTTGTTTCACATCATTTACACGAATCTTGCATTATAGCATGAGTATCTTCGTACCTTGCACCAGGACAGTCGTAAAAATTCAAGAGCACAGCCCATCTCGGAAACCAGGGAAATTTATGGCTCGAATATCTCGCGAACCCCGGATATCGCGATTAAAGGTGGAAAAATCTACGACGGATAACATCCCCCTCTACCGAGACAGACTTCTACAAATACCTAGGAATTCTGAAAGGTCCCCATGTTCGAGTTGGTGATTTGCTCTTTGACGAGTGCGGTGAGTGAAGCTGCTGCTGAAGATTCTTGGGGAAGAATAAAATAAGCCCCCTGAATGCAATTGCTATCGCTCTCCTAGTATATGCCGTGGTTGAAGATCCATCTGAAAAACGGCCAGTGACGAATACAGACTACTATGTCCAAATTCCGAATACACCATATAAATTGTGACGGATGAACTTACTTCATCACCGCCGAGGTTCACGTTGCGGCTCAACATCACGACTAAGTCAACTCGCTAAGCACGTATAGCAAAGAGCAAGCAAGTCCCTTGCATGCGACTGTTTGTAAGGCAGATTGCGGGCTGACTTCACTTGAAGGACCGATCTTTCAATCCTCTGAGTGGGGTGAAGTCATTCCAAAAGTGAACCGATGAATGGAAGTTGAAAGCAATGCACGGTAATGTTGATTTGTTGATCTTTATTTGTCAAACAGATGGCTGTGGGTTGAAGAGCTCTTTGCTGAGATGGAGGGGTTTATATCTGCCATTCAGGATGCTGTGGTCGTGATAAATAATGATAAAATTCTTACAATTTTGGATTTAGTGTAAAAATTATAGTTTCAGTGGAAGTTGGTTTATTACCTATCGCTCTACCTACCTGTTGCATAGTGTCGTCTTCACGTATTCGAGGACCTCTACTGCAATGGACACGCCAGAATGTGGGGTTTCTACGAACTAAAATCATTCCGATTCTACCCTTCCTCATGGAATCACCATCAGGTTTCCTTTCTACTGCGGCGCTTTCCGCAATTTACCTTATATAAATTCGATGATTGTGCTGATGGGATCCCAATTTTCCTATCATGCCAGCATTCTCCACTTCAAATTTTCCGGTACCAGCGTTTTACCGTGAATTTCCACTAGATTTCTCTACTCATCCACGAATCTTAAACATTGGAATAATACGTGCTCGAGCTCCTCTGGAAACCTATCGCAGTATGGACCATCACTTCAGCACATGGTTCAATTTAAATATGCCCTCTATGCGCTGTGAGAAACTGGGAGAGATTGTAATGGAGCTCTTCATGTTTAATCTCCAGCCCACAGTAGATCTACTATAGGCAGTACCCTTACAAAAATGACCCCACTTGCAAATGTACTTGCAGAAGCTTATCTGTACACATCAGAGACGCTAAACAAGGAAAAGGCATAATCTTCGTCGAATCGTATTGGTAAGAGAGAGATCGGTGAGCTTTTGCTATTCTGGTATTACGGCGTGCTCACCCATATAGCAAAAAGTTGTTTCACGTATTCACTTATACATAAGCAAAAACTTGCCAATCTCACCAATACATTGGCAAGTCCGGGCGGTATGTCAAACACAGCTGATCGGGTTTTCGGTGCATCTCGCTCATGCTCAAGGGCAAAACAATTTGAAATCGTGTGTACTCGCACTGATTTCCCCCCTTGAGGGGCAAGGGGGAGTGAGGTAGCTGTCTAGTATCTAACTGTGCTCCAGCCATTTCCGATGCCAGGGATCGATCTGTATGCCTACTGCCCCCTTTGATCGGTGTTACCATCTATTTCGGCTTCCTTCGTCTTTAGTAAAGGGAAGGAAAAGATTGGATTGACGTGTTATATATATATATATACATTATATATGTGAATGTATCAATCAATGCATCACCTGACACAGTTCTGAAGGTAGAACACTGCCTCGGGGCTATACTTTGGTAGAGTGCACTTAATTTTAATTCGTTAAACAAAACGTGCAGCGCCGATCTATAAATCGTAGCCCACGACGCTGGCTATAATAATAATAATAATCGTTGGCGCAACAATCCATATTGGATCAGGGCCTTGAAGTGTGTTAGAGCACTTCATTCAAGACCGTAACGGTACACTAGGAGGCAATGTGGTCAGCATTGCGCTCGCCCGAGATTATTATCCTGATTTGACTCAGGTACTCATTCACAGCTGAGTCGACTGGTATCCGACGTCAAATCACGATGCAAATTCCACTACGACCAGTGAGATTTGAACCGCGACCTTCCGTATGACAGCCTAGTGCTCTAACCACTGAGCTATCCGGACACTAGAAGCAGCCTGAAAGTACCTGCCTACATTCGGTATCGTTCCTACCAGAGTAGTTGAAACTATTTCGTAATATTTGTACCTCAAGCCGGCTGACTGTCTTGAATATCAAAAATCCATCGATTGCCCAAAACCTAAACTGCACATCAAGTTAACCATAAATACAGCATAACATAACAACAATAATTAGGAAATAAGAGGGAAACAAATATTTTATTACTCAGAAGATGAGAACTGATAACCTTAGGAAGGTAGTAGATGGAAAGTAATTGCGATAACAGTATTATCCGCCTCCAATGTTAATACTTTCCTATAATTCTGTTGGGTGACCTTTCATCTCATGGGATACATCAATATATAAACAACTTTTTTACCGAACTTATCTGAATTTCTTGTGCCAGTGGCCCCTATTATCCTTTTACTTAGTCTTTGTGGGATAAAAATGGTCGTCACACAGTGTTGCAAGCGAATATTTGTGTATGCCTGCAAGCGAAAATCTGTATGATGGAACATAAGATCGGCATTCTTACCGCATCTCAAAGGGCGGAATGTAGGCATATGAAGGTACTAGAATAGTCTGCATTCTAGTATTGCTCTTTAAACTATGAACAACCAAGAAGACCTAATTAATGTGAAAATTGGGGGGTGGGGAAATATGAAGTACTAGTAAGGTTTGAATTGGAGTATTGTATCTTAAACTTTGAAAATATCGGAATAGTTGATTTTACTATCTGGTACAAGTACGAAATCGTCTGAAGAAACAAATCCCAACCCCAACCTTTCGAACTTCACATTATTATTTTTAAAAAAATATATCTTTTATTTATTTAATTTAATTATTTCTATATTGATAAAATTCATAGGATTATGAAATAAAATATACTATTTATATGAAAAAACATTCCATGTCACCGCAAAACACCTAATAAACATTTCGATTTCTGTGGTCGATCAATAATAAGTGATCATCACAAAACCAGCTTCTTTAGATAACATCTATCATCTGATACCATGTGCAGCCACCATTGTAAGATGCAACCTATCAAAGCAGCATAAACCTGTGGACTTATATTTCAATCATTCATGTGAAAACACGTGAACGTATCATCTTTTCAATGTCTATTTTGTCGCCTTAAGTATGAGCTGTATATCTAAAACCGCTTAGTCATTACTAACAAGTATCTGAATATCTATCAGTATCTACTGGCCACTAGACCTAAACTCATTGCATTGCAATATGCCTTGGACAATTTCTACGATTACGGGGAGTACTGAGAAGCCATAATTAGTGGTGAATTCGATCGGCCTACTCGCAAAAGTTGACATTATGCAAAAGAAAAGTAGTAGCGGATTTACGGAGCTGCTGTAGGTCATGGAAGGTCTTCCCAGTCTGCGGTACGAAGCATAGAGCAATCAGACGGTGCATTTACATATACATATATGTATCTATGCTCGTAATATGAGATTACTCTAGACCTTGGGCTCTATGTCACATTTATGTACGGATTGTGGGAGGCTTGCGCCGGGGAAAATAGACTGAATCAAATACATCGATTTTATTTAGATTTTCGATGTTGCATAAAAAGTTGGAAAAGGAAATTTAGTCGTAGGCAGCAATATTCTGGGTTCAAGAATAATCCGATAGTCGGCGTCAGATTCCGAAAGGAAGCATAGTGAGATTAGCTCAATTAGTCTAATTATTTACTATGGAAGAGTATGTACACAGCCCTGAGTAGCACTTAGGAAGCTTTTGCCCTAATATTTATTGAGCATAACGAGCCAGTTTAGTGTAGTCTGAATTTATGTGCACATTACGCAATTATGCATGAACATCATGATAGTAGTTGTGGTTGATCTGCGGTAAAGAGGAAGCATTACAATGACTATGGGAAAACTGAACGAGGTAAAACTACTTCCGTTGGGAAGACAATGTAATCTCTAAGCTTCTTTTCATAAAAATTATACAATTCTTCTCTCTGTACAGTTTACATAAGGATTTACTTTGCCTAAAGTTTGTCTTAATCCCACCCCTTTAAATATCTGATTGCGGTCAGTGGGTAGACAGATAATTGAATTGTCGGTCTTAATATAGTACGTGTTTGTTACTTGCACAATCGCAAGAGAAATTATAGGATAAGATAGAGAACTTCCAAGCGCTCATACAGACCAACCCATACGAGATATTACGTGGATGTCACCTGAATTGTCAGCGGTTCTGAAATGGATATCTCGATAACAATGGAATGTTGGAAATAATTTCTGTGTATCTCTTACTGCTGTTAAGATACCCACGTAGAAGCAGAAATATATACGAGTGCACATGGATACAGTAAGTTATGTAAACAGTGATGACTTGCAACAATTCAATTCGTTTCAATGAACATTTTGTTGGACCGAACAGTGCAATTGATTCGTAACCAATTATATTATACAGGAAAGACGTAAAGTTTGCTTCATAGTTGTACCACATACAATGCACATACATACGTGGATTATTGAAAGAATGCGAACGGAATTGTCGTACTTGTAATAAATAAGCTGATTGGAATGAGGATTTTAACTGAATTCTAGTGCATATTGATTCAAAAAAGTTGTTGATAATGCATACATCTGTGCCTTTTATTTGCATTTGCCTGGAGACGAAAAATCAACAAATTGCTGATTTTATGAATAAATGAACTAACTTGGAGCGATCGCCGGCAGGAATATGGCAATAACTTACATCTGTTTGTAAATGTTTTCAACTTATCTGATTCTTATGTAACATGAGCGCAGTTTGATAAATTACTTTACCTGATACCAAAACCAACAATTTATGTTTACTTTTCATCACGCATACAGTTCAATGCACCTGCCTTCGTTCAGTGAATGACACCAGTCGTAAAAATAAATTCTTCTCATGAATTTTCGTCATGAAATCCCCATTTATGCGAAAAAGGAAAAGAATCTTACCAAACACTCAAATTCCGTTCATATTTCCCTGTCCTTCATAAACCTTCCAAATAATGGCCAACCAATTTCAACAAAAATTTAAGGAGAAACGAAGCGAAATCCTCCTGTTCGATTTCATGAGAATTTCGTTCAACGCAAACAACCTTACATTCATTCAGATCGCCTTCGAAAATCATGCCAAAGATACTCGCAGGTTGTTAGAAATCAGCTAGATCCACTTCATTATCTTTAAGAAGCACCAATAATGTGGCCTGACCAAAAGGAGATTTTTAGGAATTTTTTGAAAGAAAACTATTGAATGGAATGTTTTAATGTTTTAAGGGTAGATTTGTGAATACGGACCAAAAAATCTCAAATTCGGCAAATCTTCTGGGGCCTCAAAAAAGCTCCTTAGAAGATTGGTCCAGCCGTATTATACAATGTAATCCTCTCCGAATAATCTCAACCAACAAGTTTTAATAAGGATGTAACACTCAATGGTATTCAGCATCCACGGGTTTCCGTAAAAAGGAAAATGGGACATTTCACTAAACGCTTTCCACCCATATCCGAAAACGACAATAGAATTAATTACACCTACTGAACGAGACGTCTTGGAAACCACTTCAAGTCGACGATAATACTACGGGCGTATTTGATGAAACTTTCCGCACTGCAGCTTTTCTTTTAGGGAGCTGAGTTGGATTTCAAGTTCAACATTTCCGAATCTGACATGTTCCCTAACTAAAACAGGAAATCGTAAACCCTTCATATGAAAGTACTAATTAGCGGACCAAAGTGGCAGTTGCTTGTTGCTGCATATGCTGTGCTATAGAATTTACTATGCCCGGATAGCTTATGAATGATTCGGCACGTGGCGGAAAACAACCGAAGAGGAATGTTCAGAATTTAGAAGTTGAAATTGAACTTGAGTATACAAGCAGGCATAAATGTTTCTCTTACCTATCTTATGAACCAAACTTGGTCTCCCTCGAGAGCCGGATTTACTTTCCATGCTACAGAAAACTATGTTATTATTGGGTAGCAAATCATTTACGATTCATATTTCTAACCATTCTCTCCTTGTTAATAGACGTCTCTTTGGTAAGAATTAAGATCAATCAAAAGATGGGTTTTCAT
Organism: Hermetia illucens; assembly: GCF_905115235.1. NCBI lineage: Eukaryota > Metazoa > Arthropoda > Insecta > Diptera > Stratiomyidae > Hermetia > Hermetia illucens. The sequence continues at coordinate 65,728,242 of NC_051853.1, forward strand.
CATAGTGGTACGACACTTATGTCATCGATTCTTTCAATCACCGGAAAGCGTCTGGAATATTTTTTTTTATCCTCCGATAATATTGCTATTTACCACCTTCCAAACTCCTCTACGCACACGGTAGAATATCCCATACTCTTTCTGTTTAGGTGTACAATCATATTCAGGGCAAAAAGAAGAATCATCTAACCTGAACCGGTGCAGATACTTCCTAAAGCAACAGTGCCCTGTCAGGCAATATGTCGGCTGACGACTAATTTCATTGTATTATCCGTGTATTCCTGAATATAGGGAATCAAAATGTTGGTTCGGCCACCCTTTTTAGGTGCCATGACACCTTCAGTGTTCTACACCCTTTACAGGTAAATGCATTTGCTTTTCTCATATAGACAGTGCACCTCACTTATCATAAAGTTCATTGAGGGCATAGCACAGGCTGCCGCACCTATAGACAGTACGAACCTCTAATGTTCCTAAGCGGCGAGTAATGTTTACCGTCACCTGATGGCCCTCACACACTAGAGCTTCTACCAAGAATTATGCTTCGTATGAATACGTGAGTTAGCCACTGAGCTCCACTTAAAATTGGTGATCAAGAACGCTTCCGTATTTTGTTCCGCTAGCTCAAGCTAGGCAAAGTTATCCCCATCCACGTTTTTAAGAAGCTGATGGTTTCATCAGTGTATGCTTCAACTTCTTTAGATTGTTTCGCGAGAAGAACTATAGTTAAATCGTACTGAAAATCAATAATCGTAGTGATATGCAAAAAGCACATTTTCACAGGAGGATCCAACACTGATCCCTACCGTAATCCTCCCGTGGCAGTGTACTTCTTAGGCCCCTGATCCATATCATTGTCAAAGTGCCCTTTCAAAGAGCAACTTTTGATTGATGACTAAGCTAGTCAGGTAATTAGGGATACTCGTTCCATACTACGTCTATGGCGTTAATCATTGAATAAGTTTAACGGAAACCAAATTTTCGCCCACAAAGTCCATGAAATGAAAAGTTATAGGTGACCCTCCCTGGCGTCTCTTCTATATGGAAAACTGGGCCGTATGGTAATGGGTTTCCTGGTTGCTTATTAAGTGTCACTAGCAAAACCAGCACAACGGCTTGCCTCTTCCACCGAGTATGGAAAACTTTTTCTGCCAAGCATATCTCAGATGCTCTAACAAACCAGTCCGATCTGGTTTAAACAGTGAGCTCACAAGCTAAATTGAAAACTGCATGCCGTGAACTTAATTATCCCTAATTTACAGGTAAATCTTCAAAAGTTCCTTTCCAATTAACGCAGGTGGATTATTCTTTCAGGCGTAGTGTTCACCCCTTCAACTTCTTCAAAGTAACAATAATATCGTCAAGAGATGTCGCACTACGTCCTAAAAGAACTACTGTTTCTCGTTACTGATTAAAGTATATATGTATATCAACTATATAACCGTCGTTTGAACTCATAACCGACAGAAAGTTTATTATGTTCCCTACTTGCAAGTGTTTCAACTTGGCATCTGGTATTAAGTATTATCCTAAGTGCCTGATCCTACTGCTCCGCCAATAACATCTCCACATCACCCCCCTTCCCCTCCCCTACACATTTTTTCATAGAGCAACCCGAATTTCTCGCTCAATTCTTGGTGGCATTCTGGATTTGGAAGAAAATTATTTAGTGACGCCATGCTTACTAATAACCTATCATAAATCTCCTCGCAAATGTGGTACTCACATACGTCAAATCGAGTATTGAATTCGGGTATGAACCTTGAAAATTAGCTCTATTTCCTGTAAATAACAAGTCTAAAGCTGTGCGAAAGCCTCAGGAAGAACACGGAAACTGGTGTTTGTAGTTTGACTGCCTCACTCCACAGCTCACACATTAAAATCACCGCCTTTGATTTTGGTCTTTCAGCTTCTTGTGTCCGTTTCATCGTATTGTGACTTGGTACCCTAAAACAACATGACAGTTATAAATCGTCAGCTATTTTTTTCTGGCGAATCCAAATTCTCCATAATTTCTTGGAGAGTTTGATCTGCAGCATCTGTAGCTGCTTTCTTTCTATTGCCGACCATATCTTAGGCTCAGTTTTACACTCCTTCCTTCGCGATTTTGATTATTATATTTCGTTCGGCTTTTCCTTCACAGTCCGACATGTCATTTGCTCCCTTCTGACTCCTCTTTTTAAGCTTATCGCCCTTTAAGTGTTGAGATAGTAGATGTTTGCTTTTTGTCGTTTTGACGCTGTTGTGGCCATATAATTTTACCAAAGAAATACACGATATCTTTCATACCAGAAGCTATTGGAAAATACTTTTCTTAAACTGAAGATTACAATTTTTTCAAGATTCGAAATCCCTTTCAGTATGTCTGAAAATACCATACTTTGGTCGAATTTTCATGATGTAGCTCCATAATCTGCTATCCAATAACTTCCTCAAGAGCTAAGGCCGATAGCTCATTAAAGCAGCAACTGTAACAAACTCTCTCATGAATCCATTGCAACAACGTTCTTCTGATAGAAGTAGCTCGTTTCCAGACTGTCTGCAATTATCTCTTTCAATGAAAATATTCCACATTTAGTTGTTTTTCTGGTTATGGTTACCCTTTTGGTCATCTTAACCGCACGCTCAACAGGTGCAAATGATATCCTGCGGTTAAATTGTTTAATTTTCTTTTTCACATGAGGCAGAAAACCGTCTGATTTTTGGCATAAGCCAATATTTTGGGAGCCAATTGCAACCAGTCGCCACCCGCCACAAAATAGATTGCTTTCTAAATTTTTCCAATTACCTCAAGTTGCCTTAATTCAATTAACATTCAAACCCTGAGAAAAAATTGTAAGTTTTCCTGGCCAGAAGCAAAGAATATAAGAATATATATTAATTGATTTTGGAAATAGCTAAGGCGCTGAACTAATTGGACCCTTTGATTGAAAAGATGTTAACAAAACAAAGGAAATAGTAAGGAGGAAGATGGGAACAGAAAGGATATTGGCAATTTCTCCTGGGATAAGAACTGAGAGTGAACCAGTTCCATTCTATAATACAAGTGGTGAAATATTAACAAAATATGTATTTATGTATAATCCTGTCCAAACAGAAAATTTCTAGCATCATCAGGCTATCTTTTCGCTTTTCTAATTGAACACCTCACTTTTGAAGGGAAGAAACAAGAAATTAAAAACAAAACAAACTTTTTTGGTTTAATTTTCCGAGAAATTATAGTGCTCATTTTCAGCCCATCCCACTGAAAAAGAAAAAAAATATCGATTTTGAAATTACTAAACACAAGACAGTCATGTCGATGAAGGTTAAGGGAAGGATATAAGAGAAGACAAACAAGTCGGACACGAGGAGCTCAGCTCTTTAGCCGTGAAAGGTTTCGTGGATTCCTTATGCTAAAATTTGTGAGTGCACGACGATTCGATTTGTTTGTAACTCATAAATCATAATGTGTACGCATCTAGTATATTGCAGTATCTAGTCTAATCTGATGATATGTAGGAATCAATAAATTCAAGCGAAAGAGGCAAATTCGACTGAGTAGAATTTTGTTAAAAATCATAAAATTTCCACCAAACTTTCCAGTATTAATTTCTATATATATTGGCTTATATTTTGGAAGTTTGGTATTTCTAGGATTAAATAAAAAAATTAAATAAAAAAACTATATCAAAAATATAAATAAATTTCAAAAATATAGTAAAATACTATTATTAACTTCATTTGGTAACAAAATACCAAATACCAGGATAGGATATATTTTAAAAACAAAATACCATATAAGGGCCTCATCATGATTTTTCAGATTGTTGTCGTTTGTATAGTTCATTTTTAGATTTTGATTGATTTTTTATATTTTGAACACCCCCAACCCCTTCTTCACAACTAACGTCAGAACTGAGACCTTCTTCGAGAATTATATATGTGGCTATATTTTCAAGTCCCACCCAAAATCTGAAAAGGAAAAAAGATTAAAAACGTTGTTATTGGAAATGGTGTGTACAAGGAAAAGATAATAAGTAACATTTTAGTATGTTTTGCTACGGCTGGACACAAGTCGTAAACAAAATTAATAGGATAAGCCCAGATTCTATGTAAAATTATTTAACTTGCCCTATTTAATAAGCATTTTCGCCTTAATCGAGCAAGGATTCTAAATCAACTTTTCTAGATTTCTTACCAAATACAAACCTAGAAAGAACCAAAAAACCTGATAAATATGACGACAATCATCAATAGTGACGTGCAACAAACACAGAAATTGTATTCTCATTCAACCAATATCCCAGATATGTACACACTTCTGTTTGTCATCTTAAATTGCATTGAACGTCGTCTATTTCTCTAGGTTCATTCTTTATCTAACCTAAATGCACAATATGAATGAGTTGTTATTAGTGCTCAAGAGCTGACATCGATACTCACATTTAACTTGAACTAGTTTTGTGTGATATTATTCCTATTTTCTATCAATGTCGCCTTGTATTAATTCTTTAAGAATTTCTATAGATTGGCATAGTAGAAGCCGCACTGAATGGTCTGATGGTTTCATGTGCGAGAACGTGGAGAACACATATGTGTAGAAATTGTATTTACGTGAAATATATTTCGTATCTACCTATACCCCACAATGTGTACTGGCGTAGAAGGTTCAATGTTATCTGTTCTTCTTAGATGTATTCGTCTTTTATGTAAGTCCTTCTGAGAAAAGTGTCTCACCTTTGAAATTCGTTGAAAATCATTGATTCTGAACTGAAGTATTGAGTTTTTCTCAAATAATGGATAAAATCAGTGAAATGATTTTCTTGGCTTCATTTAAAGGTTTCATCCGATAAAGCTAATTTGCAAATACTTTTTCTCATAAATTAAACAACATTTTATGAAATTTTCGACGTGTATATATTGTCAACGTGTGTATATTGTCCCAAAAGTTTACTTTCTTCAGGATAAAATGCGATTTAATGTTGAGATGATACACATTCCTCAGCTTATCTTAGCAAACCCAACTTCTGGGGAAATATTGAACTGCATAACCTCTGATCGCCGGTAGATAAGCCTTATAAAGAAGGAAAGAATAAGCCTAAAAGTGGCCTAAAGAAACACCAAATTACATGACAAACGTATGTTTTTGCGTGTTGTCTAGTGGTTGAAGAAAGTCCCTCAAAGACCATATGAGGAATCACGTCCACGCATTGCACATTATTCAGTGATTACTGGCTGAGCAAGGCAGGGATCATGACAACCACAAGAGATTTGGGAGACGACATTACAATACAAGCAGTTGGATATGGAGGCACGAAGCTTCGAGCCCTGAAGGAATGTTTTATAAGGCCTTCAAGCTCATGGTAAAGACAACGCCATAGGAGATTACCAAGTTATGTAGAGTATGTATTGCGGTAAAAATCCTCCTTGTAATATAGGAGTGGAAGAGAGAAGAAGAGTAGAAGCTTCACAAAAATCACACTACCAATCCAAAAAGCATCCATGCCATCGATCATCCAGAGCAGTCATCACCTACTTTAGGTACCTTCAATCGAACCATATCTTTATTGTTCCACACATGTTTCTAGCCTTACTGAGAAAGCACTAAGGCAGGTAACGGCTGCTCTGGATAATCGATGGCCTGGACACTTTTCGGATTGGCAGTGTTATTTCGGTGACGCGATCTCATTGTTGAAACCATAAAATTAGTCAGCAGCTTTGCTAAAAATGAGTGAAGAATACATCAAATTCAATCAAACAGAACCAAATTGAGATGTCGCTTGGAACGATTGGCATTCCCAGTTGAGAAAACGGCTCTTCCACTATTGAAGAATACCAAATACCAAAAGTAGCATTGGTTATAGTTGCAAAACTCCTTGAGGATATCGGATTGTGCTCATGTAAAAACGAGGACGCAGCGCAGAAAACGTATAATTTTCACTCATGGCTGGATTTTCACTATGCGGACATGCTTATCACTGATCGTAATTTCCCTTATACCCATCGTTTAAGCCAAATTAAAGTACATAGTGTTTAACTGTTGCAAATTGCTGTACCACTGTTGCTATTGTTGCTGTGGTTCTTTCATTTCGATATCACCCAGTTGGTTTTTAATGTGTTCTTCTTGTATCTTCAGATATACTTATTTCTTTTTGGGGTTTTAAGGGTATTAGGTATATTATGGTTAGACGCCCATTACTAACCATAATATACCTAATAGGTGTACACTGGTACCCGTTTGAAAAGTGCCTCCATTTTGAACAGCAAAAGTGGTGTTGATTGGCAAATTTAACAGGAAGCCGTCTGCAATTTTGACCAAGCTCCTAAGGTAGTTTAGGTTAGGTTGGGTGAGCAGAAAAGTTTCTCTTTCCACAATTCATTAAAACTTCGTTCGTGATTGTCTCTCTGGCCATTTCGCGCAATTCTCCGAGAAGCTGGTCACTACACGAGATTAAAATGCGAACATTAATTTATTAATATGGGAACGCTTAAAGAAATAGTGGGGAGGGACGACAGGAATATGATAGGGTTCGAGAGCGACAATGTATGGCCAGCTTATAAAAGCACATTACTCTTATAGTATAACGTCAGTCAGGGGTCAATGCTCATTATTGCTACTAGCACGTTTTCTCAAGCGGCTGCTTTGCTAGTTCTAACTACTAACATAAATATCGATCCAGCTTTATGCTGATTTTCCCAAATTGCGAACATCATCTATAACATGCTGCGCAGATTCGTGATTCAGCGACATTGAAGCTACTATTTTTGCCAAACAACGGGGACCGTGCTTGACTTTTCTTCACAGAGCCACATCACCTAAAAATATAATTTTTAAATAATTTAAATGCTTAAACCACGGATGACTCCCAAACATACATACCTAATACTAGAAGCACTTGCCAAATATTTTGTTATTATATGATAATGAAATTATAATAAATTCAATGGTAATGAATTCGAAAGTCAAATTCATTTTTTTGTCCTCTTCTGTTTCTAAAAAAATATTTCTAAAGAGAATTACTCACTTAATGATCTCTTGGAATAAATATTAAATAATTCTCACTGGGGATGTCAGTGTCTTATTGCTTATGCGGTTTAGAAACATTCAGAATGATTTATGATTTTATGTTCGGAATTTGACATTTTTAAACAAAAAATGTTTAGCGCGTGTCACATAAACTGGACAATAATTACTTCTATGCAAGCCATTATTCGAAAGAAAAAAAATAAAAATAATATTTAAGATATATAGCGACGTAATTCCTTGGATCAAATTGAATATAAAAACGAATACGACTAGATTAAGATGAATTGAAAACTTGCATTTGCGGTTATATTCATGTTAACAAAATGGTAGTGATGGATATCATAAGGAACCAAGCTCACTTCATGTTGAGTTGAATTAAATCTTCCACGTGAAACTAATGTGTTTCCCATTGATTTGAAGGTCACTATTCATATCCTTCCTATCAACCTGCATTCATCAAAAACAAATCTTCTTAACAAACTTCATCGTGAATAATGAACAATCTAAAGAAAAAGTTTTCAAAGGGTTTCCGCCACACAAGAGTCACGTTGTAGAACAGTTGAGTATGCTTCGTGCTGGGATTCCTGGAGAATAAAAATAACTTCAAACAATTTCAAAACTTCAGTTGAGCAATAAAACTGAAGCTCAGGTTAGGAATTTGCAATGACTCTATTTTCGCTTCAAAGATTTTATAAATTTCCTCCTATTCCATTCCAGTGCTGGAATTGTTTAGTAAAATTCAATTTGTTTGAGCAATTGTTCCTGAAATAACTTGAATGAAATTCTGTCAAAGTACAATACATTGCTGAAATCCAGGAAGGTAAAAATCTCTCTTAAATTAAGAAACCGACATAAATCAATCTAGGTGCATTTCCCGCTACATTCAGTGCAATATATTATCTGTATTGTATAATAATCCATGGTAAGTGAAACGTGAATTCTCAGTCATATGTTCGACGCACATATTTTGTAGATACATAACATGATTGCACTTCTAGAAATCTAGGACTGTTTGGGGTGATGAATGCAAAGTGCCATAAAAGAATATAAACGCAAGGTTCTCGTAACACGTTTAGATTAATTGTTAGGGGTGTAGAGGGTAAGCGGTTGCAAGCAGGAACATATGGCATAGTTTAAAATGTTCTTTGGCATTGTTTATGTGTACATATTTATATGTGTGAGTATATAAACTTATACCCAGTACGAACCCATTTCCCTTTAATTGGTTGTATTTATCAGTGGGCTTACCCCTAATCTAGCTTACATTTTTTATTTACCTGAAACTGGAGATAGAATTCACCCCCATCCGATGAATAAAGACTCTTACTATATATAGTAATGGACGCGAATCATTTCCGTAGCAAACATACGCAATCTGAAATACAGTTTGTTACGACATTAGTGGGTGCGTTTTCAGCTCTGTATTCGTATTCGTAAAAAATCTAAGATTTGCATCCAAGGTTTTTCAGGACTATGCCCCTCAAAGCTTTTCCAGAAATAGTTCTAATCTTAAATCTTCAGTTGATCTTCTATCTAATGCGCACCGGCGCACCGCCTTGCTGAAAATAAGCGGTCTGTCATTAGCTTCCGAATCTCTATTTTCTTCTAGTCATTAGCTGGCCTATTCTGACTCCGCCATACTATTAACATAGTATGCTGGTCCCAAGCCCAGGTAAAGGAGGAGGGTTTGAGGCAACGCACTTTGTACTATCCTTAGTAAAACAAAAATCAAATGCTGAGATCAGGGAAAGAGATAAATAGAGTATAGTTGGAGTTATTCCACTATGCTAAATCCCACCTGATCTCTCTTGGTGACAGCTTCCGCGACAGGCAATGTCGTTACAAACATGATGATCGGTTTCAGTCATAAGTCGAGCCGACTTAAGAAGATTAGCTGGCCTATTCTATTTTTTTGCCTTGCTGACCTTTAAGGTATTATATAAAACAAAGCTTTATTCAAGTTGATTCGATATCATTTGAAACAAAACATTGAAAACAGAACCGCATTAAAATCAGTTTAATGTCTGTCTGTCTGTTTCACGCACTTTGGTCAGAAAAGGTTGCACTTATTGACACGAAATTTGGTAGAAACGTTGAAACTCTGAACCTCTGCGCATGCATGAATTATATTTGCTGCACGTTGAATTTGGGGACCCTCCCCTCTTATAGGTAAAAGGAGGGTAACAATTTTTTTGTTCCCTGAATCATTTGGGGTATCAAACGATTAGCGTCTTCTGAAGCAGGTATTAGTTTTAACATTGGTTGTAAAAGGGAGGAGTGCAGAGTTCCGAAAGGGGTCAATTATTTCAAGGACACATTCTCCGAAACTACTTAAACAAAAAATCTGAAAAAAAAAATATTTTGATTCATGCACATTGTGTCTAGGCTACGAACTACTACGCGTTACGTTATGTTCTCAAGTAAAGTTAGTTATAGTATATTAGTGTATTTTGAAGATCTACTGCAATCTACCCCGTTCATCCCATATCCGGAAAATTTTGCAATGATATAGGTTTTAAAAGGAAGTATCATCCCGGAAAGTTTGGTGGGGAGCCTAGCATTATTAACAAAGTTATACTTACGTACGATACGTATAAATGGAGCCATCGTATGCCTCTCTTACATAAAAACCAACAAAACCTTTCATATCTGAAGCGCCAAGCTTCGGCTTCCGATTTGTTTACTCGTTATAAGCCGAAAAAGAACAAATCTTACCGCTAACTTCGCCAACTCGGTCATTCAAAAATACCACAAATTCCACACGTCGGTGAATATGGTGAGGCATCATGCACGAAGTGATAAAGATATACGCCCTACTCTCCGGGTCCGGTCAGGTGGTGTGTTTAATCAATTTTGAAACATCTGGGATAATTAAGTAGATCCAGTGTTCCATCCTTTTTAACCATTGGAGAATATGAATATTCCGCGTTCATTACCGGTAGGGATTGGAATTCGCCAACCGCATGTAATGAGTAATAGAAGTGCCGAACCTGCCTGCTATTAGACATGCGGTTTCGCCAAAGGTTTTTTGGTATGGGATCAGTTGGAGCTCTGATTTTACTCTGCTGCATAAAGCAAAAACGGGCTAACAACCAATGAGGTATTATTGTTCTCTTATGGGGAAGTCGCATTGCGTCCTTAAAGAACTATTGGGCCAATGGGATAACGAGCCAACAGCTTTCTATTGAGCTCCTTAAACTTAACAACATTACTGCAAGTAATTTACTCCCTTCAAATGTTTTTTTTTGCTAGACTCTTAAGATGTGGGTTGAAGTTTAGCATCTGGTTGATCGTGACTCCTAGGTATTTGAACGCTGGGCGCGAATATATGTTTCTTCGCCCATGCGGACTAAATTAGAGGCTTTATTTTCGGAAATCTTCCTCACCCTCATGAGCCAGAGTCCACTTCCTGGCATAATTCCTTGAGGGGCCCAATATTACTTCTCAAATGGTTGCTAACAGTTTTTTCTCATATTTTTAGCCGTGCAGCTCTTCCATTTTAAGTCGGTTCCTGCTATTGGCTGCGTTTCCTAGTTTTAAGGTAGACTTTACAGTATCCTCCCAATTCTGAATTACACTAAAAGTTGAACATCTGCCCTTTGAATACAACCTAAAGGAAACGACGAAATGCTAGCTTCCTTCTATGTGAAAGCTCTGTTCCCTAACACCAGAAAGGCGGGGTTACATTGAAGAAAAGAAGAGCACTGAGCGAAATAAAAGCGCGAAGCTGGTATGGTGGTAAACAAGAACCATAACATCATCATAGATAACTACGAGGTACTGCCCACGGTAAGAGGGACACGGTCATTGGACATCCTAGAAATTCTAGAAATCTCCAGGCTACCCGATATAAATAGGATGAACACTGATCTTGGGAACGTTAGATCGCTCTTCACCCTTTGAGATCATAATTATTTGTGACAAATTTCAGCATTTCGCAATTAACACCATTACATTTACATGCCAATTGAATCTTGGCAGTTCTTGAATTATTTTGCCCATAATAAGAACGAAACTAGGAGCCGTTTTAGGATCAATGCAAAAATCTTAAAGCTTCAGAAACTATGAAACGAATCGGTTTGGGTGCATCTTGGGGAATCGAGAGTGTTAACCGTGAGTTTAGTTTAAAAACGCCTTTCAAATGTTGAGGGAAAATTGAACCCTTATCGGCAACTCGCTCGCTCGGTTGCAGTCCGACAATCGGATGGTGATTCATGCAAGATTGGCCTATTGAGCTTTTTCACTGCTCTCCAAAGAAAATAATTCGTGGTGGGAAAAGCATTTATCAAGCCTAGATAATTTCTTCCCTTTTTGAACCTCTCACTGATCACTCATTGAGCGCTGAAAATTCCTCGTTCGTTTTAACCAAAAACCCGAAACTTCCGTAATTCTAGTATTTACATGTGCGCACCTTGATCATAACTAATCCAATTTTCGAATTTCCGAGTAGAAAAAGGTATTTTAATATTATTCAAGAGATATAGAGATATGAGAACTTCATAATGCAAACTTTCACAAATATTACGGACCTGAATCATTACTTTACTCTTGGGTTAAGAGCTTCAAATTCAAACTTTTCACCTTCTTATTTAAGGTGCTTTTAAACTAGAAAATCAGATATTCACCTGCTATGAGTTCAAGGAAGTGAAAAGAGTTTATTAAATGACCAGCCTATCGGTTACTTTCAAAACCTACTGATAAGACAAATTCATTGGTTTGATAAGAATTGGGGGTATCATTAAGCAATTCAAATCACCCAAGCAATCAATGTCAATAGCAAAATTAAGTTCAAACATTCAACCTAAAGCATAATTACTATATGTTTATGATAAAACACCTCAAATTCAATTTCAGTAGAAGAAAGATAGGTTTACTAATCCGCTAAAAATTAAGCAACTAGCCTGCTCAAAGTTGAGGAGAGTAAGGGGTCAAAAAGTAAAGCTGAGACAGGACAAAAAGTAAAAGTGAGACAAGATTCATCTTCGGGAACTATCTAATTCAAAATATGGTATTTTCTGTCCCAATAACTTGCCAAATAAAATGCATAATTCTACTACACTCTGTTGTTTTTCTGGCGTCATAGTTAAGGTGAATAGTTGCGATATAACAATAAAAACTCAGTAAGTAAGAAGTATCTGCTTTCTCCCATTCCTAGAATTCTTTAAGATATATTTAATAGCATTTCAGTAGTATGTAAAAAACTTGAAGGCATAAATCTCCACTCTTATATATACATATCTACATACATATCAAAGACAGAAATATTGTGCTTATCCTTCTATAATTTTGTCAATAATAGTTAGATTGCTTAATATGCTGCTCAACAAGATGCGCTATGTTGGTGCCTTATGCTGGTACCAAATTGTGTACTTCTAAGATGAACTTAAGGGGGATTTTTGCGTGAATTTCCAAAATATAGTAATTTGCTGTAATTAACCTTATTTGGGGCCTAGATTTCGTTTAGATGCATCATTGTAATTTTTTTTAGATTTTTCGGGTCTATATGTTCTGAGAACGACACCTGTTTCACTTTTTGGGTCACCCATTTTGAGCCTTTACTCCCTAATTTTACCTAACATAATACCAGAAATAAGATCATTTAAGTACTAATTGATGACCACATGGCCATATTCTCTGAAAAAAACCAGTACACCTCCCTTTCAGATGGTGTTACTTCCTATATGTAAAGGGATATTTCACTATATTTCGTAACAGTTAGTTAAGCTGTTTCCGAGTGAATGGAGTGTGACAGGCATTGAATCGATTTTATTAGGGTTTTGTTTCACACAAAACCTCAAGAAAAGTTGAGTTTCTCCATGTTTCAGGCTGATCGACTTATCTGAGATCGTTCAAAAAGTCAAACGGTATTTTAAGCTGTACTCCTGCAGCGATGGAATGAACTAGAATTATCAGAAAATAATGAAAAATGAATTCTTTCGCTTTTGCTGCTTTTGAAAATTAATTTTCAAATTTCATTTACAGACTTTTCATTAATTTTGCTTCGAAAAAAATAGAATCAATCGAAATTTCCAAATGATTCTACTTCATTTCACCAAATCTACTATTAAAATTTGAAAGCAATCGGTCAAACTCTTTTTAAGATATCATTGAAAGAAGTTATAAAACCACAGCTTTGAGAAAGCCGTGTTTAAACGCTTTACCGCTAAACTGAGCACCTCAACCAGCTGCTCTTTTTATAGCTATGATTATTTGACCGACACATTCTAAATATGTTCAGGAATCAATTTATCCAAAAATCGCTTTATTCAACCCGTCACGCGGACTGACCCCCTTAAGGTTATGTGTATAACGAAGCCTTATTAAAATCGGATTGTATCCGACTGATGCGAAATTTAGTGGGGACCACAAATGAAAGCTATCGATTAGCACTTTACGTTGCTGAAGAGGAATTCATTGTGAAGAGACGGCATTTTGAAACAAAAACAAGACTGAGGCTCAAAATACCTTAAATACTTTAATAATATGTATGTTCAAATGAAGATAATAACAGTATATTACAAAATTGTGCTCTAAGTCATTGTAACAAACTCACTCTATATAAGTTCCTAACCAAACATACTAACAATTTTCTTCTTTTTTGCAGGTAAGTTCATCAAATATGATTACAAAATAAGTGTGAGTATAGTAATTTTTTTTATTTATGCAAAAGAAAACTATATCCCATCTGGCGCAATTCTGTGTGCGCTACTCAATTTGCAACCCTTGGATGTATATATTTAGAGCACTGCAACGAGAGCAGCTCATACAGTAGTTCGTTTAGGTCTGGGAAAAGGCGGACGTGGGGCAGGGCCTTTGAAGAGATATCAGGAGATCTGAATCTAGATCCTGTAATGCCTTCTACATACATCCCAGATCCTAAAAACTTCAGTTTTTAGAATACATAAAGCTGTCTCCAAACGTAAAGAAAATTGGAACGAACTAGGAAAATGAGTGGCGTGAAATATCGTGGTCCTTTACTCTTTAAAAATAGATCACGGTTCTGGAGCAGAATTCTAACTTTCGGATGAAAACAAACAGCAATCTTCCTATCCATTTATCACGTTAAAAAAGCGTTCAGGGAGCTTGTCTAGATCAATACAGTAGAAATACTCTGGGTTAGGTACCCAGAGTGAGGTGTGGAGGTAAATAAAATCCATCCTACTATGCCTTTCCGTCCGAGTCAGCATCATGAACTAATGCTCCTATCAAAAACTAGGAGCAAACTTTTTATGAAGACAACTGATAGACTCTCGGCTAGATACAAAAAAATTTCCAACCAAGGAAACATACTGCCAAGGTTGTCCTGTCGAAAGGCAAAGGGAATTGCACTCTGACTGTCGTAATTCCTATGGATGCATCAGTAATCAAAATTTTTTTGCTAGTCTACAGCAATTGCAGAGGGTAGCATCACAACCTCGCTATTGGAACTCTTATGATATATAAACAAATCTGAGACATCCTTTAGAAGGGGTCGTCGGATACAGTGGACCACTACGACTTGGATAATCATAAGGCCATCTGTCCATCTGGAAATTCCTTCATAAAAATCCGGGGCTCTGATGTCGACCGAACATATGGTTTCCAGATTCGTCTTTGAAAAAGCATACTCTCTCGAAATCACCAAAGGGGAAGAATGGTCGATGAATGATCAGTAAGTTATCTGGATTACAATCGTAACGACAAGTCAGTCATGGAATACTGATCGGGCGCAGTTGTATTCTCGAGAATTAGCCCGAACCTTCGGTAAAATGACGGCTATATTCCAGGCGGAGATATATGTCAATTGCGGGGTCGCAACATTCGAATCTGTTTCGATAGTCAGGGAGGGTTATCAGCACCAAACAGCAAAAACATATCAAGCCAGTTGGTGTGAAATTGCTACCAGTTGCTGCTGAAACTTGGCAGACTAAGTGAAACATTTCTGATGTGGGTGCCAGGGCACTCAAACATCACTGGTAATAAGGAATCTGACAGACTGGCCCGCCAAGGATCTTGATCCACAATGTAAATTGAGTCTACTCTGAAGGGTGAAATTGTAAGGATTCATGCAGCTAAATGAAGAAACTTGTAATCTTCCCGATAGGTGAAAATCCTTGTGAAGAAACCTGGGGCCGCTAGAGCGACATTTTTGTTGTCCCTTAAGAAGTTGGACATGAATACTATAATAGGACTTGCAACAGAACACTGCCTCTTAAACTACCATATGGAAAAAAATGGGGTAGTGGCTTCGGCTCGGCCTTAGATCTCAAATGAAGGCACCTCGGTAAAGTGTTTTTAAACGAAGAAACTACGCACTCTCTACCTCTGGAGAATATTCTCAGATTCCTAGAAGCCTGCTAACGCCACAGGCGGGAAGCCATTGAATAGGGCATTAACGGGGATAGTACAATGGGCCTGACAAAGGCCTGAGTGCTCGGAGCTGCGGCTCTCCTTCTAAACAAAACTAAAACGACCTGAGTGCTCAGAGGCTGTGCCCTCCACCGTCCCATATACACACAGCGACTTTGTCGTTGACGTTGCGATGGACGCGTTGGTTAAGCGGCAGCGAAATTGATCATAGGTTACTATAATCCTGTAGTGTACCGTTACGGTCTTGCATGAAGTGTTCTAACACACTTTATTATTATTATTAATATTGATGATGGGTTCGGTTTGTGTTAATCTTGGTAAAGCCCTGCTGCTGTAAGTTTTGCACAGCATTAAGTAAAATGATTATGATTGAAATTAAAGAAATACAGAAAGCAGACTGTGTAGATGCCCTATCCTTCACAAAGTTAACAGAAAATACAGAACCTTATATTTTTAAAATTACTCCAAAATTGAATCATTTTACAATAATATAGAACATAATATGCAGAGTAATACTACAAGGTTTGATGAAAATCGACACCGTTATTGGCAAAGTTTTAGTTGGTCGCAAATACCTCACAGACAGTGACAGACTACGTATGAATAAAGCAGCCGTCCACCCAAATATTCTTATATAAAAAATTCATAAAACCTTTCTTATCTGAAGCGCCAAACTTTTGATTTCCGACCTGTCGCCTTGGAATCATCACAGGAAGGTAGACAAAAATTTAATTAGTTTTGTATAATCCTACAAATATGCGGAAGTTTGCTTTGTGATGATGCTGAACCATCTGGGTGAAGCATTTGCGAATATTAAAATGTTATGATAAACAACGCATAAGGAAGAAAAAATACGGTCTAAGCCACTCGTAAAATTACTTCATACTGCGTATATTATACAGAAACCATTACTATGAGGAGTATACGCTTCACAAAAACATACAGAAAACATATAAAAATGATATATTTCATTCGCTCCAAAGTTCATAATTCTCTTTTTCCAAACCACACTCTTATATAAAGTAAACAGTTTTTAATCAAGGACTTTCGAATTGAACTTTTTTCAATTTTAAAAATCTTTCCAATGAACCCAGAATATATGCTATTGTATATATAAATTCAATCTTTTATTTTAATTTACAACCTTGTTTAATTATTTTAATATTCAGAATGTTAATCAAATAGAAAAAAAAGCTGCATACACACTTTTGCAGAATTAACTTTAGAGGACGAAGTGCACTGACATTTGGCTAAGATATTGAAAGAATTAAATGTTCGTTGATGCTAAGATAATAATATTTTTACCGGCAACTGTCTAACTTGTCTAACTGCAAACTAATAATAGAAAAGATAACAACGATTATTTTAAGTTATCAAAAGGTTTTCTTTTCCTGGATAGAAAATGTACGTGACAAAGTTTTGTTTTGATTGTTGTATTGTTTTACTCTTTTGGAGTATTATCAAAAATAGTCTGAACTTGATTTGTTATTGTAACATCAAAGTAAAGACTAATTACTAAGTTATTTTGAAATAATCAATAATAGAACTAAACGAACACTTCTACTTTGAGCCATGAAAACTCACTCTTATTTATCTTTGGTGAAAGGCTATTTCATTGATTTTAAAACAGATACCTTCAATAAACATCAAAAATCTGTTTTTTATCTGTTCAGAATATTTGACCTCAGAACAGAATTTTTTCTCTAAATATTTTTCAACATTTGTTTACTGTCCTTCGACATTATAAATTGAACGAAACAAAATTAACATTAAAATGAAATATTAGTTTAATCTAAATATGAAAAGATTTCTTAACATTGTCAACTAAAAATAACAAAGTATTATAAATGTTGTGCAATGTAAGATTCATTCATATTTTTCAGAGTATTCATGCTATCATACAAGAATTAATTCAATTTTATCTTACATACCATCCATGTTTTTGGTGAGATATATTTATAGAAGCCTTAAAACTAGCGAGCTCAAAGTAATTTTATTACAAAGTTGCAGGATCATTCTATTTGAACTAGTCTAGCCAGTCAGCTTATAAAAAACTATAACTGCATTAAATTGTCAAGAACATACACATATATCGATATGCAAACCAAGTAGATACATTTCTAAATGTATTTGTAAATATTTTTGTCTGACCGAAAGTGTAATTTTATATCCAATTTATTTAACGAAGAGAGCATCTGAGTGTGAATAAATAAAATTTATTTGAAACAGCAACGCAATATCTTTATTAAATTTTTGTATTTTGCACGAAATATAAATATTTTATACAAACTGTAACAAATTCAGTTGATATTTCCTTGATATTCTACAAATGTAAAAATTATTTTATCTCTAAATACATTACAAATAAATTAAATTGGTTTGCGAGTATTTAAATTTTCGTTCTGGCATTTTTGCATCGTTCAAAATGTGAATGTTTCTATGTATATACATATAATATATATTATACTTTTTTTTGCGTCAATTGCATAAATTTGCTTTTAGCAGATTTTCCTCATCTTCGTCATCATCAGCATCATCTTCACGACGATATGAATATTCTATTTGAATTTTTCGTGCCACTTGAACACTTACGGGCCGACAGCATGTTGATTTTCCACCGCCAAATTTGTAAATATACACAGCGCCCAGCTTTTACAAATAAAAAATTGCAAAAAATTCATTCATGGTAAATGGGATGTGCTTATGTATGTGCGTATTGTATACACATGTCCATATGGAATGATATCTACGGTGTAGCAAGTACATTTGCTTTACATTATTCCTGCGTCTCATCCCGTGAAAGTTTTGACGTCAATGTTTGGCGTTATCAAATCAACGTTGGATACTACTATTGACGTAATAAATGGAGTATATACGGTTTTATTATTCAGGGCCATATTGTGGGGTGTATAATCATAATATTTATACAGAGACGTCCATGTGAAAAATCGATCAATGATTAGTGGAAAACTTCTACATTGGCTTGTGAACGTTTTATACTTCTAGGGGTGTTTAAGGTTAACAGGGTCAATTGTAGAGAGGAATTGCAACCGTTGAAAGTACTTGAAGCTTTCAATGCCCTAATTTATTTATTGACCGTGCAAAAGAGAATTAAGCCTTCCACCCATTAGTAACCTCCATTATGAAAGACATTGAACCAAAGTCTTGATGAAAGCCTCAATGATAATAATGATAATAAATGATGCATTAAAAGTGATCACTAGCCAGCATTGATGAGGGTAGCTTCCATCTGTGTGCAAACAGGAGAACAAAATTTTCCAAAATTGATAGACCAGTAGCTTACTCCAAACCACAATTTTATTTTATTATGTATATATATATTTCAGGAGCAACTTACTCCCTTCGTCAGTACAAAGCTGCTACTACTACTACTACTACAATGATGGTTATGTTTACGCTAATATTGTGAGCAGAGCTTCTCGTGGCAGTGCTGAATGAGCCCCATAATCAGCAGTATCAATTCTAGGCTTGTACTCAGTACAAACCATTATCGGTATTCTACTTACTAACGGGCTAGCAAAGTCAATCCGTCCGAAGAGGGTAGTGGATTTACGCCTACATGGCAAACATTCACGTTAAACCCCTATGAACCTCCATGTAATGCCAGATCAATGCTGGATATGTCAGCTCTATACGTCACATTTTTGTGTGGAACTATATATATATATATTGATTTGTGCTGTACTGAATCTGTGATCTGTGATCTTCGGAAAACTATATTCACTTTTGGGTGAAAGATAAAGCCAAACAGTTTCCTGAAGAACCCAAGCCAGCCGCTTGATTTTCGTAGGTGTAGAGCAGCTCAAATATCTACATCAAAAGTACTGCAATTCAGGATGACTTGCGCCTCTAAATCAGTCCAGTGATCACGGCGCTCTTCAGATTTTAACTGCATTCATTTCGAAACGAAAAGCAATGTACATATCGAGAAATCTATTCGCATAATATTTTCAGGACATGCACTCTGAGACAGCACTCACATCGCGCAGACAAAGGCAAAGTTTCTCAACTTTGCACCTCCTTGCCAAGGGTATCAGCCAAAACCTCACCATAATAGACTCTGTCGCACTCATAAGAAAATGTTTTCTGCAAGAGGAAGGATCCCCAACACTATCTAGTCCATGATCCTCTGTCGATCTTCCTTCTCTTGAACTAAATTATTCTGATACCTTCCGGCGGAAAATACCAGTTTATATACTTCTACCAAAATAACATAACGGTCTGGCGCCTTCTTTTTTTTTGATAGAAGGGACTGTCTCTTTCAGCTCTTTTTTTAATGAAAAGTCGGAAATTAGGTGAAAAGGATCTCCGCCTCGATTTTCAGCTGCGGAGCCTTCTTTCAGACGCCCTTTACCCTATCATTGTGCCGCCCACCAATATGTAGAAGCCTTGTCACGGCTGGGCGCTCTGGGATCGGGAAGCTCCACATACTGCCATTATCAAGTTCATAACTGAATTTACGATAATACCAGCTGTAGCGCCACCACGCTTTGAAGAGTGCAACGGCGCATCGCATGCCATTCGAAGAGCTTCGACGAATCTCCCCCCTCCTTTGCGACATTCTACGCGCAGGGAAAACGCCGGGCCGGTGCAGGCCGAGAGATAGCGTCAACCGTTTCAAACGCAATGTATTGATGGTCATTCGCCGGGAAGTCTTCCAGAACTCATTATTCGTGCACCGGCTACACTACTGATTCCGACAGCCACCAGAACGTTTGCATGGATCCGATGTTTAAAACGACAAACCCCATTCTCGCCGTTATTATCACGCATTACCCTGACACTGAAATCACCTCCAACCCAGACCCCCCTCCTTGCCGAAGAGAGAACTGTTAAAACATTTGGATCAGGTAGATCATGCATTTTTCGAATGGCACAATGCACAATAAAAGATTCCTGAATCTGGTAGGAACTAAAAAGAGCTCGGATCGAAGACTGAAGTGACTACATTATTGATACAAAGTAAAATTCATCGACTAACTGCGATTCCCAGGACGAGGAATTGAACATTCGAGTTTCCCATGAAAAAGCAATAAATTTTGCTAATGGTTTGCCTAGCTCGTTGAAGTCAAACTCCTAAACTTGCCTGCAAAAGCTAGCAAAAGGTAATCTAAAATGTAGGATTTCTTCACGTTATAATCTTTGTGATTTACTTTCCCCAGTATTCCATTATTATGCATTATAAATTCTCTGAATACAGTTGATTACTTTACTTTAATCTTCGCTCTGCCAGTCACCATTTTTGGTGCCAACATTATTCGAATTAAAGTGAAATTAGCCTGGCTAGCCTCTGGGAAGAAAGAAAGTTCACTTTTTGAAATACGAACGCCGTAAGCCTATCCAGATGCTTACATTTACTGAAAATGTAAAAAATAATGTCTCGACCATATATTTATAAACAACAAACAAGAAAGTATCTTTAAAAGACATCTTTGAACGCGAAAAGCCTTGGAGTAAACCCCTATGAACAGCAAACATGTTTTCAGAATTCACGATCACTGAAAATCGAACCTAAGCGAGTTGTTGCTGACTTAGAAATATACATGTTCATGTAACTATGTAAATAACATTTAGGGAATTATGAAGTTTATTATTATCTACAGCCATAACCTTCACAAAATGCGTTCAACCAGCGAAATATTCTACACTGACTAATTTCAAGGTTTAAATGACAATTATATTCGCCAGCAAAAAAAATATCCAATTCTAAATATATATTTATTTATTGTTGCCAATATTCCATTCATTCATTCTTCCCTCCCTCAGAGGGAGAAAATCGAATTTCATTCTTTCCTATTTCTGTATTTACGAATATTCGTATTTTTCCATCATAATTCCTTAGCATATTACTCATACCTTTTGAGGTGCCATTCTATACGCTATTTACAGTTTCTTCACATAATTTGGCAAATTTCCAGTATATATATGTATGTACATGTATAGGTTATGACGCCTTCGAACAGCGCACAACAAACAGCCGGGAAAGAAGGAAAAGCGTTAGAGCTAACGAGAAAAACATCGAATTCAAGCTGTTCGTCATCATTTTCATTTGGTCAAGTTCACAGACCATAAATAGTATGTGCTGAAGGAAAAGAGTGACTTACCGAGTATATTTAATTACTTGGCCATCATGTGATTTCGGGGTGTAAACAAATTTGCAGATGTTATATAGCAGCGAATAAAAGTAGAGAATTAACCAAGGAAAATAATTGCTTTCTCATATAATACCATGAGTATATGCACATATGCGTTGTTTACAGACGACATTTGCTTCCAATAGTTGTGTCCCTTTTTAAATAACGCACGCCAGTCCACCCGATTTAAGTTGTTTGTGTGCACTAAAATTAAGGAGTCTTACTCATAATCCACGGAAAGTGCCAAAAATTCTTTTGAAAATAACGTTTCGTTTA
Source organism: Hermetia illucens (assembly GCF_905115235.1). Classification (NCBI taxonomy): domain Eukaryota; kingdom Metazoa; phylum Arthropoda; class Insecta; order Diptera; family Stratiomyidae; genus Hermetia; species Hermetia illucens. Next base: position 65,750,031 of record NC_051853.1, read on the forward strand.
GCTTCATTATTCTGCATTAAAAATTTAATACGGAAAGCCATAAAGCGCGGATAATGTGTTGTTACAAATTGAGCGGCTATTTCGAAGCGTATGACCGTAAGTTTACATTTATTATAAATTTACAAAAAGTGCAATGCTCTTAAAATTCCTAAATCTTTTTCAAGGCTACCGGGCTGAATGTGGAGCTGTTTTTGTTCTTATTTCTATGATCATAAACATAAAATTTATGCTTTAAGTATTTTGGAAGCTTTGCTGGAAAACGACAATAAATCAACAGCTCCTACTTCTTTCAAGACAGCGCGCGATGTGGGATTTTTAGTGGGGACTTGGGGCACATAAAAATTTCTCGGAAAAATACCACATAATCACCCAGTTCTCTAACTGGTTCATGAATACAATTACTGCCACTTCCTATCAAGTCCCTCAGTTCACAAAATTTATGACTGGTCTTGCCACCGATTCAAGATAAAAGGGATCCGAACTATAGATAAACAAGTCGGAATACCGGAAGCTCGCGCTTCGGGTATAAAGGTTTTGTGTTCATCTTATGTAAGAAATTTCAACGCACATTTTTCTATCCGTATATAGCTACAAACCCAACATATTGCTTCATATTTTTCCAAACTACGAGACATACGTACATATTACAGCCATAGATATTACGCTCACCCTAAACAAACAAACTGCCTATTTCCGAATACCGTACACATATATGCACGTATATAAATTGATCGTACCCATATTTCGGATTTACTTCTTATATCTATCTGAATAGGCACTACCCACAAAGTTCATTAGCACGCATATACTATATACCTACATACACAGTTGATATTCATATACAAATGACTAAAAAACTAAAACAAAATAATTCTTTGGGACCCCATTCATAAGAACTCATTTGGTTGTGGTATTGACGAATTGATATGTGATGATGACGTCATGGAGTCATGAAGAGTGCCCGAAATTCACAAAAAATGGTAAAGTTTTACCCCCTATAACTTTGTCAATAATAGTTGGATTTTCTTCAAACTTGACTAGCTTGTGCATTATGTTCTTTATTATACGCATGCCAAATTTTGTACTTCTGGGATGAATATAAGGGGGGTTTCCGGGTAAATTTCTAAAATGTGGAAATATACTATTATTAACTTTATTTGTGCAGATATCGGAACCGGATATATTTTGAGGCCTAGATTTCGTAGAGATGCACTATTGAGATTTTTTTCAGATTTTTCGGTTGGATAGGTTCTGAGAACGAGACCTGTTACACTTTTTGGGGGTCATATTTTGAGCCCTCACTCCCCTATGTTTCACCCAATATCAAATATTGAACCAGTTTCGAAAAGTACTAATTGAGACCTTTCATTTGATACCCCACATGACCACATTTTATGAAAAAAAATGTTGCACCCTCCTTTCACATGTATGGGGAGCCCCCCCTTAAACTTAACACAAAATGACGTCAGTTGCTGCATGTAAAGGGAACGGCAGATTACATACTCCTACCAATTTTCGTGACAATCGGTTCAGCCGTTTCCGAATAAATCGGGTGTGACAGACAGACAGACAGACAGACAGACAGACAGACAGACAGACAGACAGACGGACAGACAGACATCGAATCGATTCTAATAAGGTTTTGTTTCACACAAAACCTTAAAAAGACCATGCTAAATACCCAGAACTTGTCACTTATTATGTTATGCATCTGACATTCTAGAGATAGTTGTGGAAATCTCAGGGTTGAATTTACTCAGAACTACAACTGAATAAAATTTTACAGCACGGCGAAGCAGTCGAAGAAAGTAACTAATGTTACAGGGTTCAAGTTAGCATACAGCTACAACAATACGGGGACATTTAGCAGGTAAACCTAGGTAGTTTTAGTACATACACAAACTATCCAAGTATAACAAATTCACTGTGAAAATTACAGAAAAAAACCGCTGTTGTAGTTTGAATAGCGTATGGTTTGGTTATCTGATGTTAACTCCAACACGCATAATGATTCTAATTCATCGAAACATCGAAAAAACACGTGTCCTATATAGAATACCAGCGTTAACAAATAACTATATTTGGAGGGATAGTAAGGAAATTTATTTATTTATTTAATTAAAAACAATATACAGCAAAGTAAATTGCTAATTACATATTGTCCTCAGAGGGAGGCGCAAGTAAACGACTTGATTTACGCTTAAAACTAACGAAGGAGACTGAGCCGAAGGAAGACCCAATCTGTAGGGCGTTTAAAACCGGCATAGCCTTGGGTTCAGGAAGTGAAAGTAGATGCCGAGCTCCACGAAGGATCCTTTAAAAATGTCCGCACTATCGGAGTTAGCAAAGCACTCCATCGGACAATAGTAGAGTTTTAAAAGGCTACACATATCAAGGAGGATGTGACCGTGCTGCAGGGAAGGTAGATTGAGGGTGTGGAGCCGGGACGGATAGCTCACCGGGGGAAGGTTCTTTTTCAACTTACCCTGTACAGCTTCAAAAGCGCGACAGCCACGGTTGCGAAAGGGGGACCAAACTACACAGTAATATTCAAGGAAGAGTGTTGAGGAGGGCTGAATTGAGGTAAAGTTGGAGTAGGAACGTAGAATAAAACCAGGCATTTTGGAAGCTCGATTGATGATGTCAATAAAGTGGAAACTGGAACGAAGTTTTTCATCGAAGATTACATCCAAATATTGAAAGGATGTTAGTAGTGAAAGGGGTTGTCCGCGAAGTGATTAGGGAAAGAATGCTGGGGAGGATTTAAGTGAATAGCACATCCAGTGGCATTTGCTGACACCAAAGTATCAAGGTTGGACTGCAAGAGGGCCCAGCGAAGGCAAATAATTTAAAGTCGGTCGTCGGCGTACAGTAAACATGGACAGGTGAGGATAGAGAGGAGGTCATTGATAAAAAACAGGAATTGTAGGGGCCGCGTATGGAATCTTGGAGTACACCAGAGAAGGGAAAGAAGGAATGAGTTAAATGTCCTTGAAAAGAAACTTTTCAGGAACGGTATGAGAGTTAGGAGGAAAGCCATGAGATTATTGCGGGGGAAGTTGAGTAGAGAGAGCTTGGAAAGGAGACCATTGTAGTCAACGGTATCAAAGGCTTTGGCGAAACCAGTATAAACAGTGTGTACCTCTTGTCGTGAATTAAGACATTTAGCAACGAGTAAACGCGGAAGACAGGTGACAACAAAGAAAGCCGGAGGATTGTTGTGGGGAATTGGCGGTGGAATCTGCTAAGTTCATGGAAGAAGGGAAAGATTGGGTGGGACTACGGGAATAGCTAGTGTGGGATAAAAACAGTTTCAAATTACCGCGGGCAACCGACGCTCAAAAAGTATCTCTTATGCGCTATTTTAATCAGCGACATCACAGTGGCGCGTTCTCCCTTGAAATGGGCAAAGTCGACGTCATTCTTTGAAATCTGCAACTTCTTCCACAATGCATCTTTCAGGCAGATGTTATCAAGGACCTCCATGATGAACCAAGTTGAATAAGAACGAAGACAAGTAGAAGAATACAGGACAGGAATCGGACAGGATGTTATAGAAGGTGCGAAGAGGTTAACTACGTGGAGAGTTTGATTGACGTTAGCGCTGAATTGAGACCGTCAAAAATGGCTTTCCAGAACCTAACAGTACTACGCGCAGTTTTGGGGTCTGAGCGGGGGAGTTCTGTGTCAAATTCAAGTGGACGGTTATGGCCGTCAATTTTCACATAAGGGCATGGGGGAAGAAACAGAGAGAGTTGACGCTGGAGGCTAGAAAGGGAGGGATCACTTATTTTCCTCTCCAGTTTTGGGTTGGTGCATGTTTATGTGACTTCATCGAAGGTTCAATCTTCGACTGGAAGCTAAACAGAAGAGGCTTTGCAGACCACGTTGATGATGGACGAGCTGAGGAATCTAAACATGAAATACAAAGGTAACTCTCTTTTCGCGCACTTCTCTTGGATACTATTTAGATCCATCGAGGTTTGTCGCCTCATATACGCATGAAGCCGAACCCGGTGTAGAAGTCTTGTTCAAATTTTAAAAACTGATATTTGCAGAAGGGTAACAAACGTGAAGCAGAAGTGGCATTTAGTAAAATTGGCGTTCCATATAATCCTCTTCTTTTTCTTTAGCCTTTAGCGGAGTCATGCGTCGATTCCACCATTTTGTTCGGTCGAAAGCCTGATCTGGATGAAGTCGAGAGCCTTGTCTAACTAACTTCGGTTTTCAAAACAATATTTACAAGTCGATCTTCGATCATTCCATTTTTCGACAAATTGCTCGAGATTAGGCGCTAGGAGAACACCATCTACATAACGCAGTGTATACGGCGCTGGACGTTAGATGTCCCGTGTGACATTGTCCATAAAAAGAACATAGAGAAGTGGTGAGAGGGCACTTCTTTGATGAACGGAACGGAGTCTTGATACGCCACATTTGCAACTGATACGCCAAACTTCGAAGTAATTTTACTCAGCGTACGAGTTCTTCTGGCACTAGGTATTGTTATAGAGCATACCAGATGACTATCCTCGGATGGGTAATCTGAAAATGTTGGTTGCCCTGGTAGGAGAAATTCTGCGAAATGGGAAGATGATTTTCATCGAATTTTTCCTTCGGTCATAAGAAAGCCCACTTTGAAAACAAGTAGGAAAACGTGTTCGAGAGCAAGAAGGCAGATTTACATTCTGTCTTTCTTCTTTCTCTCGAAAAGTTCGAAAAATAAAATGAGTCTCATCGTCATCATCAACAATAGCACAATAACCGACATCCCGTCTAGACCTGACTTAGTAATAAAATATACTGGTTTTGCATCGAGATTTACCTGTCCAATATTTCTTATAGTTGGATGGCGTGCTGACCTAGGCCGTCGTTTCATCTGAGGCAGCGTGTCCTTCGTTTTCTTTTTGCATTGTAGATATTGCCCGATAGATAAGCTGATCTTCGCCCATACCGCCCCCCCCCCAATCGAAACTCACTGAATCAGATTTTATTAATAATTGCGTCCCTATATTGCTCACAAAATTCTTCGTTAAGTAAGCTGTGAAATTGTCCACGTTTCTGTAGAAGGCCAAAAATTCATCCGAAAATTATAATTAAACAAATAAAATGGTCATCTAATGAATTTTTCAGCAATTTTTGACATACATCTCTATGATTTTAAGCTAAATTTACGGCTTTATCTTGCGTCCTTTCCAAGAGTGTTGCAAGTGATAATGGCGAACAATCTGCATTTGTTGAAAGATTTAGATCTAGACTTTTTGGACCACCTTGTTTTTGACAAAAAGCACTACTTCCTGTAACCCGTTTTTCTACTGTACCATGTGCCCCACCAAGAAACACGCGCTTAGAATGTTAGTACTCGTCGAAGCGACTGAAGAAGAATATTGCTCGATTTCCGTTTTCCTTGTGGCCTAGGCAAGTTGAACATGGAGGCGAATTTTCGTGCTGAAACCTGACAGATGGATAGGTATCTCCGGTAACTACTGAGGTTTGACCTCCGTAACTGAGTTAACTGGTAACTGGAGTCTCCGTGGTGACGGTTGACCCATATATAGATGGTTGTAATTAGCTTCTATGTGTCTTACGTTGAGCTATCCCTTGCCGTTTGACCACTGATGTTGTTCTTTCCTTGTTCTTCATAATTTCCAAACTGTCCTGGGATTGGTATTGATTCATGACATCTTTTTAGCCAAGATTTTTACCGGCAATGACTAATCTACAAACTACTTCTACTACCGCCATTTTTTGGCTATCTTTAATTAAATCTTTAATTAAAAAATAATAAAAGGACAATCTATGGCTCAAAAGAAGTCGTTCAAATCTGTCGTCCATCCATATTCATTCATCTTATATCTGCGATTTGCGATGTATTGTCCTGTGTTCCTACTTCACCATATTGATTAAAATATTGTATTACTTTCTCATAAGGGGAATGGTGTGAACTTTTGAACTTTACTTTCGTTTCTAACTCTCTCAATAAATTGAAGTTTCTGAATAGCACAAAGAGTACAAATGTCGATAAGTTTCTTTTTCAGCTCTTAATAACACGCTTGAATAAGGACCTATAATTATAAGATACTTTCCTTTCAGACACTCAACAAATAAGTGAAAACATTCGCTCCATTAAATCTAAACCAAATGTCTTATTACCAAAGTAGTACAAGAAAATCAATACCTATGGTAGTAATTAGAAAGAAATAAACTAAATAAACTCGACACCAAAATATACAAAATTTCCCAATACATTATCCATCACTGTACACATTGTGCTAAATACGTCATTTAGTAGAAACGTAGAAAAAAAAATCGTGGACGCGCAAACAAACTAATTACATTCATTAGTAACATCTAAAAATAATCTTTCAATTTCAAACATAATGTGAAAATAATGCTCGGTTTGCTCATTTCATCTACGTCATATTTATCCAACAGATACAGGAAGATATGACGTTAAAAATTAGATAATAATGGTCAGGCGGTAACGTACATTTAAATCCAGTACAAAAAAAATGTATAATTTTTCTTACCTTTATGAGTTTTTTATTTTGAATGTCTTATCTTTTTTTTAAATTTTATATCTTCCTCTGTCTCGGGAAAGAATTTAGGTTGTTTATTCAGCTATTAATTTAATAAGTAAACAATTAAATATGACATTATATTAATTATATTATTAAGTTGAAGATATCTCAATAGATTTACACTGGCGCCCCATCACGTGAGTTCATTTTGGAGTTACTATTATTATAGTTACAGTACTATTCTGTTATTATTATTTTCTCTTACTTAAGAAATGCGCACTAACCCTGATATTATGAAAATTGTATTAAACCGTTTATAGTCTTACATTTGTGTAGCAATTCAGAATATATTCAAAGTACCTCTTTTCACTGGGTATTCAGTATGCCACCACGGAAAGCACGACCCTTAAAACGCATTCCATTGACATTTTGAACTAGAAAAGAATAGAATAGAATATTATGCATGAAATACAATATTACTTAAGTGGGCATTCTGTCCAGTATCCCGCAGAATTTGGGCATGATTTGATAACGCTTTGGTTTCTAATTGGATCTACGGGCAGCTATAGTTTCACAAAAAAAAGGCCAACGGTATCACAGCGCAAGATCATGAGCCAAATTCCGTTAACATCTTTCAAAATTGCATATTTTGAAAGTCCCCGTGTTATGTGGCCCGTTGAGTCATCTCGTTGTATCCATATATCGTTCAGATCAAAAGCTTCAATTTCCGGGACAAAACAAAAATAAGTTAAGTCCCTCCGTCATCACTCTCAAAGAAGATTGTAACACGTTCTTATGGAAAACCTAAAGTTTCCTTTTCTGGCTAAACTTTCATTTAACAAAATTCATCTTTTGAGAATCAGTTGTCTCTTCAATGAAATTTCCGAATAAAGACAACTAGCGCCACAATTAGAGGTTGGCTAATTAAAATCACTAAGGCCAAGAAAGCAACTGTTCGAATATGGACATCAGTTACACCATCTTCTCATCGACTTTAAAACCGCCTATGATAGCATAGCCAGGGTAAAACTGTACACGGCCATGAGAGAATTCGGTATCCAGACGAAATTGATAAGACTGACTAGGCTGACCCTGACCAATGTGCGAGGCCAGATAAAAGCAGCAGGATCACCCTCAAGACCATTCGACATCAACAACAGTCTACGACAGGGGGATGACCTATCATGCGTCGTTTTTAATCTGGCCCTTGAGAAAGTGATCCTTGATGCTGAGGTAAATGCAAAAGGTACGATCCTCTTTAAGTTCACCCAACTACTGGCCTATGCTGACGATTTCGATATCATGGGAAGAACGACCCGTGACGACGTGAAACTGCCTGGTTGTTAGCAGCCAATAAAGCCTATTTCAGCTTACAAAAACTGTTCCGCCCCAAACGTCTCAGCATAGGGTCAAAGCTCTTACTTTACAAGACAATGATCTTGCCTGTCCTCATCTATTCGGAGGAGACTTGGGTTCTTAGCAAGAAGAATTGTGAACTCTTAGCTGCGTTCGAGAGAAGAATACTCCGAAAAATGTTTAGCCCCCTACATGAGGATGGACGTTTCCGTAGCCTATATAACGACGAAATCTATGAGCGATATCATGACCGATATGATGAGCGATATCATGTGGATCAAATCCGGCTCAATAGGTTACGGTGAGCGGGTCACTTAATCCGTATGGGTGTGAATGATCCCACCCGTAAAGTCTATAAGGGCAATATTTATGGTAGAAAAAGAAGACGAGACAGACCCTGCCTGAGATGGAGCGATGGAGATACCGAATTGGTGGACCGCGGCGCAAAACCGGGATGTCTGGAGTTCCTTATTAAGGCAGGCCTAGACCGGATACCGGTTGTTGCGCCGTTGATGATGATGATCATTAAATCCACATTACATTTTCAAAATGGATGCAAGCTGCCTTATGTCTAACATTAGTTCAAAATCCCGGTTTTTTGCGCTTAGCGGAGCATAGCAATCGTACGTAGATGGGATAGACATCTACCGTTTTTAAACTCAATCGCATGTAGGAATCAAATCCCTGGATGTCATATCCAGGGACTACCTTGATTTTTCGACCGGGAAGTTTCGGGGAGCAGATCCTTGAAATAATTCACCACTCTTTAGCTTTCCCTCCCCACTTTCCCTATTTGTAGTTGATGTCAAAACTAAGTCTCTCCTTTGATACCCCGTATGCCAATAATCGGTCAAAATGTATGGGAACTCTTCTCTTAAAATCACCGTAGGCATTGTCAGCTACTGCATACATAAATTTCACAGTTTTAGATTTTCCACTAAAGTTCGTCTCAATAGGTGTACAACCATTTCTGAGAAAAATGTGTGACACACATATAAATCGACAAGCATAAGCCCGCGATATGTTCTGAAATGTCCCAAAAAACAAGCCAAGCGGTTGTGGATCTGTGCGTCCGAGAATGAGAAACACGCAATTAGCAAGTATACTAGACAGTTGTGAAGGTGATGTTGAACCAGGACTTTATACCAGGAAGTGCTGGAGATTTGCAATGGGCTGGGAGATGAAAAAGCACCGGGTCTCGACGGTATACCAAACAAAGCCATTAAGCTAGTTAATAAATCAAGATTGGATAGATTTATCAAGTTGTTCGTAAAATGCGTTCAACCCGGGAAATTGGAATCTAGTAACGACTTCTGTGGCGACCATCGTGGCGAGGATAATGCCAAATATTGAGCATCAGTGTGCGCCCTCTCGCATATCTGAACAGGTTTGAATTTTATAGCTCACTCAACTGCCACAGTTGCAGTGGTACCCCGGAAGACTCAGAGCATGTCTTCTTCCATTGTTCTAGATTCAATGGGGAGAAGAAGAGCCTAGAGAAGACACGATGAAGGTCAGTGGTAGCAAAAAAGGGGGGGGGGGATACTTCCGCGCAAGAGAAGTGGAATGTATAATAGTTGACCACATAGTGGAGCAGATTCAGTCTAAGGGAGAACGGATTCCGTGTACGCTAATAGCAAATGCCAGTGCTGGGCGAAAGGAGATGTAGCTAGAGCTATCATTATTGGATAAAAATACCACCTTCATTTTTCCGAATCACAATTTCAATCTGAGAGCAATTGGTGACCGTGGAGTGTACACTTTTATCAAAAACATAGTGAATGATGATCATCACGTGATTGGACACCACCCTAGATCCATATATATGTATGTAAGAATAACATATAACTCTATAATTGCTACAATTTGTCAGAGTAAATCAATAAAAATAAGTCCACTTTACGATGCCCAGCATGATATGACGATATACGAGTATGTACATAATTCATTCCAATCATATCTATTAGATTGTTAAGAGGATAATCGTCATTTATCAAGTACGAAAAGTGTTCAGACTGAATCTATCTATAATTATTTTGGAATTTCTTTCCATATTATAGCGGAATCAAATTGTTAAGTACATACTAATTCAATTTGGGCGCTCTGTTGCAGATTTGCAATTGGTTAATTACATTATTGAGTAGATAGTCATTGCCTGAACCCTTCATCTATTGCATCACCTCATTTATTAATAGTTTAATTCATTTTCTTGAAGAACTGTTGACATATAATAATTGATTACATTAAACCAACGAGGTTGATACTATATTTAAATAAATAATAAATGAAGTCTCAAAAATAATATGCTAAACAAATGCTTATAAAAGGATAGCATGTGAATCTATTTTTATTGTTTTCTTACGTGGGCGGGTCAATTAATCCGTATGGATGAGGATGGCAATATCTATAATAGAAAAAGAAAACGAGGCAGACCCTGCCTCCGATGGAGCGATGGTGTAGTTCAGAACGCCAGATAGCTTTTAGGGATATCGAATTGGTGAACTTCGCGCAAAACCGGAGTGTCTTGAGTCCCTTATTAAGGCAGGCCTAGACCAGATACCGGTTGTTGCGCCGTTCATGATGATGATAGTTGATAATTCCGATATTTCATACCAAATTGTCAGTCCCTTGACCATACGAATTATAGGGATTGTACTGTATCCTATTTTTGTACCAACTATATTCCCATATTCCCATGTAAATTAACTGAATAGATGATCCTGGTCGAAAATATTCATCTAATTAGGCCAAACAATAGAATGAGTTAAAAAAAATTAAACGGATTTAACGTCCCAGAACCTTATCTAAACTCCATTGTGATTTGGGAAGGTTTAAATTGGTTTGTTTGTAATCAAATATTTTCTGAAAAGGTGAAATGAACGTTTGTATCGAAGGAAGAATGTATGAATACTCCAAGAGATGCCCTGATTAGTCTTGGAAACTCAATGAGCGCAAATGCGATATATTAATAGAAAAAAATGTTCTAAAGTTTGAAATGTATTGTATATGCGATAATGATTTAATGAATTTGTTTCTATTTTTTTGACCACCTAAATTTTTGGATAATTTTTCGAAAAAAAAAAACTAGAATTCTTTTTTTGGATATTTTTAATTTTCAATGAACATTATTAGTTCCAAAATACCAAAATATCATATTAATCAATTGTTTCCATTTTTTTTACCCCTACTGCATATGCTCCCTATTTACTCCCTTGTGGAATATAGAACCTCTATTATAAACTAAACCCCACCCCAATCACAGCTAAGGTAGAAAGAGGTGTCACATATGGATTTTGGCTCTCTCGACCGTCGGAATCAGGTCACCGAATTGTACCATTCTTCACATGCCGCCATTAATTTCTTTTTCTCTTGCTCCTTTTAGACTCTTCGTCTGAGTCGTATCAAATTTTACCGTCATACCTGCGAAACTTCCGGGTGACAAGGAAGAGTCCAGATCAAATTACGAATTGGTGAAGTAACAATAACCCAATCCCTCTTCCTGAACTAACTAGCAATGAAGTGATATTGACGGACTTGCACGGTCAAGACGTGCAAATTTTTCCGATGTTTTCATAGCTCTGTCCTCGTAGTTGACAATAGTAAACTCGGTTATTTATTTAGGGGACCTCCACTTCTCTTCTCGTAGCTACAGTACTCATACCTGCAGTGGGCCCGGAATACCATTACCTTCAGAGAGTTAAAAGGGATAATGGCCGGGTTAAGGGTCCAAACCCAGGACTTAGGCCGATATCACTAGGCTAACACTCCAAAATAAAGAGGCTTAAATATACATATATATATTAAATATTTTTGGTCCAGACTGAAATATCATGAGAAACTATACTATTATTTTTTTCCTCCTCCAGAAGGTACATTTGTTACTTCAATCAACACCATTTCACATAAGTAAATTTATGAATCTATTTTTACAATTCTTTGCTCTATAAACGATATCCCTCAGACGAACCCCCTTATAACCTAATATTTGCAACTGATTGCATAGTGCAAAGGCTGCACAACGCTCTAAATGTCTAACTCATCATGCATTCAAATGTTTTTAATATCTAAAGATACGTCCATATATCATCGAATGAACCAGTTACTTCATAGAACTAGTAAATAGACAAAACGAGGCAGACAATTCTAGTTTGTACGGGACTCAAAACCTCAACAGCGACGCCATTACATTATTTATTTGTGGAAAAATATGATTCCAATGGTAGAACATGAACTAGTGAACGTATAAAGAGGGACCGGAAAAGGAAGCCACTAAATAGCAAAACTTAATAGGTATTTGCTCTTGGCTTTTGTGGCCTGAGCTCGAGTTTGATCCAGAGCTCACGAGCTCTAGTTGGGAATTAGATTAGAATTTTTGAAGCGCAGATACTATGCAGTGTGTCGGAAAATGAGAAGCAGATGGGAATTATTCTTAGTCCAAGTGCATATTGATTCAATTTAAAAGGTTTCGTTGCAGATTTGCAATTGATTAATTGCATTATTGAGTAAATAATTTTTTTTTGGAATTTTCATTTATTTTATGGATGGTTTCATTTACTTTCTTGAAGAGATACCAACTAGTTGATTGCATTAAGAATGTAAGATTGGTATCCTAAGGAAAATACAGATAAATCTTAGGAATGACTGGTAGGGGATGCTGAAGAGTATTTGTTTTTATAGTACGGATATGTAGTTTTATTTCTCAAATTTAAGTTTATACAAACAAACAATAATTATTTTCTTACTTATTTCAGATTAAAACGTTGACCTAGGACAATTCTATAGGTTGTGTTGTGGTAAGTAACTTTTCTCCATTTTTGTCTTCCTCTATATTGTTTTGTAGAGTACGAGCCTTAATTGCACTTAGATCTTTATTTTAATCAGAGTGGATGTATCCATATTTTTACCCCTTTCCCAACATATATGATAACTCAAAGTTTAGAGCTATTTTCGCAAGTAGTTTTCCTCTACTCAACGGAACCTATGCAGCAGCTAGTAGTAGATGAAGGAATTCAAAACCTTTGAAATCTCATTAAAATAAGTTTCCGGTTATACTGTAGATTTATTATTCAAAGTTTCGCATACACGTGTTTTGAACACAGCATGTGTACTTCTCAAATGCTAACTTTATAATTAATGTAGAGGTAGAGAAAGTAAAAATACTGAAAAAGGATACATGTTGTGTCCGAAACACGTGTGTGCAAAACTGTAAATAATAAATCCACAGTATAATAATAATATAACCGGAACTAGTTTTAATTAAATCAACTGTAGAAAACAAAGAAATCATCTTTATCAAATCTTTGAAATTTCGTTCTTGGAAAAGGAACACTTAAGAATAAAAAAAAAAAAAAAAATGCAATCAAGTATCAAGTTTCCGTCCAGGTCCAGGAGCCTAATAAAACTGGATTGCACATTTAGAAGAAAATATGCAACTTGTATCTGTACGAGTCCATGTGTCTCGGTCACTACTGGAATATAAGGCATCCAAATAATCTTTTTTGTCTTGTTATGTTGTTCCTTTTTCTAATAGATTTTCAATGCGAGTGTGTTTAAGTCCAGATCCCCCCTCCCCCAGGATAGCACAAAGACGAACACAAACATCTATGACGAACAGGAACTCGAAACACTGGCGCTCAATCAACTCAGGCACAAAACCATAATATCTATGAAAATGTTCCGAACCCTAGAGTTATCATTACTTCTTCAGATACATTATTGGAAACGATCTCTAAGGTTGTGCACTATCAGCTGAAGTATGTATGTATATCTAGCGGAATTGCAGAAGTGCTTCAATTCCTAGAAATTAATTCCAAATTGATAAATCCCGAAAACGGGCAACATTCTCCATCTAGAAAATCACATTTCTAACAATGGCTATCCTGTTCCTGTTTCCTGCTCTCAGATGGTTCCTAAAACATTGATTAACCATAGTTAATTTATAGTTAGCAGATGTTACAATTTTTTGTTTGAGGATTCAGGGAGTCCTGAATTCGACTTGATGATGGAGTGGACCACTTGGTAAGCAATTCCCTTCGTCTCTTTTAGACAACACCCCTCTTTTTGAGTTAAGCATCCAAGTTATTCCGTGTGATCGAAACTATGCAATTATTTGCCTTAAAAAAAGGGTGCTAACCGGCACGTACCCCCCAGTAAGATGATTTGAATGTGAGGGACGCTGTCAAGAACGAATCACTTTCTCCCCAATATTTATTGTTCCATTTGTTGACCGTTGCTAACAAGTAAAAATGTGTCCCATGAAAGAATTGTCTGTTAGCATCTTAGTTTTTCATAGAATATTATACCTTCCGCTTATAAGATTATGCTCGGCTCTCGATCTCCTTGCCACGCATATGAGTTTCGCACCCACTTTTACACAGCATTAAGGATGATAATGAAACTAAAGTCCCATTTAAAATGACAAAAGACTGTGCGGATTGCTTATATCCCACAAAAAGGTACACACACACCTTTATCCTATCATCAGTTTATAATAATAATAATTGATATCGCGACTGTTCAATTCGACCTTGAAGCGTATTGAGGTACTTCCTTTCGAGACCGTAACGGTACGCTAAGAAGCGGTATAGTAAGCATTGTGCTCATTCAGGATTATTACCTGATCCTAACCTTTGTTAGGGGCAAGATTTGAACCACCACTTTTCATTATGAAACCCTAACTCCCACTAAATCAGCCGAAGATTTTTCAGTTTACACCGTCAGGGTTCGATTTTGATGAAGAATTCCTTCTGACAAAGTGGGCTGCCATGCGTATTCGATAGCAGAATAGTGTTGGTTTCTAGGAGGAGCATATTCAAATCTTTCCGAGCTCTCGCGATTGTTTACTGGAAGGGAGCACACCCAGTGACTTTTTCCAAACAAGCTTTTGAAAGTTCGTAATCTTCAACAATATTGTGTTCGGAACACGAGAGATACGTGACCATAACAGGAAAGGGAAATGTATACCGACCCTAAGGTATTAATTACACAACAGATTCATCTGTTTAAAAGATATGTTTTCCACATCAAGATAATGACACATGGCACTAATTGACATTGGAACCCTCACTTCACTTTGTAGTAAAGGTATCAAAATTGTCAAGCCCTCCGGCGTTGTGTGTGTTATCTCTCCGTAAAATAATATCTAAATTATGAAATTAATTTCCCACCAACTTGGTTGCAAGAAAAAATGGTTAAGCCCTTTATACTTTAAACGTCTAGCCGTTGACCTGTTATTAGGTTGAGACCTTCCATAAATAAATTGAATCAACTACTTTATGTGTTACCCTAGCAAAAGCTACCCAAATGTTCTTTTAGTTATGTCAACGCAATGTTTCCATAACAGATGGAAATGCAGATAGATGCGAAATAAGATCAGGTTTTTACCAGCCATTCAAAATAAAGTCATAATTTATGCACCTATCCAGAAGTCATTGAATGGATTCAAATATTTTAGGTTTGTTTTTCGAATATTGAGAAGCTTCATTCACATTTTTTAATAATAATAATAATCGTTGGCGCAACAATCCATATTGGATCTAGGCCTTGAAGTGTGTTAGAGCACTTCATTCAAGACCGTAACGGTACACTACAGTAGACTGTAGGAGGCAATGTGGTCAGCATTGCGCTCGCCCGAGATTATTACCCTGATTTGACTCAGGTACTCATTCACAGCTGAGTCGACTGGTATCCGACGTCAAATCACGATACAAATTCCACTGTCACCAGTGAGATTTGAACCGCGACCTTCCGTACGGTAGCCTAGTGCTCTAACCACTCAGCTACCCGGACACACATTTTTAAGCAGAATGAAAAAAAGTAAGCAAAGTTAATTCCAATTACAAATTGAACTATACATCGAGTGGAAATTAGATTTTAAAATTTCACCGTAAAAATCAGGATTTATTCATACTTCCTCTTTTTAGTGCTTACTAAGCTTGGAGTCTGAGTTTTGAAATGCAAATAAGAAACACGGAGAAGAGTTAAACATTCAGATAATTTGATTTGAATTCGTTAGTTAGTGTTGCAATGGGGAAATTTTTATATTAAAATGGCCTATGGAGCCCTAGTCTACGCAAAAAACAACAGATCAATCGTTCGAGTGAAGTTATGGAATGGTGGATTTAAACGCTTCGGATGAAGATAGTCACCGAACACCACATAAATTAATAAGCTCTTTATATCATGAATCTTCCGTCGACAAACAAATGTTGTTATAGATAATGCGGTAAAGATCCTGGCCGATAAGAGGCAAGTCCCGGAGACGGACAATCGTCCAACAATTTATTCAATGCACTAGAGTCAAAACCAAATTATTGCCCTAGATAGCGACCACCTACCACCAAATAAAACTTTTTCGTCTGCTAAACAGGGCAGAAGTTAACTTTTATGTATTGTAATGAACTATAGTAACCATCCTGAGTAGCCGAAGACGGCATTGAGGGAAGGGCTATCCCAAAACCTAAAAGAAATTGGCTAAGTGACCGTGAAGGTCTGGCGGAAAATACTGAAGTTCCATTAAAACTCTCGGTTAACACGTTCTTGCATGCCTCCGTGCTAGCCAGGCCCGGGAATGTGGGGGGATCCTTTGAGCGAGAAGGATCTCATGTCATTTTTACAAAATCAACGTGTCTATACCGATGCGTGTGTCCGCACCGGATCTAAAAATAACTCAACGAACAAAGTAGTTCGCGACGGCCTAACGAGATAAAGCAGAACGCGCACTAAAACTGGAAGATAAAAAAAACGCGTCGAGCCGGACCCGAGAGCTGCGATCGAGGGGGGGAAATCCACAACAGATCACAGCCTCAATCATTATTTCCTCTACCTCGGATTTTTAATGAGGCGAAGCCCCTGAGGTTCCCTCCCTTCCTTGGCATTATTTGAAGGATATCCCTAGTGTTCATGTTTCCGGGGCCAAGAAGGAGGAGAAAAGAAGGAACTCCTTAAATTAAACAAATCATCTCAAATGCATGGTATATGAATTCAAGCGCCAATTCAAAAAAAGGGGAATCCGATAAAGAATATAGATAATAATGAAATTTAAAAGAACAAATGAATTTAAATAATAAACTTAAAATGATAACATAAAAATATCTAATAACAAATAATTGAAATATTATAACTTAAAAATGAATAATAAAAAACAAAATTGAAAGGAAAAATGAATTAAAATAAGGAAATAAAAAATGAAAATCTTAAAAATGAATAAATATTAACAAAACTTACGGTTCCACCCAGAGCCCTGCGTGTTGAAATTCATGTTTATTGCTATGGATAAAATTAAAAATTAATTAAAGTAAAAATCTATAATATTTTGAAATTCTGTTCATGCTCATGCTACTCGCGGGCAGCTCGATTATTAGACCGAGCGATAAGATTTTCAAATTATTGAGGGAGCACGGAGTCACTAAAATATTCAATACATTAACTATAAACAGCCAATGATATAGTGCGGCCAACACCCGTTCGTGAACAGTATTTCTTTGGAATCGTATATCAATTCACAAAAATCGAAAAGAAAATAAAAAAAAAAACACTTGGAGTCTTCACGATAAAATCTCGCGATTTCGATCCACCGCGGACCAAAATCCTTCTCCTAAGTTTACAGGCACAAAGAACAGAGCTGTCAACTGTCGCTTCCAACACTTCCGAAATCTAAACCAAAAATGATCCCCTCAGCCAATCAGCTGTCTTGCGATTAGCCGAACCCGCTAAATTTGGCTTTGAACTTCTCGAGTTTATGTTGCCAGCAATATACGCAGCAGCGTTGACGGATGCGTTAGATCATTCACCTCGGTCGCGATCAATTCACTCGAATGCATTCAATAATGTGCAATATGCAGCGAAATTTAAAGTAATTGCACATTATGAAATGCATTATTTGATCAAATTAATCCAGAAAAAGGGAAATTAAATCCCGCTCCCGTCACAAAGCCGCGGCCACTACAGAATCGAAAACGAAATTTTGGAAAACATAAGCCAGATGACATCCTTCAAAAGTACATGGTACTGCTAAAGCAAGACAGCACTCCCCAATTTAGTAGCTGTTAGGATGAATCATCAAAGTGTTCCTTGCCAACGATAATCTCGTGAAGGTGATGGAAATCCAAACAGACAAAGGAATTATCAAGCGTCATCCGGAGGGTCGCCACAGTTTCCGCTCCTTGCTACCAAAAACTAAATCATCTTCTGTAGCTTTGACTTTTTTCAGTACCTCGACAGGTCGCATCACCTCGAGCCATTGCAACCTAGTGGTATATTGCGCCACGCATGGTTTCAAATGGTAAATGACACTATTTGACTAAGTAATACGAGATCTATATAAAGCTCAGGAGATATGATTACTACGTATTAATTAGACAAATGAGCTTACACAAGCAAACGGATTGCTAACACCATTCGTCACCGACCCAACATAGCCTCTAGTCAATTAGGGGTGGTCATGAACTAACAGGGACAACGCGGGCCTCTAAGAAATCAACCGATGATTATCGAGCATAATCAGTTCACACAAACGAGTTCCGAGCGGTTAACCCGAACGTTCTTATCGTTGACAATGCAGCTAATTCTAATTCTGATAGTCCGTGTAGTGCGATACCTAGATTAAGTTAATTGATAAGTATCGGGAAGTAAGCAATGAAAATAGTGTGGGCTGGACTCTCATCAATATACATCTGGGCTGACCGATGACTTGAACCTAATAATCAGTTTCATGATATAAGTCAAAAACGGTTGGAATTAGTTTGTGAACTGCTGTATAGGGTCCGCGTTACCAGACTGAGCCGAAGCAGGTTCACAATAGCTGGGATTTTGTAGAAGTGGTTTCAGGTGTTAATTGCTCCATCATATACATTCGTAAGCACAGTATGAGCGCGAAAGCCCGCCCTGTTTTTGTTTAAGGACTAAAGGAGTCCTGAGACTTGCACTTTGCTCATGAGAACTAATCATTGGAGAAGCAAAGGATACAGACAAAAAGTACTAATATAGAAGTAGGAAAGCTGAATGCAACCTTTTTTACTTATGAGTCAGCACCTTATATGCTCTTTCACACTCTGTATCACCAAAACTCCGCCTTCCAAAGAATCCAATATTCGACCAAATGCAATAAACCAATCACACATATAAATACCAATCGTACATACAAATATTTGTATAACCAAAATACATAGTTTCAGAATAGTTTAAATTATCCCACATGCATGAAGTCATCATATCTACTCGGCCTTCATGCTGATTTTAGTAATTCTTCTCCGTCCTTTCTAGTTCTAGTAATTACACTATTAAAAGTCAAAAATTACTCAAATTAATTGTGTATCCGGATTAGATATCCAATCGTAACATTTACACTTTTTTGCCTGCAAAACATTCTAGAGGACAAGATGGTCATTATTCCATTTGTGCATGGTGGCTGCGTGTGAAAACGGCAATAAAAGGAAATATTCTTTTAACTTGGTATTAAATGAGAAGAGAGGAGTCATGGTTCCTTGAGAACGGCTGTAAAGTAATTTTCCTTACAAATTTGCTACGAGACCACGTACCTCATGCGACGGTCAATATGTAATTGCACAATTATAGTTTTTATTTTGAACCATCACGAAACATTTTATGCTCACGACATAACTTATGATATTACACACGAATCAATTTACGTAAAGAGCTTAATCTTATAATTAAACGGTCCCCCCATTACATTGAAACTATGCATCCCATTTACCATTCTGACCAGCCTAAGGTTATTTCTATTTAAATCTGTCCTATTTTTGAGGATATTTTGAAATTTTTGAAGTCACCAATAGCCAGTTAGTCGGTTCTGAGGCCAGACACATTAATGTAGATGATGTATGTTCACAGATGTATGGTATGGCCCTTGTTTGCAGCATACATTGCGTGATGTAAACAATATACCAGTATGTGATTGGGTAAGGTACGCCCTGATCAACCAAAAAACGCACATATCGTACGGCTTTACTACTGTCGTGAAAATAAAATGCTTCAGATATTTCGTGACTTCATTCAATAACTAAATTTTGTAGTCATGAATACAAGACTACTCTCATAATTATTACAATATTTTAGGTATTACGCATTTATGTGCTTTCTTTTTTGTATTCCAGCCATGAAAATGTGTATTTGCTATGGTAATAGATACTAATCCAGATGATTTTCAGGTGTTCATTGTTGGAAAATGAAACTGAAATGTTAAACAGCTGGAAACTATGTGTTTGGGTTAAATGGAATATCGACCAAAAATTTATTCGTCGTAGAGTTATAATACATAATTGGGGATTTTTTTCGTGTTCCTATAATGACAGAACACACAACAACTATATTGATTAAAATGTAGGATTGTCCTTGTAGCGACTGACCTTGGTATTATAGATATGCCCTACGATCCACGTAGGCATCATACATGATTTAGTTAGCAATGGGTGTGAACCAAAGTATAGTATGCTAGGTGTAAATAAATAATTCAAGGAGTTTATAAATGGCTTGCATACGTTGCTGACCCAGATAATACACATACATATAATATGTATTATATATCGACTTTTCCTTTAGAACATTTCATAGTTTAACCACAGCTAATTAAATTTTTCTCTTATCAACACGTGTTTGTTATCAACGTTTTCCCTTTTAATTTTACGACAGAAGTTTTGCAAATTATCAAATGAAGTATGAAACTGCTATACAAACCACAACCAAATGTAAATTTGTTTTGGTACTTCGATTTTCAATTGCTGATTTAAATTAGATATCCTGAAATGACAGAGGGTAGATTTTCTAGGCTTCAAGTTTCTTATATTGTAGATATCTCTGGATTATTTTAATCTCCTTTGGATTGAAAAAGAGCATTTCATATATTCCACTAAGTAGACGAACTTCCAAAAATAGGACTAGCTAGACACTCTAGAGATCCATATGAATCAGTCTATCCATCATCTGATATTATTGACGCGGTTAAGTAAATGAATGTATCCCCTCCTTCTTCAATAGTTTCAATGGAGAACACACACTTGACAAGTGTAATACTGAGGCAATGAGCTCCGCATATTGATCGTCATCTACTTCATTTCACTATAATACACGAATTTACCAGCGCATCTGCAAGAGCATTTTCATCTATAACCTTTTCGAATTCTTTCCCAAAGGTATCGATCCTGTAGTTGCATCAACGCAATACACAGGACTTTTGAAATGTAAATCAATAGAGAGAATTTGCTTGTTTAGGTAAAAAGAAGAAGAAGAATTACCATATATACTGCATTCCGGGAATTATTCGTTCCCTTCTTCAGTGGAATTTCTTCTCTTGTTAATTAAATAAAAACTTTTCAGCCAAAAATGAAAATTCTTCGCTTGATTTGCATTTAACGGCTGGTAAGCAAAGACCGTCCACCTTCAGATATTCCTAGTTGTTGTTAGGAATGATGCCTAGCCTTCACCATCACTCTTTGGAGATACCAACTGTAGAATATTTAACAACACCAAAAACCTTTGCGAAAACTACCTTTTCCTCTAGAAACCATACCAAAAGTCATCCTGTTCACAAATTTTTCTGACGAGAATGGATTTTCCCCCATGTGAGAAATTCAATTAAGCAACAACAGATTGATTTCATAGACGCCAGTGAACGCAGAATGATGAAAATTCCATTGATATCCATGAATGTATCTGATCCTATCACACCATCCACAAGAGAAAATGTGCTATTAGCGTTGCTCACTACCCCGGTGCAGAACACACAGTCAGGGAGTCATATCTTGCCAATTTTGTGGAGGTAGGTCTGAAAAAATCCGTGCGCAGTGCATATGCATCTCAACTCGTTTTCCCAAGTGAGATGCGACTCTTTCAGTGTACGCCGCCGTTCTTCATAAGCAAACAAAACTAGCTCTCTTGGATACTATGGTCTAGTATTCCTTAATAAAAGAAGGGGCGGGGGCTACTATCTCAATAACCATCGCAATCAGTTGTAAGATACTACGGCAGGCTAACGCTACCCAGACACAGATCTCTGCACCTGAGCCAGGCCCTTATATTACACCTCCTTCCTGCATCAACCCATATCTCAGTGCCGAAGAAGTTATCATCCCGAACTGCCGTGTTTTGTCCTCGTGGAAGAGATCCCACTAATTAACATCAAATTATACAAACGCATTGATACAAAAAATGTGGTGGGACATTTTTTTCGAACCTCTGTCAGGAACGAGGATAGTTAGGAAGCTCTCAGTATATAACGTGTAGAGCTCAATGAATGTAATTTCAACGGCTTATCAAATAATTCAGCTTCACTAATAGTCTTCTTACCCTTGCCGAATGTGAAACCCTCGGTTATCGACAATTAGAAGTAGACATGGAATAGTGGTCTTCAACGAATAAAGAACAATTAACAAAGAACAAGTAACTTCGCTCAAAGCACATAAGCAAGTCATTCTGACTTCTACTCTAAAACTGAGCTTAAACTGACTTGCTACCTTTGACATGCCTCTGAACTGAGTATTGAGTGATTTTTCAACCACTGTAAAAAATTACTCACTAATCATCCTTGTAATCCACAAATCGACAATATTTTTCAGCCTTTCCCAGCTAAAAGAGTGGAATTTTTCTTCTCAAATTCTCTCCTCTGAGGCGATCATAACTATTTGTGCCACTGATTCAGTGCAACATCTTCGCCTCCATAACCATAATCTTTAGTATCTGTCCAGCACTTGGAACCATGAAGGGAAGGCAAACGACGCCGCTGTAGATTTTGTTTTTTTTTTTTAACTTTCGTTAACGCTCCGATCAAAAAGGACACCAGGTGTGGAACGCGACTTCAACCAGGCGACACTAATATGTCAAGTAGCTTCATATAGTAGTTCACCATTGGTTGGGGGCACTCTTTCGAGGTACTTCAATCGCTCAGTTCCGAGCTTGTGGTTATCATAGGCTACAATTGTGCCGGTCTCTTTGTGATATATCATCCGAAATTATAGTTTAACTCAACAGTTGAGTTCCTTTTATACTGGATGATATCCCAATGCATATCAGATGTGCGCTTCCCTAAATCGAGGAAAGAAATATAGAAATGATGATCTTTCTGATGTCTCTTCTTCAAGAGCAAACCTCGTATCAACAACAGTTCGTGTCAAACTCAGTTTAGTTGATGGCAATTTTTGCGACATGACGAATGTTCTTGTCAAAAATATGCACCAAAATCGTCACAATAACTGATAACAGCCGAATAGGACAATAGCTTGTACATTCGGCAGCACACCTTTTTCCATATCGGAACCATTGTACTCTCTTCCCAATCAGATTGCATAATAACATAATTGGCATCACTCACATGGCCCCAGAGTTTCTGATTCCACCTCTTCGCTTTTCAAAACTCAAATACAGCAGAAATTCATTTAGGATCCAGTACAGATCCCTGTCCCCATTGCGAGTTTAACATAAAGCTCTCTGTAGCCTTTACGGAAACAACGATCACTTGCCTTGCTTCATGATTGGCAATCTTATAAATTTCACAAATGTCATTTGTCTTATTTTCAATAAATTTGCGGTAGAGCTTTTATTTTTTATGGACTTTCCTTATCACATCATTTTTCTGACATCAGGCATCATGACGATGGTTTTTCGTGTATGGCGGCTCCGAGAATTACGCCTTTGCAAATCATATTCTTAACTAAATTCAATGTTTCTTCAATGTCCGTGACGGTTGGTAGCTGCGTAAGTGAAGTTATTTTGTCTGCTTTTTTTCCTGAAATTGCTACCATTTGTGGTGTGGCCCTGGTGTTGTTTCAGCAGCAATCATTCGCCTATATTGAGGTGCAATAGTAACGAATTAGACGATTTTGTTGTCAGTGGCTGCCTCTTGTAAGAACATAGTTGATCTGCGGGAAGGTGTGACAACCCTTCAATAAGCTATGTATTGACATCGAAATTCAAAATGTCGGCAAACTTGACGTTACGCTCGCACTCCTATTACGTGTGCCAAAGAATTTGACTCCATGTCATCGCCTAACATCCCTCTTTTCGCCGACATGATTATTAAGGTCACGCACAATGGTAATGTAGTCGCCGACAGGCACGCCATAAGTTTTTAGGCTAAACAGCTTCCAAAAATAATCTTTCTCGACATCGGATGGACCTATCTGTAGCACACGGTGGAAAATAGATACTGCTTTCTTTGCATCATCAGGTTGTCAAATCTCTCGGAGATGCCAATCTAGACATATACAATACTGTTTATACGATACGCTCCCAAAGTAAGGAAGTTTGCGTCAGTTCTTATCAAAACCTTGCTTCTAGCGGGCTCCGTTAAGTACGCAAACATACATTTGAACGGCTCTTATTTTTTAAACAGCTTCTTGACGCCTGGTGAGTTCTACTGGTTTCTTGGTCAATGATATCTCCAGGAAACTGTAACAAAACTTCGGTGATCTGAAGGTAAAAGCGGACACTTATATAAAAATTGACATCAAATTGGAATCAGATGATCTCTTGGTAACCCTAGACGCAAAATGCATTTCTATGAAAGAAACTGTATAGGTCACACGAATGTTAATGATCCCATATAAAGCGTAGTTGGTGGAACATGGCAACTTGGCAAAAAAGATTTGGGACGTCAGTTTTAAAGCTAGTTTCAGGGATTCCAGGTATTCCATGCTGGTTATATTAAAGTTATCCAACAAAGTCGATGACAACAAAATCGTACCATTAACCACTGCATTCTGCAGAAATATTGAAGATCAGTCACTTTTAAAGAAGCTTAATTACGTGAACCAGCTCAATATTTGAATTCCTCATAAACTCAAAGGAACTCATTAAACGGCACATGTTCATTGGACCCCTAAACGAGAAAAAAATTATCCTTTTTTGAAAAGAAGAACAACATAAGAATGTGGACGCGGTGAATTGCTTTGAGCGACTTCAAAAGCAGAATTTCATTAAAGGAAGGATATGCTCCCAGGCCAATGTGTTCCACCACGAAAACGCTCTTCATAGCTACTCGCCAAAAATTTTTGAAGATGGTATGTGGTGCTCTACCCATCATATCCCACTGAAAAGTTTTGGAAGTTTTTCTAGTGGAAGTAGCTTATCTTCAATCTCCATTTTCTCCCTACTTTAAAAAATTTTGATTAGGCAACCTTCATCCGGCTCAATTTACCAACTCTATCTTCCATGGAGATGATGAGATTTTGCTTTTCCACTGATGTTACCGGAATCATCCGTATTGAAGTTGTTGTCAGACGAGGAATAACGATCGACCTTGATTTCACCTTTTTTCATGCAAATAAGTTTTTTTGAGAGCAGGAATTTGGAAATCTCAACACTGGCCTGATGCAAATCCTTTGATCTTGCAAATAAATCCTTCTTGATTTCCATCTTTTTCCACATATTCGTTGTTACTTTCGTTTATTACAAGACATTCAAGGTGCATGCACACATAAAATGTACATTTTTATGGTGAAATTTTATTATGTTTCCTGTTAAAAACAGGAAGTTGCAACGTAAAAATCGTAAGCCCTTTCAATCTTCTACACAGGCACAATAAAATTGCATTTACGAACAGTAAAATACTTTTTACTTCCAACGGAAAAGACGAGTACCTCTCTAACTTAACGGAACGGTGTTGAATTTTTTAATAAATTTATTCCTTCCCTAATTTTTCGTTCCCGTCATATAGACATACATAAATGTATTCTCGTATATCTACTGCACTTTAGTATTTCACTTACCTTACAACTTTTCATCGACCATATCCTAAAACGAAATGTCTTGGAAATCATAGTACATAGATGTCACTCTCCCAGCTACATTCCTGTTCAGTTGTGTAGAAGTTTTGCCCCAGATATTATTGATTTTCCCATTTTCCCATTTATAACTCGCTGACACAACTCACGGAAGAGCAGAGGTCGGGACTGATTCGAGGCATGACATTTTACACCCTGGCGCTCGAATTGTGTGAATAGTGGATACACAGTTTACGTCTGCAGGAGTTTTTTTTGTCTAGTTTCGAAATGGCAAGTGTGCCATGAGGATACAGTTCTACATTTATGTATATATGTATGCACTTGTAACTCGATGTTGACCACGTTATTAACTGCACAGACGAATACAAATGTAAATGCAATGACTACTACGTGGGGTTGTACTTTAAGGAGATGCTGTGAACTGGTTCTATAAATCTCCACATATCCTGCTGGGACTCTACCATATCCCAAACAAGTCTTTCAAAAAGATCTGGTTATCCACATCAAAAAATGCGAGATGAGGGTGACAGCTAACCTAGAACCCCCCACGGCTTACGGATCTAATTTCATACTAAATATCATTCATAACTGCAGCACGTCTCCTTGTTATACATTGTTAAGGATTCAAGCACCACTCCTCCGATTCGAACTGAAATCAAATATTCCAACATTAACGGTGTCTTAAATCCTTATCAAAGCAGCTACTGGAAAAATATTCAAATCCACCCTCTTGAGCAAATCCTCGTAGCTTAGCCCTTAACATTTCCAAAGGATTTCAAAATTTCACATCGTCGAGAAGCAAGCATTTTCCAGACATACAGATACCATAAGCACACATATACAATCAAATGCTGGCTGCAAGCCAACAACACTATCTCTTACTTGTTTCCCTGGAGGAAAGTAGGTTAACAGCTCCAGCTTTATTGATCCAAGCCCCCATTTTGATGAGTTCTTGTATCTATCCTTTTTCCGCATCAAGAATTTATACAAAGCTGTGGTGGTTTAGATATGATGGTTGGCTTCCCATGGTAGTTGACGATTGTAAGGACATTGTATTACTTTCTATTGTTGTTTTGTATGCTAAATTTAGATTTTTTCTCGTTTCACTCAGCAAACTAAATTATCACTTTTCATGGTTTACAATTTGAAGCGCAGCATTCTGTTGGGAAGTAACGGATATTGATACGTCTTTATTTGTTGACGGGGGAATGTCTATGTATGTATATGACACCGTGCAAAGGAATTCTGCAGATTGCTATGGAATTCAGATAAAAAGAAAATGTACATAGTTTCCTTCGTGGTTGTTGGATTGTGGAAAGTAAACTTAACAATTGGAATAAATGAGTTAGTTAAAGGAGCACATGATTGATGATGAATTGTAAAAAAGAACAGAAGGAACAAATTAATGACAATAATAGGAAAGTGACAAATAATGGTCTTCCAGTAGAAGACGAGACTCTACCGATGCCTGGGCTAACGCGAACTGAATTAGATTTTCTGCAACAACAATTTAAAATTTTGCAAGTAATATAGCTTTCAGTTTTACGGAACTTAAATCGAATTTTAAATGTAACTAACTAGACTCGAGAACGGTGCAACAACTGATACCGGTTTAGACCAGCCTTAATAAGGAACTTCAAACATCTTGATTTTGCGCTGAGATCTACCAATTCGATATTCCTAAAAGCTATCGAGCCTCGTGACCTACACCATCGCTCCATCTGAAGCTGGGCTGCCCACTTCTTCCTTTTCTACCACAGACGGAATGGAGATCTTCAGTCATACGGATTAGGCGACTTACCCACTATACCCTATTGAGTAGGATTTTATCCACGAATCGTCCATCCCTATGTCAGGAGCCAACAATTCTTCGGGAGATTCTTTCTTCGAACGCGGTAAAGAGTTCGCAATTATTCTCGCCAAGAACTGAATCCTCCAAGGAATATATGAGCACTGGCAAGATCATTGTCTAATGCAGTAGAAATGTTGACCTTACGGAATAGGCTCTGTGGCTTGTTAACAACCTGTGGGGATTTTATCATCATAGCTTGTATTGCTTGTAATTTTCGACCCTATATAGAAAAAAATATCAACGATTTCAAATTTGTATTCTCCAATCTTCACTTTTTCAGTTGACCAGAGCTATTGCACCTTGATGCTTTGGTTTTTGGGGCTGACGTTACCACCATGTACATGCAGCCCAAGATTGCGTCAATAGCCGCATGCTCGATCTAAATGAAAGGAGATGGTACATCTTGAGTCGCATCTCCCATTATGTCAATAACATAACCTCTGCCATGATGGGGACCAGGGATGCATGATAAGGTACCCCCTTGCCTTAGACCGTTTTAATGGTGATAGGCCCCGAAAATGTTGCCTCTTTCTTGACCATGTACAGTTTTATACTAGCTATGCTATCTAGGCGGCCTTGAAGTCAATGACAAGATGAAGCATTATATTCTTGCAGTTTTTCCATCAATTGCCGTAGGGTTTCTCTCTATCTCTATCTCTAGCTCGCTCTCTCCCTCTCTCTCTCTTTATCTGATCTGTTGCTGATTTACCTGGAGTCAAGCATCTTTGGTATGAGCCAATGATGTTCTAGACGTATGGGGCTACCTGACCTAGCAAGATAGCGGAGATTATCTTATATTTCTGCTCTGCGTGATATTCTCATCCTTTTTCCTATATTGGACAGATAACATTCCATTGCCAGTCATCAAACATTAATTCACTGCCCCAATTTTTGAACATAAGTTACGAAGAATCGGTCAGTGTAGTTGGACGCCCCCATATTTAATCAGTTCGACTGTAATTCCGTTGGTTCCAGGCGACTTACAGTTCTTAAGTTGATGAATTACACCGATGGTTTCTTCGGTGCTTGGTTGTGGGAGCGTTTTCCCGTCATGCTCAGTTAACGTGATCACCAACATGCCGATATGGTTATTGATCAGTTCATAAAAATACTCAACCCCATTCGGCCAAAAATCAAATTTCTCTCTTTGTCTCAGTAGAATAAGCATCGTGGTGTACATGGCTTCATTCTCCTGATTTGCTGGTAAAACTACGCATCTGGCGCGGTTGTTCTCTGTAGTTTTCTAGTTCACAGACCTGTCGTTTTTCCCATGCTTCGTTTTTCTGTCTATGAAGTAACTTTCCCGCTCGACAGAGCTCGTGATAAGTCTCTGCGACTGCTCGCGTTCTTTGAAATTGTTGCTTTGCCCAGTATGCAGGTTACTTCCGCTTCCTTTCAGTCATCATTAAGGCGTTCCTACGTTATTTCCGACTAGAATCAAAAGAACAAAGGAATATTTGACAAAAAACGAAACTTTACGAAGAAGAAGAAGAATCCAAATTTTTATCTTACCTATTATCGAAAAGGTGTCCGGATAGCTG
Organism: Hermetia illucens; assembly: GCF_905115235.1. Lineage (NCBI taxonomy): Eukaryota > Metazoa > Arthropoda > Insecta > Diptera > Stratiomyidae > Hermetia > Hermetia illucens. The sequence goes on from NC_051853.1 coordinate 65,779,033, forward strand.
AGTGGTTAGAGCACGTACGGAAGGTCGTGGTTCAAATCTCACTGGTGGCAGTGGGATTTGTATCGTGATTTGACGCCGGATACCAGTCGACTTAGCTGTGAACGAGTACCTGAGTCAAATGAGGGTAATAATCTCGGGCGAACGAAATGGTGACCACATTGCCTCCTACGGTGTACTGTAGTGTACCGTTACAGTCTTGAATGAAGTGCTCTAACACACTTCAAGGCCCTGATCCATAGCGGTTATGATGAGATTAACACGTCAGGAGGTGGAGTGTCCATCCTCTTTTTTGCAATATGTCTCGTTTTTATTACTAGATGACTAAGATGGCGAAACGCTCCAATAAGTGATGTTGCCCGCAAAACAAACAATCTCTGGTTTCGTAGAAATGTTTCACTTGCACTAGAAGAATGTCAATCGATATCATCCCAGCCATTACAAACACGTCTCCATTTTTGGATGCTTTACTTCACCACTATTTGGCGTGGCGCGTGATGGCAGGGTAATTTCCTCTTCTGTGATTTCGTGCGCCGAAATGGCCTTTAAATACTGCTCTTTCATCTATTACTACTCTACTTTTATATTGCGGGAATAAACACTGCCTCTAACTTGCATTCCCCAAGCCCTCTGTTCCCACCCAGTCTTTAATAATTGGAACAGATTCGCAATCGTATATAATATTCCACAGCAATGACCCTACCACTGACCCCCGTGTCACTCCGGCAACTATGTTGTGACTTCCAAGAAGGAAGGTGTAGTAGATCTCTATCTAGGTGCAGGAGAAATAACCATATCCACCATGTCATCGCTTCATCACCCTGCTCAATCTATTGACAAAGCATCAAATAAAAATATAAAAGATCCAGTAAAATTCTCAATACTGTCGGAAGTCAAATCAACACTTCAACCATTGGACTATGCCCACGAACGAAACTTTGAACAAGTCAAAAACTTACAGCTAATTGTGCAGATAATATTTCTAGATACATTGTAATACACATAGTTCTCTACTGGGAAAATAAGTTTTCAATATTCATAGAAATTTTATGCAGTGATGCCACTGTCGATCCCAACTAACTGAACTTACATCAAGGGTAATGACTGCACAGCACCTCCTAGCACTGCTACTCTCTCATACTCCATTAGTAATATTTGTGATGATACTCATTGCGTAGATGGTGGACCGCAATCTATGGAACTGTATTGATATTTAGATATCAATGGGGAGCAGTCTCTTTTAAATAATCTGCTCTAGTAGCTTAACGAGTGGCCTCTATGACCAAGCTGGGGTTCACCTCTCTTAGGAATAACCTCTTTTCCACACCTTTGGAAAGACTCCCTCTTTCAGGCAGATGGTGAAGTGGCTGATGAATACATTCGCTTTCTTTTCAACCGTGGCTTTCACCGCTGTGTTAAGAATTCTACCAAAACCTAGTGTTTATACCTCCTACTTTCGGTAGCAACACAGTTCGACTTGTCTGTGGCGGACATTTTCCTTAAGTTTGACCATAACCATCCTGCCAGCGGTGCCTCAGGGATCGATATTCACCTCATCACATAATTGCTTGTAGCAAGTGTGGATGCTCGCCCTTATGGGCGTTTTGTTCCTATGGTTTTATATGCATCCTATCACTCTCGAGGGTTTGCCGTTCTATTGTAGAGCTGATACCTTCCACTTGCTCTCAGCCGACTGGTACTGTCATTTCACTCGTAGAAAACAACAAATCGTGGTCAGCTTCACAAAGATTGACGTTTATTTATGTCAACCTCTTCTTTGTATTAAGATTAATGTTCTCTTGTTTAGTAAGCATGAGTAGCTTCCTGAAAGGTCGACAGACAATTTTTAGTTTTAAATGTAAATATATATTTCGGGAGCGACTTACCCCCTTCGTCAGTACAAAGCTGCTAAAAACAATTGGTATTATAAGGTTCTTTTATACTTATTCCTTAATTAATTAAATTACTTTTAAAAATCTTTTAAACTATCAACCAAATTACCTGCTAATTACAGCGGCGAGTCTTATTGATTTCGAGGGTTACCTGAATCTGTGTCTAATAACCGCGTCGCGTCTTCTCTAAAAACTTTCCCAAGCGTCCAAGGTTGCATGGTGCAAGAGCTCAAGATCTTCGACTGTGTGCGCTGCAACTGATGATCTTATGCACGACTTTTGTTTCCCAACACTACTTCCCGCTTCCTTAATGTGATTATTAAACCTAGTCATTATTAGGCGTTTAGTCTGTCCTATGTATACCTTACTACAACCGTTATTTGGCGACTATTTGTCGTTATTTGGAAAATCCTGCTTTTTTCCTCCTCTGCCAAAGGATCCTTAACACTTCGCAGTAAATTCCGCAAGGTGGACGATCGACTCGAACCTACGATTTCCAGTTGAAACTTTTTTATTCAATTCCTGGTGTTGTTAAATAGATAGGAATACCGGATACTTATCCGTCTCGTGGTTGCCTTCTTATGCTGCGAGAATAGTGTTGTATAGGCATGCCTATTTTGTTGCTTGATTTTCCTGACGATCAGCTTCTCAATAGCCTGAGGATTATACCCATTCTTAATAGCGGTGTCAATAATATGCTGTTGTTCCTCATTGAAGCCGTATTCCGAAAGGGGGGTATGTGGTCAGCCGTTGAATCATGCAATTATAGGCTGCCTTTTTTTCGGAAAATGTATGGTGCCGTCGTCTGCGTTGCTGTAGGCTTACAGTATATCTCGAAATTAAGCTTGCCGCTAGAGTTGACGATATTCAGATCTAGGGAGGGTAGAGCCCCATCCCTTTCTACCTCTAGTGTGAATTCGATTTTATGGTGAATCTTCTTTATAGAGGAGATGACAATGTCGATATCGTCTCTTCTAACATTCTTCTAACATTCTTCCCCATTCCGGGCCAGACCCAAACTGGCTCAGCAAGGTGTCCAATATCCTCCTTACCCATCTTTTTACAAAGTAAACAGCCTCTGTCTTTACTTCTTCTGCAGCAGTTCAAGGTGTGGACTCCCAACATCTAAAACAAATGATTGCTGTTAATTTTTCATGAAGTCTCCACATGACCCATTCAACTGTTACCTTGACTTCTTGATGCAATTTGTTTGGCCATATCCGAACGTGAATCAAACCGGAGTAATAATCACGAGCGAGCGCAATGCTGACCACATTGTCTAAAGTGCACTACACTGTACCGTTAATGTCTTGAATGCAGTCCTCTAACACACTTCAAGATCCTGATCCAAATAGATTGTCGCGCCAACGATTATTATCATATTATAATTATGCCATGGCAAACTGAGTTGTTCCTCTGTACGCTTTTCTTACACCTTTAATAGCGGAGCCATTTATTATCAAACTGAAACGCTAGCTCTTGATATAGTAGTCTTTGGTAATAGCTTGGTACTGACCTCCATAATTTAGTATTGCCTTATGAGTATAGTACTTGATAATTACCTGCGAAAATATTTTTGACTCAATTTTACATGTCCAGTGTCTTTTATTCTGCAGCTTTGAGTTGAAAAAGTAAATTACCCTTCTGTGTACTTCTTATTTTAGCGATATCTACTCCTACCTCCATCAATTGGGGATTGGTTGATTCCCTTTTTGCCGGATTGGTATTCTACTACGTACTACTTTCGCTTGGTGAATATTCACGCTTTGTTTACCTTCCTTCGATTGTGCTCTTCTGAACTACTTAGTTTTAATGTGCCAAACCCCTGAGTTTGCTATTTCCTCGTTCTCTGATTCTCGATACCTTTTAAGGAGATTTATTTGGTTTACTGGCTTCCAACCGCTAGTTATTGCAGCCTTGTATAGGTAGGTTATCTACAGTGAATTTTGAGGAACTGCGGTCGAGGGATATCACCTAATCTACAATTAACTCCACCCTACAAAAGCAAGCATAATATCTTGTTTTCAAACAAAGTCAGGGATAAAATCATGGCACTTATTCGAAGCTGAAAATTTTGATTAACATATCAAGTACCTTATTCAAAACTATTGATAACCACAAAATACAACATTATCTAATATCGATTCGAAAAGAAAAAATCTGCCCTCATCCGCTGAATATTTCAATATGCATTAAGACTGGAGCCAATATCTCACTGACATGGATCCCCTTACACTAGCTTCTAGTCGTAATAAATATACGTCTAACACTATAGATAGCTACAGTTAAATAGTAAATTCTACCTTTAATATTATTTTCATTTTCGATTTAAATCAATATCTCAACAAGCCATACACTGTCATTTTTGATTCTAATAAAAAGCGCGAATACTTGTCCTCTAACAACCCTAACCCAAACAACATATGTTAAATTTGATCACAGTAATAAACGCACTATCACTTTCACGCATGCCTCTTAATTGAGCCACTGTTCAATCAATTGGAATGTAACCTTGACCCACTCTGCCAGCATGAACCCATATACCCAAAGTGGATCGACTACAAGGTAAAGATACAAACTCGCTAACAACAGGGTTTGCCAATATACAATGTGAATACCCACGTTGGGCGCCAACTTTAAAAAGTATTTCAAGAATTTAAAGAACTTAAAATGCACAGGGCTTTTAATTTTTAGGTACCGTAACAAAACAGTTTGTGATTAATTGAGATACTTTCAATCTGCTTTCCTGAAATTTTTAACGGAATACTTCGATTAGGCTTCTTAAGCTATGCAATGTTGCCTGTTAATTGATAATTTCTGTAAAGTCTATTTCCCACTAAATAAAGTTTATTAAAAACATTTATAGTAGAGATTAATTGTCTTCTCATATTTTTATTTTGAGCTAAAAACATACAAAATCACCTTTTTCGTATACATCCATACATAATATAGACAAACCAGTCGAAACCATTCAAACTACTAAGAACAAACTTCCATTCCCATATCCCACCGGGTCTGCACGTATAACTTAGAATATCTAGTGAGACTACCTTGAATAAGATTAACAATTAATCGAGGTAAAAAGCATTATTTCTACCGAAAGATTTAGCTTTTTCAGTGCCATTTGCATAACACACGTGTTTGCACCACAACACTGAATCGTTTATCTTTCTTACGCAAAGAAAATCCAATTATATTTCTTGAGACTTATCCAAAAGATGTACATGTAAAATACTGTCTATTTTACCTTTGACATTATGTAGAATAGACAGATTATATATAAAGATGTGCGCAGTCATGTCCGCATAGCGCCCATCAATCACAATCATATCAATAAATCGATAAGAAAAAGTGAAGGGGTAGGTTCTAATTTTTTATTCAGCACCTGTGCATCTGTTCACATTCCTTTTTTCAGACAGAATCATTGTTCGGGTACATACATATAATTTTCTTATAGACAGCTTTCTGTACCGTTCTACATACTCTTCTATTTGGATCTGCTAGTTCTGAAGATAAAGTATGTGCATATGTTTATAGACATGAAAAATTGGCATACTATCCAAGGACAGCCAATCTATTATATTTTAGGAACATTGTTTTTTACCTCGAATTTAATAGGGGAGATTCGGGGTATTTGTAATATTGTATATTATATGTGCTTGGCATTAGATTAATTGGATTCAAATCCAATTTGTCAAAGTTATTGATAAATCAACGTATACTTTCCAGGTCAGACAATAAAATTGGAGGATACATGTACTACCTATAATACACGACTTATAATATATTCTCAAGCATATGTTTAAGATAAAACCAGAACTATTGTTTCATTTGTGAGTACTATAATACATTTATGAGAAATTTCTGCCTGAAGTATATTGAGCAAATAAATAATAATATAATAACATTTTCAACCCCTTCTGCATCTTAAGACAATTGCCAAATAATACTTGCAACAGAGGAATTCAATGCAACAATTTCTCACTATTTAAAATATTTCTGACTAACATAGTGACAAAGATTTTGCATTTATATTTGTATAATTAAACGTTAGTTTTTTTGTCTTATACCTATATATTAATAAAATGTAACAATCTTCTGCACACATGATCAAAAGTGCTATTATGTCAATGGTTATGATTATCCAGTTCCAGTTGCATCTCTAGATGTATAATACATTAATGTTCAAACGCAAATATTTAAGGGGATCTATTAGTTTTTTAATTTAAATTTATATAAATACAATTAACAAAAGCCGCTATAAACACTTTAATAGGTTACATCACAAAAACAAGTTATTACAAACATGCGCACAATTCATTATTCATGATTGAACACCAAACTCCCCTTTCCTAGGAACTATTGTTCTATTTATATCACCAAATGTATGTACATCTGTATCTTAGCTTTTTCAATTTACAAAATACTGGGACGAAAGTTATTTGTATTACTTCAAGTTGCCAAGAAAAGTTTTAAATAAATAGACTAGAATGTCATGGTACCGATTGAGAAACAAAACAATATGTAAGCATTCATTATAACGGAAAAATCAATCAACTGGAAAATAAATTTATCTTTTAGCTATTTGTTTTGGCTTTGTATTCAGTTATTATTATGAAATACTCAGTTGCATCGTAGATACATAAATTTTCAGTTGGAGAGACTTAGGTAATGCACGGAAAAATTACAGCGAAAAATTTAAAAATTGATCTAAGTTCGACATTAATTCACAAACAGGAGACTCTAAAGATTATTCCCTTTCAATCGCAGTATCATTTCTGTACCAACACTCTTCTCTTCTGCAATGAGGTTCAGTTGCTTCTTTTTCTGAACAGAAACCTTGCAAACCAAGTCTTATCTGAAGTGGGCTTCCAGAATTAATGGCAACGTCTTACAACTGATACAAATAAAAGCAGATTGTATCAATGTGTGTATCAATTATATACACAGTTATTTCTAGCAATGGTCTTCAGCTCTCCCCAAGACTTTCCGAGAAACTTGTAACCTTCCTCACCTAACTCACCTAACATTACGGTGGTCAACTCGTTAGCCATTCTGGGGAATAGGATAAGCGGCAATGGAGTTGTTGCCTTTTCTCAATGTGTGGCAGTTAATATAACTACAACGTCCACCTTTTCATTAACACATCCTCGAGTATCTTCGTTCGGTTTTCGATTTTGTTTCAGGGAAGAATACTCCGATAACATGAGTCGAAAAAAGTTTAAAACTTTTGAATAACTTTATTTTGGTGCATTTCCAGCGCTTTTTAGATGTATAAAATTTTCAAAGCCTTCTATATTCTGCCGACTAATACAAGGAAAAATACAATGACTAGGCAGATAGAAAAGCTTGTCGCAATGTCGCACCGATTTTCTCAAAAACACAGAAATTGAAAAAAAATCATGAAGCTATCACTATATGGTATCTAGGCCTTAAATCGCCCCCATATCGCCATCTACTTAAATAAAATAATGGTATATTACTCTATTCATTATTAGCAAATTCTTTAGAAATTGACTGGAACCCCTTTAGGTTTATCCTAGAATCATCAAGTTTTGCATCAATATAGCCTCTACTATAGATGATACTAAGATTTTCAATGCCAGTATAACAAGAAAGTAAACAGTTTGACATAATTCACGCTCGGATCCGTAAAAAGCTGCAAAGCGGACAACGCTGCGGTAGATGTTGGAGTTCGTTGGTGTATCTGTAGCAAAAATGTCGGTTGTGAAAAGCGACTTCGTCCAGGCTGAACCGGCTTATGATGTAATTTTCTTGGCTTCAGCTTGGCAGAAAGCAAGAATCTGAAGAGCTTAGATTTTTCTTTTCTTAGCAGGTCGCTGTCCTTACAAATCATGGAAAACTGATGATTGAATAACATTAGCAGATTCAGATCAGATTTTGACGTACATTATGTGGCATGAGGTTGTTATTCCAAATTTGAATGAGTTTATGACATTAGTTTTTTGATAACACATTCTGCAGAGACAACCTTTTAGTTCACTCAAAGAAATACTGAAGCCTGGTTTCCAGACCTCAGGCACCCTCGATTCTACAATGCATCCTGTTTTAACCGGATCTCGTCTTTTTGTATACCAAAGCTTATAAAGCAGCCTGGTCGTCATCTTCAATTACGATAACGACTAAAAACGTATATCACGCATCATGAATTCGTGAATTAATTTTTTGCAACTTAAGTATTATCAACTCGATAACGACTAAACATTCATAACCCTAAATCATTAATGACTAATACCTGTTAAGCTTGCATTACGTGTCCAGTCTGTTCGGGCAGGCTTTCACAATTATGTGCTTGAAAGTGTGCCGGCTAATTAAAAAAAGATTCAAATTTAATAAATTTGTGTTTGCCTGCATTTGCCCATAAACGATAGTGTTTTTCTGCCTGCCATCAGTCCTGTTGGTGTACTTCGAGAGTAGTATCAGGTCTTGTTTGGACTGTTAGCCTGCCGAGTCCCAAGTATTGGGAATACTTGCGGACACGTGATTCAAGTACCGGCTTCCCACTTTATTATACTACCAATTGGATGGAAATGCAAACAAACTTGATCGATGCATGTAGTGAGTAATATCGTGCTAAAGTGACTTTAAGGGTGGAGAGGGGCGTTGATGTTACATTCTTTTCAACGAATATAGTAATCATGTGGGCTATAAAATGAAAGGTGGACTAGTACTTTCAGGATCCGTCCAGGACTCAGAATACCCTCCACGCCGTTATCTGCGCGAATAAAGCTAATAATAGTTTACCACTATATTTTTGGAAATTGAATAAGCTATTAAGCTGGTGAAAATCTGGCTATTACTAATAAAGTTATAGTAGGTCAGTCAGTTGTCCCTTTTGTGCAGATTTCTCGCAACCTTGACACTGAGACACTGAATATGAATATCACCCTAAAGTGAAAAGTCCGGCATTTGGTCGCTTTCGATGACGCTTACTCTCAGGGCAGAGGTGAGGCTGCGCCTGATGAGTCGCCTCTGCCTAAGACGAAACCATTAGTCGTCTTTTTTGATTATGTAGCTTAAATTATAAAATTTTAAATATTACATTTTTTAATCGAAAAATAGTTAAAAATAGATACTGCAATAAAGTGCAACTGGCGTACTCGAATAATAGTATGTATAGGTAGACAAAAAATTAAGGGAAAATCTTTCTTAAATCTTGAAAAAAAAACGTAGATAAAAATCGACCATCTTACATAGAAATTCGTAAGTCTTGCACCTTTATTAAGTGAAACACGGTTTAGGTCAGAAGGATATAGTGTCATATGTACTCGTATATGTTCCCCCTCTTCAAAACCATTGTAGTAAACTCACTCTATATTATTTTCTAACCAAACATACTGGTATTCTAATGATCTTCCTATTTCTTATTTTTTACAGGTAAGTTCATTCGAGTAATTGGGGAGTAAGTGTAAGTGAATTGTTTTATTTATGCAACAGAAAAGCATATCCTATTATTCCTCAAGATGATTTGTATGAAATGTGTCAATCACTGCATTCACGTGCAGCGCTAATTTGCCAAGTAGCTTGCATCAATATAAAAGATTACCTGAACCCGGTAGGCGCAGTTCTATCTGGGTATATTTGCAAAAACTGGGGAGTTCCTGCAGGTTATTCCAATAACTGAATCAATCTGATGATAAATTTATGTTTGCATTTTGAATATGGGTGTTAAAATACCAAATATATCAAATGATGCCATTTGAAAGCATGCGTTGCATTAGAGGTGGCTTCTCGCCACTGGAACACCACATGCCAGGCGTGAAAAAAAGCATTGTAAAGCCATTAAATCAATGAGGACATTTCTATGGACTTTCCTCTTTGAAATGGTAATCTTTATTGTAATTGAATCTTACTTTATTGGGATCGATTCTCAGCCTTGATCGAGCCTGTCGTGGATGTTCAGCTTCACGTGGGTTGTTTTGCTCTTCCGGATTTGCGAGAGCTTTGAAAGTAGACACTTTTACCTGAAGATTTGTAATTTGTATACCGCTTTTTTGAAACTGGAAATACAGTTTATCAAATCGTCCTAGCTTTTCAGGTCTTAAATTAGAAGACCTGACTCCCTGTGACAGAGGCTCTGACTCGTTCTGTTTCCAGTCGCGAGTTTCGTTTTTCAGATATTTCAGACACTATACTGGCTATGGCAGTTGATCTTCCAATGTTCGATTGTTTGGTTAGCATTTTCTATAATTTTCAAAGATGAATGTGCTGAGCAACTGGTTGAAAGCTATATAAAATGATCCGTTGCGGCGACGTATAGGATAACTTTAACAACGTAAATAGCACCAAAATATTATCCATCCAGCGCCATCTAGTGATGAGCTACGAGGATAGGACCAAAACATTTTTCACCGAAAAGTACATACATTTCCACCTCAAATTAGCGACATTCCAGGCAAAATCAACAACTTCAGAGAATCAAATTAATGGCATTCTACACCAAATTCACTTGTTTTCAAGTCAAATTCATGATTTTCGAAATGAAATTAATTTTTGTCAAATCAAGCTATTGATTTTCTAAGAAAAACTAACATTTTTTTCAAATTAGGTAAAAAAAGCTTTCCCGTGATATTAGCTTTAATGCTTTAAATACAACGGCTATTACAATATTTTCCATCGAAGGATAGGTTCTAGAGCAACAACGGCTATATGTATACCCGCTATCTCGACGAACGTGAATCCGCACTCGATATCAATAAACCACTATACAGATTTTTGTAAGTAGATGATTTTTTTTTTCACATACATTACAGATAAGTTCTACTTTGCCACCTAGTGCAAACTTTCCCCAGATGCCAAACTTCGATTACCATCGAATTCATGCTCATTTTAACTGCGCTGCATCTTATGGCACTTCGATTTTTTGCTGCATCTCTATCCTCACTCGCTTTAAGCGACTAGCAAGTTATCTTCCTGTGTTCATCTTTTACGCGTGACATTTCCACTCGTGTTCGTTAGGGACGCCTGCTTTGACTTTAAGTAAGATCTCCGCCTACTTACTTACTTTTTACTCTGATTTAGACGGTACGTTTAGTGGCTTTTTCTGAGTAGCCAGAAAAGTTTCCATCTGCGGCCGACTCCTTTTTTCGCGTTGCGGTTAGTTGGGGAGATTGCACCCCTTTATTAAAGTTTCTTTGTCACTTGTTGTGCGTGTCTGCGTATACTTGTTTTTGAAAGCCTTCTGCCGCAGCGTTGATTTCTTTGCCAAAGAGCTTCTTGGGAAAATATGTCTTTAACTTTATTTGCTGTGCTACTATTACCATCACTTTCTGTTTAATGATCGAGACTCTTCCTTCCTCACGTCTCCTCACGTCCTCTCTTCCTGTAAAGATCATTTCCCTAATATATCGCGCCTGGTCCTCGATCGTGTTCCCAATGTAAACCCGTCAGCCTCATTTTCAGAAACGACTCCACTGCTGTTCCGACATTCGTTTCGGAATTCGCTATCGGTGATCGCTTCAATTTAGCACTCTTTCTGAACGGATCCTTCAGCTATCACTGGATTTTCCCAGGGTCCATGAATTCCTCCACTGTTTCAAATAAAGCAATTCAAAACAATTTTTCTATGTCTGTCCGAGTTGGCAGGGACAAATGAGTAAGTCAACTTTCATCCAAATTATATTAAGTTCACTTATATTTACCTGCAATGCTCCTATGGCGCGAGGAGGCTCTGTAGGTTGAACTTATAAAATCATTAGGTTATTCATTGAAATGCAAGTTTCAAACATTTCCACATACCGTGGGCTGCATAAAACGAAAAACAAACTTAATATATTTTGATTGGGAGTCAACTTACTGTGACCATCGGAATAATTCTAAATAATGACAAATTCAAATAAATCAAGAGGAGCAGTTAGTAGCATTAAAAGATTTTACGTCTAATAAAAATCTAGTTCTTTCTCCAGGTATCTACCCAAATAAATAAAACAAAAATTGACTACATTTTTACGCATAAAGTCGTGCATATCGAATTAACTGATGTCTAGCGTTAATTCATTATCACACTTGTATATTAATTGTTAACCAATCCACTTCAAAAGGTTAAAAACAAGTTCACATTCAAATTTAAATATGTATTTCGTTGTCACGACTTGTAAACTACATCTACAATAAACCGCCAAATAAATATTACTTAATACACATTTAACGCGCAATGTATAGTTGGACACAAATATTTGCACTTTTCACGAGACCTCTACCATGTTTTTGCCTCATCAACTGTTTCAAAACACAATTTCAATAGTCTTTTTCCGTAAAATAACCAAAATCTTAAATAACAGGCACGTGTAGGGCCTCGTACCACGGATGCTTATTTCTCATCAATCTAGTCGTATCTTCAATAATTGATGATCTTCTGGAATAAGGCGTCAAATTTATGTCCGCCCCCAGATACATAGTTAGTACATTAATGAAGGGTTGGGCTGCGTTGATCCAGCTTATTACGAATGTTGTCTTATGATAACCTCGTGGATGTCGTCGGAAGCAGGTGATTTCTTTTTCAATAATTTACCCACAATCAATCTTTTTTCATAATGGATGAGTTATGAGCTGAACTTGCGATTCAAGTGGTGAAGCTCACACTGTAGTATTAGGATTACTGTATTAGGATATTAGTTGGAATTACATGGTTTCGTATCATGAAATGAAGATTTATATAAAAGCCGATTTATATCTGCATAATCGGACAAAGTCAGACGAAAATATGCATTCTGATTAATGAAAAATGTAAATTCCAGCTTTTATTTTCAAATATAAGAATTCCCCATCAATAAAATTGGTAAGTGTAAATATATTGTGAAACGACTATTACGTCCAATATTCGACACTTACATAATAAACCTATACAAAAAATCCATCTATAATTCGTAATATGACATTGAAAATTGCAATAAAATTCTACCAAAAATATCAGAATGAATCAGCTGACGAGGAAATTGTACATTCCAGCTTATCTTACTGATAACAATTAAACAAAAGGTTAGTTTTTCGTTGAATCATTTTGATACGTAAACATTGATTGATTACGTTTCTAATGTATTTCCCGCTACGCACATGTCGTTTTTATCGGCACATGTTATCATTTTGGGCTGATAGCAACCACTCCGTATCCATATTTTCATTGAGGTAAATTTGTTTCAACCAGTTGATTGTGTGAGTGTCAAAATAGATATAAATTTAATTGGCTATGAAATGGCCAGAGAAAATTAAAACAATTGAAATAGAACATATTTATTTTTTAGCACTTTATAGAGGAGATACGACGGGACAATGTTCTTCAGATTGAAATGTGACAATTCATTCAAAAGATCTAGATATTTAGGCATGGACGTAATGTGTGTTGACATTTGCAGCCATTTTGAACGCTTAATTTTCTTTTGACGGTCGAAAAAGATATGCGCCTTTTAGTATGCTCGGTGACTTTGTACTTTTAAAAAACCACCGCACTTGAAATATTGACTTTGATTATTGACGAATCTACCGTGAATAAAACAAGAATTTACAAATGAAAAACATCCTCACGCTCACTCTACAAAATTCACTCAACAAATTTGAGTAATTTTGACAGTTGCATATTTCCGCAAAGAGTATCTCTCCTTTCCAAATTGAACATATTCTGGAAATTTTTGCTCTCAGTAGATTCATCCATTAGCACCGCTACCCCTCTATTACTACGATGAACGTAACTCTAAAAAACAACCGAAGACAACTAAATCTAGTCTTTCGGTCTTGAACATCTACTCAAATAGAGCCCTACGCAGGTATTACCTTCTACTGTTATGTAAAAATAAATCTACAAAAGTCAGTCAAGACTTATGAGGTATCCTGCTTGACACCGAAACTATAATATAACTTGTACATAGGGTGTCCTTAACATATGGCTTTTACAAAACAAAGTCATACATACACTTGAGGAATAATATTCGCCATTTTTTTTCATCCTAATCGTCTTTTGTGCGCGATCCATTCAAAGGAAGAACTTGACGTATACAAATGAAGCGATCAGGGGAAGGTAGCTTACATGAAAAATTTGAGGAAATCTTCTTCCAGTTGAGGCAACTTTTTGTCCGTAGGTCCTACCAATTTTGAGAGCAGTAGTTAATTTCCCTTTCATGTAAAGCACATGTTGCCTTGCGGTCTCCATTGCGGAGCAAATACTAATTGTAAAATGGGGAACCAAGTCAACTGTATGTTCTGTGTAAGTTGTTTCGCGTTTAAAGAATGTATCACAGGGCGGATTTCGCATCTGGCGATAATAGCATTGAGTTGTGGCGTGGCGGCAGAGTTCCGGATTTGGCCTAGCTCATCTTACTTTCAATTTTCATGTTTCCGGATCTTTCTTGGTCAATTGTCAATTTCCCAATTGGATTGTTGTCCGTGTTGCATATTCTTACCTAATTTACTCAGAGGTGCGCCGCAGGCCAATCTATGCCTTCTAATAACATATTGTAATGGCGATCATTATACTTAGGTGGACCTTAAATTATGATCATGTCACTTAGATGTATTACCCATTTCCTGGAAGTAATTTTGTAATGTGTTATTAATGAGGCGATTTAATGACGCTTACCCTGGCATGTAAGCAGATGTTCACTATCCATTTTCAAGTGGAAAAGTTGAATTAGTATCCAAATACTCGCTGCCAATGCTGGCGATCCACTTATATTGCTCGAGCGGTTTTTAAATGTAAGGCAACACCAAAACTTCCGTTAAAGGCAGTCTGAATCAGACTTTCAAGTTTTCAACATTGGTAAACCCCATACACACAATACTTTGCCTAACCCAAATCAACAACCTTAATCCAGGATAGACAAAGGACACTGTGATGGCATTTGAAACGGTTACCAAAACCAAATCCTGATATTTTCTTCTTCCTCCACCACCCACATAAAGAAGTAATTTTTGGCGAAAAGCCAAATCAGGGAAAACTTGCAAAATACTACCCCTGACAATCAGATTGGCCAGATTATTTCAATGAAACCGATTCTTGCTTCAAAATAATCCTTCCGGGCAAATCATAATCCAATGAACCATGGCTAGTTAAAAAGGCCTCGCGTGGTGGGAGAAACCTGGAAAATGGAGGGGAATTTCTCCTATCTCAGAGCTTCCTCGAGGGGCAAGAATAACAACTTTAGTTCACCCGGTTCCCCGACATAATTTCCATCCCCGCCCAGACTTTTTCCCCTCCAATTTTAATCAATGGAACAGTGGGAGCAGCGAATTCACGAATGCGTCCATAAGACTACCAAAATCGTAAAAATAAGTCACTTCAATTTCTGATATTTCGTCAAACTACAAGTCGCTGCAGAAGAATCAACAAACTTTCTCCTGAAATTATGAAAATATCAAATGCCTTTATATACTCCAGGGATAGCAACCATCACAATTGCTCCTAATAGTCGATAATAATCGACACTCTTATATATCCTTCAACCATTCGCGACTGCTGACCTGACAGGTTTCCTCTCCGTCCTTTTTGTAGCGCAGATGGCACTAGCTAAGAAGTGCTGCAATGACAAAATCGGATTTCCTGCCTCCAACGGCCAAAATGCAGAAATTAGTGCACTTGCCTAAATTAATTATTTCTAACATTTAATATATGGAAAAGTTATGTTCTTTGACTTTCAAAATACATCATGAGGTTTTTCGAAAACCAAGAGGCAATACTACTTAGACCCAATTTTGTACGCCGTACGAACCATAAAAGACACCCGCGATAAAAATGTATTTAAGAAGCACTGTAGGCCTGATCAAACTCAGGCTTGAGTAAATAAAATCAAGTCTGTGGAGAGGAGAGTGCTATAAGTTGACGGTTCAGTTTCGTGAAAAGCCCGTATGAGCTTCTTCGCGGGGCCATATTTTTCTTCCTGGATGTGGGACATCTTCCATCGTCAATAGTTCGAAATACATTGATAAGAAAGTTGCTAACTTGACAACCTCAACCCCCTTTCAAAAGGCAAGCCTTCGAAAATATTTATTTTATCCTCGAAGCTTAAAATGTAGACATGTCCTTCAGATCCTTCGGAATATCGGCCACCAAATTAAACCAGCACGCATTCGCCCCAAACAAATAAGAATAGAACCCCACATTTTGACTCCTATTCTTATCCCTCTATCCGTCTTTCAGTAACGAAACACTCTCAGTGAAAATTACCGGTGGTGTGGTTGCAGCATCTTCTTTAGAGAAATGCATACATGCAAACTCTACGAAACATTCATTCAACCTACTACTCATTATCAAGCAGCAAAATTCACTGCACCTCCCACCTGGGTGAACGTTGATGCCCAAATTAACGAACGAACTTCGTGTACCTGCAAACATCCACTCACACTTCCATCGGAAAAGGCCTGTAGATAATCACAAAATGATGATGGGTGCCTGGAACATCTCCGAAACAAAAAGAACCTTAGCAAACCGGGATTCTCTGATACTTCTGGAACCAAAGAAGTTTTTTTCAAACCCTAACAAACCGCAACCCTTCCCTCCTTTAGGATAGTCACCCACCTTCCATTTTCGATAAGCATTTTTGCACTAGGATAATCAACGCAATATCTCATCGCTAGGACGCATGGGGGATTAATAGTGGCGATCATATATTTTTCCATTGCAATAGATACCAGCAATTCCGGTCCAAGGATTCATTATTCAACCCTTTAAGGACTGGTATGCTTGTTTCCAGGAACTTAATCAGAATCTTTTAAATTCATGTTTATTTGAGATAGTAAAGTACATTTTATATTGGTTATATTTTATATTGTGATTTCCTATCAATTTGAGATTGGTTTTTTAATGTTGCCCAATATCTTTAAAAAATAATCCCTTGAACCCTACCATCTATGGATTTCCTTGGACAGATTATGATGATTGCTCAGGAAAAAACTTCGCCGATCCATCCACTTCAATGCCTTGAGTCCATCGGTGAAATCTCTAAAATCAGAGTTACCCCTTTTCGTACATTTATCAGCCCTTAGCTCTAGGAAGATTTTTCTACTTTTACGAATCGTACCACACGTATAGATTCTATCCGCTAATAAGTCATTTTTGAAGTCCGCCGAGTTAAAATATTTGTTAAAAGAGATCTTATGGTTTCCCACATACCAACCGTTTGAACAGTCAGTGTCCTAGTTTTTTTCGGTGACCTACTATAACTTCCCAGTGTAAATTTAGAACTCTCACATGTGTCCGATGGAATCAACATATATACATCTTTCATAACCTTCATTTATAGGTTTATATATATATATATTCTTATCCGACTCTACAGCCAATTGTCATCCCTGTCGTCATCCTCCTCTTTATATATTTCTGAAAATCTGAAAATACTTTTCGAGTATTATCATTTTAAATATTGGGTTCCCCTGGGTCGCAGTCTTTGAGTATTTCTTCAGGTTCCATAAGGCCTTCGGAATCAACTAAGCTCGCGAGAGTGCGAATTATATATAAATCCTCCCGTACTTCAGATAAAAAATTAGTCAGAACTAGAATTTTTTTTTCTTAGGAATTGAGGAGTCCTATGTCCGTAAGCACTTGCTGTCGGACCGAATCAAATGGAGAGCAACTTATTCCCATTTTTTTGGTCCACGGACTCCTCTTCTCAAGCTTAACCAGTATCAAACAATTAAAAGGCGTCAAAAACACCTTACGGTTTCACTCAGAGCAGAGGAAGCTCATCAGACGCTGCCTCACCTTTGCCCTGGAACAGCAGATTCGCAGACATTATTCCGTTCCATTTTATCATTCGCAAAACACAACGTAGGTGCGAATTATATCCAACGTAAATTCGGCCACACTTAAGACCAAAACTTGGTCGGAGCTAGAAAGTTTTTTCAATTAGAGATTGAAGAGTCCTAGGTCCGTATCCACCTGCCAACCGCTTCGGTCACATTACCGTTAAATATTATGAAACATGAAATGATATGAAAACTAACAACCTTCATAGAAGATTAATATATACAATATCATATCACCAGAAATTACAAAGTCAGACACTTACCTACAGATGCAAGCAACATTAGGCAATACCTAAAACGAACCAGAGAACCAAAACTTTAGTATCCTAAGCGAAAATTTCGTCAGGCTAACCTAAAGCTCCACCAGCATTGTACGGTGCTGCTTTGCCAGATGGTTATCGCTACCTCCTTTGGTTCTAAAAACCTCACTCCATCTAAAAAAAAGGAAAATGTAACATGCCTGGTGCATTCAGTGTGATCAGTGATCTCAAAAGGAGCAGACAGAATGATAAACAAGAAAGTGCTAAGTAAAGTAAATTGTAGTGGTATAGGCACTGCATGCTTCCCGACTTTGCTGCACTCAATGTTTCATTCAGACGCAATAAACCAACCCCAACTTTAAACAGTGGTCTCCAGAGGAAGAAAAAGTCTGGTTGATTTGTCAATTCTGGTAGTTACTGAAATCATCTATTCATTCGAATGCCCATTATTTCTGACAAGCAAGTTGCAGTTAATTCAATATTTTAATCCATCTGGTCTCTATACTAAAACTGGGTTATAAGAATTGGGTTATCATGAAGATTAGCACTTTTTCTTCATTTGGCACCTAATCAATTTTTTTATTTAGACCCACTTATTTATATTGCTTTATTCTTACGATTGAAATCAATGAATGCCCCCACCCTAAATTGGTATAGCCCCAAGAACCTGCCATTTAATATGTATCAATATATTCTCGGGGCACTATTAAAATCGAATATCAAACATTTGTGTGGCGCAATAATAAATCAAACTAATCTTACTATTCAGTATTTATACGCCCCTTAGTAAAACTACGCATTCCAGCGGTAAAGAAATCTTTTGAATGATTTTTCCTCTGATAAACCAAAATTGTCCATTAATGACACTAAAAGCTTAATTATATTTTCGGTTTTTTTATCGCAATTGCGCCGGAAAAAAACTAATCGACTAGAAAAAAATGTCTGCAAACAAATAATAATGGTGGTACATAAACGTAGAAATAAGTAACAAAAGGCCTTGTTATGCCACCGGAAAATTTTAACGTACCGAAAAGTTAGCACATCATATGAAACACATATCTATGTACGTATAAACATTTGTAGATCTGCAAAAACATTTGTACGTATGTACATTTGGGCGAATAGAGTGTTCACATGCGAGAAAAAAAATTTAACAATAGCGCAGCAACGGCCAATTTCCATGTGGCACTTGCTTTTTAGTCGGACGATATACGTTCAAATTTCAAAGCTCACATGCATGCACACATACATATGTACCATGTGCTCTCGGCAGACTGTTGGAGAAATGTCTGTGACTCTTGGAAAAATATTTAATGATAGTGCTCGTATATCTAGACCAGAATACGTTAGTGATAAGCATCCACACATGTGCTTCCACTGATACATGGACACGAGTGTGTATATAAATTTTACCTTGAAAATATTTTTCGCGTTGTTCGGTAAAATTATAATTAGTGGTATACTAATTAACTAGTAGAAAATCGGTACACAATGCCATATGCTCCACATGTTATTGATGAGTATTTTTTCCTTGGGAGACTCTGATCTCTACGAAGTTTTTAAATCTCTGAATAACATCGATTTAATTATCTGGATCCATGCATGCCCCCTACCTTGTATTTTTACTTTGAAGAATGTTAAATTTTAACAGGATTTCGATGAAAACAAAAAGTATATTTATCCCTCAACAGCCAAAGTGGAACTATATCGGCCAAGGATATAAATAGGAAAGAATAAAGTCGGAAGCCACTCAGGCCTTTATTTTAAAGCGGAAATTACCACAAAAAGTGGGAATTTAAAATTTATCCAAATTCGTAATATTTTCACATTCCTTAAATAAAAAGAAAATAGTTTTTAAATAAACAACATTCACTTAAAATTATGCTTCTACTCTCCCAGATAATAATATTGTTATGGGGTTTCATATTTTCGCAAAATCAACCAAGGACCTCCATCCTCATTTCAATTTTTGTCGATCTATATTAAAAGGGACAGGGACTTGCAATATAATTAATAATAAAAATAATTCATTGTAGATACCCAGGGAACTTCCTTACGAATCTCTTAAATAAAATTAAACAGGTTCTGAAAAGTAGTTCCTTTATTAGTTAAAAAGTTTTTGGTAAGAGAGGCGAATACCAACCAACCATAGAAATCTTTTCTTTCCAATTCGCCAATCTCTACCACCTTTCTAAGGTTTTGCATAAAATGAATATATATAATGTAAGTATTCCGCAGATTATCACGTAAGGAATCAAAAGAACAGTCCTGGGTAGTCCATTTCGCACAAGACTTAGTTCTGAAGTTAGTTGCAAAGGAGGAAGTGGAGAAAATCAAAAACTGCTCAAATTCAAAAAATTTAAAAAAAAAATCGTAATGATGCCACTATATCTATATTACGTTTAGCCTATTGGTCAGTATCCCGTGTAGATCACTGTGATCCTATACGCATTCATACGTGTCTAATTCGTAGAGAACAATGACCGGGTTTTGTCGTAAGAGGACCAAATTTTTCTCTATATAGCACAGGTAGTGATCGTGCGCCATCTGAAGTCAACGATTGGCAAATAGTGCAATAATCTTGCAACATATCGCTGGTCTTCCAATTTGGCCTAGTTGGAAATTCCATAGAGAAGCTTCTTCTGAAGCCGAACATGAGCGTCGAATAAACTGCGGATGTGTACATCCTTAAACCATTTGCGGACGAAGCCTCTATTTTTACCTCAAAGCTTTTTGTAAGCGTTGGTTAACCCCCAGTTCTATCCTTAGTCTCCAATTCAACTTCTTAACGACGATCACGCAAGATACTTTGCTTCCAAATAAAGTAACAGCATTTATCTGTTCAGCGCAGGAGGCCAAACTCGGGTTCCATTCGTAGTAATAGTTACTCCAGCACACTTTCCAGGAGGGCAAATTGATTGAATTATCCAGCTCGTAACATATTGTGTATGTGCATAAGATTTTTTCAGTTTTCCAAGTTCATCAATTTAAAATTGACGTTTTAATATCTGTTAGCCCCGTCGGCAGGGCCGAATAAAAATTATACGAGTCTGGGGTGAAAATTATACGGACCCCCGAATTACAACGTCTTCAAAATGGAAATGGATAAATTTCATTTAATGCATTATTTACTGTGTGAGGCCGAGTGGCGTATGTTTGTCGAAATTTTATGTGTCGTATTTTTATTTACGGCAACAACGTTGTAACCAAATATATGTGTACGTAGTGGTTCAGACGCCAAACGAGCTGAAAAGCGACGAATTGTTGGTGATATTGGAGGACGAAGATAAACTGACTACTATTAAATTAACAATCAAGTTCAACGTAGACCGCACCATCATAGAAAGAGGAATCCGACCCCTGGATTATGTTGTGAAATTCAGTTCCTGGGTTTCCCCTGAATTATCCTTCAACAACAAAGGAGACCTCACAACTAAATAGATAAAAATCTGAAGATTTTCTTTCCTATTTGGTTACTGGGGATGTAACAAAAATGTTAAACGTCGCAGAAGAACGAACACCTCCATCGACAACAAGGACTTATTATGTATTTGGTGGGATATTCCAGGAATTATTCACTGGGAACTGCTGCCATGCAACCAAATCTTAACAGTGGAAGTATACTGTGCAAAGCTAGACCGTATTGACGTGGCTTCATAGGAAAAACAGCCACCTCGCGACCTCAAGAGAGGTCACGCCATATATCGCTATGAAAACGCTAAGGTTTAAAGTGCTAACTCACTCTAGGTAAAATTGTGGAGGTTGGCAGCAATTGTTCCACCCCCAAACAAAACAAACTTTTTTAAAATCGGTTTACTGTATGTCTGTCGCACGCACTTTTCTCAGAAACAGTTATACTGATTGAGGCCAAATTTGGTTGAAAGGTGGGAACCGTATGCGCCCACGGATGCAGTGACTTATATTGTTGTTCTATATGGAGTTTAAAGGGAGTCTCCATGCATGCAAAAAAGGGAGGGGGTAAATTTTTTTCAGTGAATATAGTCATATGGAGAATCACATAAAAAGTGTCGATTTCAAACTGGTCTCAATTCTGACATATACTGCACAAGAAGAGAGGACGGGGACTGGATGGTGGTCATTTCTTTCACTGATCCATTCTGAGAACCTACCCAACCAAAAAATCTAGACTAGATGATGGACTTGGAATCCCTCGATTTTCAAACAGAATTCTAGTTTAGCCTCGGCCAACTTAAGCCTAGATTTTACAAGGCGATTTTAGTCTTCATTATAATTCATACACATGTCGTATTTTTAAATTAATAACATTAATAACATTAATTATTAACAGAGTTATGATAGGTCAAAGTGATCACTTCAGTACAAATTCTATGATTTTGGAGGTCAGTAGCATACGAAATTCAATACTCTGACATAATATGTGCATGTGCATTACGTGCTAGGTACTAACCGGGCAAATGTCCACCCAAATGTTTTTATATATATTATAGTTTCAGATTTCCCGACTTGTTTCTCAATCAATCATCCAAGCCAGGAATCAGTTTCTTCTAGTCTGACGCCTTCCACATTTCTGGCGACAATTAGCCACTAGTGAAATTATGATCCACCAGCGCTATTTGTACACCTTGCTACATTACTGAAGACCTACGTGCGCTGTTGAGCGGCCAATATTGTTTTGCTTTTTGATGAAATTGGTCCTCTTCCATAACTATGCACGCCTGGTTCCTTTTATCAATCTTGTCCTGGGTGTATACGATTAACGATTTCGTCCAGGACACAGGTAGCTCATCAGACGGTCATTTGTCCATCCCCATCAACGGTAACAAAGTACATTTTGAAAATTGTCTTATCATGCGTGTACCATCTTGTCTTACTGTAACTCTATCTACTTTAAAGTTTCAATTCTTTCATTTAATCTAAAACCTGTAAAGCACTAGTAAGGACCTCTTACTAAATGACTTACAAGGCTACATTTGGAGAAATACGTTTCTACCTCCCCAACTTGTCATTTAAAAAGAACTTTCACTAAATTCAACAAAAAGTCATTCAGTTCACTGACCAACCGAATTTCCTACCAATAAATGCAACTTATAACGAATAAAACACATGTGAAGAGCACATAGGCAAAAAACTAATTTTCTTTGGTGTCAAAAAAAATCTTCCTTTCTGAAAAAAATAAAAATTTTTCTTGGATTGATCAGTAAATTGTACGCACGTACAAATGAATTTATTTAAGCTATCATGACAACCTCTACTAAAAATGTGCGCGAATGTACGCATGAATTTTATCTATCGATCATTTCATTTCAAGCTTTAGATCTTTTATTCCTGGAAATCTTTTTTTGTTTTCATTTTTATATCAATTTGAGATCGAATATGAAGTAATCAAATCTAGAAGAGTTCACATTGTATTATGGTATCAGAAATTCCATTTTAATATTGTTAATTTTTAAAATATGAATATATTATATAATATATATGTATATAAATATATAATAGTTGAAATCACTAAATTACACTCGTTGATAAGTACTTACATTAATGTCTTATACAGTGCCCGAAAAGTGTTCAAAGTTTTTAAAGGTGTTTTTCGTTCAAAAACGAATGTATTTTTAATAGTTACATTATATATTTATACATAATTTTAGAGAATATTTTATATAGAATAAGATGTTAAATTTCAGTCGTATGGAAGTTCCACCCACCCTTAGTCATTGGCGGTGTATAGCTCTGATTCCCAACTTCCACGAGTGGTCCGCCTAATTTGCGACATGAGGACGTTATTTCAAATGAATCTTTTCACACAATACTGCCAAGATGGTCCTGGACCTCAGTTGATTTCCTCGAACTTCCACTACCCTCCTTTCAATCAACGGGGTTCGTGTTGCAGAATCGAACTGCGAGATGCTGAATTCCATACCAATTACTCTCTAACTATGGGATTTTTGGAGGACTTTAAAAATAAAGAACCTCAGTTTCTGGAGAAATTGTTTTTAAACAACACAATAAATCATCAATAAACCAAGTAAATCACTTCCAGCACGTTTTTTTTCCGATAAATCAACCATAAAGTGAAAAAATTACTTTGGGTACGTATTTTATTTCACCCAAAATATTGCAAAATATTGAAAGTGGTTACTTTTTGACAACTTTTTTCAAAAATTGAAATCACACATCTAATACTATATGGGATATGCTACAAAATCATGTACATAGCACATATAACATAAAGATTAAAAGTACATTTATTTTTTAACGGAAAGTATCTTTAAAAACTTTGAGCACGTTTCTCTCCGGCACTGTAGATGGTACGACAGTCATTCTTGAGCGTCACCCTTTCACTCACATGCCGCGGATTCGAATCCTGGTTTCGATCGTGCATGTTTGTGTTTATACCGGTATTGTTGGTTTAGGAACATGCTAGTGAAAGGGCAGAGAATACAGTGCAAGTGCTTATTTTATCTCTTCCTGAAAAATACGATTTCAGTGGAAGCAAACGTCGTAAAAATGCCGGCAGCAGATCATCTTCCAAAGCACTGAAAGAGATCTCCGTCTAAAGTGTTATTACTCGCAGATAAACGCACTAACAGGGTGGTCATTCACATCTATCACGGAAAGTAGCTTTGCCCTGATAAGATTTCCTAAGTGGCATGAGAAAGACCCGTTGATTCCTCCCATACATTGCATTTTGAACGCTAGAAAATTTCTGTGTATCGAGGAATTCCACCACAAGTTTTACACTGGGGTGACATTGTCCCGGTAAACTCTCTTTATCTAGGGGCATTTGAACTTTTTTTAACATATATTGTCCAAGTATTCATATAAAAAAGATGAATAGAGGAAAAACAGATAGATGTTCGAAAATGAGCCGTAATTTAACGAAGGAGATTAAATTGCATTGGACAAGGGTATTGAAAAAATGTTCAAACAGAACGGTTCCCTTGACCAGTTTCCAAGAAACTAATACAAAAATGAAAATAAGGCAATTCCGGGAGGTCAAGGTCAAGGACTAGTATTTATTAGTATACCGTTTTAATTGCTACAGCATGAATTACCGGATGAAGAAAAATTGATTATATTGAAATATTATCTGAACTGACGTTTTCCGGTACGATCACGAGAAAATAATTTTTAGCCACTTGAGTTTTGACGTACTATCGGGAATGGTGCCAGCCTTTCGAAATAGCTTTTAACCTTATCAATTGAAAATAGCGCCGGCAAACTAGTTTCCTGCTGAGAACAACTGATATAAATAAAACACGGTTACTTGTCTTTTTCATCTCTAATTGAATACGCTCTAATTACACAGATTTCTACCCCACAAAATCTGAATTATGAAGAAACTAACCAAAAAAATTCACCTTATTGATGCATGGCCAACACGTTCCACATATTGCAGTCTGTTCTCTCCTTCAAATAGTCCATCGTCTTGGACGTCGTCCTCACTGCCGTTGCCTTTTCATACAAAACATTTGGTAATGTCGAGTGCCAAGAAATTTATTTAAACTATGCAAATGTCTCATTAATCACACTCACACAATATTGTCCCATTGTGCAATCGACAAAATTTTGGCGCTGTGGCCAATAGCAACCAAGCAAGAGAACTTGCATTGCTGAAACACTATTGCCAAAAATTCCTGGAATATTTAATATGTCGGGCAATGGTGCAGAGTTGGTAATGCATTACGTATATAGATCAGCATTTAGCAGGCAGACATAGTTTGACCTTCATTTTGTATAAATAGTGCAAATGTTAAATTCACTGTGCACTGTATAAATATTTAGATATGAGATTATCACGGGTCAAGTATGACTTTTCTTATATAAATATTACAGTCATAATGTTTGGTAAACTTTTCCAAATCATATGCTAACCATACCCACATGCTTGTTAGCCTGCTTTTTGTTGTGGAGGTGTTTGACCCAATTAGCACTCCTAATGAACTTACGAAATGGTTCAAGTCCATCCAAATAAAATCGAAATGGAAAAATTTCATAAATGACCTTCTCAAACTCCGGATTCAATTGTATGGCGTATAACTATTGTAATTATTCATAATTAATGCTACCTAAACTAAAATGTAACAAACAAATCAATTAACTGGCTGAAATTTACAGACATAGTTCGCTCCAACATGAAAAAAAAGAAAAACCTATGGGAATCTAAGGTGAACAGTAGCTGAAGTTACAATGTAACCTACTAGGTCAACTGGCTAGTGTTTCTGGGCAAACGCCTGAAGAATAAAAAACGTGAACCGTGCAATTATCCACTACGTTTGGGAGATCTGCATCTTTCCTTTATTTTAAATAATAATCTTTGCCAAATCATCGAAGAGAAGCTGGATGGAAAAAATCTTCACAACCATACCACAGGTAGAATGCGAAAGGACCTTCCGGAAGTCATTGTTTTTTACGTGGCACATTTGTAACGCTCGGGCGCAGGTTCCCTCAATACGAAAGGGATCAAAAACAAGTCACACCACAGAGGTCCATAAGCGTACTCCCCTCAGAAAACTTCAAAAATTATTCATTCCCAAAATCACACCATGTCCGATGGAAATCAGAAAGGTCCACCAGCAACGGTTGCTAAACTGATCATAGAATAATCACGCAAGGTTATATTGATTATAAGTGTTGCTGGGTGAGGAATAAGCCTTTGATGGAGCGCCAGGGACAAGTCTGACCTTGAAAGTTCACAATCGCCTTCCATTCAATCTTTGATGAATTGGAAGTTAGCATTTGGAATAGAGGATTCCTGAAGTGAAATCGAATAAATTTTAAAATGAACCAGCAAACTTTTAGCTTGTTATTTGGGTGGCTTATTAGCTTTATTTTATCACTATTTATTAAAGTAACAATTTTACCTCATATAATTGGAATTTTTGGGTCCTCATCGGTTTTCGAGCTCGTCACGCACGCACCAGCTATCATTCGAAATATTTTTTATTGAGCTCTTTGTGGTAGTTCAATGTTAGAGATACTCGCTTAGTCTCAAGGTTGACCCTCAAGAAGTCCACATTGGATTTCAAATAGCTTTATAAAGTAAAAGTTTTCAGTCTGGTTGCAGTGAAGACCTTTTGCGAAGGAGCCAGTGCGAACTTCCCCCTTTCATATTTAGTTGTAATATTTGGACGTCGTTATGTTTCTTGCATTTGAATCAGCGATCGCGATGGATCCCCGGAAAAAAACTTTAGTTATCATTGATTTGGGGGCAGTAACTAAATTCAATGTAATGGATGAACAGGTTTCTCTTAAGTATAAAAATAATTTGTCAACTTTTGGTTTCGTTCATTTGTACTCTCCACGGTTCAAACCAATGCTCAATTCCTCTAAGGTGAATGTACTTAATACCTGTTGCAGCTTGTAGATTGCAGTACAAGCTAAGATTGCTCTATGGTCGGCGAATACTGAGGCGTCCAGGCTAGTGTCTGTACATAATGATCCCGAAACATCAAGATTTTATATTTTACTCCTCAACGTTAGGGAACGGAAGATTCCAACT
The DNA here is from genome assembly GCF_905115235.1 of Hermetia illucens. NCBI lineage: Eukaryota > Metazoa > Arthropoda > Insecta > Diptera > Stratiomyidae > Hermetia > Hermetia illucens. The sequence continues at coordinate 65,806,413 of NC_051853.1, forward strand.
AAGATCCATTTCTCCAGAAAGTGGTTTTTTAAGGTTTTGTTGAAAACTTTAATTATGACAATACGTTGTATTTTGAAATCCATATTCTATACAGGCACATCATTGTAATTTTTTCATATTTTTCCGTTGAATAGTTTCTGGAAATAAATCCTCCCCCATTTTGCAATTAGTTTTAACATTCATATCTACTCGAGTCAGGTATATATTGAAAGAAAATTTCGTCATTTTCGAGAAAAGCACATGGAGAGACAGGCAAACAGACAGTCTTTCTTTACTTGTTATGGTAGCCTATGCACTTCTACTTATTATCAGGTGATTGCATCCGCGTTATAATCATCTAAGGAAGAACTCAAATTAAAACATTACATTTTGATCTCCCATCTACGAATTCATCACTCCCAACAGTACTTAACCGCGGTGTTTGCAGAATGACAATTTTTTCGGTTAGTTTTTCAGCTAATTCTCAGTTTCTTTCAGTAATTGTTAATAAAATGTTATGTAATTTAAGCTAGTGTGAAGCCATATTACCTCATATATGAATTCAATTGGTAACTTAGGCAACGTAATAAATGAACACTACTTTAGTCAGACTTTAGAGTGATTGTCCAACAATATATGTGAGAACATTGTTGCTGTTTCTGTGGGCTTTTAGTTTCCTAGACTATTCACTTTAATATGATACTAGCAGGAAAAAGACAATTCATACGTACTATAATTTGGTTAATGATTATGGGATTTCTACCAAATTTTCCAATATCGTGTCGTACAGTATATGCTACAAAATTCTGCACTTTTGAAATAAACTTAAAGAAGATCACCCAGAAAATCTTTAAAATAATAGAAATATACTATTATTGACAATAACATATTCTTAAATAGAATGCATTTTGGAGATTAAATTTTATGCAGGTGCATTATAGTGACTATTTCCAAAAGTTTTTCTTTATGCAACGAAACCTGTTGCATTTTAAAGTCCGTATATTTTGAAACTTAACTCCTCTATTTTCCAAAGCATCTTTGACCAGTTCTGAAAGTACTAATTAGGCCCCAATTGTTTGATAATCTGATGTTTTACATTTTGAAAATAGAACAAAGAAAAAGTGAAAATTTTGATAAATTTGAAAATTATTCCACCTTTTAAACTCAGCCAAAAATTGCCACATTTGGTGCATCTAAAGTATTTCACAGATGTCAAATTTCGTAACAATCGGTTTAGCCGTTTTCAAGTAAATTGGGTATGACGTACAGATAAACCAATGGACAGATATATAGACAGAGATTTAAATTTAAATCGGTTCAATCTCTGTCTGTATAGCTGTCCATCAGTTTATTTGTATTTAAGATTTTATTTTACATAAGACTTTAAGAAGGCTGACTTATACCTCAACGCTGTAAGCAGTTTAGTTAATAGAAAGAGAATGAGATGCCAATTCTAGTTAATGTTGCGGAATTCTAACTGAGCGAAACAAAACGATGCAACAGGCACCAATCCACAGAAGGATACATATATTCAGAGCACGGAAATTAGGTCAGAAGATTATTTAACGTTGGGCACATCAATACTCACCTCACCACGAAGAAGTTGCCCAGTAAGAGGCGTGCTACTTGTCTTAATTTAGTTCAATAATGATCGAAGCTCTAGAGGAGAAACATCCCTCTTCGCTGTCAAGACTTGCGACTAATTTTGAGAGTTTCATCCATCTCTTGGAGCATTCAATTAACGAGATCTTCAGGACGATATTAGGGGTGGTCCATGCACCCTTTATTCGCGAATTGTTACGTCGGTATAATTTCCCTGGCCGTTTCCGAGGTTTGATTATTCAAATTTGAAATCTCAAATTTGAGTCATCAAGCTTCGGTCACGGAAGCTAAATTGATCGTTATTTCCCTTGCTCTGCTTGCAGCGCTACTTGCCCGATTTTTTTAGAGCAAAAAGCGTGTAAGGTTTAAGAACGATTATATGGCTTGGCACTTTGAGTACAGACAACACAAACAAAAATAAGTAAATCATTCCAATTAAGAAAAGAAAAATGTAAAAAAAAAGAATTTGAATATTAAGTTTAATCATGCATTGACCTAAGTTATTTCCTAGGAAGTCATCAATCCTTTCAAGTACTTAGGAAGTAGCAAGGGGTGAACAATTAGGTTGGGGTAGGCCGCCACAGGTTCAACATGTTATCTGGCCCCACATGAAGAAGAAAGGAAAACGGGGCCACTCGTCGCGTAAATGCCTGAATCGGCACAGAGCTAATCCTTCGTCGTCCATTCCTCGCGCATTAGGTTTTTTTGTGATTGTGTCCCCTCCCTCATTAGGTCGCCTTGAAGCCCTCCACTGACTGGTTCCTTAGCAAACGAAATAATGGCATCTACAACTACCAATACGGATATCTCTCCTTCCCAGTTAGCTTAGTAGTTACTCTGGTGTATCTACAATAAAATCTCGCAGCAGTTAAATTTGCGTTTCTTCTTCCTTGTGATCCATCTATAATTCGTGATAATGAGTGTCTATCAAAATCACAATCTCGGAGGAATTAAACATTTGACCTCAGATGATATGGGGGCCTTCTTTCAAAGCTCATTATTATCTATCTGTCATTGATCATTACAGGTTTTGAATTTCAGATTGCGAGATTAATTCCTTGGGTGCACTTTCCGGCACAATTTGAGTATGGCCGCTGCATTGTTGCCACTCATCAAGAACCTGACCTAGGTGTTGTGATTTTCTTCAACTTTTCTCTCATGGTATGTGACTCAGAGTCTAAAGAGAAATAGTCATTGTCTAGGCTCAGACCAGCCAAGGTTTCAAAGCGAGTGTTTTTGATCATACTGAGTTTTTGAATCAATATATTCGAAACCAACGACACCTGTAGCCGCTTCCTCTCACACTACTCCGCAGCGCAAAGGTGAGGCAACGTGTCAGAGTGTCCCGGGTACTAGAAGAAACTTATGTGTCGCTCCTCAAAAGTAGCGCGGCCCGCCATCAAGTAAGCAATCTATCCCTAAACGAAAAATTGGTGAGTGTAGTAACTGCGGATCCTCTAGATGAAGGAAGAAAGAAATTTTGTTTGTGCTGGGGAATAACATGAACCAATATCATTGTGTCCAGATAGTTGAGTGGTTAGACCACAAGGCTATCGTACGGAAGGTCGCGGTTCAAATCTCACTGGTGGCAGTGGGATTTGTATCATGATTTGACGTCGGATACCAGTCGACTCAGCTGTTAATGAGTACCTGAATCAAATCAGAATAATAATCTCGGGCGAGCGCAATGCTGACCACATCGCCTCCTACAGAGTACTGTAATCCTGTAGTGTACCGTTACGGTCGTGAATGAAGTGCTCTAACACACTTCAAGGCCCTGATCCAATATGGATTGGTGCGACAATGATTATTATTATTATTCATTCAGTATTTCATGAAAATCAATAAAAGCTTACCTTTCAACGAAGAAAAAGGGCAAATTCGATTTGAAACCACACAAGTTTTCCAATAAATGAAGCTGATTATAGTCAGATCATGGGAGGTCAGGACTGGACATATTTCTTCTCAATTTATAAATTTGGCTTCTTTTCTTGAATGACATTCATCAGTTTCTTCTACTTCTGAATATACGAGTTCATTTTCGAATATCTATTTTTTTTTCTGAATAAAACTGTGTGAAATTAGAAGTCAATCCACTTTTCACTTTTCCTAGAGTTAAACAACAAGTTTCGAATATCATAGCAAAATTTTATTCAAAATTTTAAGGAGAGATCATTTTGATTGAATGTACAATTTGCATTTTATTATCTTGCTATTCATTCAAAATAATTTAAATAAGTACTTATATTATTCTTACAATAAGTTATTGTATTCAACTTTCTTCTATTCACAATGAATGCTTTGTCAAGAGCCTTTCCACGAATGGGACGGGTGATCTCTAATCCACCACCCATTGATCGTTCGAAAATTATTCGAATTTTAACTTAAAATTATAAATACTCAATATGACATATAACTCCTTCAAAATATTGTTATAAATTCGAATTGTACCCTTAAAGCCAATAGCAACAAATAGTTTTGGCGTTCACTTATCAAAAAGTTCCGTTCCGGGCGTCTATATAAAAATAAGCAACAACTTAGTTGTCCACCCGATATATCAAGAAATTTCAAAATAAAATAAATTCAAATCATATAAACATAAATTTTCCTAAATCAATTTTCGCCTATTAAATCATTTAGACCCCGCATAAATTGAAATTGAAATTCACCCTCTCTTGGTGTCTATAAAACTGTTGAATATTGATTAATCGTCACACGTGAAAGCTACCTCGAAAAATTTCCATTATTTTCGCATTTAATTACGATACCGGGTCTTGATATGCAAAACAAAAGTAGGTACATGGTAATTTGCTGTATTTCTGTTTTTATTTCAGGGCAACAGTTAATGACCCCATACATATTTACATGTGTTTATCAAATACTCAAATGCATGTTCCTTCATTTAATTGCACAAAGTGTGATAAATTCACCCGCATTCCAAATAAATACCAAGTGAACTTTCTGAAAAGTGCAATAATTTGTGATTTAATTTTTAAATGAATGTGTGCCAAGTTTAATAAATTAAACATGGTTTCTCGTTTTCAATGAAATTTGCAAAATTGATCAGTAAATTTAATTTTGTGTTTTGATTTCTTGTAGATCATTAATAAATTGATAAAAAGAAAAGTTTTCGGTTAAGTGGTTTCAGGTGTGAAATGAGAACATTTTGCAATGCAATGCATTTAACTAGGTTATCAATGGAAAATTAATTTATGAGTAATGATGACGGCGGTACGTGTCGTTCTTTTTATCTATTTATATAACATCTTGATAAAATCTTGTAAATTGAAGAATGTGTTCCATATTTCAGTGGATATCTAGCCGATATAATAAAAAAGTTAGTGTATATCTAACAAATATAATATAAGCATTAGGTCGAGTTTGTATTCATTTTTAAGATGAAGTATTTGCAAATATCCAACTTGGTTCGCAGAAAAATTCGTGCTACATTCTGTGCGAAGCGCCGGTCTCGGCTAAAATTTTGTCATTCAGAGAATGCAGTTGATCTAGTCAACTGTAAAGCCCTAAGTTCGTAGATACCTTAATGATTAACGCTTATCTTAAATAGCTATCAAATATAGAAGACTCTTTCCAGCAAATAGAATTTAAGTCATTCGGGTCTCATGTCCCAAACTTCCCCGTCTTAGGCTACTCCTGTCTTCCTATCCCTCTTCTGTTAAACTCAAAACTCCATCTTATGCGTCCTTCAATCCTCTTCTGAACCTTGCCATTATCAAAATTTTCATCGACCGTGTTAATACTAATGGCAGTATCCTGATGGTTTTCTCAATCTAAAATGTGAGTCAATTGAAGCATTGTGAATTTTCAACATAGATAAGTTTATCTGGAAATGCCTTTCCAGACAAGTAGAAGGCGGCACATATCATATACTTAACCATAACTGCCTTTCTGGAGTTTACCAACTTTGTCGTTGAGTCCACAAATGATAGGAAAGTCGTGTGCACAATTTACGGTAACCTCTCCAAAGTTTTTGATGCCGTTGACTGCTCCTCAAGAAACTCGACTCGTAAGGATTTCCACCATATGTTGTGTCCTGGTTAAGATCTTACTTAAGGGATAGAGTAAAATGTGAAGCTTTCCAGGGCTCTACCCTTAGTCCATTGTTACATTAATGATCTTCCTTCATTGTTTACTCATCCTCGTTTTCTCTATACAGACGATTTTATCCCGGCACTGAAAAAAAGCAAAGATCGTACTTGAGATGTATCCTTCCAAAGACAATGCTTCAATATGTTGTTCTGTCAGAAGAAAGGCAAAATTCACTGATTAATGCCAAAAACAATTGCCAATACATCGGACGCTCTAATTCTATGCAGAGTCTTCATAGCGACTGAAGTGCAGCACGAGTCGTCCTATGTGAATAACGACGAACCCAAGCGTTTATGGGAAAACTAAAGGAAGGAATTTATTCAGTAGTAGAATCGCAGGCTAGTCAGTCTTATCAACTTCATCGGGATACCGAACAAACCGTACTGGTCAAACGGGAAGAATAAACATAGGAGACTACAACTTTAAGACCGTTAATATTTTCTCCCATCTAAAGTCGAAAATCACAACCGATAATAGCTACGACGATGAAATCCGCGCACGTTTGTTGTCAGGCAATAGAGCCTATTTCAGCTTACAAAAACTTTTCCGCTCGAAACGTCTCACCATTGGGTCGAAGCTCTTACTATACAAGACAATGATCTTGCCAGTTCTCATGTATCCCTTGGAGACTTGGGTTCTTAGCAAGAAAAACTGCGAACTCTTAGCCGCGTTCGAGAGAAGAATCCTCAGAAGAATTTTTGACCCCCTACATGAGGATAGACAATTCCGTAAGCTACATAACGACAAAATCTATGAGCGATACCATGACCGTCAAGTTGTGGATAAAATCCGGCTCAATAGGGCAGTCACTTAATCCGTATGGATGAGGCTGATCCTACACGGAAAGTCTATAAGGGAAATATCTATGGTAGAAAAGGAAGACGAGGCAGATCCTGCCTGAGATGGAGCAATGACGTAGGTCAGGCCGCCAGGCAGCTTTTAGGAATATCGAATTGGTGGACCTCGGCGCAAAACCGGGATGTGTGGAATTTCCTATTAAGGCAGGCCTAGACCGGATACCGGTTGTTGCGCCGTTGATGATGATGATGAGAATCGCAAGCTACTACTCCCCATCGAGACACCAAAAGCGCAAAGTCCTTGGGTTGGAATTGATAAATTAGAACTAATTTGGCAACCACTAAATTAGAACCGAGACCCTATGCGTCCTGCTCGCCTACTGAAAATATCGAAAAAGCTATCCAGGATAAGCCATTATTAGCCAGTGGGTGTTTGACCACCAAACGGTTTTTGAAAGTGTTAAAGAGACATGCAGCATATCACTTGTAATTCAGAAGAACTCCACCCGCAGCATTACCAAGCCAATTAATGGAGGCAGGTGAACCGTTTGTATGGAAGTGAATAATATTTGCTTATTGAATATATATGCTCTAACAGAAGCAAAAGATCGATTCTAGAAAGGACGAACTTGGTCTCAAACAATATAAAAATCTTACTCGACGACTTCAGCCTGAACATGGAGAAAGAGCCTTCATGCTATTGGACACTGCATGGCATAGTCTCCAAGGTACCACAAATGACAACCGACCCTAGCAGAAATATGGTTGTTTCCTCAATTTGTTTCCTTCTTGGAAACGAGCATATTTTTCTTGGAAAATGGATATTTGGTTTATTAGGTAGATTAGGTAGAAGTCAATGAATTTGGAGACTGATAAGAGAAGGGCCTAAACTGGCTAGTATATAGGCCCGCAAATGGGCGTCAACAGCATACTCCAATAGAGTCGCACTTAGGCGCTAATGGACCTGAACATCATTTCTTCTGATTCTTTGGATTACTTTACCTTCTTTATTAACCACAGATGACTCGAAGGGTAATTTTGGTCAATCCCAGCTACTCAATTTATTCAAAGCGGATTCCAAGGCTGCTTTCTATGGTCATGTCTATAGATAGTAGACGCAACACTGTGTACTAATTTCATATGGCTTTTGTTTTCGGAAGGAAGAGTGAGCATTTTACTCGCTTGGTTTGCAAGATTATAGTATGTTCCAAACACGCTGTGCAGAATAACATCACCAGCAATAAACGCCGACTCGCAGTAATGGAGGCTAAACTGTCGCGCCGAATTATTGCCAAGCCTCACAATGATCTAATTTAAAAGTAAGGATATTCGTGACTGATTATGTGACCTTTTAAGTTATCTTAGCATGGATTTAAGGACGCTAATGATAACTTACTAGCCAAGATTGGTCTAAACGAGAAAAAGATCGAATCTCATGGAACCATCCTTACGTAAATATAGGCTACACCGGACTAATTCTTTCACCTCTCATGCACTACTGCATGTTTGTAAACTTCTTTCAGAATAATTTTCTTTAAGCTCTAGGTGTTCTTCTTCTGGCATTACTAGAATAAAGCACTGGAGTCTGCGTGGTAACTTATGAGTTGTCAGGAATATGTGTAACTTTCTAACTGGCTCAAAATGGCATCCCTTACTACCTTCTACCCGCATTTCATCGATAAGTGCTCTCCACCAGATTACTGCAAACGTAGCGCAATCTTCTTCATCGATGACTCGGAGATAGTGGACTGGAGGAATTTTTGAGGTAGTCCTTGTCTTGTCCTCACTTCCATTGAACGTGCCCCAATAAACAGCAAATTTCTGAGTCTCTGTCGGATCTTATTTTTATTAACAATTAGTTAATTACAGCAGAAGTGTTTCTATTAATTGATTAAAAGATAGTGATCTCTTTCTTCGCGTTTCCCTGTTCACTTGGCTCGCAAATTTTATTTTATATTGGGATGTCACGCTCAGCAAGAGCTACCCAAATCTATGGCAATTTTCACGTAGTCCGGCGACCAGGGCCATAGGGATAAACCCTCCCCCCTCTCCCCACGCTAGAGCGCTGTCAATGGTTTTTAGTTATGACAAAAAACAATACACTGATCACTGGTAATTCTGCTGAAAAATGTTGCGATCATGTGTAACTAACATCTTTGTTGCTAAGATGAGGGCAACCCAGTTTCCTTACCATCAGTTTGTGAAAATTTTAGAATGTTACTGAGGTTCCTGACGTGCTTGACTGTTATGTGAGTTGAGCTAAGGCATGCCTCGTTCGATTTTGAATGAAAGAAATTGCCATTTTTTTCATTTTCGCCGTTGAGACTGTCCCACAAAGCCATTCAACTTAATGTGACATAGAAAATAACTTTTCACAAACAATGTTCCCGGATGACTTTCTGTTTCCCCGCAAATAAATAGAGCAATGAACTTTTTGGGAAACGGCTTGACTGATTCAAATTGAATTAAAAATAAAACTTAATTTGATCGTGACACCATATTTCAACGATGAATCCATTGCATGTGGCCGCTACTGTCAAGATATTTAAATATTCATAAAATCACCATAGAGAAATTAGACGCAATAATTTATCCTCAAATTTGATAAGCTAAATTTTAATTTTATCCATTTGTTTTTGATTTTTTAAATTTAGGACAAAAAAAAATAGTGAACTAGCTAAAATATGTTTTCCTGTCCGCGGTCACCTTAGAGGATACTTTTACGATATTTATATATTTTGATTGCTGGCAATGATGCGTTTATAGGATGCGTTATTGGGATAATATACTATCTAATATCTGCATTCTCAAAATTTAATCAAATTTCGTCCAAACGGAAAGTTTTTTTTTTTAAATAAATTAGAAAGTTAAGGAAAATTTAAAAAAAATAGAAAAAAAAGAAAAGCAAATTATCTTTTACAACTATTAAAACAGCTTTTTCATAATTAACATCTGTTTTTTATATTTTCAGATATATCTCATGCAAAATCTATATAACCACTACGGCTAAAAAGCTTCTCCGTGATAATAATATTAAACTGAAACGGATTTTCGAAGTAACGGACAAGCAGACGAGATAGATAAAAATAAAAATTGCCAAAGTAGTTGAAACAACATAAAACGACACATTAAAAACTCATAAGTCATCATCAAAATGCATATGGAAGTACAAGTAGCACTGAATTTTGTCATATCTTATTTATATAATAAACTGCCAAGACGACGAGTAAATTTATTTGGGGAGGAATTAGAAAAAGCATTAAAAGACAAATTTCAAGGACATTGGTATCCTGAGAAGCCATTTAAGGTAAGATATTCACAATATTTTATTATTTATTTCTAAGATTCCAAAAATCAACAACAAACCAAGATTTAGTTATATTTGAGATATATTTCTGTAGTTAATTTCTGTTCAACCCAAATACGTCAATTAATTGCAAGATTTTATTGGTGGCATCTTTTATCTACTACAGTTAAAACTTTAAACAAAATAAAGCCAAAAAAGAAGGAAAAAAATAACAGCTTTTTTTTACAATTTCACAATTAGGTAATTCATATACGTAATTGATATTTTAGATACTTAGGGAACCAGTTGTTACGTGGTGATTCTTGAGAAACATATTTCGAGAAAGCATTATTCCCCTTTTTCAATGAAATGTCTTCTATAAGATTATACTTCGACAATTAATTATTCTCTTCCTTTTTGCAAACATAGAAAACAAAAACTTTTAATCACAAAAGTAAATCTCTTGTACCATATCTACTCGATACGTCAACTATAAATAAAAAATTAATTCATGAAAAACAGGACACTCAAGGAAGTTATTCAGATACACAAATAAATTATTCATATAAAATATCCAAAATGAGAATAGGAACTTTTCCTTTCTCATGTTACATGTCTCCATAATACTTGTATTATAAAATGATGAATCACAGCAGCAGCTTTCTCCTACAAACTCAAGGTTTCAAAATGATTATTATATTTTATGACCTTTATTTGAATTAGAAGAAAGCTTATAAACAATACTAAAAACCGCCGATGTACTAAGGCATTACAGATGAAAATCTATGATAAAATTTAATTATCACGTCTATTGTACTTGACATAGTCGGCGCAGTCACAAAACACGTTACTGGAGCAAATTCTATTTAACATTTCTGTTCTAAATTGTAAATTGTAATTTGTTTTCAAGTTTGTTAATTCTCTTCATATATGCCGAAAATGTATTATTTTACTTACAGTTTCATATATCTACACAGCCACAGACATACACCTACATAGTGTGGCTACTATCCATGAGATATTTATATGTGTCAGCAATTTTCTCCAATTTAATGTTAATCTTCTATTTTTGTTTTGCATTTCCACCCGTATTGTTATGAAATAATAACCCTAAAGGCATTCGTTACAAGGTCAAAACCTGTTGATAATATGTATCTGTTTACCTAGATACATTTCTCATATTACCAGAACGTGACCATTTTCCCTCATTTGGCATTACTTTTTAATACTGTTTTTCGTTTTGATTGCCTTCTCTTTTTCATTGTGGAATGCTTGGTATTCCATATTTTTTTGATTGTGTTTACTATACCAGTTACATACTATTTTGTCTGGGAAGGCGAATTAAGCGTAAATAATATACGAAAATTGATTTTCTAGAGAATAGTTCATGTAATTACTAAAGTGACTCTACTGACATTGCTTTAGTATAATGAGTGCACGTATACTACAGATATATTATTTTCCAGTATTTTGTCAATATTTTAGAATAGCTTTAATGGCTAGTAAAAATTGAGACTTACAATTGCGTTTCAGCCTTATGCTGTCCAAGATTTTATGATTGTAAGTCATAAATTGAAAATAATCCTCCTGAGTTTATTGTATACAGTACAATTTCACTAGCATTCGGTCCTTTCTTCGCGAAATTGCTCTACAATATAACATTCTTCTATCGGCTCTGCCCCGTGCCTGTCTTTTCTGCCTATCCATACCTCAATCTCTTACACTTTAACTAATATCATCTGTTGAGTGGATGTATAAAGAGACGCAACTATCGGATGATAGTTCAGATACTTTCCCTACCTTTGTAGCTGATCACAGAACACTACAATATTGTCGTTCTGCCGTAGAGCTGACTACTTCCCAATTACTTGTACGAAGAACATTCTTTAAACTATCAGTGGGACCCTAGGGACAAGAAAACAATACTCAACACAGTTGGGAGCCCCTCAATAAAATTAGAGCGGCTCTTCATTGTTGAACGTTTTGGCGAAGATGGCGTCAACTATCAAAAACGGAATGTTTAGGCTGAAATTATCAATTCTTTTCCCATCTCCTACAAAGTCCTGACTTAATTTTGTACGTGACCATCTCAAAACATTACTATTCATTTCTGAGGATTTATGGACCATATGGAAGCTGCGGAAGATCCAAGTAGTCTCCATTATAATTTCAAGGATGAGATTAGTTCCTTTATATTTACATAACGCGTTGAAAAACTCGATTTAACGGCCGAACTATATCTTGACAAGCGAAAAATCGTTACCCTTTCGAAATATTATGTGGAACCCATTCTCAACTTATCTAATCCTGCATAGTTGACAATTTAACAGCGTCTCGTCTCGACAGCATTAATTGTGATGCCCACTTTGGATGTTACCTTAAACCCGTCTGTTCGTTTGTCGCAATTCGGCCCCATGATATTTCACCTGATTATACAAAAGCCTCCTATAATCTTGCAAACTCATCAACTGCAAGCACACAGCAAGATATTTTTTCAGATATTAATGGATGTGTAACCACAAATTTCATATTATTGCTAGCAAGCCTCTTACCCCTCTTGCGCCGCTCCTAACTGAATCTCTATCTCTAGTTTTCCCATCCCGGAAGCTACCTTTGGCCTTTACAGGTATTTCCACTAGTTCCCAGCATTTTTCTAAAGTTTTTCTCTTTTTGATCCACAGCCTCTTCTCGACATATTTTGTTCTGACCTTTTGGGTGTTTGTCAAATCTAGCCCCATTCCTCTAGAGGAGGATTGAGTGTTACCTTGGTCCAGCAAAACAGTGGTATTCCAACGTGGTGGCCCTTATGTCACAGATGTGGACTAACATTAAAAAAAATTACTGGGCTACTGACATTCAGGGAGATCTACTATATGGAAGATCATACGTAATGTCCATTTCCGAGAGCGTCAGTATAATCCGATCATTTAGTCCAGAAGATCGACACCACCCGTAGAATGATTACACAAACGGATAATTTTCGGACGATTGATAGTGACATATTTTCTTTCTTCTTTGTTTTTTGCCTCACCTGGAAACATCCTCTTCATCACCGCAACTAACAAAATTTTATTCCAAAAAAATGACCTGTTGTCCAGACACTTCACCAAAATGACATTACCATTTTCACTAACCATCTTATCACTTGCTCCTCGGTCCATTTGTATCATGTCCTTATCGGAAACCAACGGAGGATTGGAAAACCTGATTGCCTTTTTGCCTATTTCAGTATTTCCAATAACTAAAGCAATGAAAAATAATAGTCGCAGTACAATTTACTTCCTTGATCTGTTTTATGAGATGGAGGACGACAACCGCACCAGAGTTAAATGTTCATGGTTTGCGCCAAATTCTGTAGCTGGTCCTTCGTAAATTATGAAACCGTATACAAATGCTGACTTCCCACATGAAACAAATATTTTGACACCCCACAGTGTTGGTTTGCCCTTGACATACTGTTTGATGGCCTTTCCTGCAACCGGAACAATCCGCTCGTCAATGCAAAGATTTTCGTCTATTTCCAATTCGAGGCAGTGCTTTCCAATGGCATCGTAAATTGGGTCAACTGAGTGCAATCTATCTTGAAAATTTGTGCTTATTTGAATTTGAATATTTGGTTATTTACACAAGCGAGCGAACCCAAACTACTTCTAGTGTGACAAATTTTTCACGACACCATTTCACTTAACCCTTCTTCGTCACTTATTCTCGATCATGCGGCAAAGATAAGTCGGTATCCGTATCGGAATCACTATCTACATCTGATTCATATCATTTCCTGACCCAGTGGTCTAACCTTATCAGGACCAGCGCGTACTTTTCTTGACGTTGCAAAGTTACGATATGTAGATACCCCTAGGCTGATTTTAGAACTCCTTAACATCTGCACTACATAAACAATAAAAGGCTAATTAGTCTTAATTTTTAGAGCTCCTACCATTTAAAATTTTCTTTCGTTATTTTGCCGAACTTGTACACTAGAAGTTTACGCTTACTCTGCGTAGAAACTCTAACATTTACCATCAACCTGCTCAGCGTGCCGGCAATGTTCCCGCGTATTTCACTTGAACCCAAAAATGTAGCCCTAGGATCAAACATTTAACACGATCTTTAAGGTCCTTCCTTCTCAATGTATTATAAAGTACTCGCATTGGAATGTCTACCCGTATGTGCCGCTTCATTAGAGATAAAAGTTTGTTTTTTGCTGTGACGAGGTTCAAACCGGATGCCTTAAGGTTCAGCCGAGTCCTAGCTTCCGCTTAGATAGGTTTTATCCGGCATTTCTAGGTGTATAATCGCATCTTATGTTAGATTCTAGAAATCTACGCACCGTTATTCTTTTTCTTCCGATACATAATAATAATAATCTTAAATACGATCTTTCAGATAACTTTACAATATCGTTAGCAAGTACCCAGGGACGAAAAAATGAGCCCCCCTGAAACTGTTGAATGCGATACAGATATCCAGCGTTGCAAGTAGGATTACTCTTCTTGAGAAGTCATCAATTCTTCTTCAGCAAACAGAAGAAGCATATGGTTATCCCGAAGGATAAGGGAGTTACTTTGTACCTTTAAGTTACACCCTTCATCCGTTATGTCCATAGCAGGCCCTTAATACCGCTTACCTTCGTCCCCACATTAATGATAATCCAGCCATCCTTTTTAAGGCTAAAGGCTAGTTAGAAGCAGAAGAATAGAAAACGTCTTGAATCACTCAAAGATCTTACATATTCCAATATAAAACTAAAGTATATCTTATCCATAAAGTCCTCTCATATTTTTGTTATACTTACACACTGCTAGGATTAAGCTGCTCAACTTCCAACTTATCGGAAGCTCAGACACCTTGTCTGCCAAGAAAATTCCGTAAAGATCGTCAAAACTGGTCAATAAATTGTAGGTTAACCACATTTCTCTTTAAGAAGTTCTAATCGTTACAGCTTTCGTCAACAAGAAACGTCCCGTTTTTGCCTCACTTGATATCATTTTCGCAATTGGAGTTCTCCAAAATGAATATAATCTATTTTTTTTACTTCTAATAGTTGACTAATATTTTTCTGAATTGCTCCTTTCCCTCCAGATTACGTGATAATAAAAAGGACTATGTCTGCTTTTCTTTACTAACAGGGCTCGGCATTTCGTTGTCTGAAAACAGGCGATCCAGTGGATTCTGTGTTAGATCGGGCTGCACGTGAAAGTGGCGTCCCCATAGCAGATATTTTAGAGAATCTTCCATCGGAATTGGCAGTGTGGGTAGATCCCGGTGAAGTATCGTATCGTATAGGTGAAAAGGGTGCTGTGAAGGTAAAACAACACCGATTTCAATAATTCCAAGTCCACGATTAACACTACATTTCACTTTCAGATTTTATATTCCGAGAACAATGAGCGAACAGATGATTCGTCAACTGATCATGAAGTCACTAAAACTTTCAATCCGGAAGCCCAATGTTTCCGACCAATTGATGCTGTGAGTTCAAGCATGAATGGACTTAGTTTAAGCCCCAAGACTTCACCACAAGGATCTCCACCTACGTCGTCGTCTAGTCCAACGTTGAAAAATGGAAATCTGGCTGCAAGTCCCGCTCCTGCTACTGGCGTGACTAATAGCTCCTTCCTTCAGCAACGTACGCAGGCCCCTCTTACATTTACAACAGCCACATTCGCCCAAACTAAATTTGGTAGCACAAAACTAAAGACAAATTCAAAACGAACAAACAGGTAGACTATCTAGAGATTCTATGTCATTCGAACAATATTAAGAGAAATCCTTAAAGTTCTTACAGGATGTCTCCTACGGAATTCTCCAACTACATCAAACAAAGAGCTATGCAACAACAACTTCATCATTCCCATGGCCCATCCAGTAATCACTTTGGTCCAATCGGACCGGCATCACCTTCGCGATCACTATCGCCAAATCCGCTAGCTTTGGGATTGCAAAATGAGCCGTTCTACTTCCCGAATATCAATATGGGAATGTACCCACAGTTTGGTGGTCCACGACATATGTTCGATTCTCACTTCCATCCTGAAGCTAATGGACTCTACAACGGCCCTGGTAAATTCTCTTCCTACATTGAGCCACATGGATTCTATGGATTGAACAACCAGCAACAAGCTCCACTCAACGGTCCGACCCCTAACGCAACCGGTGCATCGAACAACAACCAGTCGGGTAACACCCCGACCTCTGTTGTAGCCAATAACAACAACAATAACAGCAACAACAACTCATCTAGCCAAGGACCGATCTCTTCGACACAAAGTACTCCAATCAGTTCACCTGGAGCTAGTCAAGACTCCAAGCTGATGGACGGGCTCAACTCATTTTATTCCAACGCTGGACCTTATCAGCACCTTTTGGTTGCTAACTAAATCCCGGGAAGGATATGCGGAAAAATATGAAAGCAAAGGTTAAAAAGTCTATACACCATAATATATTTTTCGTATGCAAAACTAAAAGTAATATTTTTCTATGAACGTTTTTTAAATAAAGTCGAGAAAAAAACACACATAAACAAAAAAATGATACAAAGGAAACATACAAATACACACTTGATCTTAAATTAAAAGTTACACATTATTATTTTTATACATTTTGTAAATTTAATAATAATTATGATAAAACTATTATCGAAATGAATATTAGGTCGTAGGAAAATTTTATTACTACACACACTACATTATATTAGTATATTATCAATTTTCTATGAGTTTCTAGCGTTTCGAAATACAACATAATTCAAAGATAAACAATTATTTTTTTACAATTTCGTTATGCTGTTTTTCATGATAGTTTTTCTATTTTTTTGTATATGTGGTCACATAAAAAGAAATAAAAGGCAATGAATGGAATGATATTTGCGAAAATGAAACCATGAATTCATTGACATGGTATGAAAAATATAAGAGACAAAATACCAAAAATTTTGAAAGTTACCCACCAAAAATTCAAATAAATAAAATATATAACGCATAAATTGATAAGGAAGTAAAAACTACCAGAAAATAAAAAGTCCACTGTGAATAATTGAATAAGCAACAAAATATTAAAAAAAACTTTATTAGATTTTACTTTTTTTATACAAAAACAAATAAAAAAAGGGAAGAAAGAAATGTTTATTAATAGTGAAAATGTTGATATAAAGAAAACCACGATTAATACGAGTAGTGAATATCAATTTTTATACATGATGCGAGAAGAAATTTATGTATAAACTCAAATTAGTAAAATCACAAATTAGAACAAGACAAAATGATAAAACCGAACGAAAGAATATCGAAGAGTTTGTAAATTGATTATTAATTGTAAAGATTCGCAATTTTTTCATGTAGTGCTCGTGATTATTTTTTAAGTGAACTAACGCCTCAACGTTTTAGGGTGAGAAATTTGTAGCTGTAAATTTGGATAGAGGCAGGTATGTATTCCAATGATATCTGCTATCTGATTCGGAACAGTCTTTATGTTCATATCCGTTCGGCATACGCTTGTTCAATCCGTATCCTAATATGAAACCTTCATATTCCATGTGCTTCTCTCGAGGTACGTGGCACCATGGCAACAATCAATTTTATTGCAAAACCTTAGCTGACTAGGTTGTGACAATGATCTCCTATCTTAGACTCGTGAATACAAATCAGCGAGAGATTAACCAACAAAATTTACAACATCTTAAATATTTTCGTCACACCAATATTACAAGCTAGCACTCTCTAGTGATTCATTATGATTAATAAACAATTTAAAGGTAAAATATAAAGAAAATAGGAAGGCTTTGCACATCAACATCACATTGTGAAAACAAAAAAAAACACTCATACAAGACTAGTGATAAAAACCTTTGTTTTTTCAGTTTTATATTTCTTCTAATTGTAGCGCCCCACTTACACACCTCTAACTATGAATCTGTGTTATTAACACATGCAACATGAGTTCGATTTAAACTTTAAATAGTCTTTAATTAATACCAATGCTGCCAAGGAATGTTTGAAGTAAAAGAAAAATCTAGGAGGGATGAAAAAAGTGAACTTGGCGTGTTGAGTTTTATCTATTTTTATTACAGATTGATAAATATTTATCAAATATAATTTTTAATGGTATGCAATTTTTTTTTAATGAAAAAAAATCTAGAAATTTAATGTGTATATTTGTAGTTTTGTTTGCGTTATATATTTTTTATACAATTCGATTAGATATATATGTTTTTTTCACGTTTTTTTATATTGAGACTAGATAATATTTTTTTACACTTTTATTGTTATGTATAGATTACAGACACACATTGTTATACGATTGCATAATTGTTTATAATATGTTAATTACTATTTAAACAGATAATAATTTAAATTGTATAAAATGAATAGAGTCAACACATTTTTCTTACTTTTTTTGTAAACACATACACCTACTAAAATTTATATACATACATATATATTTTTTTTACTTTTCTAAAATTGTCATTATCTCTTATTCTTATACCAAATATAGAAAATTTATAAAAAAAAACTCTCAAGTGGTTTATGTTAAACTCTACTTATTTAAACAGAATATATATATTAAATAAATATTTGCTGCTATTAAATAATGGTTACAGCAACATCAACATGTTTATTAGCAAAATGTTTATAAATAACAATATTGAGAAAAGAATGTTATGTGAAGAATATTAAAAATGCAACTAGTTTATTCTGTGAGCATACTAATCGATGTCATATTTTTCTACCCAAACAAGCTACTATTTTAGTCGATTAATGAGGAAAGATACATATTAATAGTTGAAATATTTTGTTTTTCTACAGAGAAAGTAGCGATTTTAAATAAAAGAAAATGAATAATACAACATTTTTTTTCTTATTTTTCCAATTTAATTCAATTTTTTTCTGAAATTTCAAACTAAAATTGAGCAAACAACTTTTCGAGAAAAATGACTCCGTCTAAATTCATGACTTAAACCTAACTGTCAAATTTTTATCTTTTATTTCCTAGATAAATGATTATTATTTATCCCCTATTTCGCTCTACTGAATCACCTTAGTAAGGGAACTAGAATAATAATTATCCGCTTTTTTGTTAAATTCGCATCAGCTATTTCCTTTGATCGTATACAGCGTTTTCCTCGCATCGCATCGTCAAAAATTGACACTTCATTTATTACAAGTCATAACTCCTACTTTTGCTAGTTGAAATGACCCTTCCCAATTTCGAATGCCGCTTTGGTGAGTTTCTCTCGTTCTAGATACCAATTGTTCTCGAAGATATCTTCCGGATTCGCCTTCAAGTATTATTATATATGAACTATACTGTCGTAAACCTGCTCGAAGTCTATAAAGATCTATCGCACATCACTGTTAATAAGCATTTCACAGAAATTAGTTTTAATGATAAAAGTTGATAATTTATAGACCATTCATTTCTGAAGCCACCTTGGTATCCTCCATTGATTTTTTCCATACATGACCTTAGCCAATTTACAATGATTTATACTCCCGTTTTGTATAGCAAACATAATAGTGAAAAGCCGCCCTTTTTATATAACCAGCATATAATGTTTTTACCATAGTTATCAGGTATTCTTTTATTGGCCCATATCATAAGAATTAACTTATACTAAGTAACACCAGCAACTTTGTTATCCTCTGGTCATGCGCGGCTGATTCAATCTCAATTAATGATGGTAGTCGTGAAAAAGCTTCACCTATGGATTGATTGTTTGGGCGGAGGTACCCGCTGGAGTCTGACTCAGCAGCTCTTTGAAGCATTGAACTCATCTTGTCTTGGAATCGTCTGGGTTACTTCTAATGTTTCTGTCTTTGTCTCTACAAAGAAATGTGTGTGGCTTAAATCCATGTCTCACATGCTATTCTGTATGCCGCAAGTACCTCATTTATTTTCATACAATCGACAAAATTTTCATGTTGTCATTATTCTGTCTTCTTCGCTTTCATCTTCACATTTTATTTGCAAATCACGGAAAGTCCTACAGCCTCCACTACTACGATCCTGACTAGCATGGCATGTAGAAAAGCACTTTCAGGTTACACCACCAGGAGGTAGATACCCTTTTGACCACTATGCTTTGTCGTGCTGGCAACAATGCTACTCTGAAAGCTGTGTAAACCTCGTTCGCGATTTATCTATTTTCCTGAGTTTGGCTAGTTTATTTGATGATTTCTTTCCTTCTTAAGTCATAATTTCAGCCAACCCCAAGCTTCAGCCCTGCCTTGTAGCGACAAGCTTCGCAGAGGCTCTTTTCGCTCATATGAAGAAAGACAACCAAATACTAGGAACACCAGGGCACGAGTCTTGTGCTGATTTGATGAGATTGTAGAAAATGAAATCGCGAAGAGACTAATCAACCCCTCTGTCTACTGCGACAATCAAACCGCTTTGAATCCGAGCTTCAGATATTTAATCTACCATAATGAATTTTATGAAACGAAATTATTTTTTAAACTGCAGCTTCAGTTACAGTGGGGTCCTGAGGCTGCCACCAACCGCTGCAAGTAGTATGGAGAATGTCTAGCATGTACGTAGACTTGATAAAACTCTTCAAATATTTTATGATCTTGGACTTTGGGTCTCCAACAGTTTTCTAATATATTCTTCATTAAGGGTGGAACCTGTTTGATAGTTCATAGGAAGACTTTTAAAATTCCATTTCTTCCATAAACAAGGAAAATGAATATAATCCGAATGTGATTCATCAACAGCTTTTTCAACTTCACCCACGTCATTAAATTGATTTCCCACGGAGTCTGTTTTGAGGTATACGAATTGCGATCTGAAGGCACCAGATCTAGAATAAAACGATGGCTGATCGGCACTCCAAACTACCCCTGTTGCAAAAAAATCAACCAGGTTATCCAAATATATCAGACGAAATTATGCCTTTCAATCCCAAAGGTAATTGAATTATTTTTTTCGAAACCATGCCTCTCCTTGCCTTCACTAAGGGCGTTGAATCGGAATGTCCCCATTACTAGGCTGCCGTTTTGTTTCGAGCCTACAGAACCTAGCTTCCATCACCATTCACTATTTTCGATCAAAAATCTTATTTCTTGGCATGGTGAAGTTGGACGACTTTTAGAGACTAAACGCGCTTATTTCTTTGATACTTTTTCGGCACTCATTGTGCCTAAATTTCAGACATTTCAACTCGTCAGGCAGAATGTGGGACGCAACAGATCATGAAATTTTCAGTCGGTCAACAATATCTACTATTGCAGACAAATACGATATTTCGGGAATCATTTGCTACCTTCTTCAGTGCAACACTGAAACAACCAGTACCCAAAATACGGAGTTTATTTGGTAAATTATTTTGTAGGTAACTTCATCACTTGAAATAATGGCTCTATATACTAATTGGGGTCTATTCGGTCGAAACAAGGCAATCCAAAATTTGAATATTTGCATCCTGAAACCAAATTTTGCCCAATTTTATAGTCAAAAATTTCTATGCAATGGCAACTCATCAGACGTTGTCTAATCTTTGCTCTGGAAGCAGCATGACTGTAAGTCATAACCAGTTGCATGTGGCCCCTTTTAATTAATCCTCATGTACAAAGTGGTTGCAGATTGTAACGAATGAAATCACTTAGTTCAGGCCTAAGTTGACTTGAACAGGAACATTTGTTTTTATTGTTTAACATAGCCTTGAGGGGGAAAATTGCCTACTTTTCCTTAGTCTACAACGATAACTTCAAAGCAGAATATTGTGATGCTGTTTTTTCGTAGTAACTCTCGTCTCCCAAAAGCCATCTTCCTTGCTTTTCTGAGACGTTTGAATATGAAAACTTCTACCAATTCTACGTTGAACTTCTTCTTAATACAACCAGTATTCGAACCCGGCGCAAAAGATCGAAAGGTCCTTAAATCAACTTGATCATTGCACCATCTGTGCAATTTCTTTTACCCTATACTTCAGTTGGAGACAATCATATTTTTTTTCTTTACCAGAATCATTCCAGAGCTTGTTTAAGTTGCATACAGATCAATTTCCTTGCGTTTTGTAATAAAAAATCCGCTTTTAGATGTTCGCTCGTCAGATATTCATTGTATATGACAAGCCTAGTGTAATTTTTACAAATTATCAATTACTTTTTCTGCTGGAATATAAAAAAAATCATAACTCATTTTTGTATCGAATTCTCTAGTAGGCCCAACCTTTCGTCGGTCCAATTATAAAATTTTACATCAGAATCTGTCAATAGATACACGCAAAAGGGTGGGTGGACTTTTTTTTCACCGAATATAGCCATATGGGGTATCAAATAAAAGGTCTTGATTAGAAGTGCAGGGGTTCGAAAACGGTAAATTATTTTAAGGATCCGTTCTGAGAAACTACACAACCTAAAAATCTGAGATCATGGTAGTCCGTGCATATAGTATCTAGGCCTCAAAATATTCGCTGTAGAAACATTCGCTCAAATAAAGTTAATATTATATTATTATATTTTGAAATTTTACTGCAAACCCCCTTTAAGCTCATTCTAGAAAGTTTTACGAGTTCATTTGCTTTTTTAACAAATTTTTATTCCTTTCCCAAATTTCACATTGTTTCTTCGACTTCAAATTACGCTATCCATCTGCCGGAAGGACGAATAGCGGTCCTTCCTTTAACTTACGCTTTTTCCTCTCTACTACTACTGCTCTGTTTCGTCTGACAATTTTTAAGTAATAACAAAATTCTGTCTGTTATTATTAAGTGGAAAGGATCGTAGGTCTAATCTCAGTTATTCGGATTGCGGCCCGTTTCCCAATCAAAATATAGCCAATTTGATGAAGACGCAATTTAAGCGCTTCAAGCGCGCTAATATATCAGACACAAATTGAAGAATTTCACCCTTTTGTTAATAACCTTAAAATCAGTTGGATTATTATTTCTGTAAGGGTTTCTGTAAAACAAAACCTTATTAAAATCGATTCAATGGTCACCGTGTTTTTGATCCTGGAAATGTTTAAAAGACGCTAGCTCAGACGCACCAGTTTTTTCATATAATTGTAGTAATTGAATAAAGGCATGAATATATCGGGTCTTCCCTTAGAAACATTTTCGTAACAACGTTGGATTTGCAAGGTCTCCAAATATAGATTCATAGCTAGCACGATTTGCTTTTTTAGGTAAAAATTTATACACGAATTCCTAACTTCGGATGCGACCTATTTTAGATTTGCGCGCCTATCGCAACAAGATTTGAATCTTACTGGATATCAGTCAACCCAAGTCGAGAGGAGTGCTAGCCACATTAGTTGCTAACAAACCATGAAAGTCTAGAAGTGAAGTACTTCTAGCTCCAGGTTAAAAAAAAACCATGGCGCCGTTGGAAGTTGATGGTCCCGGAGGTGGTCTGGATATTGCTAGAGAAGAAAGGTTTTAACCAGGAAGAGTATCCATCCTTTCTTCAATTTAGTTTCAAGTCGTTTTCTAGGTTTTGGTATAATAATGTTCTGCTGAAACCCCTTAAGGATAAGAAATTTTACAGGAAAATACCCAAAAGAAAATTTAATCAAATTCCACGAGGATAAATCTTGTTCCTATTACTGCCACATGATCTAATTGAATTTATTAGACAATGTTCAAAATTTAAGTATAATTCAAAAATGATACCACTTGTTTTTGCTAAAGATATTATTTCTTGTCTACATATACTCGTGCAATAGATGTTTTCAAAGCTATTTCACTGAAGAAGAGAACCATTGGTTCCCAAAATACTGATGTCCGAAAATCAAATAAATCCCCTAGTTAAAAAGGAAATATTTTCTTCGATTGTCGCTGGAAGGTTTTTCTTGAACAGTATTAATTTACTGAATAGATTTCTTTATCGAAAATATTGATCAAAGCAAACTGAGTCTACAGAAATATTATTAAACCAATTTTCCAAGTTATTAAATTTAACTCTTGGTTTGGTAGTCAAAACCACAAGAATAAAAATATTTGTGTAATAAGTTGAACTAAATAAAAGGAGAATCAATTCGACACGGCCATTTATTCAAAGAAATATATCCCCGAATTTAGAGTATTTTATCTCTAACCGCCCAGCCAAGACGGAATGAAATGCAGCATAAGCATTTATAAAGTAAAATGATCATTATCCGCAATAAATCCCAAAAAATGTTTATTTAAAAAAAATATATCTGATACTTAATTGTTTGATTTTTTAATTAAAAATATTTAAAAGTTCTCTTGATTTTCAATTGGAGCAATATTTTCCAATATTATTTGAAACTATACTTTTCAATAGTTAGGACAATATAAGGCATATCTCATCTTTTTATATCCTTCTATTACATATACTAAATTTTTATTTATCTTTATTTATTTATTATTTTAATTAAATTATTATACATTATACGTTAACAGAACAGAAACTAGCTAAATCTAAGAGTAATAATAGTTTTCCGTAAAAAAACTCGTTTGCCCTATACCTGAGACAGTCTCCATGTTTGTGTGTCACTCCAATATTTTTTATTTAGTTTGTAATAGAAAATTCCAATAAAAATAATATTTTATTTTTTTTTATGAAATAATTCAATATTTCAAAGAAAAATAAAATAAAGGTCAAAAAGATAGATTCGTTAATGTTAAAACTGTACACCAAGCCGATTGTATGCAAACAGGTATTTAATCTTATTTTAATCAATAACAGAAATCTATATAAATATAATCATAAGGTTATAAGAAACAGTGGGGCACACACTTAAAAAGTATTTTCGAAGCAACATTTTTAAACCATTATTAATACTTAACATTGCCACATTACTGTATTGTACATGAATTCCAAACATGGGTAAAGGCAAAGCTCCGAAGGGCACTGCTGCTGGTTTTCTCATTTCCGTTAATGCATTAAAATATTTGATTGAGTAAAGCTTAAATTTGTTTTCCTAATAATTCGCCAATTCACATTCACACACAAACACAATGACGCTTAAATTATCAGTTAAGGAAAGCCAAAATGGAGAGGCTAATATTTTAATCAGAAACAGTTTTACATTTGCATATCAAGTTAATACAATAATTGAGACGGAAAAATGATGAATTTTTTCATCCATTCAATGTTGAAAGAAAATCAATATTCAATAACGATTTATAA
The DNA here is from genome assembly GCF_905115235.1 of Hermetia illucens. Taxonomy (NCBI): domain Eukaryota; kingdom Metazoa; phylum Arthropoda; class Insecta; order Diptera; family Stratiomyidae; genus Hermetia; species Hermetia illucens. Next base: position 65,831,285 of record NC_051853.1, read on the forward strand.
GTAAAACAATGGGTATTAAGCTCAAATTGATTGATTGATAAAGAATATAATATAGAAAAATCTATAAAAGTGAATATAGTCAAGAAAATAATGGTAAAAAGGAAAATGCTGATTTAGCCGTAATATAAAAATCATTTAAAATTGAAAAAGAACTACAACTTGTTACCTAAATTATAAGGGCTATAAATTTTAATTGAAACTTATTCATAAAAAAAAATTAAAAGTAAAACAAAAAACAAGGTGCTAATCGTTATCATTTCATTACTATCGGGAATAACCTCCAGACACACCTATTTCAAAAAATGAATGTCTACAAAGTAAAAACACGCATATGATAAGGGTAAGGTATGATTGCACATCATATATGGAAAAAAAAGGAATTTTAAAGGCGCCAACATTTAAGAAACGTTAGATTTCACAGTCTAATATCTTCCAACCAAAACATCTTTATAATATATACGAAGCTTACGTTGATGCATTCGTAAATCGTTCATAATCTTTCGAGGTAGTCCGAAGGACGTATATATTAAACGTTATTAAAGATCCACAAGCAATTTACACCTCCAGTTAAGGAACCCTGGATACTATTCCTGTAAAACTACAGCTTGCAGTTGGCTCCTGCGACCCATCCAGCAAAATCTACTATATAATATTTAATAATAATAATCGTTGGCGCAACAATCCATGTTGGATCAGGGCCTTGAAGTGTGTTAGAGCACTTCATTCAAGACCGTAACGGTACACTAGGAGGCAATGTGGTCAGCATTGCGCTCGCCCGAGATTATTACCCTGATTTGACTCAGGTACTCATTCACAGCTGAGTCGACTGGTGTCCGACGTCAAATCACGATACAAATTCCACTGCCACCAGTGAGATTTGAACCGCGACCTTCCGTACGACAGCCTTGCGCTCTAACCACTCAGCTATCCGGACATATATAATATTTGCAAAATTTTTTTCTGAAAGTCATCCTGAATATATAACTCACTCCTACTTGAGCTACTTAAAAAGATTGATCTTTAACAAATAGTGGATAAATATGAAAATAATATTACGTGCGGATTAAAGAAGGAACTAAAATACGTACCTATACCATAGCTATAAAGTACCTGTCTAGTAAAAATTGTGAGTATTGAATATGTGAAAACAGCTAAAACTAAATTTCCATAGTATTTGTAAATATCGGAAATTACCACGCTTCGATGGCCATACCATAAATATTTTGTTAATATTCTGGATTCAAATTCTATTGTACCAATAATCTAATTTGAGATAGCAAATACTATTTTTTACCACTAAATAATTAAGAAACATTAATTTTCTTATCCTCGGCGCCAGCTTGAATCTAAACAAGGAAGCATAATCAATTCCTTAACTCCCAACAAGTGAGCTCATTCATAAACAAAATTTAAAACCATCATAATTCCTGTTCTAAACTAATAGAAAGAACTTCCGCTAATGAAACTCATGTAAAGATTATTGAATGAAATAGAGGCATGCCTAGATTTAGGTAACCAATAGATGTGATTTCGAAATATATATATATTTTTTCAATACATAGCGGACAAAATAAAAGAAAATAGTCAGAACACAATCCACAAATCTGATTAAAACCATAAAAACAGTATAGTAAATAGTAGGTAAATCTAGGAAGTATAAATATATGATAAAAACAGTGATTATCGTAGCTGTACTATTTTAGAAATGGAGAAGAAATAGAATAGACTAGTTTGTTACTGAACGTAGATTTTTTATTCAAACAAAAACATGTTCACTAATTAAAATTTTTTCATACGAAATCACAATACGAATGAAAAATAAAAATAAATAAAAAAAATACAAGATTTATGCAACCTATTTAGTAAAGTGTTTAATAAATATTCTTGTTAGAATAGAAGCAAATGAAAAAAATCTAATATAAATTATAGCAAAAACTATAAAAAATCTCCAGAGTATTTAGGAAAAATGAAATGATATCAATATGTGGTGTTTAATTGTTGTATTTTTTGCATTTTTCTATCAATTTATATATATACTACATATGTATAAAGATATGACTAAATATATTGTACATATATAATATAATTGCAGTTTTATCTCTACCGAAACTTTATGGTGACGAATACTTACAATGCGCTTGAAATGTTTGAAAAGAAAATAACATCTGATTTATTCATTTAATTTTTATAGTTATTTTCACGCAAACGGAGAAAAAGTGATTTGTTAATTTCAAATATAATCGAAAAAAAAGCAGATTTTTCATATATACATAATAAGACGGTGAGTTCTATTATAGGGAATATGCACAAACTCATTTTTCGTGGCATTTGCTACATTAAAAGAAAAATCAAGAGAATTTTTACGGGTATCTTGGAAATATAGAACAAAACGTGTGTTTGTGGGCTCATTCAGTCCCTCAGGTTCGTAAGCTTGCAAACGGGAACGCTGTTCATGAGATGGAAGCAAATCAACCGCGATACATCTACTACATGCATTTCCCTAATAAGCCTGGTGACTTTTACTTCACAACATAGAGGGCTCCCAAATCACCATTAACTTTCTTTAGCCATGGTCCTTTCCATTTCAAACAAATTCCTATTTATACACTTTGATTTCCCTTTATATAAATAAATAATTTAGGTTTCTCCAAGCAGTTTTCTAGTATTAATAAATGTGAAAGCGTTTGAATTTTATTTTATTTATTTTCCCAAAAGAGAAATCAATTATTTGGTACATATTATACAAACCGAATTCACATCATGAATGAAAGCAATCTACAATATATAGATGTCTAAAATATTTGAAGGAAATTTGTAGGAAAAAATACTAAATTAATATACTTTTTCCATAATTTTATTTAAACCAATTAAAAAATTGAGGAATATTTCCAGATTAGGAGTTTTCCTATGAACAAGATTCAGCTGAAAAATGTAATTGAATGTCGAGATAGGAAAAAATCTGAATGCTCACAAAAAAAGATTGAAAGATAAATGCAACCAAAAAAAAAGAATAATAGAAAGAATTTTACACAGATAATAAACATATATTTTATATACACACAAAGAAAATTATAAAACAAAAAGCTCATTAATATGATAAAGTGATTCTTTTTTATTTTTATATAAAACAGAAAACAGAAGTGTAAATAATTTGTGTAAGATATTTGGCTTTCCAAGTTCCATTCACTAATTTTCTGAAAATAATAAAAAATATTCCACATATAATAACTAAAGCATGCAGATGTAACCTAATGTTAAGCGAAATATTCAAATGACAATTGATAAGACAAATTATGCTGTGCTTCTATAGATTCCATTAAATATACTAGACTAATATCATAGTGCGAATTTTTAATCAAAACGCCGAATTTCGTTAACGGTTACTTCATTTTATATGAGGTGAATAGGGTTATATAAATAAATTAAATTATGATATAACAAACAAACAAATGTTTAATTCATTTGCAATAATTACCTAAATAGCTCATTTAATTCGTTTTCCGCTGATTTGTAACAAGTTTCTATAACGAAATGAACTCATATAGATCTACCACCCTTAGTACAAAACCTCAACAGTTACAGAAATTGTTCGCCACTTCAGCCAATGAAAGTTAGTGGAAGCAATCATTTTAAATACGTGTACCATTCTAGCACTCCCACAACCTAATCATAATTAACGTGAAGCTATGGAAAAGATTTCGGTTCAATATGTATAAACGTTTCTATTAATTTAAAACAAATACAATTTATTACACGTATGTGTTCCTGTTTTCCTACCATTAATCAAGAGGCAGTTCAACATTAAGTATGTAAAATAAAACACATTTGAATACTATATTATTTGAGTAATAATTTCCTGTTCTAACAAATGAATAAAAAAGGATACTCGATTCATATAAAAGAAATATTCAGTCAGCAATATAATATATCATAATAAATACCTGAACGAAAGGTAACCAAAGGCACTCTGAGGAGTTTTGTCTACAAAAAAATGTGTGAATAAAATAAACACAATGCATTACTGCACACCCCAAGGCGCTACAAAATGTACATGAAAACAAATGAAAACCAACAAATACGCAAAATTGTATAAGAAAACTGAAATGAAATCACATGAGAAAAGGGAATTAATAGAGTCCATGACTATGTACAATAGCTTTCGCTGTACTATAATTTCTTCTGGTTTACTTTGCTTCCATTAACAGTGCAATAAAAAATAAAGTAATTGACCCTCATATATTGTTAATAATGATTGTTATTATCAATATACAGCTATTCTACGCTTAAAGTTTGCTTTCAATCAAACTGTTACATAAAAATGAAACAAATATGTCCACCAACTAAGCCAGAGTAATTTGATTAACTTAATTCCCAATGTTCTTTTCACCAAGTGATGACATCAATGCACGTTACTATAAAAATGTTTATATTAAAAACAATGCAATTAAAAATATTAGCTACTTCTAATAAAATTGATTAAGTTGCATTAAAAAAAAACGGCAAATTTTTCGATTTAAAATATCTAGATTGTCACGATATTAGGACAAAACGGAAATTCGATATGCTAAATACCTTGTTTTATAAATGAATTTTATAGTCCCTTTAGATATAATGTTTTTTTATTATATGGAATTATATTATCATATTAGAATAATTATAAGGAATTACGGGAAGTAATTAAAAAAGCAAAAATATATACTAAAATAATTACATGTAATGAATAAAGATTTTTACTTTTCTACTCTTTTCATAAATAATATGTGTACAATTTTAAGGCTAATATGAAAATTAAGGAAAAAGTATGAAATAGTGTTCGTGTAAATGTTGACGTGAATAAAAACTTCAAAAAATTATAAACATTACATTTTTATATAAAAAAGAAAAAGACAAAAACTAAAATAATGTTTCGATTATGTTACACATCAATACAACTATCAAAAAATTATGTTAAACTGAACATCTTTTTGCATGATGGAAACGCATATTACGTCTATATATCTCAATAGAAAAATGCATAGCATAAATAGTCTATAGAAAAAAAAGAACTAAGTGATAGCTGGTTACTTGAAAAAAATAAACTAAATTAAATGAACACAATACCCCTACCAAAGGAAAATGCAAAATTAAAAATAAAATGAAAATACACCATTAAAAACTATTGAATGAAAATGTTATATTCATATATTATATATTGAAATAATAAAAACTATATGAGCATTGTCTCCCATAGCACATTTTCAACCACACAGTGTTAATATTATAACTATAAATAAAAAGATGTAAAATTCATATAAATAATAGTAAAGAGGTCAAGAATGGAATCAATGAAAATGGGAGATAATCCATGTTGCTCCCAAATATTGAACAATGCAATGAACAAAACCAGACAAGATTCAATATTAAATAATAATCTACATAATTTTTTTGAAATCATATGTATAGAAATTTTTAAGTTTGTATTAAAAACATATTTTGTGCAGCAAATAAACCAAAAAAGTGCGTTTTATTTCAAGGAACAAGATTGGATATTTGTATTTTGAGGTTGGGGTTTCTGAAGGCATTAATTTTGTTAGTAATTAATTTGATAAAAATTAGAGCGTGGATAAGGAAAGAAATTCATGTTCTGGGTAAAGGGTAGAACCTTTTATATTGCGTGAGGTTTTCGGAAGTCTGAGTTTCTAGATAGTATACTTTCGCAGTCTAAATTCAAATAGCTTCTCTTTTAGGATTGTATTTGCTATTTCCTCAAGCATTGGCATGACATCCCATTAAAAACCCCTGGGATCCGCATAAATTACAAGATGCTTTAGTTCTCGCTTCGACGGGCCTCTTCTATCTGTGCCAAAGGAAGAAGCATTTTGATTATGACCCATTAGTCAATTGAATACAACAAAAATAGGAAGAGCCCAACATTTTTTTAGAAACACAATGTCTTGCTTACTCAATTAAAAAAGGGACATGTCACACATGTCTTGTAGTACAATGAATTCACGGGGAGAGTAGAACATCTCTAATTTTATTAGTAATAGTTGGATTGCCTTCCAGCTTGGCAAAACTGTGTCTCATATTATCACTTATAATTAGGCCGAATTTCATATTTCTAGCACAAACTTAAGGGCGGTTTTCAGGTAAATTTCTAATTTATAGTAATATGCTATGCTATATATTGGAATGGGGTGTATTTTCAGGCTTAGATTTTGTATAGGTGTATCACTGTGATTTGGATAGGCTCTGAAAACGAGATCTGTTTCACTTTCTGGAGTACCCATTTTGAGTCCTCACTCTCCTGCATTTCACCAAATATCAGAAATAAAATCATTTTCGAAATGTACTAATGTAGCAGCATTTTTTTCACAGAATATGTTTGACCATTGACATATTGTGCGAAAAAATGTTGCTTCCCCTTTCACATATAGGGAGAGCCTTAAGGCCTTAAGCCAACACAAAATGATACAACTCGTTACACGTGTAGCGGTTCACGAAGCTCATATTCTCACCAAATTTCAACCTTTTCGGGGGAAGTCTCGTGTGATAAACGGACAAACGATGAAACAATATATAATTAAAGTTATGTTCAAAATGCCTTTAAGTAGAGACACCTCCACGTGGTGACCGCTGGGAGTTCTTATTTAACGGGCGGTCACGGGTTAGTATAGGTCCCAAGATGAAACGTGGATTGGTACAAACGATGAAGCATAAAATCTGACAAACATCTGCTGAACGGCTCTACTACCAAACCCTATCTCCACCTTCTCATGGTGGTCGCTGTGAGTTCTTTCTTAACGAAAAGCTGCAGACAGAGAAGGAGAACAAATTGTACCAACTGGGATTGAGTAGGTTTGACAACCCTACACGGAAAATCCAAGTGACGAAGCCACGGAAGGAGCAACGACGAACCCGGCAACGAAAATGGAACTACGATTTGCGCATTTTCTCATGGAATGTGAGCTTACTGTACAGGCCGAATGCTAAATATAAGACTGGCTGATTTAACAGCGTTGCAAGAGGGACCCTCGAAGCTTGCCCCAAATATGATGTCAAAATTACAGTCAAAATTAGAGATTTCAAGTAGGGCTAGCCAAGTAGGGACGTATTCAGGCGATACGTCGGCTTCCATAGCTTTCATAACGATACCAATGATAACGGGATGCGGATTATTCAGTTAGCAGTATCGCACGAAATGGTCGTTGGAAGTACCTGGTTTACGCAGAAAGTGGTCCACAAACATACGTGGGCTTCTCCAGACGGAACCACTTCCCACCAAATTGACTACGTGCTGATAGAACGCCGCCACCTCTCAGCCTTAATAAATGTCAGAACATATAGGGGGACCAATATAGACTCGGATCACTATCTCGTTGGCATAATGCTCCGGGCTCGAATTACCTAACAATCAGGTGAGAGTGAATACTGAAACCATCCACAATACAGCCCTCCGTTACACCTATAAGACGTAAATGACTACCGCAATAACCGCAGTTAACTGATGTTCGAGAGATAAAGCACCAACAATAATCTTCACAACCAAGCACCAAGCGCGGAAGGTTTACCAACAAGTCAGCGTGATAAAGCCTTATACACCTAGATGCTCATCCTGCCGAGACAAAGAAGGAAATTTGATTTCCGACAGAATGAGCATATTGGAGTGATGGATTGAATATTTTGATGAACTGCTCAACAACCAAAATATCGACAAGTTGGAGGTCCCGCCAACTGAAGACTCAGGCTCAAGGTGAGGGACCGCGAATCAATGCCTGACGACTGGCAAAGGGGCATTATCTGTCCTATATGTACATAAAAGCTACAGTGCAGCAATTATAGAGGTATCTCGTTACTGAGTACCATATATAAGATATTCTCCACTATCTTACTAGGCCGGATAGTCCCAGACGCCCACAACATCATTGGCCCATACCAAAGAGGCTTTACTCCAAGCAAATCAACAACAGATCAAATTTTCTCTCAGCTATGTAAAAACTGTTGGAATATGGACATCAGTTGCACCATCTTTTCATCGACTTTAAAGCAACATAGCCAGGGTAAAACTGTATACGGCCATGAAAGAATTCGGTATCTCAACGAAATTGATAAAGCTGACTCTGGCCGATGTGCGAGGCCAGATGAAAGCAAGCAGCATCAACAACGGTCTAAGACAGGAGGATGCACTATGATCCGTCTTTTTTAACCTGGTCCCGGAGAAAGTGGTTCGCGATGGAGATGTCAATGCAAGAGGCACCATCCTCGTCCACCCAATCACTGGCTTACACTGAGGATATTGACATTATGGGAAGAACAACCATCCAGATCGAGCAGGTGGCGGGAGATCTCGGGCTTAGCATTAATGAAGGCAAGACGAAGTACATATTCACAACCGATAACAGCTATGACGTTGAAATCCGCGCACGGTTGTTGGCTGCCAACAGAGCCTATTTCACCTTAAAAAAACTGTTCCGCTCGGAACGTCTCACCATAGGATCAAAGCTCTTACTGTACAAGACTATGATCTTGCCAGTCCTTATGTATTCCTCGGAGACTTGGGTTCTTAGCAAGAAAAATTGCGAAATCTTGGCAGTTTTCGAGAGAAGAATCCTCCGAAGAATTTTTGGCCCCCTACATGAGGGCAGACGAAATCTATGGGCGATACAACGCCCGTCAGGTTCTGAACACAATCCGGCTCAACAGGTTGAGGTGGACGGGTCACCTAATCCGTATGGGTGATCCAGCCCGAAAAGTCTATGTGGGCAATATATATGGTAGAAAAAGAAGACGAGGCAGACGCTGCCTGTAATAGAGCGATAGCGTAGGTCAAGACGCCAGACGGCTTTTAGGGATATCGAATTGGTCGACCTCGACGCAAAACCGGATTGGCTGGAGTCCCTTACTAAGCCAGGCCTAGACCGGATACTGGATGCTGCGCCGTTGATGATGATAAATGCATTTTATACATCTGTCATTACTTATTTGATATTCGAAAACAACTACGAAGCGCCGTCCCATGGTTCCAGAGATGAAATAATATATGTTCAAAATACCTTTAAATAGAGACATTGTTGGTCGATTTCAGGTTTATATTAATGCAAGAAATTTCTACAAAGATTCGCAAGCTAATAAAACCATTTGAAACTCACAAGAAGTAAAGAAGCGGTTTGAAGCAGTTTAGAAAAAACCTCAAAAATATTTTTGGTATTACAAAAGTGAGTGGAAGTTGATTATGTAAGGAACTTTACTGGAAACAAGTTGTTTTGATAGAATACGCAAATATGAAAATATGCAATATTGTGCCATAGGAAATATGCTATCATCAAAAAACCCGAGATGGAGACATCACTTTCAGTTCCTTTTTGAACTCTATGAAGGACATATGTAATTATAGCAAAAAAGATGACGATTAAGCGATGATGATGAAAATCAAGTGGAAAAAGCTGCCCTCTCTTCATAGTGCCAGGTAGAATTCACGAGCAATATTTGCAACGATGTTTTCAAAATAGAGAATTCCTCCTAAACTTTCTTGCGACTTTATAGCAACTGCCTGGGCAAAGTCAGGATTTTCAAATTAGCACCATTCAGAGGACACATACGATAAATTAAATGCTGTTATTACCATATTAAGGAGGAAGGGACATCTGAAGGAGACTTCACTCTCCAGGGCTCAAAAGAAGAAGACGAAGAGGAACAAGAGACAACAACACGTCGCGCCATCAGAAAAACCTCTGCCTAAAATTAAGGCGGATACGAAGGACGGAGCACCAAAAGAAAAGGTGAGGAGACGAAGGAGGACTAGACCGCCAGCTTTGCTTATTAAGCCGACGGAAGGCAAGACTTTTGCGGAAGTCCTCTGCGGAATCCGTTACAAGATTAAACTCGAAGATAACGGAGCAGAAGTGTCTTCCATTCGTAAAACGAAGAGTGGTGGAGTACTAGTCGAACTAGGCCAGAAGACTATAAATAAAGTTACGTTCTGTGAAGCATTCAAGGGTCTTCTGGGAGAAAAATTTTTGGTTTCCAGCCTGGAACCCACGTGTCCTTGGGAAATCCGAGACCTTGACTGTCTCACAGAAAAGAACCAGGTAGAAGAGGCCATCAAACGCGAATGTCCGGAGGTAACCAATGTCCGGATTTGTATCACCTCTGCAAACCCCCGAGGCCAAAAACTCGCTGTGGTGGAAGTTGCCGAGCAATGCGCGAGGAAGCTTCTCAACAGAGGGAAAATAAGAATTAGTTGGGTAGTGTGTAGGATACGAATCCGGGCCGCCCCAACCACATGTTACAGATGTTTGGATTATGGGCACACATCTGCAAACTGTCGGGGACCTGACAGAACGGCAACATGTCGTAAATGCGGTCTGGCAGGCCATAAAGCGAACACCTGCAATGAAAAGGAAAGCTGCGTCCTATGCAGGGAGTGTGGCGCGACTGATGAGAGCGTTGCGTACACTGCGGAATCGGGCCGGGTCCAGTTTTCAGAGCAGAATTGGAAAGAGCTAGGACACGGTCAACATCATTCGCATCCTACAAATCAATATGCACCGGAGTGCAACCGCTCACGAGCTGCTAGCGCAGTTCGCTGTGAAGACCAAAGCTGATTTAGTACTCATCAGTGAGCAGTACCAAAACAAGGACTGACATATCAGGTACCGCTGCCATCTTGGTTCGGGACAGCACCCTTCTTAGAGTTCTTGCCCAAGGCCGGGAGACGGCTTTGTCTGGATTCGATGTTCAGGGATAACGTTTTTTAGTGTCTATCTTACGCCGAATGAGACGATGCCGGGCTTTCGTCGGAGGCTTGATGCTTTAGAGGACGTTATCTGGTGTCGCTGGTGGACGGGTGGCGACCTCTGGAAGACTTCCCGGCAAACGACCACAAATACATTGCTTTTGAAGTGGTGAACACAAACTCTCGGTGTGCGCCACCCCGGCGATCTTTCTATGCATGGACCGTCGCGAAAGTGAACACCGGGAAGTTTGTGAAAACTCTGGGAACAGGTGGGACCACGCTGGAGGGTACTCCTGGCGCCGCAGCTGACACTGTCGTAAATTCAGTTATGAACCTGATAACGACGGCCTGCGGAGGCTCCAGGCCCAGGACCTTCCATGTGTTGGTAGGCAGTGGAAATCGCAGAGCTCCGGAAGGAGTGTCACAAGCTCCGCCGCTTAACACAACGTCTAAGCGACCGGGAGGAGGCGGGTACCATAAAGACGGAGTACAAATCAGCCAAAAGGAGATTCCGCAGCGCAATAAACAAGAGCAAAGCTCGTTGCTGGCAAGATCTGGTCAACGAGGTGAATGGGGACCATGAAGACTCGGTTACAAACTGGTAACCCGAAGAATCGGGGCTCTGTGGAAACCCTGTTCGCTTAAGGCCAAGCATATGGACCGCGTTGTAAGACACTATTCCCTGCGCACCCGTATGGGATGATGACGTCGGCGCGGAGAGCGCAGAGGACTGTCCACTTTTCTCTATAAAAGATTTGGAACAGGCAGCCCTCTCTATGAAAAGCAAGAAGGCGCCAGGACCCGATGGTATTCCAGCAGAGGTGTACAAACTGGTATTCCAACACCGGCCAGACCTGCTGCTCGGCGCATTCAACGCTTGCCTGAAAGAGGGCACTTTCCCTGCTCGTTGGAAGGTGGCGAGGCTTGCCCTGATCCATAAAGGAAAAGGCGACCCCGAGTTGCTGTCTTCATACCGCTCGCTATGAATGCTTGATACTGCTGGGAAAGTTCTCAAAAAACTCATTAGAAGTAGACTCGCTGAAGCGATACGCGCTGCCGGAGATTTATCTCACCGACAGTTTAGTTTTAGAGCAGGGAGATCCACAGATAATTCTGTCATGCAAGTCATGGACGCCCTTCGACGAGCGGAGGCACATAGCCGACGAGCTCGACGAGTGGTGCTCCTCCTAACGCTTGACGTCAGAAACGCCTTTAATTCCGTAAGATGGAAAGACATTCTAGGCACACTAGACAATACTTTCCACGTGCGGAACTATCTCTTAGGGATATTGAGGGACTATCTGGGGAACCGCTCCCTGTTCTATGAAATACTAGAGGGTCAACGGAGGAAGGAGGTCACATCGGAGGTAGCACAGGAATCCCACAATCCACCACAATCCATCCATCTGGAACGCTTCCAATGATAGTTTACTTAAACTCGACATGCCAGAAGAGTCGCGCCTGGTCGGCTATGCAGATGATGTCGCGGCGCTTGTTGCTGGACGCACTGTCGAACAGGCGCAAAGCAGACTCGATAAGCGAATGCATGACTACTCATGTTTTCAACCTTGCACTGGAAAAAAACCGAAGTAGTCGTCCTGACTAAAAAGAGAATTCCGACTCCGCATCCCATATCGTTCGGCGAGTCGATAATCGAGTCGAAATGAGCGGTAAAGTAGCGCGGGTTGACTCTTGACTCAAAGATGAGCTTTTTTGAGCAAATCAAAGCAGCAGCGAACAAGGCTGCAGCTGGAGTTTCAGCTAATTAGGCTAATGATAAACATTCGGGGTCCTAAGTCTAGCAAGCGACGTCTTCTGATGAGTTCAACGCAGTCTGTTGCTCTACGGTGCAGAGGTATGGACTGGCGCTCTTAACAAGGAGGTATATCGTAAACGTCTCGCACAAGTACAGAAACGGGGAGCTTTGCGGGTAGCATCTGCGTACCGCACTGTCTCTGAACCGGCCGTGATGGTGATCGCGGGAGTGATCCACGTTGCCCTTCTTGCTAAGGAGCGTCAAGCCATATACAAGCGCAAGGGAGATGAGCCACGGGAGGTGGTTGCTCGTGAAGAACATCAACGCACTCTAGACGAATGGCAGCTCTCGTGGCAAAATGAAACTAGAGGCAGATGGACTGCGGGGCTCATCGGAAATTTAGATGCGTGGCTGAATCGGAAGCATGGTGAGACTCACTGTTTCCTTACCCATTTTTAAGTGGGCATGGAAGTTCTCAGTCTTACCTGCACAAGGTTGGAAAGACGCGTTCTCCGGATTGTGTGTTTTGCAATGGAGTTGTGGACGACGCGACGCCCACCACACTTTTTTTCACTTGAAGGTGCTAAAAAGATAGAGCTCGACCGGTGAAGGAGCCGAATGGCAGGGGGTTCCTTGAACTGACAGTTCCCTTCCTCCTCTCCCCTTCCGTTGGTGAAAGGAATTTCCTGATTTGAAGGCTCCGCAAGATGGGAGAGTTCAGGAACTAGCCCGAAGTAATGTGACAAACGGTTCGAGGCTAGCTCTCTGACGATGGAGAGGTGTTTTGTTGGTAGTCCAACGACGTTCCGAACCGGGAGTCCAACACTGTGTGCGTAAATGCATTCACCTACCCTACCCTAAAAAAAAATACCATATTATAATGTCCCTTTGAAGACACATTCCAACCAAAATTGCCGAGTGAATTGCCATAGAACTTCACGACGCCAAACAGCGATCGTTTGACACACTATGCACCACTTAGTTCCTTACAACAACGAAATACGAGTATGTATCTAAAAACGAACGAAGTAGACATAAATAGAATTCTATACATCTTTATTAAAAATGCTATCTAACGAGTAAATTGCAGTCTTATAATAATACAAATCTACAAGAGTTTGTAAATTAACATTGCTCCGAAGAGAATCTACCGAAACAACACTCGTACAACCGCTCCCCAATTGCCTCCGTAAATACTGCATACCGTTGAATAGTGCAGATATTGCCAGAGAATGTTTATCGATGTCGGCGTCACTATTTTCAGATTTAAATTCATGCAATGACTCCATTATTATCAACTTTGGTGTTATCGAAAATGAGTGAAGTTCAAGTAGCTTTCCCGTCAGTTGATGAATTTGTTCGAAGTACCTGTAAACATGTAATATATAAGCGCTTTTATATGAATAAAAACTATTAGGTAACTTCTTACATGAATATTATTCGTTTGAGGACATCTCTATCGGGTATTTCAACAGCTGGTAAACTCTTCAATGGCTTAGAGCTTATATAAAGCACCGTATTGGACTTTTCGGCGAAATGAACTGCAAGCTGAAAGGGGGACAAAAACCACGGAATAAACCAAAACCCTTTTGCGGTAAGGATTGCATATATGTATAAAATTATAGGTGTTATTCCCATGTAACAAGTCAGTTGATTGTTTACAACCATAAAAATTAAAAGTGCAATGCTGAATACGGTGAAAATTCACTAAATCCAACAGCAGTTCTAAAAAATAACTGGGCTTCGCTACTCCATTTAAGAAGAAGGAATAAGTCTTTTCTAATTTCTACTCCTCTTTAACAAATGATATCTATTCCATATCATTTCCATAAACGATAAATACGTATTTAACTCCTAAAGTTTCAACAATTTACGAAGAAAAACCCCAAGGCAAATCGAAAACCAGAAGCTCTGCGCTTCAATTCAGTGTGCTACTGACATTCAGTCTTAGATTGCAGTAAATTTACACAAAAGAGACAACTTTGACTTGTTATAACTTTCTTGATAGTGGGGCGATTCCCACCAAACCTGGTATGTATAATAGTATCATGCTCTGTATTATAGCCTATATTACTGCATCTTGGTGATTCAATAATGAACTTTAGGGTGTCTCCAATCAATTTCTAAAAAGATATAGTAACATACTATTATTAACTCTATTTGTGGCGGAGGGAGCAGCTTGCGTATCGGACGCACGCAAATGTGAACCTTGGTAGTCATGACATCGAAAAAACCATTTTTGACAATGAAAGCTGATGGTGACAGAATTAACAGCCACCGCCTCTGAGTTGGCAGAGGCCGTCGGTGCTTTGCGTTCGAGAAGTAGGACTAGATCAAGGTCTAGATCCACCTGCCGCAATGGGCGATCGGATGGTAAATGCTGGTACCATTGTAGGTTGGTCGTAAAAACAAAGAAATGTACCAGCCCCTGCAATTTTTGCACCAGAAAAACAGACTTGCTGGGAATTCTGGCGTCTGCTACCCGAAATGCAGCATCACGTCACCTAACAATCTACGACTCCTTGACTCCCGGCATCATAACTTAATACCACAATCATTAAAACGGCTGCAAGTGAGTAGACTTGAGTTTAGGATTTGGACGAGCGTTTTCTTGGCGTTCCATTATCGCAGACATTAGTATACCCATCTTAGGCGCGGATTTCACTATGGATTGCTAGTGAATATACACAATAGATCACTCATAGAAATCAGGAAAAATCTCATCCTGTTCACCCAGCACGCTTTGCATTGTTTTTGAAGACGTTGCCGACGCACGTATTCGCGCATTTCTTCAAAAATACCGCAACATCATTACCGGACATAATCTCTCTGAGCGCGTTAAGCATGATGTTCAACGCAGTCTGCCCTGCTCTACGGTGCAGAGGTATGGGCTGGCGCTCTTAACAAGGAGGTATATCGTAGACGCCTCGCGCAAGTACAGAGACGGGGAGCTTTACGGGTGGCGTCTGCGTACCGCACAGTCTCTGAACCGGCCGTGATGGTGATCGCGGGAGCTATCCCCGTTGCCCTTCTTGCTAGGGAGCGTCAGGCCACATACAAGCGCAAGGGAGATGAGCCAAGGGAGGTGGTTGCTCGCGAAGAACGGTAACACACTCTAGACCAGTGGCAGCTCTCTTGGCAAAATGAAACTAGAGGCAGATGGACTGCGCGGCTCATCGGCAACTTAGGTGCGTGGCTGAATCGGAAGCATGGTGAGACTGACTATTTCCTTACCCAATTTTTAAGTGGGCATGGAAATTTTCAGTCTTACCTGCACAAGATTGGAAAGGCGCGTTCTCCGCATTGTGTGTTTTGCAATGGAGTTATGGACGATGCCCACCACACTTTTTTTTCTTGTGGAAGGTGGGATGGGGTTCGTCAGCAGCTCTATTTAAACACAGGGGATCTCTCTCCAGACAACATTGTGGAAGAGATGCTGAGGACTGCTGACAGCTGGAACCGTGTTGCCCATTACGTTCGGGCCCTTCTCGTTGCTAAGAAGATAGAACTCGACCGGTGGAGGAGCCGGATGGCAGGGGGTTCCTTGAACTGACAGTTCCCTTCCTCCTCTCCCCTCCCGTTGGTGAAAGGAATTCCCTGATTTGAAGGCTCCGCAAGGCGGGAGAGTTCGGGGGTTGGCCCGAAGTAATGTGACAAACGGTTCCAGGCTAGCTCTCTGACGATGGGGAGGTGTTTAGTTGGTAGTCCGACGACGTACCGAATCGGGAGTCCAACACTGTGTGCGTAAATGCATTCACCTACCCTACCCCAAAAAAAAAAAAAAGCATGATGTTCAACATCTCATCAACAGTACAATCTTTTCTAAGGTGCGGCCATTACCACTGCAGAAGCTTGCCGATGTACGAAAAGAGTTTGAAGAACTTCCCAAGTAGGGTATTTGCAGACTTTCAGACAATTATTGGCCTTCGCCAATTCACATCGTCCCCAAACCTAACGCCGAATGGAGACCTTGTGGCGACTACAGACGTCTAAATAGTCGGACCGATACCCCATTCCACTCATCCATGATTTTGCGCACTCTATCGCAAACTGCCGGAATTTCTCGACCTTAGTCAAGGCATACCATCAGAAAACATTCCGAAAACAGGATTATGCACACTATTGATGACTTTTGGACTGTCCAACGCGGTGCTGCGAAACCTCAACTTCTGTTTCATATATTTGGATGATGTTCTGGTAGTGTCTTCCTATGAATCCAAGCACCTCGAATGCATTTTGCAACGTCTTAAGGCAGGTCTAGTACTTAGCGTTGAAAAATGCAAATTCCTACAAGCGGTTTTTCGCTTCCGAAAAGTGTCTGCCGTCTGATTGTGTGGCTCCCAGACGCCGTCCAGGCGTCCAGCCTTTATCCCGTTCACAAGCGGGGTCGGCTCGTCGTGATCGATTTCGCCATTTTATTTGATCAAATGCCTGATCTGGAAGCAATTTCGAGGCTTTTAAATGCCCTTCCAGCGTATCAAGCCACCGTTGTTTCGACCTGCCTTTTTGGCCGTTTACCATCGACTTCGATGTCCAGACCAATCTTGGCAAGTGAATTCTCGTTAGCGCGAATTACGTGACCATACCATCGAAGAAGCCATATCGATCGCGGATATCCTCATTTCGGATGTGATCAAAACGTGTCACGCCACTAGTCCAATGGAACATCTTCGTCTCCATTACAGCAAGACGCCATTGATTGTCTTTTATAGTCGGCCAACACTCAGAACCATAGAGAGCGACAGGACGGACGACATTGCGGCAAATTTTAAATTTGAGACGTTCGTTGATACGTCGATCACAAAGAACACCAGTTGTGGAACGCCACTTCATCCAGGTTGCGTTAATGCGTGAAGCAATTTAATAACACAGTTCTCCATTGGCATTGATCCGAGATATTTTAATCGCTCAGTGCCGCTGACAGTGATTGTGCCCTTTTCATGGGGATCAGTCGTCAAAAACTCAGTTTCATTCAGATTCAATCTGAGACCGTGTTGCATGAGGCGAGCATTCCAATTTTGGACAAGTTGCTCGAGATCATTTTTGCTATCAGATGCTAGGAAAACATCATCTGCATAAAGCAGTGTGTAGGGCGCTGGACGTTGGATATCCCGTGTGACGGTGTCCATAACAAAAACAAAGAAGAGTGGTGAGCGGGCGAACAGAGACACGAAGCAGTTTTGATACACCCGCCGCACTTCCAACTGTACTATTCGGATCGTGGTGGAGCAATTAAAGCGCACGAGTTCTCCTGGCACTAAGTGTTGTCATAGACCATACCAGATAAGTTCGTGTGGCACACGATCAAACGCTTTCTCCAGATCCAGAAATGCAATGTAAAGAGGGCGATGCTTCTCGCGGTATTTCTCCATTAGTAACCGCACAGCGTGTATTGCATCAGTAGTTGCGCGATTCTTGACAAATCCGGCTTGATTCACGGTTATTTCAACGATTTCAAAAATCATCATATGGGATAGCTGAGTGGTTAGAGCGCAAGGCTGTCGTACGGAAGGTCGCGGTTCAAATCTCACTGGTGGCAGTGGAATTTGCATCGTGATTTGACGTCGGATACCAGTCGACTCAGCTGTGAATGAGTACCTGAGTCAAATCAGGGTAATAATCTCGGGCGAGCGCAATGCTGACCACATTGCCTCCTAGTGTACCGTAACGGTCTTCAATGAAGTGCTCTAATACACTTCAAGGCCCTGATCCAACATGGATTGTAGCGCCAACGATTATTATTATTATTATTATCATATGGGAAGGTAACCGGATCGGACGATAATTTGAACATTCTGCTTAACTACCTTTCTTTTTCCATATTGTAACTATGATACCTTCTTGCCAGTTAGATGGTGTTCTACCTTCCTGAATAATAATAATAATATAATAATCGTTGGCGCAACAATCCATATTGGATCAGGGCCTTGAAGTGTGTTAGAGCACTTCATTCAAGACCGTAACGGTACACTAGGAGGCAATGTGGTCAGCATTGCGCTCGCCCGAGATTATTACCCTGATTTTGACTCAGGTACTCATTCACAGCTGAGTCGACTGGTACCCGACGTCAAATCACGATGCAAATTCCACTGCCACCAGTGAGATGACAGCCTAGTGCTCTAACCACTGAGCTACCCGGACACGGATAGCTCACCTTCGGACCTTCCTGAATACCCCGATTAAAGAATTCACCGAGCCCAGCTCTTCGCTTTCCACAGCTCAGATGCGGTGTTGTCAGGTCCTGTTGTTTTCTCCAATTTAATTCGTTTCATTGCTTCAAGGACTTCATTTGCACTAACAGGTGGAACTGCTCCAAATGTCCACAATGATTGTGAGAGTGGAGGGTAGGTAGGTAGAGTGGAGAATGAGCAAATTCTTGAAATATTCTCGCCATCTATCCGTCGCGGCTTGACAGTTAGTAAGTGCCGTTCTTGTCATTAACGCAACAGAACTGTTCGATATCCTGTGTGCGTTTGTTTCGGCTGTTAGCAAGTCGATACAGATGTCTCCCGCCATCCCGACTGTCCAGTTTATCGCTGTCGGGGGACAGCGATCGCTTTCTTTGCTTCACGGTTGGCATTCTTATAAATTTGCCAATTGGCCAGCGTTTTAGCGTCGAGAAACTAGTGATAGAAGCGTTTCTTTTCACGGACCTTCATTTGAACATCGTCATTCCAAGGCCAAGTATCTCGGTTGATGTACCGTTTATCTGGCTTGGTGACCCCGAGGGTGGTAGAGGCCACTTTGTAGATCGTGTCTTTCATTTGGTTCCACGATTCTTCCACATTTGTAATGGTTGGTAGTCGCGTAAGTGAGATCATTTATACTTTCTTCTCACGAAATCGCCACTATTTAATGCGCGGCGGGCCAGTGCGTTCCTGACACTGTTTTATCGGTGGCTTAATTCGCAGGACGGCAATCAACGGCTGACGTTGAGGTGAGATGCTCTCATAGGGAATAGTTTTGCAATTGGTTACGATGGTAAGATGTCGGCGTCTTATAAGAATATAGCCGATTTATGTTTTACTGTTTCCACTATAAAATGTAGGAAGATGAGACAATCTTTTGATGAACCATGTATTCATAAGTGGAAGGTCATGGGTGTCCGTAAAATCGATTAAACGCTCGCCACCGTCATTGCGTGCTCCAAACCCTTTTCCCCCATGGCACCTGTTACCGTCTGCCTTTTCACCCACATGACTATTAAGGTCGCCGGCAATGATAATATAGTAGTCAGCAGGCACGTAACAAGTCTTTTCATCGAGAAGTTGCCGGAAGGCATCTTTCTCGGCATCAGGTCGACCTGTCTGTAGTGCTTCAATATTTGCAGGTGGATCTTCACGGTCACCTTCGACACCTTTTTTAAGTTTTTGGAGTAGCTCTCGTCTCTCGACCGGCTATATCCGGAACAATTCACGCCCAATTCACCCTAAGTCATGACAAAGTGTCAGTTTCTTTCAAAATAAGAGCAAGCATTAAATATTTATCAGAGCGACAACACTGTCTAGATCAAAAATATTGTCAGTGAGAAAAGAGCGGGAGCGTGACGGCGGGAAGCCAGCCACTTCTGCTCTTTTGAATATTTGTCTGAGCAAAGAAGCTGATGCAATCACTACCTTAAATAATTCCTCCTTCGCACCCTCTCCTTGTTTAACCAGTAAATAATTCTCAGCATCCACAAAATTCATCTCGATTCCAAATCTAATTGATTTCACTCGAAACTTCCCGCGCACACAAATGTCAGTTTTTATACCAAAATGAGAAAATTACTCCACCCAGTGACGAGTAGTGGAGCCATCATATAAACAAAAAAGATATCGTTAAATTTAACTTGAATAGTCTCGCATAAAAAAAATCAAGGAATTAAGTCTGTTGCGATCAGAATGCTGAATGATTATAAGCGGGAAGTGCACAGTTGGCGCGTCAGCATAAACAAGGTCCGCTAATCACTTCACATGATATGCGCGTTTGTCAAAAGTCGACTAAGAATATTATTTTGTGCGCAGAATAAATAGTTTCATCGAAATTGAACAGAAGGATTATAAGCTTCCAACTGCCAAGACATTTTTTAGAAAAACTAGTTTTACCGCTGAAATGAGGATGGTTTATTTCATCTTTCATTCAAACTACTCCAGCAATATTATTGCTGTTTAGATGTCTTTTTCAAATTCAAACCTTATCATACATAACCGTTAAAAACGCGCCACCAACGTGTCTACTCGCAACTATGCACTGAGCACATTTCGACCAAATCATTGAATCGTCAATTGAGCAAAAGTCGAAGTCGCGGCGAGGTTTGACTGCCGCCATTTGTGCCGTTTTTGCGTCTGCTTGTGTCACTGGACGATCCGTGTGCGAAAATTTTGTGAATTTGTTTTCGGCTTAAATCCCGAAAAATACTCTAGTAAAGTCGTTTTCCTCCATTCCAACAGAAACTCCAACTAATAGAAAATGTCTGACGAAAAGAAGGTGAGTTATCTCGACGTAAATACAGTGATATGTGATTTTTAAAGTTTTCGCGTGAGAACAAATGGTCGGCGAACGGCATCGTCGTGCTGTGCCCGAGGTGGTAGTGTAGGAGCGTGACGCCGACATGGCGCGGCATTTTTTCGGGTTTTTTTTTATTGATGAATGGTTTAGAGGACCTTCCTGAGCAGATCGTTACTCAGCGATATTCTGGTTTATCAGGAATTCACACGTGTTTCTAGGATATTTCTAATATTGTGAAACTCGGGCTAACGGCCTTACCGGCTAAGATGAAAACCCACGATACTTCCGGAATTATTCGAAGGTCGATGGGCGGTTCGGTGGAACCTCTTTCGTCAGGCGAAATGAAGATTTGTAGTAAGTTAGTGACACACGACTCAGATTGACCACGCTTAACCTAACCCCGAAAAATTGAGAGCATTTGCCGGCATTCCCGGGTAGAGCATCGTCTCCGTGAAGGTGTCATGGCTCCCGAAGGACAACCAACGCCAAGGAAAAAGGCGAATTACGAAAATGTGTTTAGCTTTACAAACTCAACTGTGAGAATTCTATGGACGCCCAAACAGCGTCATGAGTATTTCAATGCCACCGTTTTTATCATAGGATTTAATCGTTTCAAAACGTCTACCGTGAAGTTAGTTCGCCCCTACAGTGTCTGAGTTACGAAAGCGTAACACAAAAAATTAGGCTTGCGAGGCAGCCGGCTTTTCTGTAAAATCATTTACGAATATGGAAAGTCTTCGACGACTCAGTTTACACACTATAATTATCTTACGACAGGATGATTCACTGTGCGCGATCCCTCCAGTTGTGCTACCAAAAAACTTGTTTAGCGCATTCAGTAAACAGCAAAAAGGAGCTGTGCCTACATAGCAGGCTGAGCCCTTTGTAGGTACCAACGCTTGGCCTCATCCAAATCCGGAGATTTCAATTGAGGCGTGGATATGCAGGCGTCGTGTTGAATGCTAAGGTTCTATTCAGTTCAGATTCTGAATTTAGCCGTCAATTCAGTCTCTATCAAAAAGCCAGGAAGCAAAACTGCTAACCCTTTTATTATTACAGTGGAAACTTTAAAACTTAGAACCTTGGCTGTGGTCAGTGGCAATATTTTTTCCTGTCCTTTAATTTAGGGCCGGACACATTCAATGGAAGCCAAATGCACCCCTTTTAAGGTTGTTTTACAATTTTGGTTGAAACGCATCAAGGGGAGCATCTGGGTGGTAATTTTATCTTTACAAAGAAAAAGTAATTGTGTTTTCTCCTTCAACATTTGGCTCCAGACGTCTTGGTCCGGTGAACGCATCATCCCAGGTGCATTTCATTGTGCGCGTCAACTCATCATCATCAACGGCGCAACAACCGGTGTCCGGTCTAGGCCTGCCTTAATAAGGAACTCCAGATATCCCGGTTTTGCGCCGAAGTCCACCAATTCAATATCCCTAAAAGCTGTCTGGCGTCCTGGCTTACGCCATCGCTCCATTTTAGGCAGGGTCTGCCTCGTCTTCTTTTTCTACCATAGATATTGCCCTTATAGACTTTCCGGGTAGGATCATCCTCCTCCATACGGATTAAGTGACCCGCCCACCGTAACCTATTGAACCGGATTTTATCCACAACCGGACGGTCATGGTATCGCTTATAGATTTCGTCATTCTGTAGGCTACGGAATCGTCCATCCTCATGTAGGGGGCCAAAAATTCTTCGGAGGATTCTTCTCTCGAACGCGGCCAAGAGTTCGCAATTTTTCTTGCTAAGAACCCAAGTTTCCGAGGAATACATGAGGACTGGCAAGATCATAGTCTTGTACAGTAAGAGCTTTGTTCCTATGGTGAGACGTTTCGAGCGGAACAGTTTTGGTAGGCTCTGTTGGCTGACAACAATCGTGCGCGGATTTCATCATCGTAGCTGTTATCGGTTGTGATTTTCGACCCTAGATAGGAGAAATTGTCAACGGTCTCAAAGTTGTATTCTCCTATTCTTATTCTTCCTGTTTGATCAGTGCGGTTTGACGTTGGTTGGTTCGTCTTCGGTGCTGACGTTGTCACCATATATTTTGTCTTGCCTTCATTGATATGCAGCCCAAGGTCTCGCACCGATCGCCGCCTGCTCGATCTGGATGAAGGCAGTTTGTACGTCTCGGGTGGTTCTTCCCATGATGTCGATATCGTCAGCATAGATCAGTAGTTAGGTGGACTTAAAGAGGATCGTATCTCTTGCATTTACATCAGCATCTCGGATCATCTTCTCGAGGGCCAGGTTAAAGAGGACGCATGGTAGAGCATCCCCTTGTCGTAGACCGTTGTTGATGTCGAATGGTCTTGAGAGTGATCCTGCTGCTTTTATCTGGCCTCGCACATTCGTCAGGGTCAGGCTAGTCAGTCTTATTACTTTTGTCGGGATACCGAATTCTCTCATGACCGTGTACAGTTTTACCCTGGCTATACTATCATAGGCGGCTTTAAAATCGATGAATAGATGGTGCAACTGCTGTCCATATTCCAACAGTTTTTCCATCGCTTGCCGCAGAGAGAAAATCTGATCTGTTGCTGATTTGCCTGGATGCCTAGAGTGAAGCCTCTTTGGTATGGGCCAATGATATCCTGGGCGTATGGGGCTATCCGGCCTAGCAAGATAGCGGAGAATATCTTATAGATGGTACTCAGCAACGTGATACCTCTATAATTGCTGCACTGTGTGATATCTCCCTTTTTATGTATGAGGCCTCGTTGAAAGATTACGTCAATAATACAATTATAAACGAAACAGGTTTCGGCGGTAGTAAACTTTGCCACCGGTTTCTCATGGGGATTAAAACCTGATAGAGCCGTGAAACTATTTAAGGCCATTGTGAGATCAGTGCTTGATTAGGCTGCTACCTCCACGCTTTTAATGCCCAAATACCTGGACAACAGAATAACCACGATTATGGCGTCTCAGTTGAAAAGATGCTTAGATTGAACTGTCTTCACTGCATCATCCCCCAAAAGTTCAGAAAGGCGCTATTAGCCTCTAAGGAGCTGATAAGGCTCAAAACATCTGCTCCCTCCTCCTATAGTCTGGTCATAGACAATTCCATGGCCTAAAATGGTCTATCGGCTGTGCGGTGGTCTCTGACCGCCCTCGAGTCAAAGCTGGCTATAGGTTGCAAGCAATGATATTCCCCTCTGCTGAACCGAATGGGCTAAAGATCGCCATGCAAATGGCAAAAAAGAGATAGCAATAATCACAAACTGCCAAAAAGCCTGCACTTTTCTGGAGAAGCAAGACATCAGACATCTCATTGTCCGAGGAGATAAGAATACTGTGGTGTCCAGCCAAAAGCGAAATTATGTTGGAACTAAATGGCCCACTCAGCAGCAAAGGCAGCAGGAAGCACGATGGTTTCATCCCTTGCAGCTGAGGATGTACTATGGCTAGTTCAAAATGAAATCAAGATGGACTGGCACGTCGACATCAAAAGGCAAAGATTTCGCGACAATCTTTCCGGAACTGCCCATTAAAATACCAGGATTCATCTCAACAAATAGTGTAGCAATTATAAAAAACTTTCAATAGACGTTACTCAAATCATATCTACAACAAATCCTCCCTTCGGAAGATTTGCAAAATCAACAATGAGAATTGTTTAAAGTATGGCGTGCAGGAAACAATAGACCACCTTATTTTTAAGTGTAGGAAGCACAGTATGACTAGGAACAAATTCAGTTTGAAAAAACCTTTCAACTACCTAGTTTTTTTAAAAGAAGGAGACCAACTGCAGATTGGGGAGTTGATTAGCTTCCCAAAAGAAGTTTTAGAACTGTGCGTCTCCCACGTTTTATTTCATATTGCTTTTCCTAGCTTTTTGTGCGAAAATGAGAATATCGCTAGCCACAAGGCATGTCCTGTCTCAAAGTACCCCTCCTAGCTCTTTCAATCCATCCCTTATATCCCCTACTTATCTTCCTGGTAAAATCGATGTGATCGAGTAATGCAAAATAGCACATACGGTGTTCAAATAATACAAATCATTTAACTCTGCGTCTTATTATCACGAAGACTAATAGAAGCTGACATAATAACAAAACGTGAAGTAGCAAATTGTATAAAATTTAGAACGTATGAACAACATATAAAAACGTTAACTGTTTCCAAACTTGTAACACGTGTCCTGCCTATTCGGACAGTCTCCGACACGATCGTGCCTGCAAGTGTTGGCACAAAACGTATTGAAACATATGTGGACTATCTAACCTACAACGAGTCTGGTAACACAGGGTCCAGTGCCCAAAAACCGAGCGATAATTGGCACACATAGGCCGAAGGCCTGGCCAAGTACGATCGTCATGGGCCGGACCAGAGAGCTTCGCTTTCTCTGTTATCCTGCCGGGACGCCATGGGACAACTACAACAATAACATTTATCCTAAGTCCGATTTCTTTTGCTGAAATATCAAGACCAACCAATGGGACAAGGTCAGTTCCAAATGTTAATATCACAGTTAGATACTAGACAGCTACCTCACTCCCCCTTGCCTCTCAAGGGGGGAAATCAGTGCGAATACACACGATTTCAAATTGTTTTGCCCTTGAGCATGAGCGAGATGTACCCCATCAGCTGTGTTTGACATACCGCCCGGACTTGCCAATGTATTGGTGAGACTGGCAAGTTTTTGCTTATGTATAAGTGAATACGTGAAACAACTTTTTGATATATGGGTGAGCACGCCGTAGTACCAGAATAGCAAAAGCTCAACGATCTCTCTCTTACCAATACGATTTGGCGAAGATTATGCCTTTTCCTTGTTTAGCGTCTCTGATGTGTACAGATAAGCTTCTGCAAGCACATTTGCAAGTGGGGTCATTTTTGTAAGGGTACTGCCTATAGTAGATCTACTGTGGTTAATATCATCAAGGTATGCCATTATCTGATCGGATTTATGTAGTAGCGGCCCTCTGGGATCAGTGGGTAGCGTTCTGACCACAAACAATTGAAAAGCATAGGAACCCATCCATTCCCTTGTCCACCAACTTTTCAGAATTTATTGCGAGGATTTAAATATAGTCGATTCTTAAAGGATTCGACTTATTTTCAATTTATAAGAGAAAACTAGGTTTTGTTTTTATTAATTTCTATATCAAAAATTCAGGTAATTACATTATTTTAATCATAGCTCGTCTATTTCTCAGGCACTTCTAAAAAGCTCTAGTTCAATTTCTACTAAAAAGTTGGTCTTGCGTTATTTGACCTTAAAAGTATTAATTTTTTAACCATTTACCCAGTTCAGTTCTACAAAAATAAAAAAAGATTCATTATTTTTGTTATTAGATATGCTTTGTTTTTGCTTAACATCGTTTATACATAAAACGTACGGTTTTGGAGTTATTTGCGAAAAACATGCATTTTTTCGATGAAAATCTACATGTTTCAACATGAATAACTCGAAAACCACTACTTGTACGAAAATTTTTCTTAAAAGATTTTTTGCTTAGAACTGGTTATTTAATCGATTTCTGTGGTTATTTCAGAAAAAAAGAAGTGTCCACCCCCGTTGGGGAGGAAGCGCACATCGGCGCTATATGACTTTTGTTTCTTATGCGCCCTTCTACTTCCACTGCAAATTTTATGTCAATGGTCTTGCCTGAAAGAATTCGGAGGTGGAAAGCATAAATGAATGGACTAATCATGTTTTGGTAATGGCTATTCGTTTCTCCAAAATGCTCCTCCTGCGTGAAACACGGCAGATACACTCCGTGTTGACGTCGAAAACCTTGCAATCTGAGGAGCAAGTGAAGTGAAGATATAAACTCCGCGTACTGTTCCAAAATGATCCGCAGGGTGTTGATGTGGTCAATGCAGGAGAATCCAGAGTGTGGAAACTAGCCTGCTGTCTGCCGATCAAGTTTTCAAGGTATTCCTTGATGCGCTGCAGATTCTCTTCCAATAGACTCCTCGCCTCATTTTCACTAATGACGGAAACCATTTCTAGGGTGCAATCTAACAAAGCTCTCAAAGGCCGGACAAAACAATTTTTTAAATTGTCAGCATTTTAAATTTCAACCAAACTTCAGTAGATCCGCAACTGGAAGTTGCTTATCAAAATATCAACGTGTAAAGCTTAATTTCGCGCGTGAATTGTCAAGAACGACGGTGAGATATTGTTTCGTGCCTTGCTGCACATATAATTTCGCAAAACCCTGCTGAAAGCTCCTGAAGAAAAAAAATAAGAAGTGCATCGCCATCGCCCGACGGAGTCCAGTTTCTTTGAAGTCAGGTTTAACTTTTGGGGATCATTTCAATGTTGAGTTAACACTTTTTAAACTTTAACTCCAATCTTAATTGATATTATATGTCTGCGTTAGAATTTTGTGTCATTATTATTCAAATTCAAATCAAGCTACAAAAAAAGAGTTACCGCAGAATATTTAACCGGCCCAAGCTTCGAATCTGGCTCAGCGCAAATACATTTCTTTGGGAACCTGCGACCTTTCAGAAAGGTACGTTTTATTGCCATTCCGCTAAAAATGTCAGAATTTGCTATAGCAAGCTATATATAGCTTGCGCCATTACTGCCGAAACGTAAGGGAATTGAGGGATTGTCCTTTTACGCAACAAATATCCACTTTTCTGTTAAAAACTGATTGAATACTTTTAAAGTGAAAAGTAACAAACACTAAACCAGCCAGTTAGTAATTTTTAAACCATTATTAATAAATGAGCATTCCGAATTGGTATTTTTCAACGGATATGGTAATTAGGAACGTGAAATTACTACTTCGGCAGGGAGTCTATTGTCGCGCTCAAGATGCCTAGCCGTGTTCGGTTTCTTAATAAGCATCCCCATCTTCTACTCTCTGGAAAAGGTCTGGGATTTCCGTATGAGTGAGAATAGTAGAAACTGCAGATGCAACTATTATTAACAAAGTTATAGAAAGTGAAACTTTTACACTTACAAACGTAAGAGGTTAGATATTATCTTCTATTTGTGGTTAAGTCTAAAATTGATAGACCAGTAGCTTACTCCAAACTACAATTTTATTTTATAGTGTATATATATATTTCGGGAGCGACTTACCCCCTTCATCAGTACAAAGCTACTTCTTGTTGTTCTTGTAGCTTTGTACTAGTTTGGAGTAAGCTACTGGTCTATCAATTTACAAACGTGTTTGACGTCATCATAACATCATTTCGTCAATATCACAACAAAGTGAGCTCACGAGAATGGGAGGTCGGAGGAAACATTTCGGTTTAGTTTTTTAATCATTTATATATCGAAATCAATTACTCCAGGTAGACATACATATGTATAAGTAAGTGAAGCTTTGGGGTAATTCCTAATTCAGATAGATGTATTTGTGCATTGAGCAAGCGTTATTCAATACACGTACTTTATCTGTTCATACTTAGGTACACTTTTATGCACGAAGTGAATCGAAAACCTATGTACGATTAATTTATATACATGCATATAGAATACAGTATTCGGTAATAGGCAATGTTTGTTTGTTTAGGGTAAGCATAATATGTACGTATTTCTCGCAGTTTGAAAAAAAAATTTGACGAAATATTTTGGGTTTTTAGCCATATATGAATGGAAAAGTGCGCGTAGAAAGTTTCTCTCATAAGATTTTGTACCTGAAGCACCCGCTTCCGGTGTTTTAAGTTATTTTTTTTTTTTTGTCATTTCTGACCGACTTCTTAGCTAGTGAGTCCTCTTTTGCGCTAATTAAATAATCAAGGCATCGTCGACGTTTTTCGGAATTTTTCCACGTTTTGGCTGAACGTAGAGTTGTTTTTCAAGTAAAATGTCGCTTTTCTCCTAGGTTGCAATTTTTCGTTGACGCTTACTGATGACGGCCTTATTCAGTCATAATATCACGTTTGAGTATAATATCAACTTTGCATTTTTCAACATATCATCATTCCTCTGCGTCTTCAATCCTACAAATGCCCATTGCTCTCACGACTCCACCCATTCTGCAAATAATGGTTTGCATTCATCATAGTAAAAATGGTGTTTGATACTGGTTGATAACGTTGTTCCTGGGTAATGTTCCAAACGGATGTCCTTTATCTTCATTCTTGGTATCAGCTTTCACATCTTTTCACCATTTTCACTTTTCCAAGTTCCGTATAAATGACATCCATCTTCCAGTCGTAGACACTGCCATTGTAACAAACCTTTCCATATCTAAATTTCTTCTGCTCTTTTAGATTTCTGCTGATTTTTCATCATTTCTCTGATCTTACTACATTTGCCCTAGACTGAACCCATCCTGCACCGCAATTCTCAAATGATAAATTAATTTATCAATTTTCTGTTAGTGGAGGGTAGGTAGGTATCAGTGGCCGCTCCGAGGAGCCCAATTAGCGCTTTGGTGCGCCGTTTTGATGCCACAAACTCCTAAGACCGTGACTGTTGTTATGGGAGCAAGGAAGCAGAGTCCAGCCGACTCGGATCTTCAGAGCCAGCCCGTAGCATTCACGAAGGAAAGCGGCTCTCCAAGGTTTACCCAGTGTCCGCAGCCTGACTCTAGTCAGAGCTGGGCAATCGCAGAGAAAGTGCATGAGGATTTTCCTTCTCCGCAGCTTCGGCAATGCGAGTTGTAGGGTATGCCGAGCCTAGCGGCATGGTCCCCTATGGGCCAGTGCCCCGTGCAGATCGCTGTAATATTGAATGCATTTGCACGCATCTGGCACAGCAGCTCTCGTGATCGGGCTATCTTATAAGCGGGCCAAATTCTCCTTTACTTGGCACAGCTTGTAAGCCTTCGCCATCTCAGGCCCGCGGCTGCTAGGTAGTGCGAGTAGATTCCGCACCCGACAGCCGCCAGCGGAACACCGACTGTATTCGCCGAGGGACTGCCAGAGGGACTGGGAGACCATACGACTTGGATACACCGTGTGTATTCGAGAAACCCCCGCGCCGACTCCATAGGCCATCTTTGATCGGTCCGTAAAGAATACCGTGTCATAGCCTTGCAACACGCCGCCGGTCTTCCACTTTACCCTGGTTGGAAGGTCCACAGCAAAGTTTCTCGTAAAGTTCAGCTTGCGTGTGACATAGTCCGTGGGGGATGCCCAGATTTCTCGAGGTATTTCGTCTAGTATGTTGCTGTGGCCGTAGGACTTCGCTGTTCAGCATCCGGACTCACGTAGTCTGAGGGCACACGCTGCAACATATTTGATGTGGAGGTCTAGGGGGAGGAGATGTAGGAGTACATTGAGAGCATCTGCCGGGCAGGACTGCAGAGCCCCCGTAGCACCTGCACACGCGGTTCTTTGAATCCTATTTCTTCTTCAAAGCCTACCACCATACAATAGAGCCATACGTCAGGATCGGACGCACTACAGCGGTGTACATCCAGAGAACCATCCTCGACCGGACACCCCATTTCTATGCAAACGTTCTCTTACAGGCATAGAATGCAATACAGGCCTTCTTAACCCTCAGTTCTATGTTCAACCTCCAATTTAGCTTAGGATCCAGGATTACACCCCCGTTTTGGTAGTAGTGGTGTTAGTGGAAATGATGACGGTCTTTTTTTCGCTACCATTAGCAGTTAGTGCCCCATCAATTATGCACGCCTTCTGGAATTTTAGCGTGACACAAGCTTGCATTAAAAATTATAGCTCGTTGTACTATGTAGTTCAGAAGAACATCACTCCTGCCCTACTTTTTAATATGGACGTAACCAACTTAGTTCTTCAGTACGACTGCTAATCATAATATTGGAAATACTAAGCCACCCTTTTGCTAAAATAATCAATTTAATTACACATCAATACAATTTCCTCTCTTTCTGCACAATTTCTAATAGGGCCTGTGGAGATAGGGTCTCATTATCTGTATACACAAAAGTAATGATCATGCACTCGCCTCCTTCTCTCCTCTTGTTCCAAAATCATTGAGAGATATGTCGAAAGACTGGTTGACTACCCATTTTGGACACCTTATAGCTAAACAAATACACGGCTTTGTGAAACGTCACTACTATCATTGCACTAAACTTCATCAACTTCGTGGCCAAATGTCCAAATTTTCTGAAGGAAGTGAACATTATCTACACGGATTTCTCCTAGACATTTGACTTTGTTAATCACATATTTTTGTCCAAATTCATTTCACTGATCCTGTTACTCAATACATTACTCGCTTTCTACCTGCTGCATAAAGATCAATCCTGGGTCCGCCAATATTTTTATTCTACATCAACTACCTTCTCTCTCTCCTTGCGCCGATGACCCCAAGCTCTTTTTCTCTGGAGTTTCCCAATAGACTGTATGTTCCAACCGTCGAACTTAGGAAATCTGATTTGCTGGTGTTCCTGACACTAAACGTTAACAAATGCCATTCAAGGTGCTACTCTCTCAAATACTTTTTCAATCTTCGTTTTCCTAGTCCCTTGCCGGTCGCCCTTTATTATATTGGAACTCCATCCAAAATCCCGGTGATGTTGGCAATCGTACCTCCAGTATGTTTGGCCTCTACATACATCTTTCACTCTGCCCAACTCTCGTTAACACTCTTCGACTCCCGTTCGAGGTATCCTTGAGTATTGTTCCGTGATTTAGTCTTCTTCCCATAAATGCAATTGTGTTGCCCGCGAAAAAGTTCAAGCTGATTTCACCAGATCCGCCTTCTTTAAAAAGAACTTTTCCTCGTCCGTCCCCCCTTTCCTTAGAACGATGTAGGACCTATACTGAACTCTGTCAATTTTCTACTAGACTAATGGACTGACGCTATGAAATGTTAACTGAACTGTGATTTTGGCATTATCAATTTCGCAACGGCGGACCAAACCAACAGCCAAAATAATGATAAAATAGAGCAAGAAATTTTTGGGAGATCATTTGAAATGTTTTAAATTGGGACGTATAATTGAGGGACATATAAACGAAGTTCTATCGTATATAATCATCTGCCATTCGATCAATATCCCTCACACTTCCTCAATTGTATTGAAAAATTGGGCAAGCCAGGGAGTTAGATTTCAGGCTGTAACTTTTTGTAGTTTGACTGCGGCATATTGCGAATCTGCTTCTTATCCACTTGATCATTCCTTTGGATTTCTCATATGAGGATCTAAATATCATTGGAGCTGGAAAAGTAGGCGTTTTATGAAACATTCGGTCCTCCTTTCTAATATTAAAAAGATGCAGCTAAAAGCTAAAAATCGCACCTTTGCTATTCAGCGTTTATTCTACAATATCAAAACAATGTAGTTCGCCCTCATACCTATAGGTTTTAAGTTGCTCGTCGGGATACTTTGAATATTCGCTTACAGAAAGCTCAAGTTATGTCAATATACAGTACAAATGCATGGTATTCCTGCATAATTGCCGACAAAATCATAATATATATAAAATATGCTGCCATCGCGAATACACACCGCTAGGCAATTCATAAATGTACATCCAATCATCAATGCCATTTTGAACAGTGATCCTTCACATTTTCAGGACTCAAAGGGATCCGAATCCGAACACATCAACTTGAAAGTTTTAGGACAAGACAATGCAGTAGTGCAGTTTAAAATTAAGAAACACACTCCACTCCGCAAGCTTATGAACGCATATTGTGACCGAGCGGTAAGTAGCAAACAAAACATTTAACTCCCGACCCAAACCGCTGAATTCCTGTTTTTTTTTTTCCAGGGACTGTCCATGCAAGTAGTGCGATTCCGCTTCGATGGTCAACCAATAAACGAAAATGATACCCCAACTTCGTTGGAAATGGAAGAAGGCGACACGATTGAAGTCTATCAGCAGCAAACCGGCGGAGATTGTGGTCGTCATTACGATTAAATTCATATAATCGTAAACAAAATAAAATATTTTTAATTAATGATAAAAAAAGAAAAAATAAAACAAAGAAAAAAATATCAGAATTTAGTTGTAAAAGTAATTTTTCTTTTTTCCGAAATATGAATAATTTAAGAATGTTTATTTTCTCTATCTCTCTCATGTCGTAAGAATCATGTGCATACAATAGAATATTGACACTACCAAGCCAACCAAGTCTTGTTAATTTCCCACTCAGTTCATTTCAAGATTATATCTGCCGTCGCTGACGAACAGCAAACAAACAGAAGTATTTGACTAGCGTAAAGGAATTAGGTTCGATTTTATACAATAAACATGAAGTTGGATAGATGGCGTCCGGGCGGGACAAGGAGTCGCGAGTAGTTGCATTGCAGTCGGTCGAGGGAGATGAGCTCGTTCAAAAAATAGATTAATTCATTCATTTGCGAATAGTTGCGCTTGTCCAAACGAGAATTGTAAATTTTGTATAAGTTATTTGGAAGCTTAGACGAATTTTTTATAGAGAATTGGGTACTCTTCAGATACGTATCTTCATTTCTCCCTAATTTTTGTCCGTCTATCTGACTTCACACGTAAATGATACGCATATATAATAAAATTAATGATGATTTCACGAGTATTTTTCATTTTTGTAAGGGGAAAATGGATGATTTATTGCTAGTGTAAACTGAAAATACATTCACTGGAGTTAAAGTACTAATTACAATAAGAAACTGTCTTTTAATTTATCGCTGTGTTGATACAGATTGACTTGGTTCGTTTTTATTGGCAGTGAGAGCTGCAAAACTTGAAATACTTTGCCGTTGCGCCCGAAGTAAAAAGAATCAGCAGAAGGGCGATTTACCTGTGCATGTTTTCGGGTCCGGAATAGAAAATTCAATGAAAAAAAGATAGTAAGTCCCTGCGTTTTTTTCAACTTTGAGCCAGCTTTTCCGCGAAATTGTCACTCGCAGCCCGAATTCAATCTCACTATTGGCTCCTAAAACGCCAATAGGAATTTTGCCTCATGCTGGTGTTCGTCTCCCATAATCTTATTTATCTGCCGTGTAGTTTCCATTTCGTTTAAACAAATGGTTTACAAGAATGCTACGATGCGTACTCTATCATCATTTCATTTCTTTTGGGGTAGGGCAGGTGAATGCATTCACGCACAAAGTGTTGGATTTCCGCGACGGTACGCCATCGAACTATCAACTAAACAATTCCCCATCGTCAAAGAGCTAGCCTGAGATCGTTTGTCACATTACTTCAGGCTAGTCCGCCTTGTGGAGTCTCCAAGTCAGGGAATTTCTTTCACCAACGGGAGGGGAGAGGAGCAAATGAACTGTTGATTCAAGGAAAACTTCCATACCCACTTGGAGCTGGGTAAAAAAAAGTCTCACCATGCTCCTTCAGAAACAGTTCGGGACGCAGACGCCACCCACAAATCTCCCCGTCTCTGTACTCACGCGAGACGGCTAACATATGCTCGTACCTCTTTGCCAAGAGTGTTAGGCATATTTGCATTCGTAAAAACGAAAGCGAGTATATTCGTATTCAAAAAAGTGAATATTTGGGTATTTACACAAGTGAATACGAAAGGCTGTATTTTCACGTCCGAAAGAGAATACGATACGAATTCTGTTGGGTGAATACGTGTATTTCTAGGTGCGAATGCGGATTTGTTTGCACCGAAATGGTCGTATTCGCTTGGATAGCGAATATTAGCACCTTAATGATATTATCATGTTGAACGTATGTATGGTGAAGTTGAACTTAATATCCAATTAAGGAATTAAAGGGTGTTGCAGGTGTAGAGAAAAAAGTATGTATATATAAATTCGAAAGATATTTACTTCTGATGAGCTTTTCGAACACTTTCCCGCAGAATCAAGCATACAGCTTAAGATCACCATTCCCTTTGCTGATCAGCGCAAGCCTCACCACCTTCCAATGAGAAGGAAAATGCCCTCTTTCAGGCAAGCGTTCGTGAAGCATGCTCCATTTAAGTGTCCAAGTGAAGTCCCCCGACCAGAATCCGCCCCTCTGTGCCAAGATAGCGTCCTTCAGAGCAACAACCCTGCGTCGAAAGTCCGGCAACGCCTCATTCGGTGTTAGACACTGAAAAACGTTACCCCTAAACGCCGAATCCATACAAAGCCGTCCCCTCGACCTTAGGCAATAACCCTCAGGTGGGTGCCATTTCGAAGCCGCGGTACCTGACATGTCGGGGTGCAATGAAGCTGGGTCCTTGTTTCGATACTGTTCACTGATCAGCACTAAATCAACTGTGGTCTCCGCAGTGAACTGCGCTAGCAACTCGTGATCGGTTGCAATCCGGATTTGCAGAAACTACGTAAGTTCCAGGCTAGAAACAAAACCTTTCTATCCCAATAGCCTCTTGACTCCTCACAGAGCGTACCTTTATATGTTGTCTTGGCGCCTAATCCGACTAGGACTCCACCACCTTTCGTATCATGAATGGAAAATACTTCCCTTTCGCTATCTTCAGATTTGATCCTATAACGGGTTTCGCAGAGAACTTCTGCAAAGATATTGCCTTACGTCGGCTTAATAATCAGAACAGGCGGTCTGGTCTTGCTTCATCTCCCCACCTTTTCTATTGGTGCTCCCTTTCGTGTCCGCCTTAATTTTAAGCAGAAGTTTTTCTGATGATGCGGCTTGTTGCTGCCTCTTGGCCTTCTTCTTTTGAGCCCTGGAGAGTACCTGAGTGAAATCTCCTTCAGATGCCCTTCCTCTTCTCGTTTTTCCCTAGTTAACTCTGCAACGGGCTGTCTGCGATTCGTTTGGCGCGCGCAGTGTTTTCTGATTTTTTGGCATCTTCCTTCATTTCCGCCTGTATTACGAAATTCTGTTCAGGAGCTCCATCAGTCCGGTTTCATGCCTTTACTGACGTTTTTCTGGAGGAACGTCGCAGACCGCATGCGCTTCTCAACTGTCGCGATAAGGCTTTCCTCTTCAGCTTTCGCCAGAGTAGAAGAGAGAGTAGTCGACAGCGCTATAACCCGGCTTATATTCGAAACCGTCTGGTCGATTTCAGCAGTTTGCATTATGTCTCTTTCCGCAAAGACAGCACTACGTGGTACTGTCTGGGTTGTCGCCTCCGTCGCAGGTGGGCTGGCTCCTGATACACGCCACAACCTATCTTGGTAAAGCTAGGCTCACATCATCCCATCGACGACGGCAAAGAGTTGTCATAAAGTGTAATACCAACTAGGGGGTGAGAAGGTTGAGCCTCTGGTTTCCGATTTGTTTATATGAAGAATAATCTGTTATCACCATTGTCATTCCCTTCACGAAAAATCTCCGTGTATCGGTCATTAGCAATCCGTTCTTCACCGAGAAACTTCCTCGAGGCTGCTACCTGGGACAGAGGTATTATCTCAACTAGGCGGCCAGAACTACTTGCTCAAGGTCTCCAGAACGTCACTCCCTGTATTGTAACCGACCCGTTAAGGCTCGCTGACGACTACTGAGGTTAGGCTGGACTGTTGTAATCCTAGCTAATGCCCATTTAGTTGGGGGTTCCTTTACCTGGTACATATTAAAACCAATTGGCCACCCTTCATGCTGGGCTTGACCTCTGTCCAATTCACTACTTTCTAGAGATAATGCAAATATTTCGTAGTCCAACTTTTCCGAAAAAAAATGTGCTTTTGTATTAATTGCTGTCATCTGTTGTAAAATGTGTCCGGATGGCTCAAGTGCTTAGAGCACTAGGCTGCCGTACGGAAGGCCGCGGTTCATATCTCACTGGTGGTAGTGGAATTTGTTTCGTCATTTGACGTTGGACTCGACTCAACTATGAATGAGTACTTGAGTCAAATCAGGGTAATAATCTCGGGCGAGCGCAATGCTGACCACATTGCCTCCCACAGTGTACTGTGGTGTACCGTTACGGTCTTGAATGAAGTGCTCTAACACACTTCAAGGCCCTGATCCAATATAGATTGTTGCGCCAACGATTATTATTATTATTATCTGCTGTAAAATAAGCAACGAAAAGTTCGTCAACAAGTGAGTTGTTGTCAAGGCTTCAGTATCATCACTGCCTTCCGATCGATTGAGCGGCCCGATGTTATATCAATGACGAGCTTCAAATGCAAGACATTGGTGACCATGCAGGCATAAAGCATACGTAGCCCTCCATATTCCCAGTTATATTGTGTTTCTTTCTTTCTACTCCGTAATACAAAAAGGCGAGACTTGCCGAACTGCTAATAAATCACACATCATTGACTGGGTTTCAAAAATGTTTATTCTTTAAGCACATCAGATATCAGTGAATCTTATGTCGAGCAACATTATGGTCACTGTTGAGGATACAGGGAGTCCGGATCCACTTAATGGGAGACCGGAGCACTTGGGAATCAACTTACTTCCTCTCTTGTTGTCCACGGATTCCTCTATTTCGGTTAAACACTCAAGTTCAAAAAAGTTAACTGGCGGTTTTGTCCAGGGCAGAGGCAACTCATCAGACGCTGCCTCACCCCTGCTCTTGGAGCAGCGAAAGTCATTGCTATTCAATAACCCATCGTTAGATATTTCTGACGATGTTTATTGTACGTTAAAACTTTTCTTGTAAGGTAATTATATATTATTACATGGTGTCGCTTCAGTGATAGTATGGTAGTGTTTAAAATTTTCGTCTACGTTTGTGTTGCGAAGCCTACCACCCACGTTATGGTCCATTAAGACTGCGTAGTTTCATATTGAGGGACTTTCGGTTTCCCAAGCCTACAATCTCCTAGGCAAATTCGTTCTGTTATATATCCCGAATGATTCACGCGTCTGTTCGTACTTTTCAGCTGCTATCGTGTTTTTAAACCTCGTCTTAAAGTGTGTACAGAACGCAGTCATCCTTTTAGAGTATTGAGTGGAGAAATCTGTCCTCACAACAGTTAATGCTCCTTTTATTATTAGTGTAGTTTGGGACTTTGGTGATCAACTAGGACTTTTCCACCCTAGCGTTTACCCAATGATTTCCTATGGGCTCATATCTCCAGACGCACAATCTGAATGATTTTTCTCAATGCTAACGTACTGGCAGTCCCGTCCGGCTCGGCTGACATTGCAAAATCTTCATCACCCCGTTTACAATATAGCGCTCAGGGTCACCGCGTTCTTTCCCAACCAAGCTAAAACAATAGTGAATGACACCAAAATCACACCGCACCCTCGTTGATGTCCATCAGCATAATCTCCGCGAGCAGAACCGCTTCGTAGGGGCCATTTTAGTTTTTGCACATAAGAGAGATGTAATGATTTGTTATGTTCAATAGTTCTAAAACAAATGACTGGTGCATATGCTGATTCCGATGCGTCATAGAACCAATGCAATTCCAACTGTTGCCTATGTATTCCCCCAAACCACTGCAGAATGTATATATTAATATTTTAGCGACCACAGTTAAAAGGTCGAAATATCGTCGGAATGTTTGATAATAATTTCCATTTTGTCAATACTTCACGTTCACTACTTACCACATTTTATCATAATCAACGGCATAACAACCGATATCCGGTCTAGGGCTGATTTAGTAAGGAACTCCAGACATCCTGGCTTTGGGCCGAAGTCCACCAATTCTAGCGTTGTCTAGCGTCTTGGTCTACGAAATTGCTCCATCTTAGGCAAAGTCTACCACGTCTTTTTTTCTACCATAGATATTGTCCTTATACACTTTCCGAGCTGGATTATCCTTAACCATACGAATTAAGTGACCCTCCCATTATTTGGTTGCCTAATATTTGTTGTTGTTATAACGGCAATATTTATGGCAGAAAAAGATAAGACAACCCTGCCTCAGATGGAGCAATGGCGTAGACCATGACGACAGATAGCTTTTAGGGATATCGAATTTGTAGACCTCGGCGCAAAACTGGGATGTTTGGAGTTCCTTACCAAGGCGAGCCTAAACCGGATATTGGTTTTAACTTTGTTGATGATGAGGATGTATCACGTCTTACGCCGACTCTGCAGTAGAACTTCAAGTAATTACAGAATTATGGAATTTTATATTCGTTAAAGGGCTAAATTTGTGGAAACAAATGAAGTTAGTGCCTGAATTTACTATTTACTAATTTACTTATCTAGTACATGCTAGAATACAATCCTTAAACGAAGCATAAGAAGATTCAGATGTTATGCCTGTAAGCTCTTTTATTCGGTGCAAATAATCGTAATAATCCCATTTGCTTCCGTGATTTTCCCTTGCATACTTAACCATATTTCTCCTATTCTGCCACCAGATGATGGTAGGAGTTCGGTAGACTTACAATGATCTTATTCCTTTAAAAAACGTCAGCTGCCAGGCATACAATTCGCACTCCTCATAAGTTTTTCCGCTAATATTTCCAAATTAATTGCTATTTGAAAAAGTCAGAAGTGAAACTGTTTTCTCCGGAAAAGAATAGATTTCCATGTGGTGCATGTATATTTAGTATTTAGTAATTGAGGAAAACTACTAGAACGAAGAAATGACTTCACAGACAAAAAGGATGCCTGTAAGAATTAAGTCTATGAACTTGACAATTACAGAGACCACCATCACCAGGGTCGGAAGTTTTGCCAACAATTCATCAAGATGAAGCGACATACGAGTATGCTCTTTTATTGATATGCACCCTACTAAAACAAAAAGAGAAATCTGATTTCCAATCCTATGGATATATTAAAGCGATGGGTTGAGTACTTTGATGAATTGCTCAGTAATCAGTGAAAGGGGCCTCGCCAACTGAAGACGACGCTGCCACCTAAACCATAGAAGAAACGCTTGAAAATTACAAGTCACCAGGGACCAATAGCGTCATATTGGTTAAATATGGAGGTTATCAACCGAGGAGTTCATTGACTTATGACCAAGGTTTATGGTAGGGAATCAATATCTGATGGTTAGCAGTGGAGCATTATCTGTCCTATACAAAGATGTCACTCAGTGCAGCAATTACAACGGTATTACGTTTCTGAGCATTATATATAAGATATTCTCGGGCTGGATAGGATCATGCACCCAGAATATTGTCGAACCATACCAATGAGGTTATACTTCAGACAAATCGGTGATAGACTCCCCTGACGAGAGTGAGTGAGGTCCCGCAGGTTTATTGAGAGCCCGCAATGGCAATTCTCTGCACGGCCTAAGCAAATCAGATTTTCTTTCTGTGGCAGTCAATGGAAAAACTGCTGGAATATGGCCATCAGCTGTCCCATCTTTTTATTGATTCCAAAGCCGTCTATGACAGCATATTCAGGAATAAAACAGTACGCGGCCATGGGACAATTAGGTATTCCAACAAGATTAATAGGACTGACTAGGTTGACTCTGATAAATGTGCGAAACTAGTTCAAAGCAGCAAAATTAAGAGAACTTTCATCATCAACAACAATCTAAGAGGTTCTAACTTGGTCTAGCAAAAAGTAATTCGTTATGTTGATGCAAATGCGAAGGGCAATATCTTCTTCAAGTCAATTAAGTACTGACCTAAGCTGATGATATTGGCATAATGCGAGGAACAGCTTGGGACGTACAGTGATTGGCGCGAGATCCTGGGTTGTACATTAATGAAGGCACGACGAAATACGTGCATTCATAATACGATTCCTTTTGAACCTGGATGATTCTCTAGACATGAAATACGGCTAGGGATAGGATAGTTGTTCTGCCATGGCGGTAAGCATTGTTTTGCTATCTCGTGGTTGAATTCATTTCAACTGCAGGTAGAGCGGCAAAGGATACAACAGTATTCTAAATCTGTATTTCTTATCTCATCATAAATCAAGCTGACCAGATAATTTAGAGGAACAGCCGCAAATCCGCAATATTTATTACCTCCCTTACATGGCATCTTTGAGGGCAGATAGAACATTATCCTTAATAGGATGATAAATTCCCTACGGTACGAAACTGTTAGCCGTATTAATTGCTGCTTGAAAATACTAAAGCGCAGTGGTATACAGGTTAAGCAGAACAAGGGTTAAAACGTAACCTTGTGGCAGCTCATTGTTTATAGTGCTGAGATCGTCTTCAATAATTAACTTCCTGTACGCTATCAACCTGCGCATTAGGACTGAGGTACCCATAGGTACCTCTTCGTGCGTTACTATGCCTTTGAGGAGGCACGAGTCAATACTTTGGACACCAGTTAATGAAAGGAAACTCCCATGATATGCTCGATTTTAGACAAAAAAATGTGGAGCAGGAAATGATTGATGCACGGTGGTGGATCCATTCCTTCGTCAAGCACAATAATTTTCAAAGAGCTCCTCCAGTTGAGCCTAACCTTTCCATTGTTCAGAAATATGAAATCCGAATTGCAAACTAAGATCTCCACAGAATGGCCTTTTGGAAGAGTTGACAGAGTCACCACGGCATATGGTTTTTATACTGTCTATTGTCCAAGGAAAAGAGCAGTCCAAAGATTACCGGGTCCGGTTGAAATTTGACTTGGCGAAAGAAAATACTCTTGTTATTAATTATAGGCTCTAAATATTGGGTTGTAGAATCTTTACCTTTGTCGTCTATGATAATAGAGCCAGGATAAAACTTTACACGACCATGGGAGAATTTAGTATCTCGATAAAATTATTAAAAATGACTAAACTCTTCCTCGTCAAAGTGCGAGGTCAAATAAAAGGAGCAATTTCACAATCGAGACCTGTTACCATCACCAGCGATCTTGGACAAAGTGAAGCTTTATCATGCATTCTTTTTGATCGTAATGAAAGAAGGTTTAACGTGAGTACCTGCCGTGTAGGCATAATCCCACGATCCTCTTCTGACACGGATTGATTTTGGGACCACAATCAGAGCCCCGCCATGCAAGCACAGCGGTCCTGGTTTATACTGAGTGCAGGCTCAGCATTCATACCAGTGGACGCGAGGCCTATCTAACACCTCTGCCGCAACTAAGGGGTACGGCACCCGAGTTGTACAGTGAAGTCCTCGGTGTTTAACGTAGGTACCTGTCTTGAGACTTAATCCTACGGCCCTCTTCAGGCACGGATTGATTTTGTGACCACAATCAGAGCCCCGTTAGCCAAGCAGAACGGTACCAGTCTATGTCAAGTGCATGGCTTGGCATTCATACTGGTGGATGCGAGCATCACCTAAATCTCTACCGAACTATGGAATACGGCACCCGTGTTGATACGCAACACCACGTCAAGGCCCGAAGGTCTCTTCTCGCTTGAGCACAACCACAGCCCCCATGAAACTCCCACAAGGGGGCCAACCGCAAC
The DNA here is from genome assembly GCF_905115235.1 of Hermetia illucens. NCBI lineage: Eukaryota > Metazoa > Arthropoda > Insecta > Diptera > Stratiomyidae > Hermetia > Hermetia illucens. The sequence continues at coordinate 65,873,285 of NC_051853.1, forward strand.
CAACCGAGCTGTACTCAGATACGACAGGAATTCTCTTGAAGTATAAGAGTCCAGGGGCTACCTCGGTTCCCATGGTACCAGTATACCCCTGGTAAGGTTTCGTGACCGAAGCCACTTCAGATGAGTCCCGGTGCAGACTCGGGTCTGATCGCCCTTGCTAGGCCTCGGAGCATTCGCCTACTACATCACGGCCGGCAAGCCAATGCGATACAGCGTTTCCCGGTGCCACCACGTGGAGGTTCTCCTGGGCCACTTGGTTTTGGTTCAGCCGACAGGGTTGCCGCCCTATCTTCCTCCCCGCCACCTCAGAGTACCACCCGAGTTGTACAGCGCAACTCCACGCTTGAGCTCCGAGGAGCTCTGCCCGCGATGTAGGCATAACCACAACCACCATGAAACTCCCACTAGTAGGGGCCAGCCGCAAATAACCGGGCCGAGAACACATCCTCCAAGAATTCTCCTGGAGCATATGCTATCAGAGGGCCGTCCCGGTTCCCATGGTACCAGATAACCTCCGGTGAAGCTTCGTGGCCGAACCCACTTCAGATGAGTCCCTTGCAGACTCGGGTCTGATCGTCCTCCTCGAGTACGTGGGGACGGAACTTTTGATCGTAATGTACAACCTGCTTTTATCAGGCAGCAGGCAACGCGAGATCTTTGATTGCACATTAATGAAGACAAAACAACACCTAATAGCACTGGCCAATTGAATAGAATACGAAATAGGAGATTGTAAAACATTGAAAATCTCTTCTATCTAGGATCGATAACAAAAGATTGTTGGCAGCCAACGGAGGTTATTTCAGCATACACTTTCACTTAAAACGTATCGCCATAGGGTCAAGGCTACTACTTACTGTCAAGCACGTGCACAAGAATCTTCTAAGGTTTCAATTTTTTTTTCGCTAAGAAAATGGTCATTGAATTTATTATCTGATCGAAATCGTTATCCGACGGATCTCAATTGGGAAGAGGGTCAGTTTGAACCTCCAAAGCCATCGTGAAGGTGATCTTGCGGAGCATGTCTTCAGCCATTGTCTTGTTCTGCAGTGTGTTGTGACGATTTCATCAGGATAAAAATCAAACTCTTCAACGGAGACGAATACAGATTCTTGTAATGATTCTACCCCAACCTTCTAGATTGATCGGACATTGTAAAACCAATTTATGTTTGTTTAAATATTCGCATTCATTATTATTTTATTTCCTTTTACAGAATTGCGGTTATTTACAGTACTTTTTGTTACACATTTTTAACGTATATGCTTTGCATTTCAAGGTTTTATAATTCTTCATTATTTTCATCGTTTAATACTAAATACTAAAAAATCTAACTGTCTTCTTATCATATTAACAGGAAGGACTTCTTTCCATTTTTACAGATTTCATCAATTTCCGTTTAGGCGCTCAATTCATCGTTTATCTGCTATTATTGTTTTAGTACTTTTGCTTTCCACTTTTATCTTAGTTTTTTTGTTTATAATATTTCACAGATGGCAGACAATCGGTTTTGCAGTTTCTATTTCAATCTACGCGTATAATTCACAATGCAATCTATGACGACTGGTTGATTTACGAAACGAACGTGAACAGGGAGAAAATATTTCTCATAGGCAAATGCATTTCAATTTTTGGCATAACCAGTTCATGTGAATTATATTTTTCTTCTTACACTAGTCGGGAAGATTGAGAATTTCTTCCACGAACGATGTAATGTCGGTATTTCGTCGTATGTGTTCTGTTATGAATTCGTGTGCTAATAGCTTCTCGTAATTCGGGCGATCAGTGTATTTTTTCTGCAGACAACTAGCAATGAAATCTTCAAAATCTTTGGAAAATTTACCTGGTTCTAAGCGTGGTGGATCGTCTTTGACAACCTGCAAGGAACAAGTGCTATTTAAAAGAGCAATCTTCAACTCTCTGTGCGCATATTACCTGTTTCAGTTGTTCAAATGGGGTTCCCCACGTACTATAGGGAAATTTGCCAGTGGCCATTTCTATCATACTAATGCCTAATGACCATACATCTGATCGGATGTCGTATTGACCTGGATTCCCTATTGAAGTAATAAAAATTAATACATTTTTGATGATTTATAAATGGACATACATGGGTTTCAAAAGAAGATTCAATTACAAATTATCGATTAAAATTGAGTGACATTCCTCTCTCCCATTGTGCTATTCATCTTAATAAATGGCGAAACAACCGGTATCCGGTGCAGGCCTTAGTAATAAGCTCTAGACGTCTCGGTTTTGCGCCGAGGTGCACCAATTGGATACCCCTAAAAGCTGTCTGGCGTCCTGACTTACGCCATCGCTCCATCTTAGGCAGGGGCTGCCTCGTCTTCTTTTTCTACCATAGATATTACCTTTATAAACGTTCCGGGATGGATCATCCTCATCCATTCGCAATTTATCTTGCTAAGAACCCAAGCCTCCGAGGAATACATAAAGACTGGCAAGATCATAATCTCGTACAGTCAGAGCTTGGACCCTATGGTGAGACGTTTCGAGCGAAATAGTTTTTGTAAGCTGAAATCGGCTCTGTTTGCAGCCAATAACCGTGCGCGGATTTCATCGTCATAGCTTTCATTGGTTGTGATTTTCAATACTAGGTAGGTGCTATTACGGTTCAAAAAGCCTGATGGAGATGTTAATCCCGTCTCGGATTTACGCTTACAACTGCAAGGCGCGTTCTCTTTACTTGGGTGCCGATTTCGGAGAATATACTGATTGCAAGATTCCGCTCCAGAATGAGGAACATTTCAATAGTAAAATGATACGCAACAACAGAGACTTCCGATTTAGAGGGGGAGAATTTCTATGAGCAATTGAATGCTATCCACGAAAGGCTTCTTAAAGGTACCATTATGGAATTTCTGCAACTTCCACCGCTTCGTCGTTGATAGTACATAATTCGAGTACACAGCTTGCTATAAAGTTAGCTGTATTTCAAGTTGCCGACATTGCACATCATTGGCCCATACCAAAGGGGCTTCACTCCAGGCAAATCAGCAACAGATCAGATTTTCTCTCTGCGGCAAGCGATGGAAAAACTGTTGGAATATGGACAATAATTGCACCATCTATTCATCGACTTTAAAACCGCCTATGATAGCATAGCCAGGGTAAAACTGTACACGGCCATGAGAGAATTCGGTATCCCGTTTGCTGTGGACTTCCAACCAGGGCAAAGTGGAAGACCGAGGGCGTGTTGCAAGGTTACGAGTCAGTATTCTTTACCGACGGATCAAAGATGGTCTGTGGAATCTGCACGAGGTTTTCTCGAATACACACAGTGTATCCAAGTCGTATGGTTTCCCAGGTTTCGCCAGTGGATTCCAAGCGGAAGTACTGGCCATATTGGAAGTCTGTCGATGGCTGGAGCGAGATTCGAGCCCCAAGCGTAAAATAGCTATTCTGACCGACAACCAAGCGGCAATCAAGGCTTTGTATTCAGCGAAGACATATTCCAGGCTGATGGGACAGTACAGAGATGCGCTGAACCGTCTGATCGGTATGCTCAAGGTCACCCTCTTCTGGGTTCCCGGGCATAGGGGGGAATGAGCGGGCTGACGGATTGGCCAGGCGAGGCTCTGCTCTTAGCAGCTCTTCGGTGAATACATTCGGTGTTTCGCTGGCGGCTGTCGGGGGCCGAGCTTACTCACACTACCTAGCAGCCGCGAGCCTTAGATGGCGAATGCTTACGAGTTGTGCCAAGTCAAGGGGAATTTGGCCCGCTTATAACATAGCCCGATCACGAAAGCTCCTGTGCCAGACGGAGAAGGAAGGGTAACTTTCATGTACTTTCTTTGCGATTGCCCAGCTCTAGCTAGAGCCAGACTACGGACACTGGGTAAACCATTCTTTGGGGACCCCAGAGAGATTTCTAGCTGCAGGGTGGGAGAGCTGTTTTACTTCGAGAATGCTACGGGCTGGCTCTGAAGATCCGAGCCAGCTATTATAGATTCTGCCTCCCTGTTCCCACAACAGCAGTCACGGTCTTAGCAGTTTTCGGCTTCAAAACGACGCACCACAGCGCTAATTAGGCTCCTCGGAGCGGCCAATACCTACGTATTTCCACCGAGGGTTTGATGGCGGTGTACCCAAATGCGAAGCAAGGTTTAACTTCCAAGATTCCCAATGCCAGGAAAACGATTCCGGCAGGCGTCAACTCCCAAATCGCCCAAATGTCCGATCAAAGATCCGATACCTTGACGACACAGTTGTCGGCGATTTCGCGAACAGCTGTATCGCATTGCCAAGATTATATGCAGCAAATGCATTGCTGATAACCATATATGGCATTTGACATGCACGCGGCGAAGTTGGTCTTGGCCGCAACTTATTGCCGATGTTCACAACATGTTGTCGGAGTGGATTGTCTAGCCCACGATATCATAATGGTGAATCTAAGAAAAGTCATAGACGGAATATAAGGAGATGCGTAAAGCTACAACCAGAAACCGCTGATGTTTTGGCTATCAGCCACCAACATATTTTTCAAACAGATCTCACCCGAATATCCCACGTCAGCACAGAAGCGATTATCCGATAAGAAGCGCAGCCCCGTATATCAATATCGAAACTACGAAACGCTTGTCACATAGCGGTCAGGGCGTTAATTTTCTGACAAGCTTCGTATTGTGAAACACGAGTTTGCAAAGAAACTGATCGTACATACCGAAGTAGTTAGGGAAGCAAACCTGTTGACAGGGGACACAACGAATTCCATCTCAGTGGCTGATGCACAAGGGAAATGATTCGAAAGGAATTCATCTGGCGGTATGTCAAAAAGAATAGTATGTAATGGGGCTAAACATGCCTGCCATGCCGAATCAGCAAAGTCGGTCGGTGTCGAATTCAACATGTACACCTCGGCAATGTGGGCTCTTAGCTACAATCAAACGGATATCGCGCTTGCCGTTTACACGCTGTCTAGCGGTGTTTTGCCTTCAATCCGCCGATGCAAACCCGATCAGTACTGTTTTATTGACGTTCTCGATGCCAACACAACCGATCAGAGCAGCTAATTCAAGGATGAAGAGGCCAGAGCCGAAAATAGGATTCTTCCAACTCTTATCAACTCCCAGCATGACCAAATGGCATTTCTTACCATGATGGCAAGCGAACATGATCCAGTCACCCAAAAGCGGAGTCTCCTGCCATGAACGAGGAGCAACTAGTTACATCCGGTTTCAACTAACAAATACAAGTAAAGATATCGTTGGAAGTTTCGTCAGTAGATTCCCTGCCTCTAAACAAAAGAAGACACACACCAACTATAAAACCCAGTACTTACTACCTTCAATAACACTAATAAAATTTTGATATCGCCTATGGACGACTATAGCAAGAAAAAAAGGCTGCTAGTCGGAAATCAGACTAAATTCCTTACATACGCGCTTCCTACCGACAAAAACTCGTAATTAATCATGCGTGACTTAGACCACACATATTCTCCTGAAGAAATCGGTAACGATATTCGGGCGGAAAATATTACAAATTGTCTCAGCATTAAGCCCCTATCACGACTCAGGCCAAACTAGAAAATCGTAAGAGTAATCTCTGGCTAATTACGTCCAATACCTCCTTTCGAACAAAATAAGAAGCAAATAAGTTTCAAACTGTAAAACCCGGTAATGTGTTAAACACGCAGCTTCAAACTGCCACCCTGGTTTTCGCTGAATGTACTGTGATAGCCCTCACAAATCGGGAGAACTACCCGATCAATTATTTGACAAAGCCATCTGTGACCTTTGTTGACGCTTTAGGTAACAACGGCAATTATCGACTTACACTTGAGAGTTTGCGGAGAAGTCAAGGCAATTCACCAAAATATTCAACGCAATGTTTGCTGCACTTTCATCGAATTATTAGTGCGATAAGAAAACTATCCCAACAGGCCATTCTTCATTAGAACATCGCTCCTCTGCGGGAAACTGAGAATCTGCCCAATTACTTCGTGAAGGTTTAACAAAGAACTCTGAATCTCCTCAAAAAGCGGAAGATGTTATCTCCTCAATTTTCTCTCTACTCACTCTTCCAACTACGATTAGTTAATCACACCTCATTTTGCGGCAGCGTTCGAAGCAAAATTTATTAGACTATCGAAGAATAAGAAATCTACCAGACTCGTCGATATTCCATGTGTCATCTTCAATAAAGATTCGAATGCATTAAGTACGTTCCTATCTAACTTTTTTACTAAAAAGTACACATTGATGTGTTGCGGTTTAATTTATTATGAAGAGCTTCGACCTTTGGAATAGAGCAATCATTTTTCTTTCATTAAAACAATGATCCCGAACATATTTCACGCTTAACAAGCGAATAGTTACTGTGTAATGCCCATGCCGCTCTATATGCCTCTACAATCGATATATGATGTACTCGAACTACAGCGGGTGAAATGGGCATTTAACTCGTTCCATATATACAAGTTGGTGGGTGTGGATGGTATTATTCTATTATTATTTTCCGACTTGTCACAATCTCGGCAGATGCCGGATTTTACCTAATACTAGCACGAATCATTTAGGCTCGGACGATTTTACTTACTTAAAAACTAAAGGGGCGCTGGTGGTGGTGGCCGGTGGTAGGTCAATGGTCAATCGAGCACGTATGCAGAATGGTGTACTTCTGTATGGTTTAAACCAGACTGTGTGAGTCCCAGGACACCAAGGGAAGCCGTGAGGGATTTAGGTACAATACCTGTAGCTGGCAATATTATGGGAACTGCAACCGCTTGAGACGCCAAATTTCTTTGATTTCCCGAGCCAATGGCTTACCTTCTTCTCCACGTATTTCCGTTCGACGTTGCTGTTGCTGGGAGACCCGTCTTGTCACCTAATAGCACGTCAGGATTGTTATGTGGAATATGGCAATCAGTTAGAACTTGCCGGTCGCAATACATACTGTAAGCAGAACTATCAAGCACCGCTTGCGGCTTATATTGGTACACCAGACATATTCCCGTGATCAGCTCATGCTTGTATGCAAGGTTTTCATGAATCACCTTACCTACACCATTGTGCCTGGTGGTGTATTGCACCGGTGCCATAACAGTGCAACAGAAATGAGATGGTCCAACGTTTCTAACGCCGAACCACACAATCTGCATTGGTTGTTCTCCACCCGTTCTTTCACGATGAGCTTTTTATAAACTCGGGTCGCGACCACGCCGCCCTAAATTGCAGACATGAACCTCTCCGTCTCAACAAAGAGCTCTCCAGCGCACAGCCATCTATTCGTCAATTGCCTGCTAAAGACAATTCACGTATTTACCTTGCATTGCCTTGGACTTCGAATCATCGATCCGCTCTTGGTTCGATTTCACCCTACTCAGAGGATCGAAAGATCGATTCTTCAAGTTGAGTCGAGTCAATCCACAGTCTGCCTTACAGACAGCCGCATGCAACTTGATGTCATATAAGGACACACACTTAGCACTTAGGCACTTTATTGCAAAATCAAATCGTATCATTCAGTAGCCATGAAAGGGGGTTCAGCGCCATGCAAAACCAAAGGGGACTCAATGAATCCCCCTGAAAGACGCCCCCCCCCCCCATATATAGATAGACCCTGAGGTATTGGCAGCCTCAGATGAAGGCACTAATAAATTGGTATGCCACTCTTCCATGACTGTCGCCAAAAACTATTAGTTTCGGATTAATGCGATACAAATGAAGGACATCGATCAACCAGGTATGCGGGACACTGTCGAAAGCCTTGGCATAATCGATATAGCACTAAAGAGTTTTCGTTGGCCTCTAGTTGCTTGTCCTACAACTACCGAGTCGATAATGGGTTGCTCTTTGTAACCCTTTAACCTAACTCGGTGGCCCTTCTGCTCCTCGGACAGAATGTGTTGGTCTCGAGGTACGCATCGACCCTTCCACTAATGATGGACGTTATGAATTTGTAGAGGATTGGTAAGCAAGTAATCGGTCTTGTGGATAAGGTAGGTAATTCCCGCAGTGAAAAATTGTGGAAATTACTCCGGCCGACTCATGACCTCATTGGTGAACTTTTTGTATGAGAAGTTCTGCACCCGATCGAGACCTGGGCACCAGTTCTTCGAGCTGTTTATAGCGTATTGGCATCGCGGGTACCTTTGGCGATGATCCACTTAGCATCCTGCTCAGCATGGGTAATCCCCACAGTCCACCCCAATACTCTTTCGCTTCCGTCACTGAAAACTGCACTGTTTGGACGCTCTGTTGGGATTCGTTGAGTGATCTGAAAAAACTCTGCTGGTTCCTCGCGTACGTTGTATTCTGGACACCTCTGGAATGACTTTCGCCATACTGTCATAACCGACTGCATATGACAGAAAGTGTCTGCTTTAGTGTGTCCAGATTTCCAACTACGTGTCACTGGAGATGGCATAGTTCTTGTGAACCCTCTGCACTTTATTCTTCATCCATTTGCTGGCATTGCCAGAACTAATTTGAATCGGTCTAGCAATGTCCTGCCTTAGTGAGCCCCGCCGACGTTCCATACAATATATATTATTATATATATATTCCGTATTAATTATTATTATTATATATTTAATATTGAGTATAAATTGAGAAGGTGATGTCCGATAAAGAATACGAGTCATGAACATCGAAGGCACCTTTAATTATGCCTCATTTGCGGTGATTTGTAACGCGACAAGACAGCATGGAATCGAAGCGCTGTTAATCAATGGGATTCTGTATATGCTAGAGTGTAGAAAGATCCGTATATTGGTCGGACTGAAGTCTATTGAAGCATAGCGTTGCCCACAGGGAGGGGTTCTCTCTCCTCTGTTATGACTCGTGGAGGACACAAATGTCGTTGCACAACCATTTGCAAACGATCTAGTCGTAATAATTATCGACAAGTTGGGGGCACAGTATGTGACTGCATGAATGTAACATGTAATGGCCTCAGGGTAAACGCCAGGAAGACTGGACTAATTGTATTCATTAAGAATGTAAGGTGGGGCAGCTATACACTACGGGAATCAAGCTGGTAGAAACAGGAGTACATTTCGACTCCAAGTTAAGGTGGAAGCGCTATATTCAGGAATAATATTTGAAATCCTGCATATTGCTCTGGTGCTGCAGGACTGCGATATGTAAGACCTGGGGACTTTCACCACAACGGATTCATTGGATGTATACATCTACAATAAAACCCATTTTGATATATGCATGCATGGTGCGGTGGCGAGACTGAATTTTGCTAACGGTAGGAAGCTGCTAACGTAGATTCAGAGGCTTGGTTGCCTTGCAATGAGTACTACGCCGACTGCTGCACTCGAAGCTATCCTAAATCTACCCCCCGTTCACTTGGAATAGTAGCCAACGACGCATATAGACTCGGTACTTGGAGTGTGGAAATTCGGCCAATCATACGGTCATGCGGAAATTCCTTGACAAACATCCCATAGCTCTAAAGCTGGCCAATCGCAAGGTTTCTGGATTCGCATTTGAAAAGAACATACTCTGTCCTAATCACTAAAAGAGAAGAATGATCGATAGATGGCCATGAGTCTTTTGAGTTCAAAGACTTAATCATTTTCACCGACGAATCGGGCGCAGGGGTCTTCTCGGGAAATCCGATTGTGGAACTGGCTCGATCTCTCGGAAAATTGACAACCAGGATCCAGGCGGAGATATATGTTATTTGCGACAGAAATGGATCAGATGAAGATACCTTGGTAAGGTTTTCTTCACCGGAGAGTCTGTGTATGCTCTGTCTCTAGAGAATATTCTCAGATTCGTGAGAGTCTGTCGAAGATCGATGTTGAATAGGCCATCACTGGGGATAGTACAATGGGCCTAACAAATGCCTGAGTGCATGAAGCTGCGACTCCGCCCATTAAACTAAACTATAAATTAACACACGATGAGTCTCCGGTATGTCCAACTTGTCCAAGCCAAGATACTCAGCGATATGGACGACCAAGATTCCAAGCGTGCCTTTCTTGGTGGATTACATATTACAGTCGGAGTACGGGTGGCATTTATATATATTATAACAAGACCTTCGTATTGCGGAAAGGTAGAGGCGAGCGGCCCCGCGAAGCATTACCTAACGGCAGCTCTCGGCGGATGAAATGTTTCGCGGGTGTGGTTTTGTTTGCAGCTGCGGATCTTCGGTCAGCGAATCGTGCACGTACGCGGTTTCGATTGATGTCTTTTAAAAATTCCACATCCATTGCTGAGCAAAAAAAGCACTTCTTCTGTCATCGGAAACTTAGACATGCAATTTTCCAAACCCTCCGAGTCGTTTAACCGAAACCCAAAGTTGAGCGAGTTAAATTATTGTCCACAGAACTCCTCTACATCATCCATTGCAAATATAATAGCTTATGCCCCCGAGCATAAGGATAACTAAGTAAACAATGTCAGCACCAAGATAGCCTTAAGAGGGCAAGGGTTTCTAGTTAAAAACTTACCTGTGGGGTCAATTCGTTCTGGTGCCATATACGGCTTGCATCCCGCGTCTATAGTTTTTGCTACAGAATCAACTAAATATCCTGCGGACAAAACAGAACAAATGGTAATCTGCGAAGCGTCGCCAGAGGAGTGGGTAACGTACCTGAAATACCAAAATCACACATCTTCACCTCACCCTTCCTGTTTATCAATATGTTCGAAGGCTTCACGTCTCTGTGGATGACTTTCAGCTCGGCATGCAAATAGTGAAGGGCATTGACTACGGAAATGGCAATCTAGAGAGTGGGGGACAGACGGTAATGAAAGAACTAATGATTCTGCGTTCGGATGCACGCCATACCTTTCCCAAAACATCTTCACTCATTGTTTTGTTGTTCTTGAACACTTTCGGGTAGAACTTGTCCAAGCTCGTGTCCATGACTTCCATGCAGATCCACACATCTCCTTCGCGGAAGAGTGCGCCATAGAAGTGGACTGTGTACGGGCAAGCACTCGAGCGCATTGATATGTCCAAGTCCATCAGGAGGCGTTTCTGTTCTTGAGTATTAACCGTGGCGGTTATCCTTTTCACGGCCATCACAGTCCCGCTCTGGACGTGTCGCATTTTCTCCACAATGCCATAAGCCCCTCGTCCCAAGTCGCAGATTTTCTCCAGCCCGTCCGCGTCCACCTCGAACGTCTGCTCGCCTATGGTGATTGTGGTGCGGCTGTCTAGGTTCCTTGGCGGCGTACTGCAACGAAAACCAGTTGTCAGAGGTTAGAGCGCCGGGGGTTGCTACTGAAAACTTACACCGGCTGCGGCGCCGGGACGTCCACTTGCAGCTTTGGGGGGCGATTGTTTCTCCTCGCCATCTCGACTCTCACGCGACTCGATAAACACAAAACTGGATACGCACGACCGCGACGGGTTTCTCAAGCGCTGGCTCCGTTCGGAGACAATTCAAAATAACGTTATTCAGGAAGAAAGAACGGAACCGGACCGTGTCTACACAGGAATGTGGCGGAGCGAAATACTTAAATGGTCATTTTGCCATGAGGCGCTCTCGTTGACAGAAACCGACGAGCAAACACAAAAACTTTTTTCTCGTGCCCGCACGGAACTTGGCCTGAACAATTCGTGGGAGCTCGCTCGGCTGCCGATTTGTGGACGCGTAGTCGCGTGAAACCCGGGTTAATCCTTGAGGTCGTTGCTTTTAGTGTTTATCGTTTTTTTCTGGTTAGTATTTCATTCACAAAATTGACATCTGCGGGGATTTCGTTCGTCTAATTCGGTTTTCGGCTTTTTCTCGACTCGTCTGCCCTCGCACACTCGCTCGCGATTCAAGGGGAAATGGGTCTGGTGTGTTCGGGGCAATGCAGTTCTGCCGAAAGCATACAGACTGTGGCAGAAAAGTGGTTCGTGGTGAAGTATGGAATGCAAAATCTCTAGTTGTCAGAGATACGCGAAAATAATCCGATTGGAACTGCGCGGGAGAAATTTAATCCGTTTGAAATAAAAAGGGGTTATTAATGTATTACCCGATGGCTTAATAGAGCGTTTGCTAGAATCAGGAAACTGATGGTTAACTGGGGGGAGGGGTGAGGTTTTAAAATGATTTTTTGATTACGAAATATTTGCAGAACATTTTTTTCTACATAGTTTGCAGTTTCTTGATTAAATCGTCATAAAAAGTTAAAGGGAGGGTCCTTGATCAATTGCACACAGTAGAGTTAAATTTCAAACGTATTTTCGCCTTTATTGGTGCATTCTTGTGTTTTAGTCCCCACTCTTTGCTCGCTTGTTTTGATTAGGCATATCAAGATGGGTCCATATCTCGTCACTGACGAATATACGACTGACTATCTCTTTCTTCAGCATAACCAGTAATCTCTGGAAAATGTCTAAACTGTAGTTTTTTTACCAAGAAAAAGAAATTGAGGAAATCATCGTATTGTTATCTTTGAGAATCCAAGTTGCTCTGTGATGATGGAATCTACACTTCCCCCCGACAGTGAGTCGCGGTTCTTTCCCCAAAAGCTCCTTAACTGCATGGAGTAAAGACTACTAGCTCACCCATTGCTCAAATGTTCACTGAAGAGGAATAACATTGGTAGTGGGTGCGGAAGTGGAACAGAGAGACCCAGACGGAATTTGTAGTAAAAATTCAAATACTTCCGTTCCTCCAACAACATTTGCTAATGAAATTCCCGTTTATATTTGATTGATCCACGGACATACCAATTTCTCTGCTACAAATATCTCAAAATTCGGTTCTTTTTGTTTTCAAAGTTTTTGTTATATTTATCTCATTTTAGTCGAATTTTCGATTCTTCATTCTATATCCTATTTGGAAACTTTCAGCTCGTAACTAATGATCATGATTTTTTTCAAAACTCTGCGTAAGATCGCAATTATAACCAAGTGTTTATGATCCTTTCTTCAATTTAGAATATCCTATTATAACATACATAAGTCGGTAAGGTTTGAATTTCCAGCTCCACCTCTATAGGGGTATTATAGGGGTTATAGGGAAGAAGACGAGGATAATTCTCTCCATCCCGCGGGGAGGTCAGCTCCTTAAAAACTTATGGTGTCTCAAAAACAGTTATTTGGTATCAGGGTAGAGTCTGAGTTCGAACCTTACACATGAATGGTAAGGAGATGGGAAGGGTCTGCATGAGGGAGAGGAATATAGGAACGAAGAATGGAGATAAAATGGGAGATTTTTTGTCCCGAACTCATGAAAACTCGTGGCGATCACCGCCTATTAGAATGTTACGGCGTCTCAAAGTAAGCATGTTTTGACATCATCATGGTGAAGTTTGATTGGCAAATCTTATATTGAAGAAGAGGGGGTTTGGGGGGGGGGTATAGAGGGTATGCAGGAGGAAGTGGACGTTTTTTCCCCCCTCACTAGACATTCGGGGCAGCATATGCCCTCCTAAAAAGTCATGGAACTCCAAAATTGGCTAGTTTCGTGCTATTAATAAGCCTGTTGGAAAGAGGATTATCAACTTGGCTACCCCTTTCTCCCTTCGCTCCCCCACGCATCCCACGGGCGAGGGGAAACTCCGACTGATTTAACATGAAAATAGTTCCATTTTGAGACGTTTTAATTTTTTAAGAGGGGGGCAGCCGCAATTTTTAAAGAAGGTTAAGGTGGTGGTTTTCGTCCATTTTTCTCTGGAGGTAAGATAGGGTTGGAAACTCAAAGCTTCATGACGTCATGAAGATAATCAAAAATTCTCAACTTTTTTTGTTCAGCCGTAAGTTTGGCCGAACCAAATTTTTTGCATAAATATTGGGGGATGCCACCGACTTGATTCTGGACTGGACCAAATAGAGAGGAACTTTCTTCCACTATTTTAGTCCACGAGCTCAACTTTTTGGGCTAAGCACACAACTTTTCCAAAAAAGGGGACGACTGACAGTTTTATCCTGTTGCACCAGACTCTGACTCACCTCTGCTCTGAGAGCAACGTGACCGAAGGGTTCATCCCTGCCCGTGGTAAAAAAAGGGGCAAAAGTTTTCCTCCATTTAGTTCAGTCCCACATTAAGTGGATGTGGACTCAGGATTCCATTAATTTTTTAACAAGAAAAGGATCAGTTTTCTTCATTCTGCGAAGAAGTTTCTAAATGTTGGCTGAATATTTGATGCTTCCTCTTTCATAATTCAGTTTATAGTGATTGGCTTGATATTTAAAGATAAGACAGTTCTGGTCACGATATTATAGCGCCAAACTCTCGGCAGGCAAGCTTGTAAGTCGGTTCATAGCTAACAATGTTCGAATGACTTAACGTCCACATTTGGAACTAAATTAATTAGTTGATTGACCTTAAATGTCAACGGGCGTCAGCTGAATATTAATGGGCAATCAAAGCAGATTCGAACGGAGGTGATCCCGCCAATTGTAACATTTTTCAGCTGACAGTAGATGTGATAGTTCCATTTGTAAATTACATTGGAGGCTATTAGTCTGGACCTCGGCGCAAAACCGGGATGTCTGGAGTTCCTTATTAAGGCAGGCCTAGACCGGATACCGGTTGTTGCGCCGTTGATGATGATGATGCTATTAGTCTATTAGTTTCAAGTAACTAGTAGTCGTGGGCAAACCATTTTTCTTTTTCGGTATTGCGGTAAATGTCTTTCAACAACAAAACTAGGAATAATCCCCAGGCATCAAAGCCACTTGATATCTGCACATGAACCTATGATTAGTCGTTGCTTCAAACGCCAATGTTACTTAGAAGTGGGCTAATAGACTTGTTGTGGTGAAGGTCCTTAGGTTTCACCCATAGCAGTTTAATAGCGCTGATGCAGTTTGCAAGACTTCGGATATTGTTCTGAAATGTGGTGTTTTCGCGTTAATTTTAAATCAAGATACAATTGTAAATATTTAACTGTTCTCATTGAATTGGATTTCCTATCTCAACTTATCGTTCGTAGTGGGCATAACTAGTCTAGCCGTCGTAGAATTTGCGATGAGTCCGTTTAGGAAGCACCAACTGAGAATTCCGTGCGTAACTGTAATCATTCTGTAATGTGCAGATTCCGTGAACTTTTTCATACTGGCTAGTTCGTCTGTAAACGATTTTGTAAAAACTTCCACGCACCAACAAGGTATCCACCACTGGGAGTCAAAACAGTACCGGCCTATGGACAGTGTGAAAGACATCTTATCCTAGTCGTCTTTCTTCCGCCTATAATATCGATTTTTTCTTCACTGGAGCATGTTAGGAAACAAACTGATCAACAGCAACTTCATACCAATCCCAGTTGCCGACGACTTCGATGTCCATTGATGCGGTTGTTAAAAATTCGAAGATTATCTCAAATCTATTATTGAAACAATAATTCCTTCAAAGAGTAATTCAGTTCCAATTTCATACCAACAAAGTTTATTCGATGATTATTCAGGAAAGAGATAGTACTTGACACGTGCGTTTATTTGGGACCGAGTTTTGTAAAATTGGAAATTATTAATGGTAAGCAGTTTTGTTGCGTGAGTAGAATCAGGAATAAACCATTCTATGTAAAACGCAGCCATAAGACTATTTTCTTCAGCCCGCCTTCGGACATTATTTTTGGTGATCCCGAATAATAACATTTCAAGACTTTAACAAGTTAGCTGGAGCTAAAGGCATGTAATTTCCACTTAATTGTTCTATTTGACTTGAACATTGAATAGTTAACTGGAGCTAGTGAATAGTTTCTAATTAACCTCCTCATTTTCAATTGGACAAGACGTTCCTTAGCCTGAACTTGTGCTTTGGTACATATGGCCTTTGACAGCTTTCTATCCAGGACCTATTATATTATTTATTAAGAAGAGGTATTTTTTGAAGAATTAATATCCATGCCTTAATATTAATTCTAATTCTAATCTTTCACAAGGAACTAAATACGAATCAGTATGAAAATTGAGAGCTGTTACGTACCATAAAAGGTTAGAGACGGTTTCAGAAAAGTTGTGGAAAAAATTCCAAAAATAAAAATGACGAGGAAATTAGGAGCAAATATGATTGCGTTGAAGTAAGCCGCGTACCGCATGGCGAACAATAGAAGGGTATGTCAGCTTCTCAGTCGTCCCTTCGCCTCATAAAATTATTAGGATGGATCATTTCGATGGCAAACCATGCTTTTCAACCCATTCATTTAAGTATTTAGAATCCTTAGAATATGATGAGGTTGGTGGATGCTGCCACTATGTAACATGTCCACTTTGGAAATCTATTTTCTTCATCACTAGGGGAGGTATAATTCCATCTGCGCATGCATTTGTATCTATAGTAGGAACAATACTGTTTCGAAAGCAAAAAGAACCAATCCCAATCTAGAGTTATCTTTTTGAACGTTGCCTGATAAATGCACTTCAAATTTGTGCCTTGCTTTTCGTTTCATTACCGCTTTCAGTAAACCTCCCACTCTACAAGCATTGGTTAGTTTAGTTTAGCTTCGACTAAAAAGTCATTCTTCTTCCTTTTTCCATTTTTCGGAACGCGGTGACAACGCCTAATTTGTCCTTTCTATGTTGCTTAAAGAAAGTATAAATGTACCTAAACTTGTGCGATGCCGAAATACTTTATTGATTTAATGTATTTGACTTCAAAAACTGTTTTCACTTCAAATTTGTTACAGAGCTGTCATACACGAGCGGCATCACTTCCATCCAATCAGCTGAGTTTCGAGTCTCGATATTTTCGGGTATTTGGACCTGCGAAATTCAAATGGAAACCAAAACAAACCGCCGCCACCGCAACGCAGCAGGTAGTTCGCGTGCGGGTATTGCTCGAGAGATTGTTGTGCTTCTTACGGCGACGGTTAACTGTCAATCTCCACAGGACGATTCCTGGAATTCGGCTTAATCCTGCGAAGAATGCGGAGAGCTCTTGATGTGTTTACTGAACCAAATAGGTGAGTGCCTTTGCGTTTTGAGAAATCCTAGTCCCTAATTGCGTTTCATTTCAGGTTGATCATTTTATATCGATGCGGAGCTTATCAGACTACGAAGTCCTCTCCGTGCTAGGCTGCGGATCCTCCGGGACTTGCTTCAAAGTCCGGAACAAGCAATCAAGCGAGATATTTGCGTGGAAGGCGGTTGACTATGTTGTGTGGGAAGAGTCATTGCTTGCTGAATTCGAGCTTCTTCTCGAGCTCGAACATCCGAATATCGTGCGACACTTGGATTATGTTCTTAATAAGGAAACGCAGACGGTGTACATCGTCATGGAATACTGCGAAGGAGGCGATTTGTCGCAACTCATCGAACAGTGCAAGTGCCACAGTGTATTCCTCTTGGAGGACTTCATCTGGCGAGTGCTCTATCAAATTTGTCGGGCTTTGCAAATGTGCCACAGTAAATTCGCTTCGGGGTCGGTACTGCACCGAGACATCAAGCCGGCAAATGTGTTCCTAGATGGGAATGGAAATGTGAAAGTCGGTGACTTCGGACTGGCCAAAATATTACGATCAGAAAGACCATTCGCGGAGAGTTTCGTTGGGACGCCGTATTACATGAGTCCCGAGATAATGAAAGGCAAAAAGTACTCGAGGAAGTCAGATGTCTGGTCACTGGGCTGTTTGGTTTATGAAATGTGTGCCCTGAAGCCTCCTTTCGGTGGAAGGTGGATGGAGCAGCTTTCCCAGAACATTACCAGAGGGAATTTCAGGCGCATCCCGGATTGCTACTCAGATGATTTGCAAAATATGATCGCGTTCATGTTGGACGTGAGTAATGACTCCCGGCCCAGCGTAGACGTCGTTTTGCGCCATCCAATTCTGGCTGGTCATGTTCCTAGCGGGGACATCTCGTTCCCTCCGTTCGTAAACTTGTCTTCACAGGGGATGAAATTCAGTCCTGCACCGGACTTTTCCAGTACAGCACTCCCCAATGAGCTGAACAGTCTCTCAACTCCGGCATTGCGGTCAGCACTTTTCGGCTCAATCCATCGTAAACTTTTTTCAACATCTGACCCCGATTTGAGCAGTGTAACTGTAGGCAGCCACCTAGACCAGGACACAGTCCATCATAAGACCATCGAGCCAAGCGCAGTCACTCAAAATATATTCAACGAAGCGTTGGCGGACAGGCTGCACGCGATTCGAGTGCGAGAGAGTTTAATCAAGCAAAAGGAAGCGGAGCTGGACGCTAGGGAGAAGGAGCTAAACGAAAGGGCAAAACGCATTGCTGCGAAAGAAAAATCGCTCGAGGAGTTGTTGAAGCGTAAATGCAGTGTCCGCCGAAGCAAGAAACCTTCTAAGAAGCCATCTTACGACGACATTGATAGTAGCTTAGCTCCGAATGACACGATAACACCGCCTACAGTAGCGAAGCTCGATCTGGCCACAATGAAGCGTCCGAAAGCCATGCAAAAGGTCACATTCCAGTCCCCCAAGAAATACGTGCAATACAACATTGAGAATGTCCCGCCCGACCCGGGGAACACACAAACCTTCAGAACAAGCACTTCTAGTAAAACTAGCGATGACTCGGATAAAGTTCGGCGACTAAAGTCAGTATTATCCTTTTTCGGAGGCCACAGAGCGCCTAAAGTGCAGGGAAAGACCATACAGACCAGCAGGAGCGAAGTGGAACCCGAAGCAATTGCGAGCAAGTGGACCAACGAGAACAAGAAGGCAGCATTTAAAATCCTGGCAGAGATGAATGAAGCTGGCAGGCAGCAGAGCGTGAATCGCGGGTCGACTCGACGTTCCCTCATCGTCCGCAGGACTCCTGCGGGAGACTTTCAATTGTAAATCCTAAAATGCACCGTGCAATCAAAGTAATAAGATCAGAATCGTGTTAAATAAGACTTTTATTTACTCCAGTTTCCTTCCTACATCTGCAACACTAAATTAAGACCTACCACGAGGGCGCCTCTCCCTCCTTCAATGCACGCCCGTAGAGCGCACTCTTGTCGCGGAACATGGTCATCCTCTGGGTTTCTTTGTTATCCAGGTACCAGCCGATAGTGAACCCAAGCATGGGCAGTGCGAGCCAGGCGTATTGTTTGGTGAGTCCTAGAACCATTTTGTTGCTAATTTACTGCGGGAGTTCTTCCGAATTTCGCCTAAGCAATTCTTGTTGTCGCTTCCACTGTCTCGTGTGGGACCAGTCGGAGTAAATTGTCGCGGCCGCAAATGTCGGGAAGAACACAACGACTGAGTATTTCCGAATGGTAGAGAGGATTGAGTTTCGGGCCATAAAACTGGGGATTGAAAGGGAAATTATGTAAGTTTTTGACAGATGAAATATGGAGATGTCAAGTCCAAGTTAGTTGGGTTTGAGGTTGAGGTTATTGGGGACTTTGATGGGGGATAGTAAGTAGTTTTCATAGGATAAAACTAGGTCGGCATGGTTCCTGCGTTGTTGCTGAATTTTCCTTACCTTTAGAGCTACTGTCCCCGGTTAAAAGTCAGTTATCGAGATGTTTGCCGACCAAAACAAACGTTGAGCTGACAAGTTGCCTAAAGTTTCCAGATACAAATTGATTGGTCTACTTTTACAGCGGCAATTTGTTTTCAAATTGGTATGCGTAATACATATGTAAATTGAAAAAAAAAACGAAACGACTCAATTTTAAAATTGGGAACTATCAATTGAAAGAAGATTATATTAAAATTCGATTATATTAAAACAGTAATTTACTTAATATACAGATCAGAATCTAGGATTATTCTAATTTCAATGTGGTTCACGCGTCTGGTGAATCCCACCGAAAACAGAAATTTGATAGAATCGAATAGGAACCCCGTGGCGACTGAAGTTCCTTTTAAAGGTGCCTGCAAATATGCAGTTACGTTCAAGTTCAAAAAAGTTCGGAGTGTCGTAGCGTTTTAAGGAGTATTGACCGTTACAAATTTTTAGCAGGGGTAGAAAAGTGGGCTTTTTCTTTCTCTTACATGTCCTCTTCACTCCCTGTCCCTGGGGTATGGTTGACAAATTCAACTCTACCATAATGACGTGAGAATACTCCCCATTCGAAGCTCTCTAACTTTTTAGAAAGTGGGATCCTCCTCTTTCTTTTACATAACCACCACAGAAACCACTTCCCATATGGCCCCTGACAATGCCCAAAGAAGCATGAAAGTCCTGGGGGTTTAACGTGAGTACCTGCGGTGAAGGCATAATCCCACGGTCCTTTTTCGACACGGATTGATTTTGGGACCACAATCAGAGCCCCGCCATCTAAGCACAGCGGTCCTGGTCTATACTGAGTGCAGGCTCAGCATTCATACCAGTGGATGCGAGGCCTATCTAACACCTCTGCCGCAACTAAGGGGTACGACACCCGATTTGTACAGCACAACTCCACGCTCGAGCTCCGAGGAGCTCTGCTCGTGATGTAGGCATAACCACAACCACCATGAAACTCCCACTAGGGGGCCAACCGCAAATAACCGGGCCGAGAATACATCCTCCAGGAATTCTCCTGAAGCATATGCTCTCAGAGGGCCATCCCGGTTCCCATGGTATCAGATAACCTCCGGTGAGGCTTCGTGGCAGAGCCACTTCAGATGAGTCCCTTGCAGACTCGGGTCTGATCGCCCTCCTCGAGTACGTGGGGACGGAACGCCCAAAGAAGCAGGACGAAAATTCATCCTGCATCAATTGCGGAGGTAGCGCGCATACGGCGAGTTATCGCAACTGCCCGATGTTTGTGCAAGCCCGTGCCGGCCACACAACCATCCCTCCCCACAAAGCCTAATTTTATCCCTCCCACCAAAATCGGTCCCCAACCAAATCCCTCTCAAATTCCCCCTTCCCATACCACTGCATCCCCACCATTCTCATATGCTGCAATGGCTAGGAATGCCACCCGCCCGGTACCCACCTTTGACCTCGACTTCGAGATCCTTTCGCTATTCAACACCCCCACTACCCAAATAGCTTCTCAGCACACCACATTCCTCCCTACATACAACTCCCTTTCCTCACCAATGGAGAAAAAACTCGCGCTCCTTTCCTTCCTCTGCCAAGGGTCCCCCAGTAATGTCCACTAAAATGGTATTACTAAACATGAATTTAGTTGTTAGTCGACAAAAACGACAACTGGACAACTTCCTTTCTGTCCACACACCCAACCTACTCCTTACCGAATCCAAACTTAACCCAAGACATAAGCTGTACATTCTTAACTATACCACTTTCCGCTCCGACCGTGTTGACCGCCAAGGCGGGGACACAGGCATATTAGTAGCAAATCCTCTGGACGCCCAACGAGTCTTCATCCCAACCACTATTGCCCCATACATTGAACTAACCGTCGCCTCCATAACCATCCTTTCCTCCATTATATTCCCAGGTAGCCTCTGCTGCCCCGATCATACCCTTAATTCTGCTGACATCTCCAACCTAGAGCAACACTTGAAATCCCTCCAAATTAGCTAACACAAATGTTTCTCCCTCGTACTAGGGGGCAACCTAAATGTCAAACACAATACATTGTACAACACCGCCATAAACGTCAATGGCAATAGGTTAGCCAACTGGTACTCACAGCACTCCCACCCTCTCCAGCTCACCCTTCTCCCCACCAACCAACCCACCTTCCACAGGCAAAATGTCCACTCCTTCATCGACCTATTGCTGGTAAGCAACCACCTCCTCGTCTACCTCAAAGCCCACGCCGACCTGATTGCTAACAGCTCTTTTGCCGCCTATCACACTACCCGACATATGCCCGACCCACCATCCATTTACTCTAAATTTCTAATCCTATCACTCGTACCTACAACACCCCGCTGCTCACTTACACAAGCCGTTACGCCCCTTACAGGGAAGAATCCATCATCCTTTCCCGAAACAATAAAAAATCAACCGGCTCTGACCACATTTCTATCATCATCCTGAAAAAATGGGCGAAAACTCTAAGCCCTTTCCTGTCTCAACTCTTTACCCTATGCTTCCTATCAGCACATTTTCCCACTCCATGGAAAGAATCTCACATCTTTCCCATTCTAAAAAAAACAACAAGCATCAGCTTTCTCGGGCAGCTATCGCCCCATCTCTTTAACTCTACATCGAAAATTTTCGAACATCCTCTTCCAATTAAGCAACAACATCCCCACCACCGCTTGCCTCCTTGATATCCAGAAAGCCTTTGACGCTGTCTGGCACGAAGGGCCTCATCTTTAAACTCTCCCATACATTCAAATTTCATCCACCACTATGCCGACTTATTCTGAATTACCTTTCCGATCGCCTATCCTTAGTCCACATCCATGAAATCCTATCCGACACATACAGTCCTCTTGCAGGCATCCATCAAGGATCAGTTTTGTCAGCAACCCTATTTTCTTTATACACTGCCGATATCCCACTCGAGCACCCTACCAATTCCTCCCAAGCCCTCAAAACTATTCAATACGCTGACAACTTGATCCTGTATACCTCTTCCCGAAATATACAATCTGCCCAAAACCGCGTCAATCCCACGATCCTAACCCTCAACCAACTTCTTCATTCCTGGAAACTCCTCCTTAAGCCCAGCAAATGTGAAGCCATCGCGGTAGAGCCACCTTTACCCGCAAGATGCTATCCGACACCCGCAACCTCATTATTCAAATTGGGACTCCCCCATTCCCTCCGTCCAATCCATTAAATACCTTGGAATAACTCTCAATACCCGCCTATCACCCGTACCTCAAGTAAATTCTATCCTTTCCAAAACCTTAGCTGGGCTGAAAAGCGTATGACCCATCCTCAAGAAAGACTCTTCCATCCTTCCCAAAGTCAAACTCTTTTGCTATCTGTCCTCTAATCACGTATGGATTCGTCGCAGCCCAAATGGAACGTCTTCGGGTACCTGAAAGGAGGTTCCTCCGCCTGTCTCTTCCCCAGTCCAATCCTTACTTCAACCAAGTCGTCTATGACGAGATAAACTGCACACCCGTAGACCGGCTCCTCCTTAAGGGGATCATCCCGTGTGAAAGCCGTTTTTTTGCTTTTTTAAGAATTTTTTTTTTTTGTGAAAAACTGGGTAAAGGAATAAATGCAAAATTTTCACTATATATTTATTAATGTCTTGAGCATGTGTAGTAATTTTTTCAGGCCGATAGCATGATTCATTATTGAAATACAGAGCAACTTATACACCCATCTCCAAAAAAAAGGTGTTTTTCTGCTGCCACCCTGGAGGGCGCTGTGATCATCTTAAAGAAAAAATGTAAACGGCATTTTAACATGCGGACTTAATCACAGTCTGCAAACTACGATTATTAAAAAATATTGAAAGTTAAATTTTTGGTGTCTTGTTATACTTTGTTTTGTGGATTTTAGTGTTTTTCCAAGGCTTCTTTAATGAATAAACAAGTCGGAATACCGGAAGCTCGTGCTTCGGGTATAAAGGTTTTATGTTCATCTTATGTAGGAAATTTCAACGCACATTTTTCTGTCCGTATATAACTACAAATTCAACATAATCTTTCATATTTTTCCAAACCACGAGACATACGTACATATTACAGCCATAGATATTCCACTCACCCTAAACAAACAAACTGTCTATTTCCGAATACTGTACACATATATGCACGTATATAAAGGGATCGTACCCATATTTTCGATTAACTTCTTATATCTATTTGAATTAGGCACTACCCGCAAAGTTCATTAGCACGCATATATTATATACCAACATGCACACATGTCTGGCTGGCAAATAACTAAAAAAACTAAAACAAAATAATTCTCTCCGACCCAATTCATAAGAACTCATTTCGTTGTGATATTGACGAATTGATATGTGATGATGACGTCATGCAGGTTGTAGAGTGCACGAAATTCACAAAAAAATGTGAAGTTTCACCCCCTATAACTTTGTTAATAACAGTTGGATTTTCTTCAAACTTGACCAAACTGTGCATTATGTTCTTCATTATACGCATGCCAAATTTCTTACTTCTGGGATGAACATAAGGGGGGTGCTGGGTAAATTTCTAAAATGTGGAAATATACTATTATTAATTTTATTTGTGCAGATATCGGAACCGGATATATATTTTGAGGCCTAGATTTCGTAGAGATGCACCACTGTGATTTTTTTCAGATTTTTCGGTTGGCTACATTCTGTAAAAAAAATTCACACCCTCCATTCACATGTATGGGGAGCCTCCCCTTAAACTTAACACAAGATGGCGCCTTACTGCATGTAAAGGGAACACCAGATTACATACTCCTACCAATTTTCGTGACAATCGGTCTAGCCGTTTCCGAATAAATCGGATGTGACACGACAGACAGACACCGTCTCGATTCTAATAAGGTTTTGTTTCACACAAACTACCAAATGGATCGCAATTATCCTAGTTGGCGAACCCTAGAAATATGTTCTGAATAAGTCGTGAAAATATCAAAGAATTTCGTTGGATAGATTTTGGACTATGGTGGCAGCCGATTTCCAACATGCAGTTTCGAGAAAAATGGGCGGGGGGGGGGGAGTATTTCTCAGTGGATTCCGAAAAAGGGGACTCGTCTGGGTATTCCATAGAAACTAATAGCTGTTGTCAGAGTGACATATTACCACACAAAATTAAGTGCAAAGCGTAGTCCACCAGGGTTACGTCTTATCACCGATATTACTTCTTCTTATTATTGAGGCAAGGTCTGCCACGTCTTCTTTTTTTTTCTACTACAGGGTGTCCCGTTTATGATAGTACAAATTTTAATTGTGGATAGTACCACCTGTTTGAAGAAAATTGGTGCATGGAATGGGCTTTTTCTGTATCTTTTACTGAAACAGAGTTATAGCGTTTTGCGTGAATAGTGTCAATAAGCGTGACCTTCTTAAAAAAATCACAATTTCCCACTACCTCAATCATTTTCGGAAACTAGATAACACGCGCACATCGCCGCTATATAACTTTTGTTTCTTATGCCACCCTTTACTCCCAAATTTCATGTCAATTGATCTTGACTAAAAGAATTTGGAGATTAAAAGCTTTGATGACTTGACTAATAGGCTGCGAAATCCATCCTCTTGTAGGGGTCCAAAAAGATTCGCTTCTTGAAAGCGAAAGGTTTCCGAACAATATATGGGGACTGTACGATTGCTTCATTCGGAATCTTAATGATCATTCACTTATTCCCCTTTCTGGAATAGATCTCAGATTTCCAAGATTTATGTGTTAGTGGAAGTAGCGACTTTTCAGAAAATGCTTGGACTTTAAGGAACAGTTTCGTGGGAGATCATCAAGGTAGTCCCTTTTAGAGAGCCAGCCTTTAAGTCAGTGTTTAACGCTTGCAAAATTTGCGAATATTTGATAATATTCACAATATATTCATATGTACATATTTATATCTATATGCCCATTAATGCGCGATAAACAGCCAGACTGATAATGTTGGTTTTGTTGGTATTTATGTTCAGTCCTACTCTACTTGCATCTCTTTTCAAATCCAGAACCATTTGGTCAAAGTCTATGACCTGGTGAGAGAACAAAGCGTAGTCGAGGTGTTTAAGGAAAGATGCCGTCGTCCATTGAACTCCTCCATGTCCTCCGGACAAGGCAGCATGAAGAACATCACCGATAACAAAAAGAAATAATATCGGTGACAAGATGAATCCTGATCGCCTCTACTTTTGACCTGAAAATCTTCGGTGGAGCACGTGACAGTTTCTCCAGAAAGCCTCTCCTGCGTAGAGCATGCCAGATACACTCCCTTTTCACTTTGTCGAAAGCTTTCTCGAAGAGCAGGTGAAGTGAAAAATTTAAACTCCGCATACTGTTCCAGAAAGATCCGTAGGGAGTTGATGTGGTCAATGCAGGAAAATTCGAAGCGGAAACCAATCGGCTCTCTGTCGATTGAATTTTCGAGATATGATATATATATATTGATTTTAGCTATTATCCTTGTGGCGGTAGGGAGCACATGGATACCCTTCCATTTGTCACATTCAAAGAGAGTGCCCTTCTTTGGAATCTTAACGATTATCTCCTACTTCGACTTTCTGGAAAGCTCTGAGATTCCTAAGATTTCAGGTGCCCTAGCTCAATGGGGAAGGTCGCTGCGTTATTATGAGTTACTTTGGCGATGCGTCTGGTGTGGACGCCGTCGTCGAATATTTCCCATTAGATTTGCGATATCAGTTTTAAATATACATTTAGTCTTAATAGAAAAAATGCTTTTGAATCGAAAACTTATGTTGATACGATGGGTGACAGCTTCTGTTGGTCTGCAATATTTTAATACATATTCTGTTGTTTCGCAGTCTAAACCGAAATTTTGTAGTCAAAATTTCTTGAAATAGTCCTAAGGAAAGCGAAATATGTGTTTGGATGGCTCAAGTGGTTAGAGCGTTTGGTATGATTTCATTCCTTCATTTGATTCGATAGGATTCTGTGCTGCGAATCAGATGAAGGAACGACATTGGTATGACGGTTGTTGCACGGCTTCTCGAAGAAGTCGAGCTTTATGCAAATGAAGCAGTCTATGAGATTAAATCCTGGTTAGAGAATGCTGGTCTACAGCTCGCAGAGCACAAGACGGAAGTAGTACTTATTACCAAGCGGAGAAAGTGCACTTCCATGAAAATCAAAGTTGGAGCGCCAACAATTCATTCCAAGCCTGCATTTAAGTACTTAGGTGTAATGATTGACCAGGGGTTAAGTTTCAGATTGCATGTGGAGAGTGCAGCTAAGAAGGTTGCGCTGGTTGCGAGATTGCTACCAAATATAGGTGGCCCAAGGCCGAGCCTCGACTCCTTATTTCGAAGGTGGTCAGTTCGATCCTATTGTATGCAGCCCCAGTATAGGCAGATGCACTGAAAAATATAGCAAATAATAGAAAGATTGGAGCTGCTTATCGCATAAGTGTACTCCGAACATGTTGCGCTTACAGAGCAATATCCAATGAAGCGCGAAAACGTGAAAGTAGGAATGATCCCGACTTTACGATTGAACGTATCTCACCGGAGAATCTCCTGCCCGTCGGCGACAGTTCGCACGAACTGGAACTGTCGCGGAATGGCAAGAGAAGTGGGGCGAGTCAGAAAAAGGCGGTTGGACTCACAAAATCATATGGGATATGCGGAAATAGTTCGAGCGACCTCACGGCGAAGTAGGTTTCGACCTAACTCAATTCTTGAGCGGACACGGAGGCTATCGAGCATATATGTATCGATTTGGGCGTGATGATTTGCCATATTGCCTAAAATACCCAAATATTGCAGAGGACGCAGAACACGTCTTTTTTCATTGCCCCAGATTCGAAGCCCAAAGGGCTACATTAGAACCTACAACCGGGGAGCACTTTACACGCGAAAGTATAATCGAACTTATGGTGAAACCAAAGGGGATATGAACTGAAGTCGAAAAAGTGACTGTAGTCATCGGAAAGAAGCTTAGGCAGGAAGAAGTCATCCGAAAGAATGAACACGAGAGAAACACGAATATTAACATGAGCGCAGAATAAATTCTGATCGAGCCCCGCGACGTAATACCAAATGAGAGTCTTGCGGGGAGAGTGGAAGGAGAAGGAGGTGGTTCTAGTCGGTAAGAATCCCACATAACCGTGTGGCAGGAGCCTGCGGTAGCTTTTGAAGCTTTCCACCTTCCATCGGCAAAAAAAGGCTGTCGTAGCGGAGGGTCGCTTTTCAAATCTCACTGGCAAGGCTGACCACATTACCTTCTACAGTGTATTATTAACACACTTCAAGGCCATGATCCAATATGGATTGTTGCGCCAATGATTATTATAATTATTAAAGTGAAATGACAGTAAAATTTCGTTTCCTCTTTTAATATATTCTCCTTTGATCCTAATATATTTTTAGTATCTTTAATAAGTTTATTCAACCCTTCAGAAAAAAATAATTTCCCCTTGTCTCCAGAATAACCAGAAATCGTGTCTTTGACTTCATCAACTCTCGAACATTTTGTAAAGTCAACATTCTTCAGAAAACTGACATTTGGCATATGTTTTCTTATGTATGTATGTCAATTATGATTGGGCTTTATCTTTGGTCCACTTTCCCTTCATTCTCTTTTTTACAGTATCTTTCAACTCCTCGAGCTGCTCAGCGTAGTATTCCTCGACTATGTAGGTGGTTGGTTCTATATGATTCCTTGTAAATCCCATGCCGTTGCATGGAATATTTTTTAGACTCAGGTTCAACAACTATGAACCCAACTTTCGTCTCTAGCAACAATCTGGATCGTCTCCCAAAGAATCTTTGCCTTGCTTGATAAGATCGTGTCATTTGTAAACCTGACTTTTGCTGGAGAAGAGACCCTGTTAACAAATAATGCGTTCCCTGGGCAAAAGTCTCTTGGAACACATAATGGTTTGGGAGTGTCCATTTATTTGGTAAGGAACTTGATCTCGGCGCGGAACTCGATTTTCCTCATGCTCGTATTTTTTCACGGGATTGACTCGTCTGTTCGACGATCACTCTTTGAACAACTATACGATTTAACCCCTAGATTACCGAGCTGCGTATTTGCATCCACATGTAACTCAAAACTAATTTTCGTTTCGGTGCAGTAGTGACCTGTTGTGTCCGAAAAATTCAATCATATCCGAGATGGCAACATTTCAGAGAAGTTGCTATATCAGTGAAGTAGGTGAAGTTGTATTTATGCAGCCTGTTACAAGCACCTATGTTGTCCTCTCCATCTACTTTCTAAAATCCTTACAAATATTTTTTGACCAATCAGGCAGCAGTCATCCTTTTTTTCAGTCAGGATGGGGCTATCTTTTCTGTAGAATATTAAGATATGCGCTTATATGCGGAAAGGTTTACTTCCATCGAAAAAATTAGTTCATTCTTTAAATAAAACAATAAATCTCTTTCAAAATTTCTTTTTTTAATATCACCCAAGCTAGAAACTACAAACAGAATAATTCTTTGGTGTAAAACACAATTTTGAAATATTGGAAAAAGAATTACAAAGCTTTCCTCCCTATTGTGCCTTTTTCCTCAATGCCTTCTTTCTGATATTCAACATTGTTTTGAGCGAGAGTTTGTTTGCTGCAGGTTCACAGGCCACCGCCTTAATGATGTCAACTGTGAGCTTCATTAAACTGTGTGGGAAGAACCCAGTCGTCCTTGTTGTAATACCCAATGTAGTCAGGGCTGATGCGACATAATTATCACTGTTTGGAGCAAGGAAGGTTTCCTTGCGGATCTTGGACATATTTGTTGCCACATACCCAGGCAGTACTGATTGTACGATTATTCCTTGAGAACTGTATTCCGTATTCAAATCAACTGAGAATTTATCAACGAAGGCCTGGAAAATGTTATTAATTTTAATTAACATCTCTCGATATTTAAGTTGTTACTTACTTTTGTTGCCCCGTAAACGCTGAGCAGAGGACTTGGTACCACAGCGGAGAGTGAGGATATGTTGATGATAACTCCCTTCTTCCTTTCGACCATTCCAGGCATCACAAGTTTGCACATGTGCGTTACAGAGTGGATATTGCATTCAATTATGTCGCGAAGTAGCTTATCTCGGTCCTGGATTGAGAGGAAGAATTCAGGATTGGCATAGCTCATCCCAACATTGTTGACCAGTGTTCCGACTTCAAGGCCCGCAATGCCTTTTTCAATTTTGTCATAGATTTCTGGACCTTGTGTGAAGTCTACATCGATAATTTTGACTTGCGCAGAGGAAGCGCTTTCTGTGGAAAGGGAAGGTTATAATTATTGTATGTTTTAGGGAAAATTGCTTTTTTAATTGAGTTACTTATTTCTTCAGCAACTTTTTCCAATTTGTCTTTGGATCGGCTGATGAGGACTACGTTGACGCCCTTTTTGGCAAGCTGAAATAAAAATGAATAGTTACTTATTAATGAGAAAATAAAACAAGTCGGGAAACCGGAAGCTGGACGCTTCAGGCATGAAAGGTTTTGGGTATTTCTTTTATAAAGACATTTGAGTGTGAATTTGTTCCATTAGTACGTACCACGTAATATACGCATACATTATGTGAGAATATCCACTTTCGGGTGATATTGACCTTCAAAATCTTGTATTTCCAAAGAAGTGACAACTTTGACCTATTATAACTTTGTTAGTAATAGTGTGATTTCCAACACGGTTTCTTACCAGGGCAGAGGCAGAGCCAAATCGTCAGACGCTGCCTCACCTCTGCCCTGGGAGCAGCGTGATCGTAGCGGCTCGCAGATGTTGAGGGCTCCTTTATATGATTCGTAGAACACGACATGACTACGAACTATATTGAGCGCAAATCCGCCTTATTGACCAGAGCTCAAAAAAAAATGTTTTCAGCTCTGGCTAAGCTCTGGTCAATAAGGCGGATTTGCGCTCAATATAATTCTTAGTCATGTCGTGTTCTACGAATTATATAAAGGAGCACTCAATATCTGCGAGCCGCTACGGTCACGCTGCTCCCAGGGCAGAGGTGAGGCAGGGTCTGACGATTTGCATCTGCCCTGGTAAGAAACCGTAAAGCCGTCATCGCTTGACATTTTTGTAAAGTTTGGGTGCAAGCCCTAAGCGAGCGGTCCGTGGACCAGGAAAAAGGGAGTAAGTTGCTCCCCATTTGGTTCGATCCAGCATTAAGTTGATGCGGACTTAGGATCCTATCATTCTAAAAAAAAATAAAGCATAAGCACATTTTCAGTTCAAAGCGAAGACCATAAAGGTCCGTAAGACACATTGCTCTAGTTTCCGTTGGGGCTCTCAAAATGGTCACAAAACTGCGAATTGCGTCAATGAGGTTCTCTACTTCAACTGAGTTCTCTCAGAACTTCGGGCTGGGCACATGTTAAAGTCCATGGCATTTCGCTTCAGTAATTGTTATGGTTTGGTCGGCACAAGATATGATTTTCCTCGAGTAGAGGAAGTGAAAGCAGCTATGGTTACTCTTAGTGCGACAACCGAATGGAAGCTATATTAAATGGAAATGCGAATATCGAACGGTTCAGATATGGATTTGGGTAGTGGGCGATTGGAAGAACTAACATAGTTGCACTATTTCGTAGGTGCTAGTTGGGAGTTGTTCATGTTGGTGTATGCAGGTGACCCTTGCGGGCTGGCTTAGCGAGTTTGCTGGGTTTATGGTAATCCGCACGGAATATGACATATACTTGACATGATAACAAGAAGGTGCTTCTTACCTTCCCAGTGCGGTGTAACTGCAGGCATGTGTAAGAACATACGGAAAGCTACAACGCGTCAATTAAGAAGTCTTTTGTCAAGGGCTTTGGTACTTACCAAAATCGAAATGCTGTACATTTTCCAATGATATTATTTGGGGGCGAAGGGTGGTTGCGGATCTATTCACGAAGAACTACTACTATGTTTCCTAACGATAGACCCTGCAGAGACCGGGATCCTCCCATCAGAAAGAATCCGCAGATAATAATGGCGCTGAATGTATTAAGTACTTAAGCATATTGTTTTCCGCGTGCGCACATTTCAAAAACCAATCATAAACCGGGGTATTGCAACTTTCACTACCTCGTGATCAGTAGAATACTGTTCGAGGACAGGGCCTGCTACAAAGCTGGTTGGGTTTCGATTGACCGGCAACGAACTTTCAACCATATAGCGATCAGCAGTAGATTTTTGAGTTGTCTTCTGAATGTACGTAACAAAAGAGGAATTGACATCGATTTTGAAAGGGCCATTATCTGATTTATTTATTTAATTAATTAAGACAGTATTCAGGGAGCAAATCCCTTGTTACATATTGTCCGCAGAGGGAGGAGCAAGTGAATGGCTTACATGACGCTTAACGCTAAAGAAGGAGACAGAGTCAAAAGATCCAAACTGTAGGGCATTGTAGGATCGGCATATCCTCGGGATTGGAGAGTGAAAGTAAATTTCGAACTCCGCGAAGGGTACTTCAAAGATGAGAGGCGCTGCGGAAAATAATATCAGAGTTGGCAGAGCAGTCCATAAGGCAATTACAGAATTTGAAAAGGCTACACTGTCAAGGAAGATGCGGCGTTGCTGCAGGGAAGGGAGATTGAGGGTGTGGAGTCGTGATGGATAGTCAGCCTGTAGAAGGTTCTTTTTGTAAAAGAGGGTCCGGGTGAATTTACGTTGTACAACTTCAAGAACGCGATAGTCACGGATACAGAAAGGGGACCAGACTACACAGCAATATACAAGGATGTTTCTGACAAGAGAGTTGAAGAGTGTCATGGAGGGCTGATTTCAGGTAAAGTCGAAGAATGAACGTAGGATAAAACTAGACATTTTCGAAGGTCTATTGATGATGTGGATGAAATGGAATTGAAACAAAGTTTGTCAGCGAATAATGGAAGGAGTCTTGGAAGGAGGTCAGTAGTGAAAGGGGCTGTCCACTAAGAGAATAGTAAAAGGATGTGGGGGAGGGTTTAAGCGAATAGCACCTCCAATGGCATTTACTGACATTCGGTGTAAGTTTGTTAACCGAACACTAACGGATCACAGTATCAAGGTTGGACTGCAAGGGAGCACATTCCAGTGGAGACGAAACAGAGGGAAGTAATAGTCGTCCACGTAAAGCAAACACAAGCAGGTGAGGATGGAGGCGAGGTCATTGGTATGGGGCCAAGTATAGAGCCTTGGGGAACACCAGAGGAAGAGGAGAAGGAACGAGGTGAGTCACCACGAAAATAAATTTTGGAGGAACGGTATGAGAGATAGGAGGAAAGCCAGGAGATGATTGAGGGAGGAAAGTTGAGCAGAAAGATTTTGGAGAGGAGATTGTTATGGTCAACGGTATCAAAGGCTTTGGAGAAATCAGTATAAATAGCATGCACCTGTTATCCTAACTTAAAGCATTTGGCCGGAAGGTTTGAAGCAGTAGATCTATATTTCACGAAATCATCCTGCTCTTTTACAATGAAGTGACCGAAGTGCGTGGTCAACTAGTCGTTGACGTATCTTTCGAGGATTTTGGAGCAAAAGGAGAAAAGACAGATTCGCTTGTATGTTGCTATGGCATCTGTTCAAAAGGCAGTAAAGCATCGGACTTCCAAATTCCAATATTTAATTCGGCCGCCAAATTCAGTGTGGTTCAACTCCGCGTTCCGGCTGTTGCCCAGCAGTGGGAAAACTTTCTTGCTGCGAACGGCGTATGACAGAGAATATTATTAATGAGAGTGGGCTACTATCAAAATTGTCTTTGCCTTTGGTACATCTGAAATTATCGGCCACTAAAAGGATGTTAAAAAATCTGGTTGGTTATGGGAACGTGGAGCCAGATCGATGAACGTAAGCAGCTGGGAGATCTGTTAATGGGTGCAATGTGGCGAGAGGGGGTGAACATGACGCACTTGAGCTTTGCTACATAAAAAAATACGATGTAGCCTAATGTACCACGTGACAAAAGGAAATTTGTTGTTTTCGAGAGGAGCAGAAGCTGCTGCAAATAGCAATGACTTCGCTTGCAGGTCATCGTAGCCCTTTCTATAGTTAGTGAGGGACGCAAACGGTAGGCTTCTCATCCACGATGATGGCGCAAATGTTACGGTAATATATATATGTATGGTTGTTATTTACCCCTTGATGTGGTATAGCGCGTCAACCATACCTACACGCCATCGTTCGCGGTTAGCTGAAATGCGCTTTAGGTCCCCCTACGATTTCTTGAGATAGTTGCACTTCCCTGTAATGTTATGCGCCAAATGCTCTTAGGGCGACTCATCCGGCGGCTTTCTTGGGAGAGTGGATTCCACTGCACCGTATAGCCAGCAATGCAATTATCGTTCGTCCTTAATGTATCGCCTATCCACTACCATCTCCGGCTTCCAATCATAACGTATACGGGTATCGAGCCTGTGTGTCGACCAAGTTCACCGTTTGTTATTGTATCAGGTTAGTATACCCTGATGATATGATGCAGACAGGTGTTAACGAAAGTCTGAAGCGTTTGAGTAATAGTGGGGTTCACTTTCCATGTGCCACTCCCACATAGAAACAACGGACCTGAAAGTTAGGCCGCTATAGTGTATGTCGGAAGAGACAGTGCTTGCTATCAAATAAATTTCCAAAGTTCCTCAATGTTTTTTGAAATGGTGGATCAGGAAAAACCAATCACCTGGTTGAGAAGATCGTTTTTAACGAATAGGTAGAAGGTAATTTTTTTAAGAAATGATTCAATGAATTATTATCGTGATAAGTAGACCATATTTTAGCAGGATGATTACCATCACCTCGTGACCCTACTAATTGCGCGAAATTTCTGTAATTTCATCACCTATAACCAAAGTATGAAGAAAATCACGGAAAAAAATCGCATGAAGAAATGGTTTGGCTCCACACACTAACATAGTTTATCTAATTTTGTTAAAGTTTATCTATTCTGAACTTCGGAGAGAATTCCGGGCCCGAAGGATATCCCACTGCCTTTGCCGCCTCTATGTGGGTTTGGTAGCACTTTTATTCAGCTAAGTAGTTTTTTATAAAACCATATAGCACAGTACAGTTTAAGGGAAGCTAAAAAAAGTAAACATTTTGGTAAAATCGCCGCCAGTCTTTTAATAGTTGGTATTTATCCTTCATTCAGTGATTAGATAATATGATATCGTCATCATCAGTGGCGCAATAACCGCAATCCGGTCTAGGCCTGC
This sequence comes from Hermetia illucens, assembly GCF_905115235.1. NCBI lineage: Eukaryota > Metazoa > Arthropoda > Insecta > Diptera > Stratiomyidae > Hermetia > Hermetia illucens. Next base: position 65,907,743 of record NC_051853.1, read on the forward strand.
TCGATCTGGATGAAGGCAATTTGAAAATCTCGGGACGTTCTTCCCATGATGTCGATATCGTCAGCATAGGCCAGTAGCTGGGAGGACTTAAATATGATCGTACCTCTCGCATCTACTTTAGCATCACGGATCACTTGCTCCAGCGCCAGGTTAAAGAGGACGCATGATAGGGCATCCCCTTGTCGTAGACCGTTGTTGATGTCGAATGGTCTTGAGAGTGATGCTGTTGCTTTTATCTAGCTTCGCAGATAGGTCAGGGTCAGCTTAGTCAATCCTATCAATTTCGTCGGGATACCGAATTCGCTCATGGCCGTGTACAATTTTACCCTGGCTATGCTATCATAGGCGGCTTTAAAGTCGATGAAAAAATGGTGCAACTGATGCCCATATTCCAACAGTTTTTCCATTGCTTGCCGCAGAGAGAAAATCTGATCTGTTGCCGATTTGCCAGGAGTGAAGCCTCTTTGACATGGGTCAATGATGTTCTGGGCGTATGGGGCTATCCAGCCTAGCAACTCAGCGGAGAATATCTTATAGATGGTACTCAGTAACGTGATACCTCTATAATTGCTTCATTGCGTGATACCTTCCTTTTTATGTATGAGCCAGATAATGCCTCTTTGCCAGTTGTCAGGCATTGATTCGCTGTCCCATACCTTGTGCACAAGTTGATGAACTACTTGGTGTAATTGGTCGCCTGCATATTTAACCAATTCGGCCGTAATTCCATCGGCTCCTGGCGACTTATGATTTTTAAACCAATGAATTGCACGGACTTTTTTTTCTATATTTGGTGGTGGCAGTATTTGTCCGTCATCTTCAGTTGGTGGGAGCTCCAACTCGTCGATCTTCTGGTTGTTCAGTAGTTCATCAAAGTACTTAACCCGTTGCTCCAATATGCCGATTCTGTTGGAAATCAGATTTCCCTCTTTGTCTCGGCAGGATGAACATCGAAGTGTGTAAGGCTTCAATCCTGCTGACTTGTTGGTAAAACTTGCGCCTGGTGCGGTTGCTCCCTGTACTTTTCTAGTTCATAGACCTGTTCGTTCTCCTAGGCTTCCTTTCTCCGTCTGTGAAATCCCTTCTCCGATCGCCGGAGTTCGGGATAAGTCTCCGCGCGTGACCGCATCCTTTGAGAATGCAACATTACTCGGTATGCAGCATTCTTCCGTTCCGTTTCTAGCTTATATTCATCGTTAAACCAACCGTTCCGATTTTTTTTGCGGCTGGGGGCAAGCATGTCTGTGGCCGTATTTATGATAACGTTCTTTAGGTAATTGTGAAGATCATTTGTTGATGTTTCATCTCCAGGATCTCTGTTGCGATTATTGCGGCATCCATTTCCCTCTTATCGGTGTTGCGGAGGGTTGTGTTGTGGATGGCTTCAGTGTTAACGCTTACCTGATGTCAGAGGGGATTCTGGGTTGTGTTGTTATTCGAGCTCGGAGCGTCATGCCAACAAGATAGTGATCCGAGTCTATATAGGCCCCCCTATATATTCTGACATTCATCAAGGCTGAGAGGTCGCGGTGTTCGATCAGCACGTGGCCAATTTGGTTGAAAGTGGTCCCGTCTGACGAGGCCCACGTATGTTTGTGAACCGCTTTCCGCGCAAACCAGGTATATCCAACAACCATTTCGTGTGACACTGCTAATTCATCCATAGTTTGTTATCATTTGTATTTTGATGTAAGATATGGGAGCCAACGTATCGCCTGAATGCGGGCTCCGTTCCTACTTGGCTGTTAAAATCCCCAAGTATGATTTTGATATCATATCTGGGACAAGCTTCGAGAGTTCGTTCTATTGCCTCGTAGAAGGTAATCTCTGTCTGGAGTCTCCTCTGTAGGGGCGTGAACGTTAATGAGGCTTATATTTTTAAATTTGCCTACCAAGCGCAGAGTGCATAACCATTCACTTACGTTTTCAAAACCGATAACAGAAGGTTTCATTTTTTGGCTGACTAAGAAACCTACTCCGAGCACATGGTTTACTGGATGGCGCTATAATATATGGTGTAGCGACTCTTCTCCAGGAAACCGGTCCCTGTCCAACGCATCTCTTGTAACGCTGTTACATCAGTCCTATATTTTGACAGGGTATCGGCTAGCTGCTTGGCAACTCCTTCTCTGTACAGGGAGCGTTATTATGATATAGTAACGAATATTTTTTTAAATTCTGATTTCCGCTGAATTGAGTTATCGTGTCGTTCGAAAACCATTCCCAAAAAAGCACTTTTGGAAAATATCTGTAGATCGGCAATTTTAAATTTTTTTTTGGTAAGTGCCAATATGTATCAATGGATCGACGACTGACAATATGTATTAATCGATGCTGCTAACTGCTTTTTAGATGTGGAAAAAAATCGAGAAAATGCCATCAAATCACCCACTACAACTGTAAATAATCCCTTAAGGAAAGTTGGTTTACTTGAGGAGTTCTTTTGAGGTGAGACGTACAAATTCAGTTATCCTTTTTGTATTCAGTCCACAAAGATTTGGTAGAGCAAAAAGCATTCCATATAATCCGCTATGAATCAAACACCCTTACAGAAATATAGAGACGAACTGGCCATTATAGCCATATTCATGATTGTGCATATGCAAAATCGCTAGAATCATTAGCATTGGAAAATGATTGAACAGTACTTGTGCCATATTCGGAGTATACGCATACGCAAGCTCGCTTTTAGCTAGTCATCAATTAGTTAATTATTTGCATAATAAACACTTCCATGAAGATACTTTGGTTTATTTAATGTTGCTTTTCTACGAAGTGTACACATATGCACTTACGCGTTGGATTTTGAACTGCATTGAAAACGTTTTTACTCATATGACCGATAATTATATTTGAGAAGGTGCAACTATGAAAACTATGATATAAGCTTAGATTGTTTCTATAAATAAGTTGTAAGAAAAGGCAAAGTAATTTACTTACATATATTATGTCACTGATCAATCGAGCGCGTCTACCTTTTACGATAATTGCTTTGAATGGAGAGGTTAATAGCAGTTGCATTTTGAAAACACCTACATACATACGAACGAAACGAACACGGTAGGGGTGAATGCAGCTATTAATTTTTGAAAAGATTCATTGCGTAATGAATGAAGAATTTGCTCATATATGCACATAGTATGATACGTAATCTCGTAAATATTTCATGGTTTAAATTTTTAATTCTCTGGTGTTTCAGAGTATCTCCTTTGTGCAGTACTCCACTTCTTTAAGGGGGTCTTCCCGTGTGTCGGATTCGCGGAAACGATTTTTTTTTGGCATCAGTTGTATCTACATATAGTGTAGAATATCTGGGCAAAGTGATTTTTTGATATTCGGAGTCGTTCGGAAATTATAGTGTTAAACACGTGGGAAGTCACATGTCAGATTTATGTCAATCCCCGTAATAAAGCTCGTACTTATCGATCCGAATGACGTTCGAATGACTTCGCTAATAGGATAAGAATTGAAGCCAAGGCCGTATATGTGTTTCTTCAAGAAACCTAAGGTTTATCGACTAGGTATAGTAAATTAATGGTCAGTTAAGGTTTTATGGCTAAAAATCGCATTCTACTTTTTAAATGCGTTTTTCTCGAAACTGCATGTTGAAAATCGGCTGTCACTGTAGCCCAAAATCTATCCAACGAAATTCTTTGAAATTTTCACAACTTATTCAGAACAACTAGAATAATTGCGATTCGTTCAGTAGTTTTTTTTATTCGTTGAAGAAGCCGTGGAAAAACACCAAAAATCGCAAAAACAAGTTTAACACTGCACCAAAAATTTAGCTTTTAATATTTTTTAATAATCCTAGTTTGCGGACTGTAGTTAAGTCTGTACGTTAAAATGCCGTTTACTTTTTTTCTTTAAGATGATCATAGCGCCCTCTAGCGTGGCAGCAGAAAAACACCTTTTTTTGGAGATGGGTGCATAAATTGCCTTGTATTTCAATAACCAACTATGCGATCGGGGTGGAGAAATTACTATTTACGCTCAAGATACTAACAAATCTATGGTGAAAAATTCATATTTGTATCTTTATCCAGTTCTTCACAAAAAATTTCTAAAAAAAGCCAAAAAAAACGGCCTTTACACGGGATGACCCCGTTAAAGGGGGAAATCACATAGGGAGGTTTTCAGAATCGCATTTTTTGTGAAACAAAACCTTATTAGAATCGAGTCGATCTGTCTGCCTGTTTGTCTTTCACACCCGATTTATTCGGAAACGGCTGGACCGATTGTCACCAAATTTGGTTAGAGTGTGTGGTTTGTGGATCCCTTTACATACAACAAGTGCCGCCATTTGTGTTAAGTTTGGTGGGCGGGCGAAGGGAGGGTACAAAATTTTGTTTTCGCAGAATGTGGCCATGTGGGATATCAAATGGAAGCGTTCAATTAGTACTTTTCGAAACTGGTCCCGTATTTGATCTCGGGTGATACTTAGAGGAGTGGGGCTTAAAATATGACCCTTAAAACGTGTGACATGCCTCGTTCTCAGAACCCATCGAACCAAAAATTCTGAAAAAAATCACAGTGGTGTAACTAAACGAAATCAAGGCCACAAAATACATCCCATTACGATATCTGCGCAAATAAAGTTAATAAAAATAAAAATAATGGAAACACACCCCAAAAAAGAGGGGTCCACAAAAGTTGCTTCCCAAGTGGTCCAATCCGCGTTTATTTTCACGGACCTTCATTTCAACATCGTCATTCCAAAGCCAAGTATCTGGGTTGACATATACCCGGCTTGGTGACCTCGATGGTTGCAGAGGCCGCTTTGTGGATCGTGTCTTTCATTTGCTTCCACGATTCTCCCACATTCGTGATGGTTGGTAATCGCGTAAGTGAGATCATTTCTTCTTTCTTCGCACGAAATCGCCAACATTTGATACGCGGCGGACCAGTGCGTTCCTCACGCTGTTTTATCGGTGGCTTAATTCACAGGACGGCAATCAACGGCCGATGTTGAAGTGCGATGGTCTCATAGGGAACGGCTTTGCAATCAGTGACAGTGGTAAATTGTTAGCGTCTTATGGGAATATAGTCGATTTGCGTTTTACTGTTCCCACTATAAAATGTAGGAAGATGAGACAATCGTTTGATGAACCATATATTTATAAGTACAAGGTCATGGGTGTCCGCAAAATCGATTATACGCTCTGTTACCATCGGAATTTTCACCCACATGATTAAGGTCGCCGGCAATGATGATATAGTCGTCAGCAGGCACATGACAAGTCGTCGAAAAGTTGCCAGAAGGCTTCTTTTTTGGCATCAGGGCGACCTGTCTGTGGTGCGTTCAAACTATTGCTAATGTAATGTTTAAATTTGATTGAATTTCAATTAACTATTTTCAATAAAAAAAATCAAAGAAAAGTACCTGCAAATAAGTCTTCTAATGTCTTAAGTAGTCATATTATCTAGAACCGCATTTAAAAAATTCGAAAAATTCAAGGTAAAATCACAAAACTTGCAAAGGGTTCTCAAATCAATTCTTAAAAATTGTTTTTGTCAAAAGTAGAAATTTAACTAAATGTTATGTGATGCTGACATTCAACATATGATGACTTTGTGTGCGTTAAGTTTAAGCAAAAGAGGTAACCTACTAACTATAAGCTAAGGGCCAATCTGCTTTCTATAACTCTGTTAATATTAGAAGGAAAAGTTTTTTGTTTGTTTGAAATTTGAGGAATTAACTGTTTCGTTAAGGGCAGAAGCAACTCATCATTGGCCTCAGATCTGATCTCTAGACAGATCTGAGGCCGGCAGCGTGACCCAAAGTGGCAACAGATGGAAATCGATTCTTTTTATACAATCGTAAACATGACGTGCGTGCGAACTATATTCACCTTTAACCGCCAATACAATTGTCCAAGCTAGGCCAAAGGTGATTTTTTTTTGTTTGGGATATCAGGTTTCCTAGGTCCACATCTACTTCATGTCGGACCGGACCAAATGGAAAGCACTCACTTTTTTTCGTCCACGGGCACATCGTTTGGAGTATAGCATCCAGGGCCTGCTGAGTTAAATTTTTGAGACTGGCTCATATCATATGGGACACAGATTTTTTGGTCAGATTGTGTCTATCACCTCTCTCTTTTGTTATGGATGTGTAATGACTTATGGGAAATTACAATGCTCAGACGATCATCATTACTGGCCGGAGACGATCTAGCGGGGATTGCTATCCCAAAAATCTAAAAAGTTGGCGAAATTGATCGTGAAGGTTTGTGCTAGCCAGGCTCGTGAGTGGAGGGGTCCTTGAGCACTCCGATCCCGCACGTGTCATTATACAACATGCACATGTCTGATCGGAGCGCTCAATCGACCACCCCCACATTTCCGAACCTGGCTAGCATAGAGGCGTCCGAGCATGTATCGACCGAGCGCTTCGCGGGTGGACCTTCACGGTTAGTTTCGCCAACTTTTTAGGTTTTTGGGATAGCTCTTCCCTCTAGGTTGTCTCCGTACTTCCCCATAAATCATTACAAATGGCGCCCAACCTACGGCCCCAACCTACGACCCTGAGATTAAGTTCGGCGCCATTTGGTATGAACTTTATGAGATTGCGTTTTGACCATCGCTAATTGCCAAATTGGCCAAATTGCTTCCACACATATTTTAAATCATATGTTTAAATTGGACTTCAGGGGGGGGGGATGAATTGGCCATCCCAGTACTTTGTGCTTGTTATCTTGAGTTGTAATGTATTAGAGGGGAACAGTCAGGATCGCAGACGAAAAATCCGGCTCCGGGGTGTAAGTTCTTTTTTAAATGAAAATATGAAGGAATGATGGTTCTCTCAGCCTCAGTCATAGGTTTGGTCCGGGTGGAGTAGAAGGGTTCTCAGATCTCTTCGGCAGGCAATCGCCTCCAAAAACCCTTTTAGGTATTGTTCGTAGGCGGTTCATTATAAATAACCGGTCCGGTGCTATTTTCGCAGCTTGAATTTCCAAAGGACTATTTCCGATTTCAGTAATGTGAAAAATAAAAACCCCTTTTTATGCATTTTATATGTAGACTTAGACTTATTGGAGATTATGCTGAAAATCAGAATTATGTATTATTTTATATTTAGTAGAAATATATTAGGATGAAAAAAGCTAGGAGGAATTACTAAGTGAATCACAATAAAGTTGAGAGGGGCTAATAATGGAGCCAGCGAATACGATCAAAGTAGGAAAGCACAATTACGGACTCTTTGTAGTTAACGCTGATTATATATTGTTTATCGTTTTATGTGTTTATCAATCATTTTAAAGAAGTGCGCTGGTTTTACAATAGAAAGGTTAGCTAGGTCATAACACACCCAAATTGTTTGATCTTACTGTATGCTTACCGTGTGTTTTCGGGTAATGCAGATTAGATAAGCGCGCAGATATTTGGAACACCAGGTGAGGTAACTAGGTAGCAGATTCGATTCGTTGGTATAAAATGTACTGTGCTTGATCGTGTATGTATTCAGTTACTGATACCATTGAAATTATTTTTTTCAGAACTTAGTTGGCTTGAATGTATGTAACATGATGGTTGCATCTACTTATTTGCTCATCGCCGTGAGGATCCAAGAGGAATATTGAAGCATCATTGGCTTACCATTAATCCGAAATGAATCTTTAAAAAAGCTCCGCCTTTGGTTCCTGCTGGGATGTGGGAAACCATAAACCGCTGTGCAATGTCTATTGTTATGACAGATGCTGCCACGTGCTCGCAGCCAAGTGGGCGCATACTAACGCGCAGCATCAGATACACGACAATAACACTAACCCTTATGAGCTGAACTTTCGCCGCGCAACTCCCATCGCGGTCGAAGGTGTGCAATGATTTTCCGTCGTAATGAAATTTCAAAGGGTTTCCCGTTGATTTTGACAGGTATATCTTACCTATATACAGCACTACAGTGAAAACTCATTTGACGCAAAGAACGCACCTGGACACAAAAACTATCAAAAATTACGAAGCTGTGAGACACTTAAGGAATCACTTTCTAGGCATTCTTGGTTTGGAACACTATCTTTAAGAAATAATGATCCTCCCACAATAGAAAATATTACATCTTATCGGCCCATTTGTATCGTTCCAATTCTCCCCAATGGCTACTTCGGAAAATATTAATCTCCCCGAGAAAAACTCGATACAGTCGTTTCAGAAATAAGGAAAGCGTATAAAGGATGATAACATTGTTCTGCAATATTTCTGGTTGTAAATGTGTCCATAATATTTTAACTTCCAAAAAGAACAGGCAATTTTTTCAGTTTTACAAACAAAACCTTATTAAAATCGGTTCAATGTCTGTCTATCTGTCCGTCTGTTACACACATTTTTCTTGGAGACGGCTATACCGATTGACATGAAAGACTTGCATAATTGAATAAAGATAGGCCCAGTTTTTGTTCTCGGCGATAAATCGATTTGCACTGATCCGGTGCGTTTTCTTAGGAAAAGATTTAAGAATTAAGAGAAATACAATATATTTTTGGTGCTATGGCATGGTCAGTTGTCGGTATCATGATGGTCTCGGTAACTAAGTGGAAAATAGTTCAGCCAAAATGGACAATCACTAAGGTCGATTTAGAAATCAGGCCTAGAAATAGGGAAAGTATCCATCGCTTGACAGAGAACAGACATTATGTACAACAGTAAGCTGCAGATTGACTATATTTTAAAAATACGCCGCTATTTTTTCATTACTAGGGGTAGAAAAATCGTGTTCTACAAGACCACCGTACGACTATTGGAACAACGCGTTTTTCCGTGTTTGTGGATCCATAGAAGGGAGTGCATAGCACCTAGCAACCATTTCCGATCACTCTGTTCTCAGAGCGGGAATGAGCAGCGTCTGCCTCTGCCTCATGCGAAAGGTGAGTCGTGTGTTTTTTAAAAATTTAGGCAGCTTGGATAGACGGATGACGAAGATACTTCGAGGAGTTATCAAGAGGAGAATTTACTCGTCCATCAGAATCGAAATTTGGGGTAATTTCACATATCATCACCATAAAAGCTGAGGAAGCAATCAACTGAACGCTGAACATGGCGTTGAATGCACATCGTGGGAAATTGCGAGAGAAGCTTCTTCGGTCTTACGTCATATGAGTCTGGTCTGAACATTCAAGTCGATGGGAAATTACCCAAAGACCGTTAGAAACAGCAACGAGTTTAACCGTAAAATTATGATTTGGGAAGTCCTTGATTCTACGCAGACAAAGCTTAAGTTCGGATAAAGTTGTGTAAGGTAGTGAGGGTCCTCAGAATGCTCGCTTTTTCCAGCTTGAGCGAGAATTCCGGCGATATAAATTGGACGTATTGGGCCTAAGCGAAATAAGATGGTGGGACTTTGGATAGTACTCCAATCAACTATTGCGACAATGTGCTTTTGTGCTCTGGAAAGCCAGGTGGTAGCAGATGCGAATCCGGGGTCCGGTTGCTTTTAACGGTTACCGCAAGGCCCACTCTCTTGACCTGGGACCCGGTTTCTGACAGACTGACACTGAACTGAACTGCTAAATTTTGGTCCAGGTTAAGAAGCATCCGGATAGCTGAGGGGTTAGAGCGCAAGGCTGTCGTCCGGAAGGCCGCGGTTCAAATCTCACTGGCGGCAGTGGAGTTTGTATCGTGATTTGACGTCGGATACCAGTCGACTCAGCTGTGAATGAGTACCTGAGTCAAATCAGGGTAATAATCTCGGGCGAGCGCAATGCTGACCACATTGCCTCCTAGTGTACCGTTACGGTCTTGAATGAAGTGCTCTAACACACTTCAAGGCCCTGATCCAACATGGATTGTTGCGCCAACGATTATTATTATTATTAAGAAGCAACACAATCGTGCAATCCTACGCACCAACGGAGACTTCCGATCTAGTGGGGAAGGATGCTTTCTATGAGTAATTAAACGCGGTTGAGGGGAAGTTTCCTAAAGGTGACATTGTGGCAACATTTTGCTCGGACATGTGATGGGGAAGCGCGGTTTTGCTGACCGTAACGGTAATAGTGGGGGGTTTGTGGATTTCTGAAACTTCCATTGCCTCGTCATCGGTGTTCAAGCAAACAATCTGCCTATGGCAGTTAGTTGGGGCTCAACTGACCGACTCCGTATGAGTAATCAGATCGACCACTTCCCGATCAACAGTAGATTTAGGAGTTGTCTTCTGGATGTGTGTAACAAGAGACGCAACCACATTGGCGTCGAAAGGGGTTACCATCTGATGGTCGCTTACGTTCGCTTGCGTGATGCGTCCGCCACTTCTCGCAGGGTTGGGGAGTTGCGACCCAGCTGGGAGAACTATGTTGCTGATTGCACGGCAGATCTAGTGAGTAAGGCTAAGATATTTCCTCTGCGGTAAAAGTACATGGACAGTTTTTGTAGAGGTCAATCTAGAGAAGGATCATGAAGGATGATGTTTAAGGAGAGTAATTTAGTATTTTCTTTTCATAAATGGAATGTTAAGATAGTGTGGGAATTTCAATTAAAACATTTGTTGTTCAAATTTCACTGGTGGCCGAGGGATTTGTATTGTGACTGAAAGTCGGATACCAATCGATTCAGCTGTGAAGGAGTACTTTAGTCAAATCAGGATAATAATCACGGTTCAGCGTAATGCTGACGATATTGCCCTGAAAATGGTAACGCAATCCTGTAGTGTATTGTTGCAGTCTTGAATGAAATGCTCTAACACGCTTCAAGCACCAGACCTAATTAGATTGTCGCACCAACTATTATTATTATTATGTGAAAAAATCAACGAAGCTATTTTATACTGATTTTTTCAGTAGTTCGCCGCTATTTTTACTTTGTGATGATATATGTATTATGGTGAAAGCATTACCAATAAACAGGGTGCTCGAGGAGAAAATGGGGGGATTCCCTAGACCCTGGAGTTATATCAGAAGCCCCAAATAGAGAAATTTTAACAGAATTGATTCTTCTTCTTCAGCCTTTGTCCCGTTCACAAACGGGGTCGGCTCGTCGTGATTGCTCTATCGGATGCCTGATCTGGGTGTAATCTCGAGGCTTTTAAATCCCCATCCAGCGTATCAAGCCACCATTGTTTCGGCCTGCCTTTTGGCCGTTTTCCATCGACTTTGATGTTCAGACCAATCTTAGCAAGTGAATTCTCGTTAGCACGAATTGCGTGACCATACCATCGAAGGCGCCTCTCTTCCACGATCGGAGCAACCCCATAACGATCGCGGATATCCTCATTTCGGATGTGATCAAAACGTGTCACGCCACTAGTCCAACGCAACAGCTTCGTCTCCACTACCGCAAGACGAAAATCATTGTCTTTTATAGTTGACTAACATTAAGGACCATAGAGGGCGACAGGACGGACGACATTGCGGTAAATTTTAGATTTGGAACGTTCGTTGATACGTCGATCACAAAGAACTCCAGTTGTGGAATGCCACTTTATCCAGGTTGCGTTAATGCGGGAAGCAATTTCATAACGCAGTTCTCCATTGGCTGATAGCGTTGACCCGAGGTATTTAAATTGCTCAGATCTGGGCAGATTCCTGCCGCTGACAGTGATTGTGCCTGTTTCATGGGGATTGGTCGTTAAAAATTCAGTTTTGTTAGATTCAATCTAAGACCATGCTGCATGAGGCGATCATTCCATTTCGGGATAAGTTGTTCGAGATCAATTAATGCAATTTTACCCCGGCATGCACGATTTTCATTCCAGCCCCAGTGTTTCCTTCCCAGAAACTGCAAATCTGTTCTCCATTCAAAAAAACATGGATCACAGGCTAGTTTCCCGACTGTGCAACTACATCTACATCAGATACTAAGGAATGGTATTTACTTATTTGATACTCAAAAAAAATAATAACGAAAATATTAGTATCCATATATCCTTTATATGCAGTCCAAGGTCAAAATTTGACAACAGAGAGAGGCGTTAGTTACGGGGTTAGTTGATGGTACATTTTAGTTTCTACCTCTAATTAATTAGAAATAGGTATAATATTGGTAGGGAGTGTTATGAAATTGAAATGAGTAACCATATCAGGCGAGCATGACTATCAAATATTTCTTTACTTGCAACCCTTGCTGTAATCAACGTAATTTTTTGGAGATAATATTACCCCGCAGTTGTCTAGGTTCAAAGTTCATTGATAACATTCATGTAGTAATGCGTAGACTAATACTGCTCATGTGTGCATTATGTGTCACTAAAATGCCGGATTTTTCGAACCCCTTTTTCCTCCTGCGCGTGATAATACTTACCGCTTTTGCATACGCTTTTCCAATACCATCGGTTGCTCCCGTGATCACTAGAATAAAATAAAACTTCCATTCACCAAATTTATTACACGAACAATGCTGATAAGATTTTCTTTAATTATCGAACATGTGCATTTTATGGTGCGACTTTACTGCATCATCAAAATTATTACACACAGAAATGCAGAACGTGACACGGAAAACCGCCCTTACCTGCCCACTGCCCCATACGCCGAACATCAATTTTGGGGCCGAAGAATTTAGGTCCTAGAAGATTTTTGTAAAGCCATGGTACCAGTGTTTTGATAATTTGCAGGATAACAATAACCACACATGTTGTACTTATACAACTACACACACTCATTTTTAATTGACGAATTTTAAATTTGCTTCAATTAAAAAATTTAGGGAAAATTTGGGGCGACAGCGAACCAAAGTGGCTGCCTACAGAACTATATGGTATACCGGCAAAATGGACAATGACTCAATAATAATGGAAGTAGTACTTAAGGTTGACTGAGGGGGTCCCGCTGCAGAATATTCAATACACTCGTCAAGAATTCAGTTCGCGTTTCTGATAACGTGCGCATACTTCCCCTTAATGGAATGGAATTGTAAATTCGGATAGTACTAGTCCAATGGCGTCGTCGAGCCTCGCCAGTGTAAATTCTACAGAATTTAGAAGTTTTCCAATAGTCCACATAGCATACTATCACCCCATGTGTGCATGTAATTTTCCATATGTTCTACGCCTCTGGCGATAACATTTTAATTTTGGAAGCGCTTGCGCCTTATCAATTTCGAATGTGACGATTTCGTAGGGCAATCACGGGAAAAAGTAGTTTCTATTGTTTTTTTATTCAGAAGTTTAAATGTTGGACATATTCTTCTTTTACAGATGCGGATATATCTTCTTAGTTTATCTGATCCTAGACAAGGCAACTGATAAGAAGAAACCACACTGTAAATGTAGTCAAACATTACCGAAGTGCATATGCATAGTTGCATGAATGCATCTGTGGTGTATCTTCAAACATGTGTTTAGGATAAATTTCGATTTTAGTCAATGGAACCTCCAAGAAACCTTCAATAGCCTCTAGGACTTTTAGTTGTGTGCTATTAGGTAAGGAGGTCTATTTTTAGATAACAGAGTGGCTTGCTTTCATATGGGTATCACTAACTTCTATTTGTACTTACAAATGGAATGGCAGATATTCAATTTATTTTCAGGGAAAACCATTTGGTATAGTAAATGTTTTATATTAGATATATTGGTATAGTTGATATACTCTCGTAACGGAAAATATTCCATGCTTTTTTCCTTTCCGGGTTCAAGCTAGGCAAGTTGGTTGAGATTAGTTGTCTCCTGCCACCATAAGTAAACTAAAACTCACTGCGCCAAATTATATAATTGGATTAGATGTAGGACTTACACATCTTTTAAAAGTGTACCATATACTAGTGATATGTATCACTCTCGAAAAAGGACATGATTTGATGCATACATTCACTTGCTTCTTGTGCCCGTGTCTTCCAGAACAAGTTGTGAACTTTCGTCTTTCTTCGAATGAGAAGAAAGGAATCAGTAAGCATCTAGATACTCTCACCATCAATCGATGTACCTTTTTGACATAAGAAATCCAGATAATTCATCACACACATTGGTCACCTCCAGGGATAAGAAATGTAATAGGCACCCCTCTATATTTTTTTGACAAGGCGTGAAATAATGCAATAGGGAGAATGCAAATAAGGTAGCTTAACCGCAATCCTTCCGCCGATGTAGTTCTTCGTTTGAGATTATGTCCAGCCAAAGTACTCTGACGACATAACGCAGACATGAATTGATGAAAGGTTGGAATTTACCTGTAATTTTTCATGGGCTTCTCCCATATTACAGCAAACAGAGACCAATGGCACGAAACAGCCTCAATAGTCTGATGCTGACTGTGGGGTAGTTACATTTGCGGATTTTGAATAAAAGAGCGAAAGCGGATCTAGTGCTGCTAATGCGGTTAGGAACTTCAAGTTTGGTACCGCCGTGGGCAGAAACAACGTTTCTTAGGTATATGATTGATGTAAATCGGTGTACAATCCCCTTCCCCGAATCCAAAGTAATTTGGCCAAGGTCCAGAACTACGAGAGCGAGCAGATATCATTAGTGTAGTGAAGGTGTTTGTGGAAAGATGATCCCGTTCATGGAACCCATCCATGTCCTCTATCTAAGGCAGTATGGAGGAGAATGGGAAAAAGTATCGGTAACAAAATTCAACCCTGATAGACTCCGCTTTTGACTTCAAGTTCTTCTGAGGTTTAAACATTATATTATACGTGACACTTTATGTCGATCTGATAACAGCTATTAGTTTCTCCAGAATGTTTCTCCTGCTTAGAACATATTGTTGGTACTGTTATTCATTTCGGGTCTTGGCCTTTAGGATGTCCTTTTTCCAATCATCGTGATCCATCGATTGCGTCTTTCAATTTCGATATCCGATCAGTGATACTCTGTTTTCGTCAATGAAATCTACCCAGTGATCTTCGCCCGTCTGTTCTCCCTTCAGTATTTGAGTGTTGTCCGTACGTTGAACGTGACCACCTCATTGTAGTTTCTAAACTTTGGTTATTTTGGAGACTTGAGGGTCGGCGTTTTATTTGGTCCACTTCAATTATATCATTCATCAGTTGTCTGCCGTTTGCCAAGTTGTACTTGCAATCGTTATATATTGTCTGGTGGGCGTCATTTTTCATCGTCATGCCTGCCTGTCTGTTACAGGCACTTTCCTCAGAAACAACTATCGATTGACATGAATTTGGTGGGAAGATGGAAGCTGTGAACCCCTACGGATGTGGTGAATAAGATTGCTGCATATTGAATTTAAAGGGGGTCCGCATATATTAAAAAGAAAGGTGTCAGTTTTTCTTTACTATGTGAGGAATCAAATGAAAGGACTTGAGGTGTACTTTCCGAAGCTGGTATTACTTTCGAAATTGGTTGCAAAGGAGAAGAGTTCGAGGGTCCGAAAAGTGACAACTACCTCTACTTCTACCCAACCCAAGCATTTGAAAATTATGGCGGTGCGTACACGTAAGATCTAGGCCTCAAAATACTTTCTGTTACGATATCAGCTCAAATAAAGTTAACAATAGTATATTTTTAAATTTAAAAAACCCCCGCCGAGCCCTCCCCCTCTCTGCCGTAAGTTCATAATAGATTCGATTGCAGCATTCTGGAAAGTTTGGTGGAAATTCTACTACTATTATCAAAGTTATAGTAGGTCAAATTTGCCTCATCTGCTTCAAATTGCTACTGTTAGTACCACAGTAGTACCACATTGAAATAAATTTCGGGTATATTCGACGTATATACACTACGAGCTATATATAAATAGAATAAAGTACCCAAATATCATCACGTAAAAAATCAACAAAACCTTTCATATCTGAAGCGCCGAGCTTCCGGTTTCTTGACTTATTCTCTTTTGTGTCATAATTTTGGCGTTGTTTATAAAAATATCCTTTGTTGATGTAAAAGATCGCGCCATGAAGGATAGTGAGGTATCCTAAGTTCACATCCATTTGATGTTGGACCGGACCAAATTAAGAGCAACTTACTCTCACGTTTTTTGGTCCACGGATCCCTCGTTTGTAGCAGGGCACCCAAGCATTCAAAAATAGGGACTACCGGTTTCGTCCAGGGCAACAAATCAGACGCTGCCTTACCTCTGCCCTGGGAGCAGCGTGACCGTAAGTGACAACAGATGGAAAACGCTCCTTTATATGATTGATGTTGGACCGGACCAAATGAAGAGCAACCTACTCTCATGTTTTTTGGTCCACGGATCCTTCGTTTGGGGCATGGCACTCAAGCATTTAAAAATAGGGGCTAACGGTTTCGCCCAGGGCAGAGGCAACTCATCAGATGCTACCTCACCTCTGCTCTGCGAGCAAAAACGTGAGAGTAAGTTGCTCTTCATTTGGTCCGGTCCAATATCAACTGGATGTGGAGTTAGGAACCCTCACTATCCTCAATAATAATTTACTTTAGCGTAGCTGAGGCTCAAACTATTGGCGGTTTCACTTGGATATAATTCGCACTGTTGGCGTGTTTTTGCGATTATATAAAGGAGCGTTTTCCAACTGTTGCCACTTACGGTCACGCTGCTCCCAGGGCAGATGTGAGGCAGCGTCGGATGAGTTGCCTCTGCCCTGGACGAAACCGTTAGTCACTATTTTTACTATGGATGATATTTTGATAAAGTTATATAAGGGTTCCATGATTTTTCCAAATTTTCCAGTTGGCTATTCCTTGAGAATGGGCCCATGATTTATAATAGTAATTTTTAATCCCTTAATTCTCTCCTAAGAAACTAATTCCGACCTTTTATTTGATATCTTACATGGTTATATTTGGTGAAAAAATTTTGCAGCCCCAGCTTGCTTGCTATATGGGGGTAGCATAAGCAGAAACTTCGTCAGCATACATGCCATTTACCTGTGGACTTGTTGAGGGTCAGAAAGTGGGCGTGGATAGGTGACAATCCATTGTTGTCTACGCCCGAGTAGTTGTTATTGCTCTCTAAGTTATTTAGCTCGTCAGTATAGACCTAATATAGCCCCAAAGAAAATGTCTGAAGATCTTAAATCACATGAATGCGGGAAGCAATTGGCAGGGTTATTTTTGGCAATACGGCATTGACTAAGCTTATCCTTCAATAAGCTGTGGCAAGCTTTGCGTTGCAAGTGGCAATTTATATCCATTTATATCCAAATTGATCGACACGGACCGATGTTGGCCTCTATTGATTACAACTGGCACGCCGGTATCAACTTGATAAAGTATGGCTCAAAAAAATCTTAGACACGAAAAATGTACCAAGAAGATTATTTTTTCGGATACATCAGCTTTGCTGGAACGACTATGAATTTTCATTTGACTGGATATAACTAATATTTCGCCGAAGTTAAGTTTTGTTGGGAGTGGCTATCGCCTAGATGGGGACAGGATAGGAACATTTTACATATATATTTTTTTGTTTTTTTAGTTAGTTGGGACCCAGACTCAGAAATGAGGCAATAGATAAAGCTGATAAGACTAGAACAACGAATAAAAGGTTGCTATTGTTCCCGATAAAATATTTTACAGAACGCGACTCGTCATGTAAGAGGGTCTTGAAAAAATATTTCACAATTGATTTTTTAGCTATGAACCAATGAGAACTTCGTGCATTTTCCTACGTTTCTGAAGGTTTCCGACTTGTTTGCGATTCGTTTCTATGAAGTTGCTTCAAGCAGGTCTATATTCCTCTGTAGTTTTTCCGAGAAGGATGCAGCTATAAAAATAATGAATATTTTATATTGGCGTTATAAAGGGCTTCCCCAGATGATGATTTGACAAATTTACACATTTTCCAAATTTTCCCGGCACGATTATTATGTACGATATTAGGATTATCAGCTTATATGCATCCATCGTTACTAGCAATAATGTTAGCCCCCCCAATTTACGCTACGAATCTAATATTGTAGCATAATATGCAAAGAACAACTATTCGATTGGAGGCTCAGCTACTTGATATGCGTAATCATATGTTCAATTCCGTTCAGTAGCTGGAGTTTGGAGGTAATTCCATTAGAACGCATTGGAAGCAAGCAAGCCATTACGCATTTCGGCACGTTCAGAATAAAGTTTCCGAATGATAGCCATTGTAATGACCGTCTGATAGCGGATAGGTGATAATATTGAGGCTGATGCGTTTGAATCAGCTAAAATGTAATTAAAAGCAATCATTCTGTAATTAGAGTGTTCATAGGAACTGTCTTCGTGTTGCATCGAAATACATATCTAAATGCGTAAGTTAAAATAGTAGCCAGCATAATTCCTCGTGTTTGAAGAAAAGCTGAAAAGGAGGCTAAATAATAGAATCAAGAAGATTAAGTAGCTTATCTCAGTACCCTCTCTTATATTG
Organism: Hermetia illucens; assembly: GCF_905115235.1. NCBI lineage: Eukaryota > Metazoa > Arthropoda > Insecta > Diptera > Stratiomyidae > Hermetia > Hermetia illucens. The sequence goes on from NC_051853.1 coordinate 65,925,940, forward strand.
TTATCAGTTTTCAAATCATTTTATTTCTGCTAAGTCAACTAACACCCTAGGGTGGAAAATTACCCGATAGTTGCGAATATAAAAATAAAGATACATAAGGATAATAAAATTAATATTTGCAATCTTTGTGTCAGGCAGCTAACCAATTTGTTCTTATTAAAAAACAAACAAAACATAGTTGCACTGTAAAAATTCTTTTTAGTTTAACTTTCCAAAAAACGACTTTTCATTTGTTCTAATAACAGCGCTAACTGCATATTGACAGCAAATCAGGTAGCAGGTGCTTTCGCCATTTTTATATTACAATGTCACCATTAGTAGTCAAAGGGTAGTATGTATAGTTTGCAGGGAGAAAACGTGAATTGGTACCAACGATGGAGCATAAAACTTGGGAAACATCTGCTAAACGAACACCAACAGCTCTACAGCCAACCCCTATCTCCACCGTGATCGCTGAGAGTTCTTTCTTATAAAACATCCTGGAGATGACGAATTGATAAAAGATTTTCACAACCAACTTATTAGTACGGTCAAAAAAATATTTGGCACTAGTGATAAAAAAATCTGAACGACTGGTGCGACTATAAATGTAAGGAGGGTTTCCACTCAATTTTCTCAATTTTGAAACAAGTCGGAATACCGGAAGCTTGCTCTTCGGGTATAAAGGTTTTGTGTTCATCTTATCTAAGAAATTTCAACGCCCATTTTTCTATCCGTATACAGCTATAAAACTACGAGACATACGTACATAATACAGCCGTAGATGGTACGCTCACCCTAAACAAACAAACTGCCTATTTCCGAATATTGTACATTTATATGCACGTATATAAATTGATCGTACCCATATTTCCGATTTACTTCTTATATCTATCTGAATTAGGCACTACCCGCAAAGGCCATTAGCACGCATATACTATATACCTACATACACACATGTCTCGTTGGAATAATTGATATTTATATACAAACGACTAAAAAACTAAAACCAAATAATCCTTTTCCATCCAATTCATGCGAACTTACTTCGTTGTGGTATTGATGAATTGATATGTGATGATGACGTCATGCAGGTTGTAGAGTGCACGAAATTCGCAAAAAAATTGTAAAATTTTACTTCCTATAACTTTGTTAACAACAGTTTGATTTTCTTCAAACTTGACCAAATTGTGCATTATGTTCTTCATTATAAGCATGCCAAATTTTGTACTTCTGGGATGAACATAAGGGGGGTGCCGGATAAATTTCTAAAATGTGGAAATATACTATTATTAACTTTATTTGTGCAGATATCGGAACCGGATATATTTTGAGGCCTAGATTTCGTAGAGATTCACTACTGCGTTTTTTTTTCAGATTTTTCGGTTGGATAGGTTCTGAGAACGAGACCTGTTACACTTTTTGATGGTCATATTTTGAGCCCTCACTCCCCTATATTTTACCCAATATCAAATATTGAACCAGAAAGTACTAATTGAGACCTTTCATTTGATATCCTGCATAGCTACATTCTGTGAAAAAAAATTTTGTACCATCCTTTCACATGTATGGGGAGCCCCCCTTAAACTTAACACAAAATGGCGTCAGTTGCTGCATGTAAAGGGAACCGCTGATCACATACTCCTACCAATTTTCGTGACAATCGGTCCAGCCGTTTCCGAATAAATCGGCTGTGACAGACAGGCAGACAGACAGACAGGCAGACGGACAGACAGACCTGTGAGGAGTGGCCAGAACTCCCATCAGGCGCGACCCCAGCTGGCGGATTGGGGCATACCTATTGATGTGTAAATATGTGTTCATGCACTTTTCTTTTCTGACTGTGTATGGGTTAGTGTTTGCTCATCTCTGGTGCGCGGACCAAAATGGCTATGGGAAGGATACCCAGAACATAAAACCACCATGGAAGTCGAGAGAAGGAGTAAACTTACGGTGCAGGGGCTTGGAACCCCAGCACCGGCGGCTTTTGGGAGTGAGCAAGCGGGCTCCCGGCCGTCGATATCCCTCGACCGCAGTGCCTCGGTGGTGGACAACTTGGCCACCTTGGCATATAATGTTACAAGTGATTTGGATCTGGAGAAGGAAGTGTTCAAGCGAAGTACGACCTTACCGAGAACACCAGTAGCAAGAACAACCAAGGACGAAATGAAGACGGACCGTTGGACGACGAAAGCTGTGACAATACCCACCGCATATGTTCAAGATGCGCGACAGCAAGAGGTGCTCCAGGAACAAGGAAGAGATCCATTCAGAAGAAGCTCGTCAACTTTGAAATCTCCACCAACGACAAAGACGATAAAGGATAAAGTACAGGCAAGGTCAATAAACGCCAAAAGTGCAGGAGCGTATAAAAGGAGCAACCCTGTCGGGGCTTATAGAGAGCAGAGTCCCGATCCGGAGGAATTACCTTTCACCCAGCTTGGGGCAAAAATAGTTGAGCTTCCCGAGTTTATCAAGGACAAGCACAACGTGCATCAAGCCATAAAAAATATGGTTAGGGCTATTAGAATCCTCTATAATAGATCGCAGATGGAGGAAAGGAATAATAAGGATATGCCGAACCCCGCTGTGCCAACAGTATCACAAGCGACCCAAGTGACACCTAACCGTACTATTATGAAATCACCGCGAAATAAAAGAGTACGTGGAAAAGAGGGGGATCCTATAAATAATCAGCACGCGCCTAAGAGAAAAAAAGGTGGACAGGACATTCTAAAAACCAGCAACAACAGCTCAGAAGGAGGAAAGCGTACAGCGAATGTAGGAAAATCGACCAGCGTTGCGAAGCCCAAGACGAACGAAAACGATGGATGGACTAAAGTTACCAACAAAAAAGCGAAACGAAAAGCAAAAGTGCGAACTTGTCCAGATGCGATTGTTATCTCCAGTAAGGGCAATCTGTCCTACGCGGAGATACTCAAAAAGGTCAAAGCAGATCCTGACCTAAAAGATCTGAGCGAAAATGTGAACAGAATCCGAAGAACCCAGAAAGGAGATCTCATGTTCGAGTTGAAAAGATCCAGCGTGGGCAAAGCTGATGACTTTCGCACTCAAGTGAAAAACTCACTTGGGGAGAATGCCGCTGTGCGTGCCCAAAAACATGAGATCTATATACAATGTAAGGATCTCGATGAAGTGACATCGAAAGGCGAAATTTGTACTGCTCTGAAGGAGCAATTCAAGTTGAAAGACCTTACAGAGGAGTCTGTTGTGGGCCTACGAAAAGCCTATGGTGGCACTCAACCAGTTACAATACGAGTACCAGCGGAGGCAGCGCAGATGTTGTTAGCTGCCGGAAAGGTTCGGATTGGATGGGTTGTCTGCCGTTTAAGAGAACAAACTTCACTAAAGAGGTGCTTTAAATGCCTCATGTTTGGGCACTTCGCGAAGGGATGCACCAGCAGCATTGATCGGTCCAAATGCCTATTGTGCGAAGTAAAAGAGGGATAGGATAACCGGCACATTGCCGGAAGTGGCAAATGTCCGGAATTTAGGAAGGCGCTCACTGCAATGAGAAAATGAGGTTTATTCAAATAAACCTCAATCATTGTAGGGTCGCTCAGGATTTACTTGATCAGACCAAGTTCGAATCTGAGATGGAAGTTGCCATCATAAGTGAACCGTATAGAAACCGTCACGGTGGCATATGGGTCACAGATTCGAGTAGTGGAGCGGCGATATGGGCTTGTGGTCGACAGGGCATACAATGTACTGCAAGTGAGGCAGCCAGTGGCTTTGTGTGGGCGAAAATAAGTGTATATATATACAGTTGCTACGCCCCACCAAGTTTGACACTGTCTGAATTCGAGCAAATCCTTGATAATCTTGTTCTCGACGCAAGGGGACGAAGTCCAAAGGGGCCTTGGGCCCTAGAGTGGGGTAGCAGAGAATCAAATGCTAGGGGGCGTAGTTTATTAGAAGCTTTTGCGCAGATGGACATGGTCTTGGCTAACGAAGGTGCTGTAAATACCTTTCAGAAAGGGGGAACAGGCTCGGTTGTATACCTGACATTTGTCAGCCCTGCGCTGGCACGTGGTATGTCCTGGTGCGTCAGTGAACGCTACACCCACAGCGATCACCAGGCAATCTTCTTTGAGACATGTGTCGAGCCACAGGGCAAAGAGCTATCATGCCCGAAAACGAAAAAGATTTCAGGCTGGTCTGTAAAATCTTTGGATGAGCAGACCTTTATAGAGGTGTCGTTAGATCAACCTGATAAGGTGCCTCTACGGAAAGAGCCGTCCATCTAGCTCAATGCATCGCCAAAGCATGTGACGCGTCCATGCCTAGGAGGTGCTCATTCGCCAGTAGAAGACCAAATTACTGGTGGAATGATGAACTGACCGGTCTTCGATCATCCTGCCACCGAGCCAGAAGAGCGGCTCAGAGGTCGGTAGGTAGAGTCGATCAGGAGCAGAAAGAGTGCGCCTATAAAGCAACCCGCAAAACCCTCAAGCTCGCCATCCAACGAAGCAAGAGGAAATGGTTTAAGGAGCTCTGCTCAGAAGCGGACATAAACCCGTGGGGGGAGTGCTTATAGAATCGTGATGGGACGATTCAGAGGCCGTTCCTCTCCGCAGATCACGTGCCCCACCCTCTCGCTGAAATTCATCCAGGGGTTATTCCCCCAGCAAGAGGAGAGCACCGACATATTTCACCCACCTCTGAATGTGACGACAATTCCTCCAGTCACCAGAGACCAACTGCTGGAGATCTGCGGCAGAATAGAAGACAATAAAGCACCGGGTCAGGACGGAGTGCCGAATAAAGCCCTTAAGCTTGCCGTGAAGTCCAGGCCGGACATGTTCGCTGAGTTGTTCGAAGCGTGCATGTCCGAGGGAATATTTCCAGCGGTATGGAAGCGGCAGAAGTTGGTGCTTCTGTCTAAGCCTGGTAAACCTCCAGGTGAACCGACCCATATGTCTTTTGGACACGGTGGGGAAAATGTTAGAGCGGGTAATCTATAATAGATTACTCCCGGTAGTTGAGAGCCAAGGCGGCCTTTCAAATCGGCAGTATGGGTTCCGTAAAGCCAGATCAACTATTGATGCTATCAAATTGGTTACTGGCTTGGCCGAAGATGCAATCCACGGAAAGGGTGGTACCAGCAAATACTGCGTGGTAGTAACCCTGGATGTGAAAAATGCATTCAATTCGGCCAATTGGAATCTAATTCGGAAATCCCTAGCGAAGGTTGGTATTCCCGCCTATCTCGCCGCAATTGTCGATAGTTATTTAACTGAAAGGAGGCTCTGGTACGACACTGATGACGGACCGCAGGAGTATGTCGTTTCCGCGGGTGTCCCGCAGGGCTCCGTATTGGGCCCACTACTGTGGAACATCATATACAACGATGTACTTAATCTTCCCCTACCGGAGGAAGCCACAGTGGTGGGTTACGCTGACGACATTGCACTGGTTGTTGTCGCAAAGCATCTCGAAGATGCTGAGTTATACTCGAGCGAGGCAATCAGTGCTGTCAAATGCTGGTTGAAGAGCTCTGGTCTGACGCTTGCGGAGGAAAAAACGGAAGCGGTCCTCATCACGAAGCGCCGGAAGAGAAATTACGCATGTGTTAGAGTCGGGAATCATATCATCACTTCCAAGCCGGCCATCAAATACTTGGGGGTGGTGATAGACAGGAAGCTCAGCTATAAGCAACACGTACAGTATGTTTGTGATAAATCATCCACTGCCAGTATGGCCCTGGCCAGGATGATGTCGAACGTGGGAGGGCCACGGCATACCTCTAGGTTGCTTATAGCCAGGGTGGTGACCTCAATCATGCTCTATGCGACCCCAATTTGGAGCGAGGCGTTGCGGATGTCAGTTAACACTAGCAAACTGAATGCAGTCTACAGGAGGACAGCTCTGAGGGTATGCTCTGCCTTCAGGACTGTCTCAGATGATGCAGCATTCGTCATCTCTGGAATGATGCCGATTGACATCTTGGCAGATGAGATGGCGAATATATACAATGCGAAGCCAACCTCTCCCTTATTGCAGACGAAGAACACTGAGAGGGAGAGATCCATAAATAGATGGCAAGAGCGGTGGGAACGCTCGGGAAAGGGTCGGACTCACAGGCTCATTCCTTCCATCAAGGAGTGGTTGGAGAGACGACACGGTGAGATTAATTATTATCTCACCCATTTTCTCACGCGACATGGAGGATATCTCCAATACCTTCACAGGTTTAAATTGGAGACCTCACCCGACTGTCCAAATTGTGATGGAGTCCCAGAGGACCCAGAGCATGTATTCTTCCACTGCCCGAGATTTGTGGAAGAAAGGAGGAATCTAGAGGAGACTCTAGGAGAGGTGCTGGTACCAGAATATCTGGTGCCGAAAATGCTAGCACATCAAGAGAATTGGGATGCGGTCAACTCTATGATCGCATCTATTCAAGATAAATTGCGAAAGGCAGAGGAAAGGAGAAAAGCGCGGTCACGTGCGCCGCGTGTGGAAGAAAAGTGGCAAACCTAGAGTGAGCTGACTCCGCCCCGTGATGTAATACCTTATGGTGGTTCCGCGGGGTAGGGAGGGAGTCGGGGGTGGTTTTGGTGGGTAATAATCCCACACGCTGGTGTGTCCAGACCAGTGTCTTTTGAAGATTTCCACCTCCTCAAAAAAAAAAAAAGACAGACAGATAAACGGACAGACAGACAGACAGACATTGAATCGATTCTAATAAGGTTTTGTTTCACACAAAACCTTAAAAACACAGTAAAGTACCGATATTATCTTTATTTCAGCAAATTATGGTATTGACCGTTTTTTTGAACTTTGGAAACCCCATATAGGGACAGCTTCTTAATTTTTTCAAATTTTTCCGTTGGGTAGTTTCTGAGAATGAGTCCGCAATAATCACTTTCGATCCCCAACACTTCTCTCCTTCACACCTAATGTCAAAATCAACACTAGCTTTGGAAAGTACTAATCAAGACCTTTCATTTGTATTCATGTGTACTCATGACTATATTCGGCGAAAAATGTTATATCCCCCATTTGTATGCATGGAGATTCCCAAACTTAACGTATAACAATGTTACTCACTGCGGTGCCCCGCACTCTCCTCTTTTACATCACAGGCCAGAAAGGAGGCCAGTTTTTGAAAAATTCCACAGGAAGGAGAGACAGAACCTCGTCAGCTCTGAGATCTCCGCCAATGCCGAAAACCATAAAATAAAGAGTACAGGAAAGATCAATACAAGTCAAAGGTGAAAGAGCACATAAAAGGCATCTTTTTGGGACTCACAGAGAGCAGAGACCTGCTGCGGAGGAATTACCTTTCATCCAGCTTGGGGTAAAAATAGTTGAGCTGTCCAGTTTGTCCTTGACAACATGCACCAAACCGGAAAAAATGTGGTAAGTGTTATTACAGTCCTTTACAACAGATCACAGATGGAAGAAAAAATTCCAAGGAGAAGCCAAACTCTGCTGTCATAAGTCACTCAAGTGACACCTAACCGTGCTGCTATCGGATTACGGTGGAATAAGAGAGTACGGGAAAAGGAGGGGAACCTCTAGGGAATTAACAGAAAAGCATAGAAGGGGTCAAAGTTCAAACGGCCGCTAGTGTAGCGAAACCAAAGGGGAACGGAAACACTGGCAAAGTTACCGACAAAAAGCGAAGTGGAAAGCAAAAGTGCGAATTCGCCTTGACGCCATTGTTATCTTCAGCAAGGGCAATCTGTCGTATGCGGATTTACTCAAAAAGGTCAAAGTTCATTCCGACCTAAAGGATCTGAGCGGCATCGTCAAACAGAATCCGAAGAACAAAAAAGCGGGTCTCATGTTGAAGCTGAAAATATTCAGCGTGAATAAAACTGACGACATTGAAAAGAGAAATTTGCACAGCATTGAAGGAGCAATTCAAGTCAAGACCTCCGTCTATTGTTAGTTTGAAAAAGCCTATGGCGGTACTTAATCGGTCACAATACGATTACCAGTGGAGGCAGCTTCTGGAAAAGTTCGGAATTGATGAGTAGTCTGGCGTTTAACAGATCTGACTAAAGAGGTGCATTAAATGCGACGGGCAGAGAACTGTCTGTCTGAAACCGAGAAAGATTTCCGGCTGTTGTGCAAAATCATACAGGTGTGGCTAGACCAACTCAATAAAGTAGGCACCTCAACAAAAAGAATGCCTAGGAGATGCGAATTTCCCGGTAGTAGGACCAACTGGAATATTGAGCTGGCAGCCTGCTATCAGTCGGCTATTGAGCCAAACGAACGACTCAGAGGGTAATAGGTAGGATCGATCAGAGACAAAAGGAGCACTTTTATAAGGAAGCCCGCAAAATGCTCAAGCTTGCTATCAAGCGGAGGGAATGCTTTAAGCAGCTCTGTTTGGACCTAAACTCTTGTGGGAATGTCTATACAATCGTGGTAGGACAATTCAGAAGCCATTCATCACCGCAGATCACACGCTGCCTTCTTGTTGAAAATCATAATGGGGTTATTCTCCCAGCAAAAGAGGCGCACCGACAACTTCCAGCGGCCTCCGAATTTGACGCGATTCCGGCAGTCAGAGAGGAGCTACTAGAGACAGAATAGGCGGCAGAAAACCCCGGGCCGGGACGGATTGCCGAATAAGGTGTTTAAGTTTTCCGTGAAATCCAGATCGAAGATGATCGCCGAAGCATGCGAGGGAATATTTCCTGCAGCATGGAAGCGGCAGAAGTTGGTACTGCTAGGGGAACCATCCCCCAAAGACCCATATCCCTTCTGGGCACTGTAAGGAAAGTGCTGGAGCGCCGAGAGGCAAGCAGGCATTTGCGATCGACATTAACCTTGATGCCATCAAATTGGCATGATGCATGATGATTGATGATGCCATCAAATTGGTTACTGGCTTCGCCGAATATGCAATTCATGGAAAGGGCAGTACCAGCACACATTGCGTGGGTATGACGTTGCACGTAAGAAAAGATTGGTATTCTCGCTTATTTCGCTGTTATTGTCGATAGATATTTACAAGAACGGAAATACTGGTATGACTCTGTACTTGGCGCACTACTGTGGAACATCATGTATAACGATGTGCTCAATGTACTGGACCCGGACGAAGCAACTATGGTGGATCACGAGGATGACATAGCACTGGTTGTAGCCTCAAAGCATTTCGAAGACGCTGAGTTATATACATGCGTAGCAATCAGCGTTGTTAAGTGTTGGCTAGAAATTTCTGATCTGACACCTGCGGAGGAGAAAAGGGAAGCGGTCATCATCACCAAGCGCCGTAGAAAAAATTATGCCTACATTCAAATTGGGAATCAAATACTTGGGAGTGATGATGCGTGCGGTTACGTAACCTGCTTAAAGAAGGATGGTGACCAAGCTAGAGTGAACTGACTCAGCGCCATGATGTAGTACCTTATGGTGTTTCCACGGGGTATGGGGGAGTCGGTGTAGTTTTAGTGGATAAAAACACGCTGACGTGTCCAGGCCAGTGCCATTTGAAGATTTCCACCCCGTCAAAGAAGGCAAGACTCAGACAGGACGACAAAGAGTAAATAAATTTTTACACAAAGCCTTTAAAAACAAAGTACAAAATTATCTACTCCTAAATCAATCAGCTGTTAAATGATATAGAGACGGCTTTCATATTGTGCGTTTGTTTGCCAAAATCTAAGATGCCATTTTTTTACTGTCAGAAGTTTTAGAAACAAAAGCCAAACCGTCACCATTTATTGTTCAAGTTTTTCGATTACTCGTATAAATTAAATAAATGGCATACAAGGCTGGCACTAAAATTATTTGTGAAATAACGAGGTCAAAATTTTATGTAAGCTATTGTAAAGGGATAAATACGTTTAAATTACCCCAAGATCTTTTTCCAGCCTATAATCCAACCTAAAAATATTGGCATAACGTGCTGTCGATTCTACCATTTGTTGACAACACGAGGTTTGTAATATTAATTGGTAACGTCATGCATGGGCAATTATTATGCATGCTTTGTTCAAACAGGTAAGACGAATTTGCTAGGCGTATTAAAACATGAAGAAATAGTGGTTGCCAAATTGTCCTGGCGTGGATTTAAACAAGGAGTGATTAGAAATTTGGTAGCTTATAAATTGCTAAGTCCGCGTCGATATTTGTTGGAACGGAATTCACAGTATTCTTCGGGATCCTTATTGCCAGTAAAGATAGAGCCTCAGGATTGTGAAACAAATGACATTCACCAAACAAAACCGAATATTAAAAGCGAAAATGATGAAGTGATTAAGACCACTGAGCCTGTTCTAACGGATGAATCCGGCCTAAAGAAGATCCGGCCACGCATTCCTCCTAGGAATCTCAATGAGATTGCATTCAGCCGAAAGCAGGACCTGTCAAGCGATTATAGATCTTTGTCTCGGGTTCGCTTGAATATGTTTTCGAAATTGTATTTGAGCGAGCCGACTTCTCAGTACAACAAAAAACAGAAGCATCAGTTTAAGCAACAGGAACCAGATCAACTTGAAGTTGTTTTCACGGATGAACTCTCCGTAGTAGATGAAGATTTCAAACAAAAGTTGAATCCCCGAAGCCCCCCACAACAACAAGCACCAACTTTAAACAAGTCGCTCATCAGTAAATCAGACCACACCCCGCATCATTCTAAAACCTTAGACAGATTCCCACTTCATGATATAGGCTTGCCGAATTCTGCCAACAAACACTCTTTTGGAAGGGTAGAGAAGGCACATCCTGCCATGAGCATGGAGCGAACTATGCAAGTTTTCCGAAACAAAGCCCGAACGTCATCAGGAGTTGTATCCGCCGATAAGAAGTCCACATCGCCTTTACAGTCTGTGATGACTGGGAAAAAAGACCTTGCAGGTGTTGGAAAAGGCGTAGTTCGTTCTCTGACCGGTGGACAGCTTCGAAAAAATACCCAAAGACTATATGCTTGCGGACATTCGCAAGCAGATAGTCGCATGAATGGCGAACATATGAATCCTGAAATAATTTCAGCATCACATGGATCCATCACAAGTACAAAGTTTCAGGATTTTACTCCTAGATTTCGTATCAAGCGTGACCTTGTCTCAGTGGTCATGAATACTACGCGCATACCAATTATCAATCGTAAGACACCAAAGTTTGTTGAAAAAGTTACTGAAGATTTCAAAATGGAGTTTACACCAATTCAAAGGAGCTCAATGCCAGATTCCAAGCAGCAGAAGTTGAAACTTATTCCAGATCCGCCCGTGAGGACATGGAATTTTGCGCCAAGGCGATCAAGAGTACAACCTACACCTACGTTGAATAAGAAGTATAGCTACAAATATGTTCTGAATCCGTCTGGTACGACGTTGCGTCAGACCGTTGTTTTGAAAACGCCTAAGAATAGTTCGTCAAATGAAAGCTTCGTATTGTCAAACCGTTCACGGAGCGGTTCCACGTTGTCACGTCTGTAGGACTTGGGATGACTTCAGCCTCTCACACGTCAAAGGTACGTTATGTGGAGCACCAAGGAGCAGCCTGTTCAATTGCTACTGATGTCTTCAACCCACTTGAAATAGTAACTTCCATTGTCCTTCGTTCAAGCAAAGGATTATTTTTTCTATTCAGAACGGTATTGGCTACCGGTGCAGCTGCTATTCATGCGAATCTGATTTTTATTTTTTTTGTTCATTTCGAGAAAAGTGTCAATATTTTCGGATTAAGTGAAACATAAATCTAGTGGTAAATATAATGCCTGGAAAGAATTAACGATAAGTAATCGGGGGAGTCTAAATAGTCCAAATTGTCAATGTTGTTTACTTTTTGTTACTATGTGAGACGATACATATCTATTCTATGGAAATTGTTTCATTTAAGGCTAGCTTTTCGGGGTGCTTACGAGTCACTAGATTTAGTAACAAAGCCTGAGTGGATAGAGTCTTAGAACTATATCCAGGCACCTCTCTTCTTAGTTCCTGTTATAAAAACCCGGACGACTTTTCTAAACATAAACTTCCGCAGGGTGGAGACTAGTGGTTTTCAAGTCACTACTTACCGTGTAAAGCCAACACTCTTCCTATCGGCGATTGCATTGCTATTGATTTGCGTGGTTCTTTCGCCGCCAGTTGAAAGAGATATAAGACTGACTGGTTCACGAAAAACCTAGGACTTACAGAGAATCTTTACTTGAAACTCCGACCGCAGTCTGTAATCGGAATCTGCACTCGTAATTCATTAAGGCTCAGCCACCTGTCATTATGGGAAATTTGTTGCCGGCTTTTGACGGTCGCATTAGCCAATGCTACTGACACCCCAATTGCTGGTTCTGGTCCGGGCGTGGGAAAAGTGAACCCTCTTTTGCTAAGCGTCCGGAATTTCATTTCCCTTTAGACCACATGGACCGGGTACCCAGAGTTGTTCCACCGTATTGAATCTGAAAAAAGAGCTTAATCGACTTCTACAATCCTGAACAATTATTGAAGTGATCAAAGGACTATTCAACGCCCTCAATGCGGCTTGACTATCGCTACAGATTGCGATGCGCCTGCTCTTCAACCATTAGTCAATCATCCAGGTTGTTGCCCATTGTATTTTGTCCCAAGGGAAAAACACACTTTTCGCTTTTATTCAAGACGAAGACAACTGCTCCAGAACCCTGTTCTCTTTCTGAACCATGGGTGTAGAAGACGTCAGTATATCCTGACACGCATTCGCTTCGTTTACTTTTACACACCGTTCCGAGATCTTGACCAACAACTGTCAAAGCTACGTCGTCGGCATAGGCTTGAGCGTATTTTGGCAAATTTTGAAATTCTCATAGTAATGAGTCGATCAACATATTCCACAGAACCTGACCTTCTTGAGGGCTGCCTTTCGTCGTTTTCATTGTTAGGTAGTTAGGTAGCAATCAATACCCACTTCAGCACACAGCAATCTCCGCGTTAGCATAGCGTAGATCCAAATTATTAAACTTTTATCAACACCATGCTCTCTGGCGGCATCATAAAGCTTTTGGAAGGGCACACAGTCAAACGTCCCGTCAATGTCCACGGACATGCCCATCGCGTACTCGTCTTTCAGAATTGCGTCCTCTACCTTTGAAATCAGAGAGTAAAGCGCAGAGTCACTGAACTTTCCACGTCGGTAAGGATGTTGGTTTTCATTTAGTGTGATGTTAAGTTGATTTGCCAGAAGTTCTTTGGATTTGAATAGTGATCTTTCTTTGGCTTAGGTATGAAGACTACCTTAACCTTTTGCAAAGAGGAAGACACATAGCGCAGAGCAAGACATCTTCGAAAAATGTTTCTTAGAAGTTGCTTTCTCTTTAGCATTGCTGGGTAGGTCCTCTAAGTTGCTCTAAGTGCTCCATATACTTCTTTAGCGTCGATGGGTAGATGCCATCCATACGCGGTGCTTTGAAGTGTCGAAATGATACTATGTCAGGTGTCGCCTTTTCGTTGGTAACAACTGGTCTGCAGTGTTCCAATTCCCGTTGCAACAAATTCGTGTTGAAAGGTTTGCAGAAACCACCAATTCTCTTCCTCCTCCTCCCACTTTGGAGACCTATTCTTCCGGGTGGTGTACTTCCAAGAGAGTCTGTGTAGACTCAACTCTGGAATTCGTGAAAGTTTCTAAGAGACTCCAACCTGACTGACACATCCTTATTAAGGACTTTGCACAGCCTGAAAGTCTCCGAAAGTTTAACCAGTTTTCATCCTTATTGCTTTTGCAAGCACCATTTAGATGTCGTCTGGTTGATTTCCTGAGTCTTTGCATGAAACCACTTTACCGCGTTGACCTCGCGAAAATAGGGCAAACCTCTTCAAAACACTTTAGAAGTGTGCGATTCAGACTTTTCAATTGATCTTCTATCGCCAAAGGAGTCCTTAGTCACCTAGGGAGCTCTATTTTGTCGGCAAGAAGTTCATTGAACTTTATCCAATCTGTTTTCCTAGGATTGCGTCTTTGAATTACAGACTGTTCGCCTGCAATAGTCAGACTAAATTCTAAGTAACGGTGATCTGAGAATGAGTCTTTATCTAACACTCGTCAGTCCCTAATTAATTCTAACAACTTTGACGTGTAGATTGTTACTGCAATTCTGCCTGGCCACACAAACGTAGGGGTGCACCCTACTTTCGCGGTCATCAGAACAACTGTGCAAAATCCTCTCTTCTCTAGGATTGCATTTGCTACTCCGCCAACAACTATGCTGAGCGTTCGCACCACAACCTATTAAGAGTTCAAGGCCACTTGATTCTGCATACACTACCAGATCCCTTAGTTCTTATGTCGGCGAAGGATACAAAGAAACATAGAGTAAGTAAGCAGACACAACTATGATGTTGCTCCTCTTATTATTAACCTGATATTGTAAGTTGACCGTAACAAGGTCCTAGAAACAAAATTGTCTCAGCATGGTTGGCTCTAACAATTTTGACATCAGAATGGAGGCTCTCGGTTTTCAGGATCTTTCATTGAAGAAGATACTAGTTCCCTCGACTGATCCAATATCACAGATTTTGTTAAAACGTACCCATGGCTCTTGAGCCAGAAATATATAAGGACAGTCCTACAACTTTTCCAGTCTTGCTGCCGGTAGATAGGAAGAGGCTTTAATTTGACTAACTCGTATGTTTATATAATAGATAGTAGTCTAATATGGAAGCCGCCGCTAACTGAAAAGTCTTTTGCGTTGTGTGAATCTTGTCCTCATCTTCCGTCGAAAGTTCCGCTTTCTTTTGTACGATTTCTCTGGACATTGCCATACTTGGTGGTGTAGGAACGCCCATGCTCTCATTCTCAAGTAACTTCATCTTCTTTCGCAGTGCCTTCCGTTGTCGTTGGCTAGGAGCCCTCCCAGGTTTGTGGAATTACCACGAAAAGAGTGTTTCCTACCTATTTTATAATGAGGTCCCTTGTGTGGGTATTATCAAAGATTCGGGTTTGAGTTCCAGGCTATTATATATTTTTATGAAACTCCAGCGTTAAAACAGTAGGGAAGGGGAAAGCTGCAGAAATCTATAAACCTTGTCGTAAAATAATGCAAGTGCGCAAATGTCCTTAGCTTCGCATTCTTTAAATCATGAACCTTGATCAAATGGATTTGGAACTAGAGCAAATACAATTAGGGTGGTATTGAAGTGACCATCAACATACCTGAGGGTTGGTATTCTTCATTTCTATTTATAATACCATAGCATGTTGACTAGACATCAAGCTGACAGCCAGAAGGCTCGATTCCACTTAGTTGAGTTAAGCCTTGACTACATTAGTTTCTAAAACTCCGTTTGCCCTTCCCTCGTCCATGTTCGAATATATTTGGGACCCTCAGCTACTTTCATCTCAATATTATAACGAATAGATGGCTCAACCTTCAGTTGAACACTACGAGACTATGTAGTCAGGTCAGCATTGTGTACGCCACGGATTACTATCTGATACACAACTTTGGCGAGTGTTTTCTCAGTTTTTGCAATAGAATTGCTTTCTTCAACTTGAGTGTGAGTTCCAAAGTTATAGACTGGGAATTCTTGGGTTAAATGATGTTAGTTGGCGGAACTCTAGGAAGCAATCCTCTCCTTGCGGGACTGTGCTATGGACTTCGGAAAGCCTGGAAGAAGTAAGCGTGAATTCGGTGTTTGATTAATGCTAACTGCAAGGCGTGCTCTTATAACTTGGGAACCGCTTTCGTACAGGATATTGAATAATTACAGAGCTAGTCACACCATAATTGGGGCGAGTTAGCAGAGCAGTCAATGCCAATGGAACTTCGATGCTGGCCAAATATTTCTAACTACATAGATTTAGTTGCCAGAGCAGAACTTTAAAATGCGAGTTTCAGACTTATTACGAATCTCATCTGGGGAAGGAAAGGATATAACAAGGAAGCCTATAGCCCGAAGGAATTTTGAAATGTACTTTACTTTTAGGTGTTCTAGCCTTGTATCCGGTATCAAGGATTCCTCTTGGTATCTCAAGCTACTTTGCACAGAAGCTGGATATTGTTCTAGAATATATATGGAGGCTTGATCCATAGATAATATTTATCTATATGCAAAGAAGAGAAGCTAATCCAAGAAGGATCTCCAGGAGTGACGATGGGTTCATCCTCATTGTCCCAGTGATACACTTTGAACTTCGTATAATACCCAGGTTGTTCTGCTGAGTTCAGTTCTATCTGCCCAGATCTCCTCCTTAGGTAATCATTGGCTTTACTATTGCAGTGTATATCCAATGTAGTATTTCTGGGGTGCATCCCCATTTCTTTCCTGCTATGGACCTGGAAATCATTAAAGTTGTTGTAGATTTGGTGGGTAGCGCGTGCGACACCTGGGAAACAGCGCGATGCTAAGAATGCCCGCGAGTTTTCCTCTTCCAATGTCTTCGAATGTGGTCTCAAGAGAGAGAGTGTCTCAGAGTTCCTGAATGAAAGATATATATCTTTATATACGGAAAATTGCATTTAAGAATCGTGCCAGCTATATACATGCAGTGCTCTTCAGCTAGCACTATTCCAATGTTGCCCTTGAAAATTGCCCTTGCAATTACTGCAGATGCAATTTTTGTATGGTGGATGTTTACCTGGGTTATCTTAGTTCTGGCCGTTGCCTCCATTAATGCTGGGAGCTATTCGTTATCGTTCTTCTCCTCTGAAATGACATTTTCTTATTGTTTAGGATATTTTCTTATATCTCGCTACCCGCCTTCAGCTCTAGGAAATCCAGGTCTAGACGTTTCAGCCTCTACTCCTCAATGGCCAGCAGGCCACTTCCCTGCTCGATTTTACCATTGTGGCCTTTATGATTTCCGCGATTCCTTCGGGGGTCTTAGGCTTGCTATCCAATATGTCCTCCGTAGCATCCGAAGTGAACATGCACCGGGATATTACCAAATTTGAAGCAGTTACAGCGTTTAATTGCCTCCAGGGATTAGCTATTCCCCCCGATCGTGAGGGTTTTGCTTTCCCTTCTAAGGACTGTCCACAACCATGTATGATGATTCTTATTCTGGTTAGGAAATCTACATGGTCCTCCGCTTCCATCGCTGCGGCTTTGGGGTATAGACTGTCAGTATGTTTGCACCCTGGTATATCATTTCCAACAAATTTTGAGAGTGCTGTTCCCTTCAATCCTGGAAATTTAGGGACTGTGGTCCTAAGCCATTAAGTGGTGTCCACCGTGTGATAGACCTGTGAATCGAAGCAGAGCATTAGCTCTTCGATAATCTCCTGCTCCTCACCGTACTAGAATAGCTCCTTTGCCGTACTAGAATAGCTGACGGTGGGCCTCCTAGCTCCAACATTTACCCCTCCCCTACCCGAAGTTTTCTCCCTCTTTAGATTGGATTTTATTTCTTGTGAGAATTCCCATTTTATAGACGACCTCTGCTGCTCTCCTCTTCTTCAGTTTTGCTGTTGAAGGTTTAGCTTTATCCAAAGCCTTCTCGAGGGCCTCTTGCGGTTTGCAGCCCGGCTCCACTTTCCAATTTTTCCCTGCTTTGGTGCAATCACCTGATTATCAGTATTGTGAAGATGCGCCTCCGTTTGGTGGATCAGTTTGTGTGCGGTAAGGAGTTTTGCTTGTTTTCTGTTATATATTTATCTTATTGTTGACTTTGTTCATTTTGTTCCCACGATTTTGGGCATCAGAAGGTCTGCCGTGCCATAGCCTACGCAGCTCGGTAAGGTCAGCCTTACTCATTGAAGTAACTAGGTAACAGTGGGGTTTCATTTGATTCTTTTTACACTTCTTCGCCTGCAGTAGCTGGCTGGTTTCAACACACTACCCTGAAGCAGATACCACTAACTCGTCAAAGTGGGCGAACTGCCCAATCATTGATGCAAATCATTGTATTTTATTGGCTGCTCTCTTCTTTTCTCGTTCAATTTCTAAGTAAATGTATTCACGCTCTACCTGTACAAAAAATACCAAAATTATTGGTTCTGGTTTCTAAAGTGCATTAAGCATCTGGTATACGACGAATTCCCGTAATGTTGATTGTGACTAGAGTGTCATTACCGACAGCGAGAAAATTCAGTTTTCAAAATTTCCGGGAAAATTATGGTAGCTGGTATGCACAGTGAATTATTAAGATTGACCTTTTAGGAAATGGGGCATTGTAACCAGTGGAGGGATGCTCCCACTGCGAATGGTGGTTCCGTTTCATCAGGACGAGGCACCTGCTTACAAAGCACAGATTTGTGACGACCACCATTCACGAATCAGGGTTTTCATTGTTTGAAAATCTACCTTATCCCCTAGATGTAACCTGCAGGTATCTTGACTTCCTTCTTCATTTCAAAGAACAGCTTGTACAAAACAGAAGTCCGGCTTTCAAATATTTAAGCTGGTTTCACTCTTCTTTGTACGTATCTACTTATTCGGACTGTAATTAGCTTTGGAAACGCCTCCTTAGTTTTCAATTTATTATGACAATATAAGTAGGCATTCAATTTTGTGCTCATTCGGCTTTTAAAAGCGATTGAGACCAGTTTGGCGATATATAAAATTTTAAATATTTAAAGGCAAAATTTTTAATTTTTTCAGCTTTTGTTAAAATCTTCCTTTGATTTTCTGGTATTTTAATTATTAACTAAACTATCGACACTACTAATTTGGAAGCTGAAAATTGGCTTGATTAACTATAAATTAAGCAGGAGTTTCTAGGGAAGGAGAATTTCGCATTAACGATGGCAATGCCAACTGTCCCCTCGCCCGGTCCTGCGAGACCAGGGTTTCCGGTAATTTAAAATTAACTTTCAATGTTTTGTGGACCTTCCTATGACTTGGATTTCATTGCAGTGTGCATATCCCGGGGTTATGCCGATGCCAGAACCAGGGCCCGAGTTGGCGCAGAGGTGTATAACTGTCCAGCAACCTCCTAGGTTAGTTGTTGAGAAGAAAGTGATCTTCGTGAAGAAAATTCGTCAAGATCCAAAATTGATCAATGCAATGAGGGAAATTTGTATTCCTCATGTCACCACCGAGGTTATGATAATGCGAATTCCCAAATTAACGTGGGTCACTCAAGTTATTAAGGAGCCGAAAGTTTCATGGCATGAGGAAAAGCACGCAGAGCCGCAAGTTGTGTGTTATCCAAGAGTAGTTGTCGAGCCGAAGGAGGTATGCCAGGCAATATTATGCCAACCAACTCCGCAAGTTGTTCGCGTGCCTCCACCAACAGAATATTGTTGCTACGCAACCGGCCCAACTACACTCAACTGCAGGCCAGCGTCAAGATACCGGTGTCCGCCGTGTCCTCCTTACGTGCCTCCGGGACCGGCGAGTCCACTTTACTCACCATGTCCTCCGTGTCCTCCATATTGTGCCCCTATTCCGGGCTTGGCAGCTGTGCGTTAGTTATTTAATTGAACCGTGAAAGTTGTTCGGGTCGACAAGTTTTGTTTCGACTTTGGCGTTACTAGTGTACTATGTCCGGTTTTCAAATGTCTAGGGATTATAGTCCTGATAATAATTTCTTGGGAAGAGTTCCCTAAAAAGTTACCAAAAAGTGTGCCCAGCCGTTTGGGTTTATTGATTTTTTTTAATTTTCTGAATTTTACTTCCCAAATTGCTTTTTAATTACTTTTCAAAGCCATGGTAGCTAAATTGGTTTATATGGTATACTAATGTGCCCATTGTTGCTCTTATTTTGGAACCTTTGAATAAATATTTTAATGGCTGGCCTAGCATAGTTCTTTTAAATAAAATCGGATAAAATGTGGGATCCTGTGAGTGGGATTTCCAAATAAGTGCATTTGTACTTAAGGGGCAGTGTTCCTCTTGGCGGCTTGCAGTTTCTTGGCTAGGCTGATCAGTTTGAATGTATAATCCCTTCGCATGCCTGTGGATCCCAGAGTTTGCGAATTTAAAGGGCAGGACCTTTAGAGTCTACGAAATCTTTTAGCAATAATTGTTGTGAATTGAGCATTGTGAAATAAGATTGTCCTTTTCGTTTAATGGGTCAGCGGATATATGTATGTCTTGGAGGCAGGCAGACAGTGTCCGTTTACTGTACATAAATAACGCGTCGTAGAATGTATTGATGAAGAGCTTGGAATTTTGACCACTTCTATGTTACGTGGCTGCGTGCAAAACAGTCGTAGTTTGATACAAGCGTTAAGGTACTTCTATTTTGAACGCCACGGTAAACACTCCGTGAGCTTGGTGCTTTTGCCGCACATTATGACCGTTGGTGGATCCAGAATATACCTTAGTTGGACAGGTCTTGCAGAGCTTATATAGGATTATGCCTGCAAGTTGGAAGACCATTCAAAAACCTCCGAAAGAACTGGGAGGACTCGTTGAATGTTGGAAAATCCGTTCTACGAGAAACCCGATGGTCTAGTGCTAAAAGCGGCGACATAGAACGTGAACGCGGTAAAAATAGCTATAAACTTCCATATTTTGGTAGTTCACATGCTCAATACGGTCTTGGCATTGCCATTTCTGAGGGTTTATAACGTGTCTGATGATGACTATATCATCATTGCAGGCGACCTTAATGGTCTTGCGGGTCAAAAGGGTTTCCCCTTGGGGGGAAAAGGAGCGCGCAATGAGGTCGGGGAGCGTGTAGTAGATTTTGCGGACACCCATGAACTTGTAATTATGAATACATGGTTCATCAAGCGATTGTCTCATTTTCCTACATTTTATAGCGGGAACAGTAAAACGCAAATCGAGTATAGTCTCGATAAGACGCCGACATTTTACTACCGTCGATGGCTATGAATGAGACCACCGCACCTCAACATCCAACGCAAATCAAGCCATCGATAAAACAGCATGAGGAATGCAAGAAAGAAGAAATGATCTCACTTACACGATTACCAACCATTATAAATGTGGACGAATCGTGGAACTTTGTTAAAGACACAATGGGCAAAGCGGCCGATGTAACCCTCGGAGTCATCAACCCAAGTAAGCGGTTCATAAACCGAGATACTTGGCTGCGATGTTGAAATGAAGGTCCGTGAAAAGAAATGCCTCTACCACAAGTTTCTCGACGATAAAACACTTATCAATTGGCAAATTTATAAGAATGCCAACCGTAAATCAAAGAAAGCGATTGCTGTTTCCCGAGCGATCTTTACGATAAACTAGACACTCGGGATGGTGAGAAGGAACTGTTTTGACTTATCAAAAGCCAAAACCAACGCACACAGGATATCTAAGACTTATATTGGGTTAATGACGAAAATCTACCTTGCTTACTGACTTATTAATCCCGATGAGTGGTGGGAATATTTCGAGTAGATTTCAACGGAAGAATTTGTTCATCTTCCATTGAAGCCGAGGGAGCAATAAAACGAATAATTCTTTACTCAGGTTACTGAGGAAGCTAAAACACTATCTGACTGGCAAAAAAGTACCACCGTTCCAATATGGAAAGAAAAGGGTGGTCCAGCAGAATGTTCAAATAACGTCTGATCCGGTTGCTGCCCATACCATGAAGATTTCTGAACGCATTCTTCACAACCGTATTCGTGAAATCAATTAAATATCTTTGTCAGGAACTGCGTAATTACTGACGCAATACATGCTGCGCGGTTACTCACGAAGATATATCATGAGAAGCATCGCCCTCTTTGCATTGCATTTCTGCACCAACTCATCTGGTATATTCTATGACCAACACCTAGTCCCAGAAGAAGTCATGCGTTGGATTGAATTGTTCCACCTACGATCCGAAAAGTAAAGTTCGAAGTGTGGCAGGTGTATCAAAATCGATTCATGTCTCTGTTGGTGTTAATCAAGGAAGCGTCCTCTCACCGCTCTTGATTGTTTTGGTTATTTTTCTTATAGACTCCCGCAATCGTAGGCCGTCAGATTACCAGCTAAGCACATCTCCATCGTTAGGGAGCTAGCTTAAAACCGTTTGTCACATTAGTTCGGGCTAACCCCCAAGCCCTCTTGCTTTTGCGGAGCCTTCAAATCAGGGAATTCCTTTCACCAACAGGGAGGGGAGAGGGAGAAGGAAACTGTTGTTCGGGAAACCCTCTGCCATCCGACCCCTCTACCGCTCGAGCTGTACTTTCTTTGCAACGAGGAGAACCAGAACGTAATGCGCAACGCGGTTCTACTTGACAGCGATCCTAATTACCTCCTCTACAGTGTGGTCTGGAGAGAAAATGAAGAGAGAATACCATCCCACCTTCCACAAGAAAAAAAAGTGAGATGGGCGTCGTCCACAACTCCATTGCAAAATACACAATAAGGAGATTCTGCCTTTCCAATTATGTGCAGAGGGGTCAAAGGGTAGTATAGGTCCCAGGGCGAAACGTGGATTGATACCCACGATGGAGCATGAAACGTGGGAAATGCCTGCTGATCATCAACAGATCTACTACCAAACCCTATCTCTACCTCCACGTGGCGACCGCTGGGAGCTCTTTCTTAACAAAAAGCTGCAGACGGAGAAGGATGAAGGCGAGTCTCCCGCGCCTAAAAACGGGAAGAATTGTACCAACTGGTCCTCCAGGTTGGGGTTTGGGTAGGCCCGACAACCCTACACGGAAAACAACTTGTTACAGGACACCAGGCAGCTTTTAGGGATATCGAATTGGTGGACCTCGACGCAAAACCGTAATGTCTGGAGTTCCTTATTAAAGCAGGCCTAGACCGGATACCGGTTGTTGCGAAATTGATGATGATGAATTATGTGCAAGTAAGACTGAAAACTTGCATGCCCACTTAGGAGTTGGGTAAGAAAATAGTGGGTCTCTCTCTCAGTCTCTCGAGGGTCACTCCCACAATCACGGGTGGTCCACAGACAGTGCGGAACACTGACGCCACCCGCAAAGCTCGCTGTACTAGCACAAGACATTTACGATTTACCTTCTTGCCATGAGCCGCAGCCCGTATCTCTGCAACGTAGAGCAGGACAGGCAGCCTGCCTTGCGCCCGTTTGACGCCCGCGATATCATCTGCATAACTGACCAGGTACAAAACTTCTGACATGTTGAGTCCAAGCAGACTATCATAGGAAGCATTCCAGGGGTCCGGCCCTAGGATGGATTCTGGCGCCGCTGACGCCAAGTGTTATAAGAAGCACAACGCATCCAGCTCGGCGGCTGTGTTCCTTCGTTCGATCAACGGCATCCACGACTTTCATGACAGCATCAACTGTGGGTCTCCCTGCTCTAAAGTCGAACTGCCGTGGGGATAAGTCTCCGGCAGTACGTTCCGTTTGAGCGGGTTTATTTCTGGTGAGCTTTTCGAGAACTTTCTCGGCAGTGTCAAGTATAGAAAGTGATCGATATGAAGACTGCAACTCAGGGTCGCCTTTTCCTTTGTTGATCAGCGCGAGCTTCGCCACTTTCCAGCTAGATGGGAAAATGCCTGTTTCAGGCAAGCGTTGAATGCGCCGAGCAGTAGGTCTGGCTGATGTTGGAACAGCAGTTTGCATACCTCTGCTGGGATACCATTGATTCCTGGCGTCTTCTTGTTTTTCATAGACGCAGCTGCCTCTTCGAACTCTTTTATAGCGAAAAGTTTCCGCCGAACCCTGATTTTTCGGGTTACCAGTTTGTAACCGGGTTCTCACGGGTTCCCATTCACCTTGTTGGCCAGGTTCTGCCAAGAGCGGGCTTTGCCCCTGTTTATTGTGTTGTGGGTTCTCCTTTTCGCTGGACTGTATTCTGTCATCATGGTACATGCCACCTACTGGTCGTTTGGACGTTGTGTCAAGCAGCGGAGTTTGTGACACTTCTTCCGGACCTTTGCAATTTCCGCCGTCCAGCTATACATAGAACGCTTACCATGTCTCGATGCCCTGCTGGCACCGAAGCTTCGCACACCGTCGTCATCAGGTTCTTAACTGAATTTACCTGCGATGCTACCATCCCTAGGAGGATGCTCCAGCGCTGCTCCACCTCCTCCAAGAGTTTCGACAAACCTCGTAGCTCTTACTTTCGTGAGGTTCCACGCACAGAAAGAGTGCATACCTACAGTCCACGTCAACCACTTTGAAGGCAATGTATTGATGGCTGCTTGCCGAGAAGTCTTTCAGAACTTGCCACCTGTCCACCAGAGACTCCGACGCAAAGGTTACGGCGAGACTGCTTCCTTCGCAGCCGGGGTGCCGGAACGTTGAGGTGGATTCGGTGTTTAAAACAGCAAGTCTTGTTCTTGTCGCCATTTTGAGAATTCGTTTTCCTTTTGATTCTGGCTGAGGCGTGCCCTATTGATGCGCGCTGCCATTGAAGTCACCCCTGACCACCACCCAAGATAGCGTCCTCCAGAGCATCAAGCTTGCTTGGAAAGTCTGGCATCATCTAATTCGGTGTTAGATAGACACTGAAAAACGTTACTCCTAAACACCGAATATAGATAAATCCATCTATTCGGCCTTAGGCAAGAACCCTAAGGTGGCTGCCGTCGCGAACCCATATGGCAGGGGTGCCATCAGGCTATGTCTTTGTTTTAGTATTGTTCACTGATGAACATTAGTTCAGTTTTGGTATCCGCAGCGAATTGCGCTAACAAGACGTGAGTGGTTGCATTCCGGAGCATATTGATCTGTTGGATGGGGATCATGTTGACCGATTCCTAGCTCTTTCCAGCTCTGCTCTGAAGGCTGGACACCGCCCGGCTGAAACAACGCTGGCTTGATACTCTGGATGGTGATTTGAGAACCTCGCAACTGCATCTAGATTACGCCTGGGATAGAACAAAATAGCTACCGATCATGAGGCGAAAGAAAAGGAAAGACGAAGATACCACATTGTACGCAGGCTGATGAGGTTGCGGTTATAAGGACGCAGTACGGCTATTTAAAGCCACTTGTGGTTCATTGTCAGCTATTTTCCACGAAATGTTCGAAAAATTCATTTCAGCATCCTTTAGTCCCTCTTTGAGTTTATTTCCTTCCAACAGCTAATCATAAAATTTTAATTTAAAAAATTCAATTGCTTTCAGTTGTCAAACCTTTTCCGATTCTATTTAAAGAGAAACTAACCGTACTCAATACATGAATATTTTCCGTACTAAAAGCTATTTCCGAGCTGAAATAACTTATTTGTGATTCCGGTTTATTCATTGAAATTTATTTCTATTAAATAAATAATATTATTCAAAAAATGCGGGTGATTAGATTGAATGGACGCTTACTCCTTCACACGGAAATCTACAATCATAGATTCATGCTGAAGGCATGATTGTTACGAAAGTATGCACCCACCTAGTGAAAGGATGTGCGGAGTAAAAAAGATGTTCTAGGTAGATATGCAATGGACATGAAGATGTTAAGGCCATGCCCGTATTCAATTCCAATTGTGACTTTTAAAAGGCAGGAAGTGTCTTTTTCTTTAGCTTTCTGGACTAGTTATGTTGGTATAAATGGTCCCCGCTTCATATTTCTCTGAACTATAGAAATTTGCGGGCGAGAAGAAAGTAATTAGAATGGAGGAGATCCACTGAACGCTTCAGTGATTTTTATTGAAATTTCTATAGCCAATAAAATGGGAAGATGATTGCGAACCAGGAAGTAGAGCTTTAAATATAAATGAGCTTCTGCCCACCTCTCCTGCTGCTTATTCGCATCATGAACTATTAATGAAAATTCAGCTTTACATACAGAATGACAATTTCGCTTTGAACATACAAATTAAGCTCATGATCCTTTGAAGGAGTACTAAACTAACCTACTATGGTAGAAGTTATTTCTATCGCATAGTATGTTCCAAAGAACACAGAATCATGCCTATATCGATTTATAAATACTTTATATTCATCCCCAAACCCACAATACACCTAGTCCTTGTTTGCGTAATTGATATAGTGAAGGCGGATAAGGGTCCTTGTACTACAAAATAAACATGTTGTGGTAGTATTACTACACATAGTGCTTTAAAATTGTCTGTTGTTTAGAACGTTTCTGGTTGATTAGGGTAAGAGTGGGATATGTTAATAAGATTGGGAGCGTTTCAAATAACACCAAGGATCTAGGGGCGGTAACGCCTGCAGCTTCAGAATAATCAAGAATATTCAGTATATCCAGTTGGGGATTTTCAAATTACGCTGACTCATGCTGGATCAGGTTTGTGATGATGAGGATTATATACGAATAATCGTCAATTAGGAGTACAACTAATTGACGATTATTCGTTAATGTGTGATTTATGATTTGTAGAAATTGATATATTTAAAAGCACCCCTTGATGGGGTATAGCGCGTCAACCACACATACGCTCGTGGTTACCTGAAATGCGCTTTAGCTCCCTCCATGGGTTCCCGAGACGCTCGCGCTCCTCCTCTACTGTTCTGCGCCAAGTGCTCTTGCCGTCGGCCATCTTAGGAGAGTGGATTCTGCTGCATGGCATAGCCCGTAATGCTATTGTCGCCGCTTCTTAATGGGTGACCTATCCACTGCCACTTCCGTCTTCCTATCACATGGCATACGAGTGCCAAGCCAGTTCCTGATAAAGGGAGAAATGTTTGGACTGTGGGACCGTAATGCAAGTAAGTTCGTAAAAGTGAAAAAAAAAAACAGACAATATTATTGAGAATTTGGGAAAAGAAGGCTAACGCGCGGTCACTAAAATTAATAGAGTTCTCCAAACTCCAATTTGAAATTTGCGATCACCAGTTTTGAAGACCAGAAATGGTATTTACGTTCATGGTCTTAAAGGCGAGAGAATTGCTTTCGAAAGGTTTAAATGGAGAGAAGGGGAAAATGCATGGTCCTTAACTATGAAAATAGAAAACCAGGAGAATGTTATAAGGTCGCGTGCCTAATAGTTGGAAAAATGGAGGAATCTTTAGAAAAATTTTAAACGTGGAAAATTTTGATAAAAAAAATAAAATTAATGATTATAAGCTTTGAAGGGAAAAAAGCCCGCAAAAAGGTATACATATGGAACAGAGGTCTAGAATGCGGAGAAACGACGGTGATACGGAACAATCTTTTAAAAAATTACAAACGCCACCATCTCAGAGCTTTGAGCAAAGAAGCAAAATTCCAGAAAATGGAGGAATCTTTTGAAAAATCTTATACATCGATGTTACCATCAATATTGAGAATTTGGAGAAAATTTGCAAATTTCGTTATGATAACCTTTGAGGAAAGAAAAATTGGAAAATGGAATATCGATTCATGAGCTAGTAGGCGGTCTGGTAAACAGATGACCTACGAAGAAATTTAAAGTCCCATATCTCCTTTAATAGTGAAAATTTGCAAAGAGGAAGCGAAATTCGTGGTCAGCTTTTTTGAAGGAAAAAGGATCCACAAAATGGTATAAAGTTTGGCTGGATGGTCTTGAAGGCGGGAAAATGGGCGGAAATTAGAGGAATTTTCTGGAAAGTCTTATTTTTAATTTAATTTTATTTAATTTATTTTTGTTTCACACAAAACCTTATTAGAATCGATTTGATGTCTGTCGGTCTGTCTGTCACACCCGATTTATTCGGAAACGGCTGGACCGATTGTCACGAAACTTGGTGAGAGCGTGTGGTCTGCTGTTCTCTTTACATATAGAAAATCGCCCCATTTTGTGTTGAGTTTAAGGGGAGCTCCCCATACATGTGAATGGGGGGTGCACATTTTTTTTTCGTAGTATGTGGCAGTATGTGTTGAGTATCAAATGGAAGGGCTCAATTAGTAATTTCCGAAATTGGCCCCATATTTGATATCGGGTCAAAATATGACCATCAAAAAACGTAACAGGTCTCCGTGCATAGAGAGAACGATGCATGTAGTAAATTGGAAATATGGGTACGATCAATTTATATACATACGTACTTCACTACCTTTCCGATAATGTATGCCGTGGGTAACAATGGTATTCTTTTCTTAAATTATGCTCTATCCATTGCTGCTTTCTCGTTTTCATTAACACCTGGCACCTGTCCCGTAGACTGACGTAGATGTTCATTCGAGATTGGTGCGGAGTACCGCAATGGATATTTTTTAAAAGTTTGGGTGCTAAGCCCTAAACGAGGGGTCCGTGGACCAAAAAAAGAGGGAGTAAGTTGCTCTCCATTTGGTTTGGTCCGGCATTAAGTTGATGCGGATCTAGGACCCCACAATTCTCAAAAAAATAGCATTACAAAGTTTCAGAAAAAATGCATAGTCAACCTTTCATATTCCCCGCAGACTTACCTTTAAGGCTTGCTTCCTCCTTTGAAATCAAAGAATGAAAAGTAGACTCAAAGGACTTTACACGTTTATGCGTTGTACAGACTCAACTCCGGAGCTCTTGAAACTTCCATCCAGTTTTCTAAGGAAGTCCAGTTTGACCGATTCGTCCCCTTTAAGGACTCTGCACAGTTTCTCTTTCGTCTTACAGTTCCTCAGAGTATGCTCTAAAGGAGTCTGTTCACCTTGTGAGTTTTTGAAGTTTAACCAGTCTTTACCTTTACCGCTTTTACAAAATTTTACAAAGTCGTCTAGTTGATTCCCGGAGTTTATGCAGCTAACCATTTTACCGCGAATGCCCCGTCTTTATATTATAGTCTGTTTGCCCGCAATAGTGAGACTGAATTTTAAGCAAGGTCTGACTTTAAGACTTCGTCTAACCCCCGCCACTGAGTCCTGGGAACAGAATTGTAACAGTACGGTTTCCTCTAACAATCTTCACATCAGTACACAGTCTTTCGGTTTTCACAATCCCTCATTGAATATGATCTTAATCCTTTTATTGATCCGATATTGCAGATTTTACTAAATCGAACCAATGGTTATTGTATCAGAAGAAGAATGCTACCAGTAAAAGAAAGTGGAATTGGTATGCTGCAATTTGACTAACCTTTATGTTTGACATAAGTGTAGTTTAATGTACAAACCACCGAAGAAGAAGAGTCTGCTACATCCAGGGTAGGTCTCACTGGGGTGACCAGTTTGCCCCTATCTTATGTCGAAAGTTTCGCGTCTTTGTTGCGTTTATATTACTAGCTTTGTTTTTTTCGGCTTTTCCTGGTAGAGGCTGAAGAGAAGGTTCTGATAGGCAAAAAGTTTCGTTTTGACGAGCTTTTCCCTTCCTTTTGCTGGAAGAATTAGGCAACAATGCCAAAGACTGACTGGTCGTAGTCAGGTTTCCAGTTTCTCCTTTACGGTTGACAGCGCTGTCGATATTGAGTGTATGCTTTTCACTGAAGTGGAGAGTATGTTTTACACAGATTTCATCGTGGGTGAACATGAATTTAGTGAGGCCTTCAAAATCCGCGTCTTGATCGCTACTTGATTGGTTAATGTTCCGGGTGGTTTTGAAGTCTGTGACTGCTTACCACTTAGTGCAGTACTATAAGGTACCCTACCACCACAAGATGGTGTTCGAGGGAAGCGAGAAGGGAAGTTATCCTAAGAGTATAAAGAAAAAAAGAAATCGTTTTCTACATTAAGGGCAGACCTGGTATATTTGTGTGTGTAGGTAGCATTTCGTAGCTCTCCAGTAAATCTTTTTTAAGAGGTGGAAATTTTCAAAATTTTAACTTCGGGGTTCACCATGCTTGAGAGTGTGGAATTTTTACCCACTAAAACCACCTCTCGCCAAGCTACGACTGAGTTTTCCCCATCCGACAGTTTTCTTTGCATATTTAGGTTTCGTTTTTATTTATAATAATTTTATTATTTATGGTTCACCCCAGCACTTTGGTTAGCTTCGCGGAGGAGTTGTCTGTTCCCCAGTGGTTTATAGCTTTAGGCACCATTTATGTCAGGTAGTCGTTCGGCTTTACTGTTTTTAGTCGTCTCATTATATGTATTAGCGCTATCAGGCAGTTTTCGGCCCTGGGCCTTAGGATCTGCTTATAAATTAGCAGCTTGTTACTGATGGTCAGCAGCGAATTCCTCCCCAATAGCCAGTACATCTGTCTGTATCTGACATTTGGCTCGTTTTTCTTTCTTAGGATGTCTTTTCCAGCTGAGTTTATCATCGAGTGTCGTATGCAAATATTTGACCCTGTGCCTTGGGGCACATCTTGTCCGTTTATGATGACTTTAGCTGGATTCTCTTTTTGGCTTATTAAGTTAATGTAGGTTGATTTGCTTTCGTTCAATTTTATTCTCCATTCTACAATATTATCTAGTTTGCGCGGAAAGCGGTCCACTAACATACGTGGGCCTCCTCAGACGGGATCACTTTCAATCAAATTGACTACGTGTTGATCGAACGCCGCCGCCTCTCAGCCTTGATGAATGTGAGAACATATAGGGGGCCAATATAGACTCGGATCACTATTTCGTTGGCATGGTGTTCCGAGCTTGAATAACAACACCACCCAGAATCCCCTCTGACAATCAGGTGAGAGTTAATACCAGCCATCCACAACACAGCCCTCCGCAACACTTATAAGAGGGAAATAGAGATCTTGGAGATGAAGCATCAACAAATGATCTTCACAATTACCTGAAGAACGTTATAACGTGGTTTCTTCATAGCAAGGTTATTATTGGTATGCAGGAGAAACGTGTTGGGCCCAAGACACAGCCCTGTGGTACATCAACTGCAATATTTTTCAGTTCAGAGTAGGTTCCTTCGTATTTCACTTTGAAAAGGCGGGGCTACTCTCTGTGGAAGGTCGCGAAAGATCTAAAAAGACCAAAACAACAAATTCCATCTATTAAACAGGAAAACGGGCAATGGGTTCGTACAGCTCTCTTGGGGCAGATCTGTTCGCGAGGCATCTAGAAAGTATCTTCCAACCATTTCCTGTTTATTAGGTGGACTTTGTTGTTTTGGGCTTTTTAGATCTTTCGCGGCCTTCCACAGACAGTAGCCTGTGTCCTTGTATGCTATAAGATTCGAGACATATCTGCTGAAGGACTCGTTCTCATATTTGCTAATTAAGGCCTTTAGCTGTTTGTCAGAAAGTTTAGGGTTTCTTTCCTTTCCATTGTGGGTTTCTTTGCCATAGTTTACGAGCTTTACGTTTCTCTGCAATTAGTTTGCTAACATCTGCAGGGCAGTCAGTATATTTTTTATTCAGTCCATTATGAACAGGGGTGTTTTTCTAAGCCACCTGTTGTCATTGTTGGCAGATCGATCTCCACCTCGAGTTGACAAGCAGTGTTGATTTGGTTATTTAAGCAAACGCTTTTTTGGATGTGCTTTTTGAATACTGCCCATTTTGCTTGTCTATTAGTCAGCTTGGGAGAATTGTCTTTTCTCTTTACTTTTTTGTTGACCAGCATCATAACAGGCGAGTGATCGGACATTATATTTTGATTATTGACAACATGGATGTATTCGTATGAGATCCCCTCAGTTATGAAAAAATCAATGACGTCGTGGGGTTTTGTTACGTCAGTTGGCCAGTATGTAGGCTTACCGCTGGCGTGGACATTGCAGTTTTGTGGTCTTTTTGCTTCAAATAATGCTCTCCCTTTAGATGTTGTTAATCTATATCCCCAGAATTCATTTTTTGCGTTAAAGTCACCCCCTAAAATTTTTTAACAATGGATCGGGGCCGATATGGTGTCTAATATCCTCTTCAACGAAGATTGTAGTTCCTCTTCTGGTTTGTCGTTTGGGCATGAGCAAAAGCCACGGATTTTAGCGTTCGCAGGCCCCGTGAGGTGACTTTCTGAGATAAGGCATATGTCTATCTCGTCAGTCTTAAGAAATACTTTCGACTCCTATAGGTGCTGTTGCAGTTAGATTTTCAGGACATTTATCACTTGGTTTTCTCGCTATATTTTCGTCTCCTTACTATAGTATATTCTGCTTAAGTTTGTCAAAAATTTGTTTGTTTAGTATTTGTTGTTCGTCAAGTCTTCTTCTATCTAAAATAGTTTTCAGTATTTGATTACCATCGTAATTTTCAAGGTTTTGTGTAAATAGAAAACCTTATTAAAATCGGTTTACTGTCTGTCTGCTTGTCCGTCTGTCAGTCTGTGTGTCTGTCCGTTACACGTATTTTTCTCGGAGACGGTTGTAGCGATTGGCACCAAATTTGGTAGAAAAGTGGGAACTGCGAACGGTCACGCATACAGTCAGTTACATCCGTTTACGTCGAATTTAAGGGGGGTCCCCATACATGCAAAAGGGGGGTGTACATTTTTTTTCATCAAATGTAGCCATGTGGGTTATCAAATGAAAGGTCTCAGTTAGTTCTTTTAGAAGCCGGTCTTAGTTTTGACATTTGTTGGAAAGGTGGGGAGTGCGGGGGCTTGAAAGTGATCATTTTACGTGCTACATGCTAATGGGACAAATGCACACTCAAATCTCTCTATAAAAGAAATACACAAAACCTTTCATACCTGAAGCGTCTAGCTTCCGGTTTCCCGACTTGTTTTTGGTTAGTGCACATTGTCTTGCCACCTGCGAGTATTCCATTTTCCCGGATCTAACGACCAGCGTGGAGTTGCTTTTGCGTGGCTCAATTTGTCGTTTTTTGGGAGCAGCCAACTTTGGTAGCAGCCGTCCTTTATGTCTTAGCTTCTGTAATTCTTTCGGTACTTCGCAGGCTTTGTAACTGTCTGGGTGTTGGCTCTTACAATTCACACATTTTGTCTTTTGTTTTTTGGACATTTTGAAGATTCACCAGTCAGCAGCACATTTCACACAGCTTGAATTTCGATTACAATACCTTTGTGTGTGATTGAAACTTTGGCATATTTTGGACTGTGGTATTAGGTCGCTGACTTTTATCAGTGCTTCTATTTTGACCTTCATATTAAGGACAGCTCTTAAGCTGTGAGTTTTGGTTGGGTCTTTACTATTGTCGAACGTATGAATGGACAATGGGAGTCCCCGCTCTTTGAGCATTGTTTCTCCATTTTCATTGATTTTTTTTTCTTTTTTTAATTTATTCATAGCGTCAGGGTCTTAAAACCCTTTTCCGCTGGGTGGAGTCCCCCAGCCATAACCTTGAGAGCCCTGTTGGTTTTGTCTTCATACGTGTACTATTGGATTTTTTCCATGTTCCCCTTTTTCGAGAGGCTCTGTAGTCATCCGTATTTACAGTATGTACATTTCAAACCTTGTTGTTTAGAGCTACCTTTATTATGGTACCGCCGATAGGAAGCTTTCAACTTTCTAGTGTTTATCGATTTGGCTAATATTGATTGGTGGAGGAAGTTTCGCTTTCAATTTCGCTTTATCGCTTTTCATGGAATTTTGTTTAATGATTTCTGGCGACGAGTCTGCCTTTTTTTCTTAGACGCTCTTCTTGTTTGCAAGATCTAGTTAGCTTCTTTTATTTTTATTTGTGGGGTATCTTTTCGGTTCATTTAAACTAGGGTTGCGGCACTTCACTGGGACTGAAGTTGAGTTGAGTGAGTTGTTTTCCTGAGAATTTCGTTTTCCTGATGTAGTTCTTTAATTTGCGAACTAAGCTGTAATGTAAGTTTCTATAGCTTGTTGAGCTTTTCGCGCATTTCCTCAGAATCGGTAGGACCGACCTTTTGACAGGGTGGATTTTCCAGTGCAACTGGTCTACAACTGAGGTATGTATTCCATTGTTTTGTTCCATTGTACATATATGGGTGGCAGCAAGATCTTGGCAGATTCAGCGGTCTCTGTATTAGAGTGCACACTCTGGGACACCGCTCATGTTTATTCACCACCCGATCATCACTGGCCTTTGTCGAGTTAAAGGCGGTTTGGAACTTTCCCTTACGTATCTGAAACCCCTTAACCACAGATCTAGATGCCACATTTTCCCTTCCTATCCTTGTTCATTATTTTTAAGAAAGGGCGATTGTGATTCATTTCCAATCTCATTGTGAATACGATTTTCTTGTAGAGACTATTAAGACCTGCCAAAGTGGAGTTTGCGTTGCACGTTTCGACAAAGGCCTCTTCTGAATCGTGCGATAATTTCCTCCTTTTTAATCTTCTGTTCCATTTTACCCAGAAATAGTTTGCTAAATAGGCAAGAAAGGGTGTACTCATTGGAGACTACTGGGATTATCTCGTCAAATCTCCCTTTGGAAATGATATAGGTTTCCAGTGATGTCTTCGCGATCTGTGATTGTATTTTAAATCTGTTTTATCAATTCCGGTAAAGGGTCTTTTCTTTATTCAGGGAAGTTTTCATTGTTCAATTTGTCCATGACTGCCTTGTTCTACTCCTCGTTGTTTCTTACTGACAATCACACTTCCCTTATCTGCATTCACGTCGTATACCGTTTTTTCCATGAGGTTATTGGCGATGGTTGCTTCTTTACTCCTCGTTTTAGTTCTGTTATTCTTTGCATCGTCTAGTACAATATCGGCAAAGCCTTTTTTACGGTTTACTTTTTCTCTTGGTCATTTCCATGTCTTCGATTATGTCTTGTATTGAAAGTCTCTTTGCTCGTACCTTAAGAGCATAGTTCATGCCGTGGTTGAGGAGTGCTAGTTCCTCTTCTGTGAAATTGTTCCTGGACCTGTTGATTACGAAGTTGTTCCTGGTCTCGACTGTGGTTTCCCCTTTTTCCGTGCTCTCGTTATTGGTTAGTTTTAGTGCTTCCAGTTTCTTGGTGAAGATAATTCGTTTTCTTTTCTTTTCGCATTGAAAGGTTTTGTTAGCCTTGACTGCAATTTCTTCGACCGAGCTTTTTCTTCGTTCTGTAGTGCAGGCTAACCTCAGATGTTAGTGGTATGCCTGAAAAGTTGTACTTTCTAATTGTAAAAACTGTAAATAACTGTAAAAGTTAAATAGGACGCAGAGAAATGAATTTTTAGAGTATAGTCAAAGTATACTCAGTTCTCTTCAATCTTGGTAAATATCCCATCCCAGGCAGATAGAGCATTTCACTCTGTTCTTGGCTGCAGTCTTATATCGTTTGGTTCCTTTTGAAGTTATTGGGCTCTTTCTCTCTGTTCGTGTTGCTGTACGTCAATACGTGTTTGTACGTTTATTTTGTCCGGTTGCCCTTTTGCTAACTAGGTTGCTGTTCAGGACAGCTGACCTCATAAGTGTCAATAATGATTCTGTTGTGATTTTCCGCCACTGACTCTGGTTACAGTTCGTTTTTAATATTACTATGAATCTCTAGATGAATTCTTTTACTACTCAGATGTCAAACATAGGAGTCGTGATCTATTCTTCTGGAATTCTTTAATACTCTTTCTATTTTCGAGTTGTCTTTAACGTCAAACCTTATTTTTCTGTGATCTGACATAGAGGATTCTTCCGCAACTCACCGGTCCCTAACTAGCCTGTTCGTAAGAGTGCTTCTTATAGGTGTATCTAGGTCCTTTTGCCTTGTGCTAGTCACGAACGCTGGCGCATTTCCTATACTGCATATTTCTAATCTGCTACTGAGGGTATATTCAACAAGGCATTTACCTGTTGTGTGTGCTGGCAACGCAGCCGAGGAGAAATGGTAGTGCTATTGCAGTACCTCACTATTTTAGTCACTAGTTCCGGGGAGATCTTCATGGGTTTCAATATACATATTTTGCGAACGGCCAGAATTTATCACAGTTTTACAACTCCAAGGGCAAAAATGACTATCTGTGAGGTCAGATACTCAGTATCGTAGCACAGTACCGTATGCAGGAAAATATTCCCCAGAGTTCTCAATCAATTTAAATTATTTGTTTTCGTGGCTAAACGCTACAATTATCAAAGTTGTACTTTGCTGGATGCATCCTTCTTATTGCAATAATCCTAAAACTAATTATAAAGAGTTCTGTTTGTATACCTTAAGCTTATTGCTTACGAACTGGGGATACAAATTAGAGTTCTTGATTTCCATGAACTCGCGTAATATTGTTTTTCAATCAAGCCTGGGGCCGACTATGATGGAGATATCAAATTCACCTCATAAATATAAGTATTGCTCCTTGTTTCTTTAAATAACACACACATCCAAACAGTGTCCATGATCAAAAAACCCTCCCTGGATTTATTTGTGTACCCTTTGCTTGCAATTATCCAGCCGATATTATCAAGTTTTTCTTTGCGGCAAAGAGGTACCACGCTACATTTCTCTCCAATATAATTTCAATTAGCTCAGTCAATATCATAATATTGAAATTGCCTTTATTCCAAGAAATCGAATTCATTAAAATAATATTCTGCATCGTGCTGTGGTGTATTTTCTCCCAAAACATAAACACCCACCAAGATTTGCACATTCCCATAGATTGCCGAGAGGTCCTTTCATGTAACTTGGTACTCTGGTATCAACGAATTTATTCCTTCCAGGGCGATTGTATCTCACCTTTCGCATCAAGTTCGTCAGCCCCAAAAAGTTTTCTACGAGATATTCCCTAGGTTCCGCATATTAAATACCCTTAAAGGTTTAATATGCAAATTATGGTGATTTATAGTATCACGAGACTCGTAAAGTAAGCTTGTTGACTTTTCTTAATATTTACGAGCATTAATTCTTGAATACTTGATATTTTTTAATTAAATCCTAATGAAATTCATCGAGGATTGTTACAGATGTTGGTGAAAGCCTACTATGAGATTCGAGGTCTATTTCTGGTTGAGCTCCTGAAATTTCAATAATAATATAAAGTTCCGAATGATGAGCAAAGTTCCGCTGATTAGGTCCTAATTAAGCGAAAGAAGAATCAAAGAAAGTTTTAATTAAATTACTAACCAAGATACCTTTACGAAACCTCTACGAGGCTCGTGGATATTTCCGGAGGTTAATGATGCTTATTACCAGATAGCCATAAGCAAAATTTTTTATTGTCAGGGTAGTTGACCAGCATTAAACACTTGGTTTTATATCTTTAATTTTTTTTCGGGAAATCGAGCAGATATCTTCACAAGGAAAGTTATTCGTTCATGCTCCAACTCTGCTAAATATCATCATTGCACAAACTTGATCCCTAGGGTGTTTTGTGGAGCGGTGACATTCGTGTTCTTTGCGGAATCAGGAGCTGGGGGAATTTTGAAGGTTTTCCAGGGATCGGGGATTAGGAATTGCAAGCAGCGAGGCGTGTAATAAAAGCTCCTCGTGTTTGTGTTGTATTAAGTGGGCATCAGATGTAATTTTGTCAATGATTTTGATTAAAAAAATTTAAATTCGTTTTGCTTACTGTCACGGCAAAGGAATAAAGAAAGTTCTCTGAGTGTGAAATATATTCAATATATTCTTGGTAATGTCCTTGTGCCGTTGTTTTAATGATTAGTGGGGCAGTTACTCTTTTGATCAGTTTGGATGAATCAAAAATATTTTTTTAGTGGTAAATTTATTCTTTTCTAGGAAGAATATCAACAAAATGAATAGAAAATTGTAGGGGATTACCTACAGGAAATACTATAGCTTGTCTCAAAAGTATAAAAGAGGGTCTTGTTAAAGAAGTTGGCTTTACCGTACCACATGGCCCGCAATGTAGAATCACTCAAGTGTGGAACTTTTTATTACTTCGTCTTCGCAATATCAATGTCATTAGTTGCTGAATGGCTGCTGTGATAGAATCTTTTCGTAATTATAAATTGCGTCCTTCAAAATTCGAAGAATAGATGATTATCAGAACTTTCAAAGCGGCAGAAGGAAGGAATCTATCCAGGGAAAATGACAGGAGGTGATTAACCGGAATGGTGCAAAACACTAGAAAGAAAGCGCTCGCTATACTTATTCTTAAGCCTCCAGGAAGTTGTCGTTTTCTGTCCTTAAGGAGGTCATTCCGTGTGAGGGCCGTTTTTTCGCTTTGTTTAGAATTTTTTGTGAAGAATTGGATAAAGGTGCAACTACGTACAAACAATTTTTCGTCTTATATTTATTAATGTCTTGAGCATGCGTAGTAATTTTTTCAGCCCGAAAGCATAGTTCATTATTGATAGATAGATAGATAGATAGCTTTATTAGTGTAAATCA
Organism: Hermetia illucens; assembly: GCF_905115235.1. Lineage (NCBI taxonomy): Eukaryota > Metazoa > Arthropoda > Insecta > Diptera > Stratiomyidae > Hermetia > Hermetia illucens. Next base: position 65,963,584 of record NC_051853.1, read on the forward strand.
ATTCATGTTCAGATACAATCAATATTTAAGTGATACAGACTAAGTCTTTTCAACTATGGTAAGTTGTGCAGTATAAACAATCTTAATAAGTGCAATCGCTTCAATTCTCAAAATTCCCTAGGAAAATTTAAAAAAAACCTAGCTTGCATAGTTCATTATTGAAAAACTGACATTTTAACGTACGGATTTAACCACAGTCCGCAAACCAGGATTATTGAAAAATATTGAAAGGTAAATTTTTGGTGCCCAGTTAAACTTTTTATTGTGAATTTTTGTGTTTTTTCGAGGCTTCTTTAATGAATAAGAAAAAAAAACAACTGAATGAATGGCAATTATCTTAGCTTGCGGACCGTAGAAATATGTCTTGAATAGGTCCTGCAAATTTCAAAGGATTTCGTTGGATAGATTTTAGGCTATGGTGGCAGCAGATTTTCAATATCTAGTTTCGAGAAAAACGCATTTGAAAAGTAGAATGCGATTTTTAATCATAAAACCTTAAGTGGCCATTGTGTGACTCCCAGCTTCCTCAACAAAAAAAGTCGATAATGTTAAATTAAAAGCTTTATGGCTTCAAATAAAAGGTGGAGTCGCTACACGCCTCGCAGTTGGAGAACTCTAGTTACGACCTTCATCGGAATAAGGTCGAGTAACTTTTTTATTTTTAGCTTAATTCTTCTAGAAAAAATATCAAAATTTCTTACAATTTTATAGAATTCCTATTAATTTTTCCCATTTAAAAAAAACCGGAAATATATGTCAAAATAAGTGGAAAGCTAACGTATGGCATACCATTGAATACTATTTTGAAATGAAAAATTTTACGAAAAGTCTCTATTTTAAAATAGAGAACTTTTGAAAAGTGAATGACAATGTTGATAATAGATTATTCTACATATAAACAAAGCGGAAACCAGAAGATTAACTTTTCTTAACTCCTAGTTACTCGACGCAGCGCACACCATGCTAGGCCATTTGAATGGCATGCCCACCCAGACTCCAGAGGGGAAACGGATTCTCGAAATGGTGGTGGAAGTAGGACTGATAATTTTAAAAACCGGATCCACGCCAACGTTCCGGGTTCCAGGCTACGAAAGAAACATCTTCGACGTAATCTTTGCGTCAGAATCACTGGTGTCGCTGCTAGATGGGCAATTCATGGGCATGGAGACCATCAATACATCGCGTTCGAAGTGATTGGTGTACACCAATCTCTTGGTGTGCACAATCCGGCGCTCATCCTTCCCGTGGAACGTCGCGAAGGTGAACACCGGGAGATTCGTTGAAGCTCTCGGAAAAGATAGAACCACGGTGTAGGACACTTCGCGGGTAATGGTGCAGCAGCTGATACTGTAGTAAATTCAGTTATGAACCTGATGGCGGCAGCCTGTGGGGTTTCCATGCTCAGAAGGGCACCCAAACGTGGCAAACTTTCTATGTATTGGTGGACGGAGAAAACTGCCGTGCTTCGAAAGTAGTGTCATAAGCTCCGCCATTTGACACAACGTTTAAACGACCGGGAGGGGGCATGTAATACAACAGCAGAATGGAGAGCCTGGAGACGGGGTTATAAACTGATTCCACGAAAAATCAGGGCTCTATTGAACTGGCATTATACCCTGCATATCTCATGTGGGTGGACGACAACACCGTCGATGGCACTGAGGATTGTTTAGTTTTCTCCATGAAAAATTTGGAAGAGGAAGTCCTCTCTATGAAAAGCAAGAAAGTGTCAGGACCCAATTGTATCCCGGCAGAGGTGTATAAATTGGTGCTCCACCATGAAGGAAATGCTTGACATAGTCGGGAAAGTGCTTGAAAAATTCATCACAAATAGACTCGTTGAATCAATACTTGCTGGTGGAGACTTATCTGCAAGAAAGTTCGGTATAAGAGCAGGGAGATTTACGGTGAATATTGTCATGCAAGTCGGAGATGCGGTTCATCAAGCCGAGACATACGCCGATCTCGACGGGTAATGCTCATCCTAAAGCCTGATGTCAGAAATGCCTTTGATTCTGTCAGATGGAAAAACATGCTTGAAATACTAGACAATTCATTCTCAATGTGGTGTGGATAATGATAATAATAATAATTGTTACGGTGATAATTCAATTGCATCTGAGCCTTCGCGGTTCACTACAGGAGATACACTGTAGGAAGCAATGTGGTCAGCATTGCACTCGCTCGTCATTATTACCCTGAATTATTCAATGCTGAGTCGACTAGTATCCGACATCCTGTCATCCCGCGCTCTAATCACTGAACTATCTGAATATATCCAGATCCCTTAGGGGATCATCTGAAAGCCCGCTCCCGGCTCTAAGAGATGGTAGTGGGAGGAGAGAGATCACATCGAGAGTAGTGCAGGCACCCCTCCTAGAGCCACACCCGTTCCAGGGGTGCTTACGGTAGTCAACATTCCAGAAGAGTCACGTCTGGTCAGTTATTCAGATGATGTTGCGGCACTTGTTGTCGGACGCAAAACAGATTTAACATATTGGATTGATGCTTCACTCAAAGATGAGCTTTTTTAAACAAAGCAGCAGCGGACAAGGTTCCAACTGGAGTTTCACGCTTAACGGCTCCGGCAGGCAGGGGACGCTTTCTAATGAGTGTAATGTAATTTGTTCTGCACTTCGACGTGAATGTATGGGTTGGTGCTCTGGGAAGATTTATCGTAAGCCCCTTGCAGAGGTATGTGAAGGTCCTGTGGCTTTAATGTGAGTACCTGTATATCGTGTAGCCATAATTCCATAGTCCCTTTCGGACAAGGATTGATTTGGACATCACAATTATTCCTTGTAGAAGGTGGGATTGGATTCAACAATAAATTTATCCAAATATGAAGGAGCTCTCTTCAGATAACTTTATCGGGGAGAATCCTAAGGAATGCTCACAGGTAGAGCCGCGTTGGGCATTTCGTTTGGGTTCTTCTTGTTTCAAAGAAGGTAGAGCTGGAGGAGCCGGATGGCAGGCAATTATCATACAATATATAGATATCGTTATTCACGTGCTCGTTTTTTCCCGACCTTAGCATTGGAGTCATATCCCTCGGCACTATCTTTACATCAGCAGAAATCCATACATCGAATAATGACTGGAGCTAACTATAATATCGCCGCCATTCTTTCCTTTTGTTGGAGCATATATGTAAATTTAGTAACCACAGGATGAACATTTTTTTTTACTTGAGGCATTTCATTGATGGGTCTAAAAGCTATGATGTTGTGATCGAATTTCTTTAGGCCAGGGCACTAACAATAAACTGTCTTTACATGTAGTTTGAGTACGATATCTATGATTCGGGGTCACCGTGGCTCAATAAAAGTTCGATTGTATTAATGAATGTAAATTGCACATTAGAACTATATATAGGTCCTACTTTCATGATCATCAACGGCGCAACAACCAGTATCCGGTCTAGGCCTGCCTTAATAAGGAACTCCAGACAACCCGGTTTGGCGTCCAGTTTCACCGATTCGATATCCCTAAAAGCTGTCTGGTGTCCTGGACTGCGTTATCGCTCCATCTCAAGCAGGGTTTGCCTGGTCTTCTTTTTCTACCATAGATATTGCCCGTTTGATTTTTTGGGCTGGATCATCCTCATCCATACGGAAGAAGTGACCCGGTCACCGTAACCTGTTGAGCCGGATTTTATTCACGACCTGCCAGTCATGGTGTCCCTCAAATTTCTTTGTTATGTAGGCTAAGGAATCGTTCATTTTATTGTGAGAGGCCAAAAATTCTTCGTAGGATTCTTCTCTCGGACGCGGCCGGAGCTCCCAATTTTTCTTGCTATGAACCCAAGACTCCGAGGAATACATGAGGACTGGCAAGATCATAGTCTTGTACGGTAAGAGCTTTGACCCTATGGTGAGACGTTTCGAGCGAAACAGTTTTTGTAAGGTGAAATAGGCTCTGTTGGCGGCGCACAGCCGTGCGCAGATTTCATCGTCATAATTATTATCGGTTGGGATTTTCGACCTTAGATGGGCGAAATTATCAAAGGCCTCAAAGTTGTAGTCCCCTAGAATAAGACATTATTCTTCTCGTTTGACTAGCGCGATTTGATGTTCTTGGCTGGTTGATTTTTGGTGCTGACGTTGCCACCATATATTTCGTCTTGCCTTCATTAATGTGCCGCCCAAAAACTCGGTCTTAGTTTCCTTCCTTTTTTACGTATATTTTTTACCAAATTAAATCATCTTCTATTTTTGTTATCTTTGCAAACATTGCAGGTTGTTCCACAATAGTGTTTTCTAAAATCTTTTGACAAAAGTTCGTGACAGGACTATTTATGGGCATAGAACAATCTCTTCGAAGTATTATTGACACATAGTAACTCGCACAATAATGTCATTTGTGGTTTACCATAACCCATCTCCCACTGTTAATCAATCTGTAAAATGTCAAATAGTGCCTAGATACAAATTGGGCTGTAATTAGCCAAACCTGCTGGAAATATAGCCAGTTATTTTATGATAAAGGAACGTGACTAAATCGAAATTAACTTTGGGATTAAATTAGCATTTACAATAGTTGGAAATGATAATTGTAAATGACATGTTTTCAATGTTTCGAGTATTGAATTTGCATATTCGAGTACTTGGATAGGTTCAATTACACAAATGGCTTCATGCAATCCTCATACAGATGTATGGCTCTAAATAGCTGGAAAAGCATAGACTCCATAAACGTTCTATTCACATCCATTAAGCTTGTTCCACACGAATCTCTACTAACAGTGGAAATCAGCTATGAATGGTATCTTTGTTGAAATCCAATTTAAAGGAAAATGTTGCTCTGGTTCATGATTCACAAGGGAGCAAGGCAATGACCCAAGTTAATCTTTTGATTTTTAGCTACTGTTGGAGGAACCACCAAATGCGATTCGAACCGTTTGGCATTGTGGCTACCCACAATGGTGAAGTTGGACTAAGGAATGTACTCTGTTTATGAGATAATCCCGAAATGAGAGTTGATAGCTAAGGTTAACTGTAAGCATTCACTATTTAGCGGTTTTGAACTTGTTACCCATGGGTGGAATGGTACATACGAGTCTTAGGCTCTTGAGGATTTCGGACCGTTTCTATAAGTCATCTGTGAATTTCAAAGGACTCGTACAATCTATACCAGAATATAGTTCCACAAAGTTAATGGTTTTATTTATGCGTCCTTCGGGCTAAGGATTACATTTTAAATTATTGGTTGTAGAGTAGGTTAGAGGGTGCACTATTTAGTGCCCATCGCTGGTATTCAATTTGATCTTATTAGCGCCGTTTTTCAAAGAACAGGTTACGTATTGTACGTATGTGCACATATAACCAGGGCCAGGTTTGAGCTCAACTGGGGCAGTAAGCGAGTTTGGAAACATCTTTGGCGGAGGCTCAAGAAAAGCTGGGGAAGCCGTAGCCAATGTTCCATGTTTTAGAGAACTTCTTATAAATTGAATAATATAAGTTAATTCAAATCAAAGTCAGTTACTGCTAACTAGCGCATAAGAGAATTTCACAAATCAAGACCATTGAAGTAATTATAATCTGCGAACCACATTGCAACAACTGCTGTATGAATTGAGTTTTGAAAATAAGCAGTAAAGTCAGGCAGAAGGACAGCAATATATGTGTCTGTAAATTAAGCCATCCAATAAATGTGAGCCGTGGAGCCCGAAAATCATGCTCGTCATGGTGAAAATAGCTGGTGCCTTAATCTACGATGGATACGCCCTTCTTAGTGTGACGATGACACGATGTGAGGAGATCGTAGGTATCTTAGTTTCGGATGCTAATAGCGCAAACCTTAAAATCATAGTCGATTTTATATCTTGGGCCATCTCCAGGATTTCATGAAGGTAGATGTGGTGCTTGCGAAAGAGATGATGAAGAGCGCTTTCCTAGAAGCGTCGATAGGAAACTACGATCCCATAAACCAACTATAAAAAAGCTTAAATAGCAATAATCTAAGTGTAGGTAGACAAATTCTATTACAGTAGGGCGGCTGAGACCTTCATATGAGCGCTCAAACCATACTTGGAATGATGAGCTTGCTAAGTTTCTTCCGGAAATGCACGAATCTTCGAAGAAGGCGCAACTATACTTATCAGCTTAAAGAAAAACTTTTCACGAACTCGGATTTGAAGCTTTGGAGGATAGTGTACAGAGTTATTATGAAGAGATTAAGGGTGCATCCAACCCCATACTCACATACCAGACACCCATTCATATCAAGATCCTGACATAGTGGCTTTCTCGGAGGATAATACTTTATCTGCAGTAACTGAAAAGGAACTTTTGGCGTAGAATTACAGCTAACAGTGTCTGGGTTAGATATCGGTCCTTATACAGCTCGCTGTCGAGACCAGATCCGACTGGTTTATCTGCATGTTTAAACAAATTATATACTAGATGGATTTTACTTTTTTCTATTGAAGACAGAACAGTCGGTTTTGCTGACAGATCCCTCTAAACAATAGGTAGTCATCTTACTTGCTGATGTGACTAATAGACATCAGAAGAAAAATGAGAAATAATTATGTCAAGCTCATTCGTCTTTATCATTCGTATTTTATATAAAAAGTGGAAGAGAGGAGGGAAGGAGAGGATTTCAAAAATGCAGCCACACATCTCGTCAGTTATTTGAAGGGAAGACTTTCATGGGAGGAGCTCTGGCGTTGTCTTCTTTTCCAAGGAATGTGATTAGTTCTCAACCCCTTTGCTTTGAAAACGGTTTTGTGGATGACTTGGTTGTTCGGGTTGATCGCGGCACCGTTTCTTCGCAACCAGGTAGGAAGAACCTGAAACTAAAAGTGGAAGAAAATATAATTTAAAAGGACTTTTTGGGTGGAAGAAAACGATAATTGTGATCATTTTTTTAACGGACCCATTCTCAGAAATTACCCATCCGAAAATTTAAGAAAATCAGGATGCTGCCACTATATGGTACCTAGGTTCTGAAGTACCCTCGATTCCGATATCTTTTCAAATTCTAATAGTATATTACTATAATTTTCGGTAATTGGCTGCAGAGCCCCCTTTAAGGTTATCCTAGCACCAGCAGCAATGTAGAGCAGAATCCTACCAAGTTTGGTGGAAATCGCACCGTTAGTTACAAAGTTATAATAGATCAAAGATGTCGCTTCTCTGCAAATACAAGACTGACTGTGGATATTCTCACATAACATATGCATATATTACGTGCTACATGCTAATGGGACAAATGCACACTCAAATTATATATTATTATATTATAAAAGAAATACAGAAAATCTTTCACACCTGAAGCCTCCAGCATGATGATGAGCGTAGTTCGAAGTAGTGGGGATTACTCGTTTGTTGTCCGTTGGCTTCCTGAATATATCCTGATCTAATTTCTTTTGCTTTTTCCTCAATAGCAGGTCCAAGAAAGGTAATTTACCTTCCATTGCCATCTCTAGAGTGAACTCGATATTGGGGTGTGCCCTATCGAGGAAAGCGAGCGTTTTTTTTTTCCACATCGTTTTTATTGATGATAGCACGGATATCGACTACATACCTCCTCTAAAAATTTGGCATCCGATCGGCCAAAGCTAACTTCGTTTTCAGGTTGGCGATGGAGATTTTACTGATGAACGAACAGGGGGGATCTGTTTATAATACTCACCCTTAAAAGTAAAGTAATTTTCCAACAATTGAGATTTTGACTATCTTCATTTACCTTATCTTTCGATTGTGAGTCTTCGTGTTGCTGATAAAGCCAATCCTCTACAAGAGCGAAGGCTTCTTTAACCGGGATACTCGGAAAAAAAGCCTTGACGTAGAAAGACATTTCGAATTCCCCAATCAATTGAAGAGCCTTGTATAACTCCCCTTGAATTCTTGACCGATCTAGCTTCAAACAGTTTTTCATGTTGAGAAATTCCTTCACTAACTAATTGGCAGTTTGATTAGTGGGTGACATTAATTTTCGTTCATGCCCAACGGTATCCCTGGAGGTTCTTTTGGGATTGACTCTTCTCCATTTCCGTATACAGATGCTGGCGATTTTCAGAATGTCCGGTAGTATTAGCGAGGAGGTGAACTGCCCAGATCAAAGGAAGGTTGATGTTCCTTGTAGGCGGTATCCCAAACTACTGATACCACGGCAGCAAGTTTTCATTTCGATTAGAATTTTGAAACATTTCGGAGTAATGAGGTAAAGTTGAAGAGCATGGCAGCAGTTTGCCTTTTAAACCAGCAACTGATTACTTGGTATACCGTTAGTCCCTCACAGCAGAGGGAGCAGGCGCCAGGGTCAATAGTCCAAGGAAAATGTATTTTGAACCGTCGGGAAATTAATCACTACCCATTGCTTGATATCCCTGTTAGACTTTTCTTCTTCGTTTGAGACGATATCGACATCATGAGAAAAAACAACCCGAGATGTACAAATTGTCTTCATTCAGATCGAGCAGGCGGCGAAATACGAGTATATGGTGGCAGTGTCAGCACCAAAAACCAAACAACTGACTACATCAAATCGCACTGGTCAAACGAGAAGAATAAAGATAGGAGACTTTGAGACCGTTGATAATTTCGCCTATCTAGGGTCGCAAAGCACAACGGATAACAGCTACGATGATGAAATCCTCGCACGATTGTTGCAGCCAGCAGAGCCTATTTCAGTTTACAAAAACTGTCCCTCTCGAAACGTCTGACAATAGGGTCAAAGCTTTTACTGTACAAGACAATGATTTTGCCAGTCTTCATGTATTCCTCGGAGACTTGGGTTCTTAGCAAGAAAAATTGCGAACTCCTAGCCGCGTTCGAGAAAAGAACCCTCCGCAAAATTGTTGCCATCTTATATGAGGATGGATGATTCCGTAGTTTATATAACGACGAAATCTATGAGCGATACCATGACCATCTGGTTGTGGATAACATCCGACTCAGTAGGTTGCGAGGATGATCCAGCCCGGAAGGTCAATAAGGGCAATATCTATGCTAGAAAGGAAAACATTGCAATGTCATGACATGACATTGCCTGAGATGGAGTGACGGACGCTAGACACATTTTAGGGATATCGAATTAGTGAACCTCGACGCCAAACCGTGATATCTGCAGTTTTTTATTAAGCAAAGCCTAGACCGGTTACCAGTTGTTGCGCAGTTGATGATAATGATGAGGATAGCAGGCAGCTAACTGAATTCAGTCGAACACTTGTGCAGGCAGCATACTTTCTCGTGAGCAGCTTGGTTGAATTGAACAGTTTTACAAAAAAATTGTCACCTGCCAAATTTCTCCAATTGGCTGCGTGAGCACTTGTAACTTTACAATTCAAAGTAAATTTGACAATAGTTCGCCTAACGCCAAGCACTGACTATGGTACAATCATTACGGAGTCGGATCTTTGGTGAACCAGCCTGTTCGGCTTCCCATTTCCTCTGATGTTCGAATTCCTTGGCATCCACATGAGGAGTATTTCTTTTAGTTGCCCAAGTTTAAGTATCAACTGGTGGTAACACCGTCTTAACTAACATGATATAGTATTGCTGTTTAGTGGCTGGATCACTCTCATCGTCCCTTCCTCTACGATAAGAAATTACAGGGGGCATTAACTGGGCTTACTTCGGCAACGTGGAGGCTACTTCCGTCCATATTTTGGAAACTGCCATACTTTCGAGAGAACTCAGAAGTTACTACGCGGCTCTCCTAGAAAAAATCGAGGATATTTGCTTTCCACAGAGCACAGTCATCTCGCTTTCGGATCTTCCAGTGAATCACGAGTTTCACAAAACGGGCTCTCGATCCAAGAGCTCTGGCAGCAGTTTTACAACGCTGCTCACTTATTTGCGAAATATTGCACGTTACCTACGCTTTAGAGTATGGTGCTATATGCTGCGCATTTCCTTTAGTGCCTCTAGGAGCCGACACTTGTAGCCTGACTTTCACAAACCCATAGTAGATCCCGTAGCCTATTTGTTCCGGAATCTTCTCAACATTCACTTTCTATCCACTCTTTCTGCTGCTCCATTACGTACCAAAATCTATGTGATTGTGTTGAAGTTTTCTGGACGCCAAGTTGTGCTACAGCTTCTGTTCGTTCGTCTTGTGAAAACCGGAAGATGCACTTATTGAACTATAGCAGCTGAGACACCTTCTTCATGGTTAATTGCGCCGGGTACCACAAATCGTGGAGGGAGGAGATTGATGCCTTGCGATGATATGGTCCTTGTAACAAGGACGAGTCTCTTTCTAAGGCAACATATCAGCACTGTTCACTATCGTAACATTATAAATTGGTGACATTCATTATACAATAAACGTAGCCTTGGTTGCAGATGAATACTTACCCTTGGCCCGTCAAGTTTTCTTTGCTGCCGTTTGGTTTGACGATTTGGGCACCATTTTCAACAGTATTAATACGATTCCAGGGTTGTGGTTTGCTTGAAGGGGGGTTTTCCCGAAGACGGTTTGTCCGGTGGCTTTGCTTTTTTCAAAGATTGCCTTTCGTGCAGAGGCGAGTTTTTGCCTGTGGTTTTGGCTTTAGGAAGTGGGATCGTTCGATACAGAGATCAAGGCCCAGACCGCTGACTTAACGGGCGTTTAAGGGATTTCCGTAGATGAACGTAGGGCCAAAATGATTTATGCCGCTGTGGCCAGATTTGACGTGAGTACAAGGAAGTCGTAGCTACAACCATACCAATGATTAGAATGACTTTATTGCCAGCGTTTTCCGATTGAAAATCGATGACTTAAGTGCCCCCCAGGAGAGACCCGCAGGAAAAGGAGCGTTCATGGCTAACTATGGCTGCATCACGTAGCAGCCTCCCGAATTTTCTTAGTATAAGTACTTTAAGGACTTAATGGTTAGATTTAAAGCCTTTTTTATGATATCCCTAATTGTATATTGAGTTGGTCCAATTTATGCTTGAAAAAAATCTACATTTCAGAAGAAATAATCTTGTTGTACCAACGATTGCCGAAAAACGTGACTGCATGTAAGAATGTCCGTAATTGTATCTTCGATGGTAAGAAATATCCAATAAATTGAGAATCCTGTCAACATCCTCATGTGATTTCCATGTTCACTTTCTCATAACTCATAAAGCAGAAAATCATGATGAATGCTTGCAATTTACTTTAGCATGTATGACTGTTAGTATCTGCGTGCTTCAAGTTTTCTGTTGAAAGAAAAAGTATGTTACCCACGTTTTCCCGGAAAATTTCGAACTCATATTTTTTTCTACTTTTTCTTTCTTTTTTTCAAGCGATTATGTAAATTTCCTTGAAAAATGTCGGGTTCGGGGATGATAATCTTTCCTCAGGAATGCTTAGAATAATGGTTGAGGTGTTTTTGTAGCCCATTAAGTAGAATAGGGTAAGCTTAATAAACGCAGGAGATGGTGCTTCAAAATGAGAGATATTTTCAAAGGAGGCTCATTCCATAGCTGTCTTAAGGTGTAAAGTTGGTTGGCACTGAAGGGAAAATTCTTTACTCTTTCATCTTTCACCTAGTGCTGATTAGATGGTCTCATTAATTTTAATTTGTACTTTTAGTAATTTCAGTAAATAGTCCTGTAGCTGCGAGTTCGTAGGACTATGGCACCAACATGGAGGTTATAAAGAACAACCGCAGCGATCGTTGAGTTTGAATTTTTTTAAATTGTTAAACTTAAGATTACTTTGCGAAGAATCTTGAAGTGTCTTCAGACGACAAGCAGTCGTTTGGACCCAAATATTCAAATTAGTTTGGTGTAATTAACAGAAGCAAACATATTTCCAGCAATCTTGAAAATAAGGCAACTTGTAGTTTAGGATAATCTCGGAGAAGTGAAATAGCGTCCAACCAACAGTGATGGAAAAAAATTGTGTATGAACTGCAACCTGGCGTGTTAAGAAGCTGAACCCAAGACTGCCAACAAAAAATAGCTCACGATTAGTTTTGCCAGATGCAGACGGGGTAAATTACAATGGAGAATTATAGAGGTGTTTTTTATGTCCTCCTTATAAACTTCAGTAATCTAAACGGTATGCTGTGAGAGAATTTTAATATGGATTTAGCAAGGAAAGCTAAATAATTACTCTTATTGCACAGGAATTTGAAAAATGCTAAGTGAGTTACTCTTTTAATATTGATTAAACGGAAGTATAGGTCGTAATTGGGTGGTTCAGTGCTTAGAGCGCTGAATAATCGTAGTGGAAGGTTGCGGATCACTGGTGGCAGATGGATTTCTATTGTGACCGAATGTCGTCTTCCAGCCGGCTCAGCTGTGAATGAGTTCCTGAATCAGATCAGGGTAATAATCACGGGCAAGTGCAATGCTGAGCGAATTGCCTCCTACTGGGTACCGTAATCCTCTAGTGTACCGTTACAGTCACAAGGAAATGCTCTAACACCTTTCAAGTGTCCAATCAATTGGATTGTTGCACTAACGATTATCATTATTATTTTTTGAGCTGTCACAATTTCGGCAGATGGCGGATTTTATCTAATACTAGCACTACGTGCCAAGTATTTAGGCTTTCACTATCCTACCTACATTATAGATAAAGGGGTGCTGGTGGTGGTGCCCGGTGGTAGGTTAATAATGGTAGAATCCGTCGAGAAGTCGCCGGAATAACGAACACGGATACAAAATGGCGTATTTCTGCATGGTTTGAACCAGACTATGTGAGAGTCCCAGGATATCAAAGGTAGCCATGAGGGATTTAGGTACAATACCTGTTGCTGACAATATTATGGGAACTAAAACTCCCAGCTCGAGACGCCAAATTTCTTTGATTTCCCGAGCCAGCGGCTCATAGTTCACATTCTCTTTTAGGTATTTCCGTTCAATGTTGCTATTATGGGGGATGGTAACATCGATAATATATGCGGAGCGACCCGTCGGTATGTGGCGATTAGTAAGAATTTGCCGGTCTCAGTACGTGCTGTAAGCGGAACTATCGAATCGACTTGGTGCTAATATTGTGCCGCTATGTCAACCGCGCCCCTGCCTCGGATGTCACGAGGCAGGTTTATCTGCTCCACGGCAGAGTTTAATTATTCTTCTCCGAGAGATGCGATTTCAGTACCAGCTACACACGTTACAGGAATTCGGAAAACAGAGCATCCTTCAGATCACCAGCTCGAGCGTGGATTCCTTGCAGAATTCCTCGATATTTGTGGAAGTCTATCTCGGTCATTGCTTCGATGTGGTCATCATTGCTATGTCTGGCATGCGACTCGTGACTACCTTTGTGGATGGCTTGGATTCGACACTTTTCCAATCCAATTCCCATCCAAATATTACGGCTGAACATATCTATTATTCGCAACAGACTTCTAAGGTGGTCGTCAGTACCAGCATACAACTTGATGTCATCTAAGTGCATCAAGTGTGTCAGCTCACACTTAGCACCTAGGCCATATTTGATTGCAGAACCATGTCCTCTAGCATCATTCAGTAGCCAGGAAATGGGTTCAGTGCCATGCAAAACCCAATCGGACTTGACGCCATGCTTCCCCGAGTATAGATAGGCTCTGAGGCATTAGTACCCTTAGATGAACGCACTGATAAGGTGGTATGCCATCCTTCCATGATTGTCGCCAAAAACTTTATTAGTTTGAGATAAATGCGATACAGACGTAGGATAGCCAGGTATGCGGAACGCTATCGGAAACCTTGGCATAATCGATATTGCAACTAAAGAGGTTTCTCTGCCCTCTAGTTGCCTGTCCTACAACTACCGAGTCGATAATGAGCTGCTCTTTGCAACCCCTTCATCTAACTAGGCAGCCGTTCTGTTCCTCGGCCAGAATGTTGTTGGTCTTGAGATGTGCATTGACCCTTCCACTAATAATGAACGTTAAGAATGACTTATGACCTGATTTACGCTATGTCCCAACCGACTATGCAGAACTTCTGGTACAAAAAGTTCACCAGTAACTTTTTGTACCAGAAGTTCTGGACCCGATCCAGACCTGGATCCCTCCAGTTCTTCGAGCTTTTTACAGCTCGTCGAACCTCCTCTTCGGTAACATCCTCAAAATTCATGTCCGGAAAAGTGGCATGGGGGGGCCTTCGGCGGTAATCCACTCACCATAGTCAGCATGCTGAACGGGTAACTTCTGCTTGCTTCTGCTACCGAAAACTATACTATCTAGACGCTCTGTTGGGATTCGTTGGGAGATCTGAAAAAAAAACTCGGCAGGTTCTTCGCGAACGTTGCATCCTGGACATGTTTGTATTTACTTTCGCCACACCGTCGTAACCCACTGCGTGTGAAAGAAAGTTTCTGCTTTAGTGTGTCCAGGATTTCAACTACGGGTGGCTCACTGGAAATGGCATAGTTCCTGTAGACCCCTGCACTTTATTCTTCACTCGTATGGTGTCATTGTCCGAGCTGATTTGAGTGAGTATATTAATGTCCTGCCTTATTGAGTAAGTTCGACTTTCGAGGCGAATATTCCTGGTGGATTTCTTCGGTCACTCAAACCAATAACGCGATTGCTTCTGATCGTGCAATCTGACAGCCGTAACTGCACCATAATGCACAATTGATTGTAGTTGCAGCAGCGACATATCAGCACCCAGTCGAGGTGCAATATAATGATTGATTTGAGATAGAATTGTCGGAGTTGCTGGAGATGCATAGAACCTGTAAACCATCCATTTCCGGGAATTTTATACACGAACTTTGGAATTCGAACCTCAGCTGGACGGCAGTGCGGCGTGGTGTTGTTGATGCCGCCTCTGCCCCCGTCGACTCTTGGCCACCAGTTTCCGCGATGACCTCAAGCCGAACATGCTCCCTGATTATAGCCGGGATTGTGTCGCTGCAAGTAATAAAGCCGTGCTGGTCTGCGACTCGCTGTACAGTCACGTGCGCATATTGCGGGAAAAGCTCGAAGAATCTCTGGTGCACCAAGGTGTGCCCCCGCCGTTATTTCGTAGTAGGAGCGGATGATGAAGGGAGTCATTTCCTCAGTTCACTTCATTCGATGCCTAAACGAATCTGCTGAAGTAGTCGCCACAGATTGTGGCGAAACAGCTGCAGTAGGCGGAGCAATGCTCCTGGTCAACGTCGCGCTAAGAAGTCGAACCGCCCAACGACTAGCGGTTTCGACGCTGTCCATTACGGGAGCCCGACCCAGTCACCAAGTCCGACGACTCCCACCGTTTCTCCTTGTACTATATGTATATGTACTTTGCACTATTGCAGTGCCCCTAACTAAACTGTTGATATCGTTATCGGGAAACGTGGGCATTTTTAAAAACTAATCAAATTTATATTCGATACCAAGGTCAGGTCAACCAGGGATAAAATATTCAACCAAAGCATGGTGAGGCTTTCCAAGGGATTCTTCTTCTTTTTGCGATACCATGTTATAGTACCTTAGGAAACCCTCAGGAAGTAAGCGCGAATCCGTTATCGAATTAGCGATTACTGCATGTTTGTGTGATTCCAGCCCAGAATGAGAAGTCTCTCTAGAGTACGGTACTTACCGAGATTAGAGATGCAGAGTAAAAGATAGAGAAGCATCTATGCAGTACCGTGTTATGTACCAACAGACACTTCCGCTACACTTTGTATGAGAAATTGAATTCCGCCTAGGAAAATCGTTCTTAAGATAGCACCTTGATCTGGATAGGATGGGGAAATACGGTCTTAGAGATCTTTCTTTTCATAGCGCAATTCTCCATTGGCTGATAGCGTTGACTCCAGGTATTTAAATCGCTCAATTCTGGGCAGGTCACTGCCGCTGACAGTGATTATGCTTGGGGATCGGTCGACAAAAATTCAGTTTTATTCAGATTCAATCTGAGATCGTGTTGCATGAGGCGATCATTCCATTTTCGAACAAGTTGCTCGAGATTATTTTTACTATTAGACGCTAGGAAGACATCATTGGCATTAGGCAGTGTATATTGCGCTGGACGTTGGGCACAATGGTTAATGTATTTCTGCATCTTCACCCCTGTAAGATGGTGGAACGCTTGGGGACATTTCTTTTCTTGTTGTATTTTGTCTGCCGGAACTATTGGTTGAATGTTTATCGCACCCGCTAGGCTCTCTTGTCCTAGGAACCGATATCAGACAGAATACTAACTGCAAGAATAAAAAACATTTCAATGCGCAGTTTTACGCATCAATGGAGACTTCCGATGTAGAGGAGAAGGAGACGTTTTACCAGCAACTTGACGCAGTCTAGAAGAGGTTAACTAGAGGTAAAGATACGATTGTCATCGGTGATCTGACCGCGAAGATGGACTCTAATAAAACCTTCAAACACGTGATGGGAAACACGGTCTTAGGGACTGTAACGACAATGGTGAAATGTGTACAGCTTGCTGTGGCTTGCACCTCCTCCTTATTGACGGCAAATTGTTCGAGCGCAGAGCCGGTTTTAAGCTCAGTTAGGTCTCAACCGACCGGCAAGATACATTTAATCAGATAGACCACCTTGTGATCAGCAATAGATTTAGGAGTCTTCAAGATGTGCGAAACAAGAGAGTCCCTGATATTGTCCTTCGCAGGGGTATTACGTTTCAACTTTCTTAGAGGGAAAGGGAGCTTCGATCCGCAAAGCTCAACACAGTTCGGAGCCCGGTAGTTGTTCCACAGTGAAAGAAACTATCCTGTTAACATCTTGAACCACTTGAGCGAGTTATTCCGGAAACTCGTGGGAAGTGAATCGTACATTGCGCCATAAGGAAATTTATTATTGCGCTAAACAGGAAAGCGGAAGCTGTCGCAAGTAATTAATAATTGCAGGCGGTCTTTCGATGTTCTTGTGAGGAATATTAACAGCAGACACTCCATCCACGACGAGGGGCAGTTCAAGTTGGGGGTTGATTCGTGCCAACATTCTCTCTTTTCTGTTACATGGGAGCAGCACATGGAAAGTGATCAACACTGTTACTCAAAAGCTCCAATCCTTCATTAACACCTGTCTCCGTGGTGTCATCGATGCACTCTGGCCTGTGAAAATTTCGAACAGAGAGCTCCTTGGTAGCATGTTGTAATTGACTGACAGCGCCAATCAAATCCACTGCACAGAGTAGCAGATTTGTTAACTTGTAGGTGTGGAGAAGAAGGGGGTGGGGGAATGAGCCCTGATACTGGACTCTAAGGAGATCATAACTTGTTAGTCCTTTGCTCTTGCTTTCATGTCGGGTCTACGGTTGCTTATAAAAGGTTCAATAACGAGATTTTTCATGATGCGACTGTCGTATGGAAGTGGAAAGTACATCTTGGTGACTGAACGACTGATACCTTATGCGGTCTACCAGAGAAGATTTGTTCTTTTTAAGGTTTTGTGTAAACACAAAACCTTATTAAAATCGGTTTACTGTCTGTCTGTCTGTCTGTCTGTCTGTCCGTCTGTCTGTCTGTCTGTCTGTCTGTCTGTCCGTCACACGCATTTTTCTCGGAGACGGTTATAGCGATTGACACCAAATTTGGTAGAAAGGTGGGAACTGTGAACGCTCACGCATACAGTGAATTACATCCTTTTACGTCGAATTTAAGGGGGGGTCCCCATACATGCAAAAGGAGGGTGTAAAATTTTTTTTCATCAAATATAGTCATGTGGGGTATCAAATTAAAGGTCTCGATTAGTACTTTTCAAAGCTGATCTTAGTTTTGACATTCGTTGGAAGGGTGGGGAGCGCGGGGGGTTGAAAGTGATCACGTCTTTAAGGGGGCCATTCTCAGAAACTACCCAACCCAAAAATCTGAAAAAAAATCAGGAGGCTGACACTATATGGTGCCTGGGCTCCGAAATACCTTCCATGCCGATATCTGTTTAAATAAAGTTAATAATAGTATATTACTACAATTTTTTGTAATTGGTTAAAAACCCCCCTTAAGTTCATCCTAGTACCATGAAATTTTGCAGTGATATAGGTTATAATGTAGAGCATGATCTTACCAAGTTTGCACTATTACTAACAAAGTTATAATACCTCAAATTTGTTGTTTCTTTGAAAATTGAAGACTGTGAATGTCAATATCACCCGAAATTGGATACTCTCAGATAATATATGAATATATTACGTGCTACGTACTATTTATAATTTTTGTTAAGGGAAAGTCGCACCGCGTCCTTGAAGAACTATTGTGCCCCTTTTACTGGTTATAGTGTACCTGTTGATCATAGTATCTCAAGCAGGCCAGTAACCGTTAGGAATTTTAGTATGTTCCCCACTTCCAGAAGTTTCAGCTTTGCATCTGGTATTAAGTGTTCTCCCAGATGTATCGACCTACTTTGGACAAGTGCTGGACACTGTCCCAGGACGTGCATAGAGGTTTCGTCCTCCTCCTCACAGAACCTGCAGGCAGTGTCCGTAGATATCCCTAGCTTCCCTAGGTGGTAGTTCAGCCGACAATGACCAGTGAGAATTCCCACTATGATTCGGAGGTTCTTTTTGGTGAGGTTTAAGCAATCCTTTGTGCGCATGGGTTCGTATCCCCCAATAAGCACCCTGGACTGCTCCATCCCTGGTAGGCCCGCCCAATATAGTTCCCTCAACCGTTTTTCTTCGTTTCTTAGATTCATAGCCATGAAACCGTTTCCGATTCCACAGAAGGGTTCTGGCCCGTATAAAGGCATCCCTGCTCCCTTCTTGGCTAGTTCATCCGCTGCCTCATTGCCTTCCAGCCCAGCATGGCCTGGAACCCAAAGTATCCAGACCTTGTTGGACGAGCCGAGTGTATTCAGTCTCTCAAGGCATTCCCATACCAGTTTAGAGTTCACCTGGTTGGACCTAAGTGCCTTGATCGCTGCTTGGCTATCGGTGAGAATAGCTATGTTCTGCCCCCTGTAGTTCCTTTGCAGATTAAAGGAGGCACATTTGTCTATGGCATAAATTTCCGCCTGGAATATGCTAGTGTACCTGCCCATTGGCTCAAAGTACATTTTCCTTGGACCAATGACACCGGCACCCGCTCCCTCTGCTGTGAGGGATCCGTCAGTGTACCAAGTAATCAGTTGCTGGTCTAAGCCGTATGTCACAGCCACGCTTTCCCAGTTTGTCTTGTTACTCCAACGTGTTTCAAACTTCTTATCGAAGTGAAACCTCGTTGTCATGTTGTCCCTCGGTATCAGTAATTCGGGATACCGCCTAGAAAGGATATCAATCTTCCTTCGATTTAGGCAGCTCCCCGCCTCACTCATGCTACCGGCCATCCTGAATATTGATCTCCTTGCCTGCATCTGTATGTGCAGATGGAGAGGGGTTAATCCCAGAAGGACCTCCAGGGATGCCGTTGGGCATGTCCTCATTGCCCCACTGATACACACGCAAGCCAGCCTTTGGAGCTTATGTAATTCCCTGGCTTGTGTGCTGAGTTGGGTTCTTTCTGCCCAGATTACCGCTCCATAGGTAATCATTGGTCTTACTATTGCAGTATATATCCAAAGTAGTATCTTCGGGCTACAACCCCATTTTTTTCCTGCTATGGATCTGCAAGTCATCAGAGCCCTCGTGGCTTTCCGACAAGTGTTTCCGACATGTGTCTTCCAGAGTAATTTTTGGTACTAAGAAATACACAAAACCTTTCGTACCTGAAGCGTCCAGCTTCCGGTTTCCCGACTTGTTTAATCTGGTGCCTGGCAAGGGCGCCGTATCAGAAATTCGGCCGACTTGGAAAAACTGCAAACGATGTTACTGTTCCAGTTACAGCTGCAAGGCCAGATGTTTATTATTTATGCTGGTTTGGATACGGTTGCACAAATGAAATATTCAGAAAATCGTCTAAACATTCTTCCGCGCGACAATATGCGTCACTAGTTGCGGAGCTTTGTTCTAGAAATCTGCGGCGGTTGAATTTTCTGTGTTTGGTATTAAACCTTATATTATCCAACACAACCTTACTGGAACGCAATGCACAACGGCGCTTTCTCCAAAGTCGTTCGATGAAATCCTGTTCAGTGGAACGGTCACTTTACAATTCATACATGCATATATATATTTTTGGCTTAATAATTAATCTGTTAGAGTTACATGATTAAAACTTTCACAACATAAAATGTTTGATTTTGCGTTTCTTCTCGCAAGAATTCTTGAAATTCAATATCCAAAGGCTGAGTGCAGAAATGTAGAGCATATTTAAAATTCAAAAGTTAGTAACTTTATTTATTAGTATATACTACTTTCTTTCGGATATCAGAGACCTGTGGTTAGGAAAGCAGTCCCCTGGTTGGCGTGCATATCTACATTTTTTTTTATATGCTCCTGTCTCTCATACATGCATTACTTCTAACGCTTTTCATTGGTTAATTATAAAACCTAATTGGACCGTTAGCTAGGTAAATGGGATTTAGTTGATATTTACAATAACTATGTATGTATATTATTACATTGTTTGAAGCAGGGAAATCCGTTAACGCTCAATGAACATGCCCTTAGGAGTCCTCGTTTGACTCTTCTTCCGGGCAACGCGTTGGTCGTCGATCCTCAGGTGACAGGTAGGTTACAAATGATGGGGATTCTACACCTTTTCTTTTTTTTTGTTCTTAGCTATCCACATGAGAACTCATATAACAATGACCCCTGACAGCAACCCTCCTCCTGCGCACCCATGCAGAATATAATGCTTCAACGCCTCTACCTTTCTTTCCCAAGCTCCTGTTTCATGGATTCTATATCTAGCTCCTCCGAGTTAATAGTCACTGCGCTATAGGTTTCGGTCCAATTCTTCGTAATGCTGGAAGATACCTCCCTAATATCAAAGGAAACAACATCAGGCGTACAGATGTCCTTTTCAAACATCGTTACCGATTCCCTAATCTCCAACTGGGTGCCGTTGTAAGTGATAGGTATACTTTCTGCTCGGCCCTTGAAGATCACCCCTATTTTAGATCAAACATGAGCGATATACAATACATTCCTTTAGAGAGCACCAGCCAGGCAACCGTCGACTCCCTCTTACAATCTCCTTGATACACGATGAACTAGTGCGCATCAGTCTGAGTTCACACAGTTGGGGTAGGATCTCCACTGCCCTTTCCTCGAAGAAGAGTCTATTTATTGAGTCCTACAAATAATTAATATTTTAATTAATTTTTTTTAATTTTATAATCGATACTTAAAAACCCGCCCTTTAATCCTGCGACCATTGAATAATTCTAGGCGTTGAATATTCTGTCCGGATCCTCTAACTCTGACAATACTATGTGAGAAACCTTATTGATTTTGTTTACGTATTCCGCCAACTTTTTTGTGGTTCGAAGGTTTCGTAATTGGTTTTGCTTCGTTTCAACTTCCTCAAAAAAACTTTTGACACTCGTAGAAAATTCCATAATTTTCTGCCGAAGCATAGATTTCCTTTGTTGCTCCATTACTTTATTGATTTGCCCTTCCACTTGCTGATATCCGAGGTTCACTTTCATTGTCAGAGCAGTAATCCTTGCTTGATGACGCTTCATTGAATCTAGCTCATTACGAATGGCTATATCCTGATAACTCAAATTCTTTACGGCTTCTGTTGTAGCTAACCAGGTGAAATACTTGGCCCTTAGCTTGAGGGACCCTTCGACAGCTATGGCTAGTCCGAACGGAGTCCGCCGGACTCGTTTAACTTTGTATAATTCGTTTAATTCTCTGATAATATTGCCTGTTAGCACCTCAACTGAGGATTTCAAATTATTACAATAACTTCGTGTCTCCCCTTTTACTAATCCCTCGCAAATCTTGGAGAACCACATGAAAGTCACAGAGGTCAGAATGGTATAGTTGAGCTAGAACGCTTGAACCTGGACGTCTTCAATTTCAACCACCTTGGATTGTAACACTGGTTCCACTGAATCAGTGACGATTTTGCTGACTAAGAGGCATATACATAGCAACATCGCTGCATGTGATAACAACAATTGTTGAACTCTAGACGTAGTTCGTGTCCGAGGCTGGTGCACCCCGTTTCTGGGGGCTGCCCTTTTAGATCGTATTTTTCCTCTAAGGGTAGCCCATTCTCCTCTACCTTAAGAAGAGGGGCGACCTGATGCACAGCCTGATGAACGTTGTCCCTGGCAGCTGTTTTTAGTTTTCACCTGCCGCACAACTCCCTTACGGTCCGGATACGCTTCATCTATAGTAGCGATTTTCCAATTTAGAGGACTGTGACCGCTTTTCAAATTGCCTACAGCGGCCTCAAATAACTGGCTTTAGGAGGTTGTGATACCATCTAGTTTGCCTCTGGCTCGTGGACCTGCACATTCTCGCTCCACCTTCGCCACGCTTTCCGGAGGAATTTCGAGGCTCCCACTAAAATTGTGCCGGTTTCGGAACGAATCGTTTTAGGTTGACCTCTCCTACACACGATTCGTTGCAAAGCCGCCATATATGCATTCATCGTAAGATCTAAACATTTCTCCAGATGTATGGCCTTAGTAGCCATATATACAAAAAGAGGTAACGTACACCTCCATAGTTTGCAGATTTGAAGTTTTCACCTGAAATGATCCACAGAGATCCGTTCCAACGTTCTCAAACAGTTACGGAGTGAAATGTGGTTGAGACTCTACTCCTCACGGAAGACCAATGGTATCTCTATAACTAACCGAACATTCAAATAATTTCTTGTTGGTCATGTAGGAGCAGGAGAATTATTTGAAGTCCTAACTTTTGACGGAATGTGGAATTTAGGAAAATTGCGTATATATTTTTCAGGCACTACTTTATCTTGGAGATAAATATTTAATTAACCTTGAAAGACGGAATCATGATGAATTTAAAACGGAATTGACGATAGAGATAATTTGGGACCTTTGGTGTAATTGGTGTAATTTTAAAGACCACTTTCACTACAGTATCACACAAAAAGAGCCCATCAAACCTATATTGCTGTTTTAATCAATTCCCAACTTTTGCCACTAAATAAAAAGTTTCTTGACACCACTTAAACTCTCCTAAAATTCTGCTGAGAAGAAAATAAATCATCAAGAAAAACAATACTGAGAAGAATTGCGGATTAAAGAAATTCGTGCTAAGATTAGTGGAATTCCTATTTCCTTCAACACACGTGTTGTAGGGAAGCCCTTGCTGCATTCTTCCTCCGGAAACTTAAAGCTTCTCGATTGGTATTGCTTCTTTAATCGCTCATGGCATCCGCACGGTTTCAGTACATGGCCATACCTCTGCCTACATATTACACTTAGCCCTCAATGCTGTTTAACTTACTGCAAATTGCCCTCCCCCTATTCCCGAAGAGTACTAGTTATATTAAGTCTCCCCTTCCTCCTGGATGGTGTCAATGGTAAATGTTTGCTACGGTCGTTCATGTTCTAGAAATCAATCCAGAAAGGTATCTTGGAATGTTTGAAAATTTCGGGGGAATCCCCAAACGAGAATCCACTTCTAGTTAAATTGAGATGAATTTATGTACGCCAGCTACGTACCAGTTCATCGAAAAGCTCGAAAGTTTAACTGCACAAGAAGGGATGAATGTGGATCCTGGTCCATTCAGAATCCTGTAGCAACAAGAGCTCCTCGATGAGGTTCCGCTTGGAAGTATCAACTGTATGACCATTCGAAGGATACTCTTGCAAACAGCTTCAGTTGATGCTTGCCATTCGCGGCAACAAGTTTTATCCGTAGATGATTCCGTACCATCCTTTTCGTCCTCATGTCCGTTAAATAACGGTTCAATAGTGAAAACGCGTTCCTTTCGGAATTTTCTGTGCAAGTGGTAGAAGTAATTGAAAAAAAAGTCAATATGCCGACAGCAAGCAGTTTAGAATATTTTCAGAATGTGACAGTGAATAATACAAGAAGTGCGTCGACGGCCGCCAAAGTTGCTCTACTCGGTTCCGCTCGCTTTCAAATTCCTTTTTACACAATTATCCTGCTCCTTGCAATTATTGGCAATATCCTGGTTATATCTACGTTAGTGCAGAATCGTCGCATGAGGACGATTACTAACTTATTCCTACTGAATTTGGCCGTTTCGGATATTCTTTTGGGAGTACTTTGCATGCCATTTACATTGGTTGGAACTTTATTAAGGGATTTCGTGTTTGGAGAATTGATGTGTAAATTGATTCCGTACTTACAAGGTAAGTGTGAAACGTTTAAGGTGAAAGTAAAGTTTATGGAGGGACTCATTTAAATATTCAAATTGTGCCGAAGAGTATTTATTCTGGAATGGATGTTGGCGATACCCTCAAAGTTTTCAGTATTTATGTATGCCGATAGGAAACATTCAAATTCGTCTGTTTTCAAAAGTGATCGACTCCTCAGTGTCATGCAGGGGTGATATCTCTTTCAGCTCTAGATTAGGTTGTCCATTATACAAACCCCCAAGAAATTTGCAAATATAGCGTAGTAGTATTTGAATGATTCAATTATCCTTAGAAAACGATAGAACTTTATCGCTGAATTTTGAATAGTTTGTTATAATTGAAGAATTAATCGCGGATTGGAATTCGGTTGTAGCAAAAATGCATATTTTTTTATTATTATTTCTAACTTAGGCCAATCTTCGCAGATACTAAATTTTATCTACTTGGTGAGCATTTAGGCTTGGAGAATCCTTAAAAAAGAAAACGTCTTTGGTGGTGCGCTTAGTGTTACATTAATGGAAAGTCTCGCAAAAACCGTCCCCAATACCGATCACATATGAAGGACAATGTATTTTTGCAGGCTTTATACCAGACTGAGTCATGGGAAATCTTGGGATACCAAAAAGTATGTTAGAACCATACTTGACAATGCTATACGAACTATACAGCAAATTTCCCTTACTTGCGGAGCCAGTAGATCACAAATAACCCTTTATTCCGCTGTAATGGCGAATGTCAACACCAAATAGATCGATCAGTTAAAGCTTGTCAGTCCGAATCCAAACCGCACTCAGAACTATTGAGTATTATCTTTTGTTTATATGCGTGTATAGGACTCAATTTCCCGATCGATCAGTATTTAGGTCCATGGTACCAGTGAATCATCTTATCTCCAGCAATTATGTTCGGTTGAGTTTCCCACCAGGGTTAGAATCAGAAAGGATTTAATCATCATCAACGGTTTGCGCAAGTCAGGTTCAATTCGTTATCCCCAATAAATTCTTAGTGTTCCGCCAAATGTTATGATTCCACAGAAAGTAGGGCCTATCTCCTCATCTATATATATTATCTTTGTAGACATTCCGGTATATTCGGATGTAGTAACCAACCCACCACAGCCTATTCAGTCTGATTTCGTCCATGACTATAAGTCACGATATCGCTTAAAGGTTTCCTCATTATATAGATACCGAAATAGATTTTTCGGAAATAAAATGGCCCGGCATTCACAACCTGGAATATTGACCACGTTATAATGGAGAGCGCATATAAAACCCTAGCATACTGTGGTGCTGAGACAATCCATGGGATCACCGTGTAAGCCTTTTACCTCCATTTATTGATCCAGTTAAGTGATGTCAGCCCCTATTCTGCCTTAGAAAAAATAGGGGCTTGCTACCGCTTGTTGTAAGGTGAAGGTGTAGTGAGTCGCCTACTTTTTTTTTAGCCTTATGAATACCTTGCGCAACAGATCAACAATCATGAAACTATGTTAATTTTTCATCATCAACGGCGCAATAAATGTTACTCGGTCGAGGCCTGCCTTAATAACGAACTCCAGACATCCTGCTTTTACGCTGATGTCTACCAATTCAATATACTTGACGTAGGGTCTGCCTCTTATTCTTTTCCTACCATTGTCCTTACAGACTTTTCGAGGTAGATAATCCTCATCCATACGGATAAAGTGAGGCGGCCACCGCAACCCATTGAGGTCATGTTACCACCCATAGATTCCGTCGTGATTTAGGTTATGACCTTACGTAGGAGATCAACAATTCTTCAAAGGATTCTTATCTTGAACGCGGACAAGAGTTTCCAATTTTTCTTTTTAAGAACCTAAGTCTCTGAAGAATATTTGAAGACTGGCAAGATCTTTGTTTTTACAGTAAGAGTTTTGACTCTATGGTAAGACGTTTTGAGCGGAATAGTTTTTGTAAGCTGAAATATGCTTTGTTTGCTCTCAACAACCATGTGGGGATTTGATGATAAAATGAAGAAATTATCAATGGTCTTAAAGTTGAAATCCCCTATCTTCATAGTTCTTATGTGACCAGTAGAAGTAGTGCTGACGTTGCCACCATGTACTTTGTCTTGCCTTCATTAATGTGTAGCCCAAGATCACCAGTCCTGCACTCCTCGGGTTGTTCCTACCATAATATTAATATCATTAGTATGGGCCAGTAGGTGGGTGACAGACAGACAAAATCTGCTGATTTGCATGGAGTGAGGCCTCAGCTCATACTCAACCCATTGCTCCAATATGCCCAATCGATCGGAAACCAGATTTCTCTCTTTGTCTTGGCAGGATGAGCATGATCGTATTTAAGGTTTTATTCTGCTAATTTGTTGGTGAAACGCGATTGGTGCGGTTGCTTTCTCTACTTTTCTACTTCATGGAGGGCTTCTTTTGCTTCTGTTAAGTGGCTTTTCCGCTCGACAAAGTTCGTGATAGGTCTCGCGCCTGCGTTCCTTGAGAGCGCAACATTACTCGGTACGGAATATTTTTTCGTTTCGTTCATAGATTATATTCATCGTCATACCGGTCGTTTCGACTTTTTTTTGTAATTGGGGCTAAGTATGTTTGTAGCGGTACCAATTATAACATTTTTTCAGGTGGTTGTGAAGACCATTTGTTGCCTCGTCTTCAGGACCTTCATCATCATCAACGGCTCAACAACCGGTATCTGGTATCGCTCATAAATTTCATCGTTATGTAGACTACAGAATCCTCAAACCTCATGTAGGGGACCAAAAATTCTTCGGAGGACTTTTCTCTCGAACGCGGTCAAGCGTTCCAAATTTTTCTTGCTAAGAAGTCTCCGAGTAATACATGACGATTGGCGAGGATATTTCTTGGTGAAACGTTTCGAGCGGAACAGTTTTTGTAAGCTGAAATATGCTTTGTTGGCTGTCGATAGTAATCTCCTATCTTTATTATTCTCATTTGACCAGTGCAACATTACTCGGTATGGAACATTATTCTGGTTGGTTGCTAGCTTGCAGTCATCGTCGTATCAGTCATTGTAGAGGTCCATGTATGTGTGTGGAGCGCTTTCCGCGCAAACCAGGCAAGAAATATTTGGTGCGATATTGCTAACTGAATAATCTGGAGTTCATTATTATTGGGTATTCTTTTGTAAGCTATGGTAGCCGACGTCCACGTGTAGGTGGAGATAGGGTTTGGTAGTAGAGCTGTTGCTGTTGCTTAAACAGTCGATAACCAGGTTTTATGCTTCATCGTGGGTACCAATCCACTTCCAAATATATCAATCTAACATCTGGTATTAAGTATTCTCCCAGGTGAATCTACTCTGTACAATTGTCAGACACTGCCTCAGAGGTTGAGAGCTTTGTGGAAGTTTCGTCATTTTTCCACAGAATTACGGACGAGGTGCGTAAATATCAATAATGTTTCAAGGTGATAGCTTTTCCTGCAGTGACTATTAAGTATTCCTACTATGATCCAGATGCTCTTCTTGGGGAGGTTTAAACAATCTTAGCGTAGTAGTCGTGATTCTATTCTCGATTCCTCACAATATTTTTGGTCCGTATAGAGTCATCGCTGCTCCTTTCCTGGCCAGATTGTTCACTGATTCATTGCCTTCTAACGCAATGTGGCCTAGAGTATCCAGGCGTGCCGGTTAGAATAGCAATGTTCCGCTCGGTATAGATCCTTTAAAGGTTGAAGGAGGTACATCTATCTTTGGTGTATATATCCGCCTGGAATATGCTTCAAAGGACATTTTCGTTGGACTAATGACCCGCGCCTGCTCTTGCTGTTGTGAGGGATCTGTCAGTGTACCAGGTAATCAGCTGCTGGATTAAGCCTTCGGTCACCGCTACTCTATCTCTATTTGCACTGATGCTCCAATATATTTCAAATTTCTTACCGAAGTAAAATATTGTAGAACATAATTTTCGACTCCACTTTGGGCAATAAATTGCTTTAGGCTTGATGTTATTGTTGTTGGTTTTTGGCTTTTGTATGTGTTTTTGTTGTGAGGCGTTTGCCCAAGCGCAGACCAAGATGTTTGACTTGATAAGACTTTTTCTTCTTTGATACTCTAATACATCAATACTGTAAATTTGGAAATTATTCTTGCTATTATCTACGTCTCGAGTCAGGGCGGCGTTATGATCTTCGGTTGCGTATAAGGATAGAAATTGGATTCTGGACTGCATTCACCTCTTGATACCGGTATAGAAGCCATCCAAAACTTTCTCTAACTTGAGCTGAACATTCCGCATTCAGCTGAGGTTAGATGGTAGGATTCCGGAGATCACTCCCCTGCGCTATTCTACTCGGAAAGTGTTGATGGAAGTAATCATGAATCCGGGGTTTGACAGCATCCGCAATTCGAGCTCTCCTCCTTACCTGGGAGCCAGTTTCGTACAGAATCCAATTTCGATCCGGAAGTAGGAACTTTTTAATAGTATAGTGGTAGCCGCCAACGAAGCACAATATAGAGGTAATGGAGGCTTTCAGTGAGGATTCCTTCAGGCAATTCTGTAATTATGGTGGGTGCGTGATGGAGTAATTAGTAGGAACATGCTGTGTGCGTGATGGAGACACAGAAAAAGTTTGATGTGTTTATCAGGCCTAAGGTTCAGCCACCTATCATAATGGGAAGCTTATTGCCAGTTTTTGACTCCCAAATTACTGGTTCCGGTCCAGGTATAGGGAAAAATGAACCCGTTGTATATTGCCCCTCGTCTTTTCGTTTTTATTCCTGCTCCAGTACCTGGTTCTGTTTTGAGCCATCGGTGTAGAAGATGTCAGTATATCCTGACATGCATTTTTCTTCGTCCCAGTTTCCTCTTCGTTCCAAGATAACTTCATAACTTATGCCAAATGGATGTATCAGGATCCGAGAATTACAAAAACTGGATTCGGTTCTCCCAATAATACTTCCAATGCTTTTTGCCCCCACGTCTGTTGTTTCCCCATAGATCTAATGGAATTAGTCTATGGGCTGTTCTCATTGCAGTGCTCTGAATAAATTAATTCAAGGCTGCAAATTGAGTAATGCATTTAGAGCTGGGTCGGATGTCGTACTCATGGCACCGGTAATATACAAACATACAGTTCTTTGCAGTGTGGTTAGTTTGCAGCGAAAATTCTTTTGTTTCACATTAATCCACCATACTACGGATGCACAAGCGAACATTGGTCTTACTGAAGGTAGTGCAAAGTACATTGCCTCAAACTTTTTTTCTTTATCTGGGTTTGAGACCAGCATGCTATAAAAATAACATGGTGGAGCTACTCAACTTCCTGTGTTGGTTCGATGAATTCCAGAAACCATTCTTTTGGCGCAGGAAATCAGCCATACTATACAATCTTGTTTAAAACCAGCTAAGGTTGGAAACCTGACAGTTCCGATGAATATAATTCATAGCATTATCGGGTTTTTAAGTTTATGTGGACGGAGCAAGCAATATCTTAGCCGCTTTTGGTCACGGCGCAAAGCAACGTCTGAGGTAGTGGACCATTTATCCTAACCTGCAGATATCTTCATATCTTATTTTATTTACTTAGATCATCTAGGCTACAAGCCACTCCTCTACCCGTTTTGATTGGACTGTTAACTTGCCTGATGCCAATTTTGGATTTAAATTCGTCGCTAGGTTTCTGTTTGTTGGTATACTCGAGGAGTATCTCAGGTATAACCTACAACCCAGAATACTTCCTTCCGGTACACTTGGATTGATGTTGTGATCTTGGAATAAAAATTTGGACTATGCGTAGAAGTATTGCAGAGCAGCACTTTCTTTGTTCGAGCATCAGCCAAACTTTCCCGCTAACTCTACGCACTTACTATATTAGGTCGGCGTAGTCACTTGTCGCGCAGTTTGCACATTTGTGGCTTCCTTCTTATGCCTTGGGATACTCACCCGCATCTAACTCAACGCTATTGTAAACGGTAGCTCGGATTACTGCAGAATCTGATATTCATGGTCTATTCGAAGTAGATTAGAGTGTAGCTGATTGATTTAATTGAAATGAACTATTTCACTTCGTTAGAGCTGTCAAACACGATAAGCCACAGTTCATTCTACGGCTCTCCTATTTAGCCTTTATTGTGCACAAATGTTTTTGAGTCATCGGGGATCTCTTTCACGGAACAAGTAGACATCATCAATATATGTAGCAAGAGTATGTGTGAAGTACTTCAACTTGGTTTCGATGAGAAGTCTTTTCGTCGTAACATCACCATCATCAACGCCTAGGTCACCGCTCCATCTCAAGCAGGGTCTGTCTCGTTTTCTTTTTCTACCATAGATATTGTCCTTATTGACTTTTCGGGCTGGATCATCCTCATCCATACGGATTAAGTGCCCCGCCCACCGCAACCTATTAGTCGGATTTCATCCACAAACTGACGGTGATGGTGTCGCTCATAGATTTCATCGTTATGTATGCTACCGAATGGTCGATCCTCATATAGGAGTCACAAATTCTTCGGAGGATTCTTCTCTCGAACGCGGTCAAGAGTTCGCAATTTTTCTTGCTAAGAACCCAAGTCTCGGAGGAATACATGAGGACTCGCAAGATCATAGTCTTATATAGTACGAGCTTTGACCCTATGGTGAGACGTTTCGGTCGAAACAGTTTTTGTAAGCTGAAATAGGCTTTGTTGGCTGCCAACAACCGTGCGCAGATTTCTTCGTTGCAGCTGTTATCGGTTGTTATTTTCGACCCTAGATAGGAGATAGGGATCAACGGTCTCAAAGTTGTAGTCTGCTATCATTATTCTTCTGGTTTGATCAGTGCGATTTGATGATGTTGGTTGGTTGGTTTTTGGCACTGACGTTGCCACCATATATTTCGTATTGCCTTCATTGATGTGCAGCGGGCGCATGATAGGGGATCACCTTGTCTTAGACCGTGGTTGATGTTGGTCTCGAGAGCGATCCTGCCGCTTTTATTTGGTCTGGCACATTGGTCAGTCTCAGCCTAGTCAGCCTTATCAATTTCGTCGGGATGCCAAATTCTTCCATGGCCGTGTACAGTCTTAACCTAGTCATCTTTAATTTTCAGGAGCAACTGATGGGTTACGCATTTTGGTTTTATGACCTGTAAGCCATTGATCATTGATAGCAGTAAATCTGCTGCAGCTTGTAAATTTATCCAATTTACTCGTGTTCGATATTTTCATTAGTTTGACAATTTGTCTCTCTCTGCAGGTACCTTTTCAATCCAGATTTTGCTATTCGCATTGCTCCCTGGTATCATGCCCTAAAAATTTTTGCTTTTCAATTGAGTTGTCTCTCTTAAAATTTCTATTTGCCTAACTGAACCTCGAAAATTGAATTAATGTCTTTTCAATATTTTATTTAAAATTTTTCCACTCACTTTTTTAATTTTATTCAAAAGTTAAACGCTAAAGCCCTCATCAACCCTAAACTCATTAATTTTCAAGTTGCCCCAATTTTCGGGGAGGTGCTGAGGTGTTTATGAGGTGTGGGACAGATGGATTTTTTTGCAGAAAAATTGATGGTTGCATTGTGTTTATAATTGGAGGGGCGTAATAAATTCAAAAAAGTGCTAATTTAATTTAGTGAAAAGTTCGCGGTTTATTGTACCTGCCATGTGGTAGTTTTTTGTAAATATTTCGCGATTGTAGAAAAACAGGGATTAATGATGAATTTCCAGTAAATTAGGAAGTAAATGGTTGGCGGGATATCGGTAGCATGTCACATCAATTATGGTCTTTAATAATCATTGTATCTGTTGCAAACCAGTGCTTTTAAATTAAATTATTAAAGCTTGCAAGCAGCAAATCGTCAGTGGAGTGACCAACGCTTTAAAACTTTAACCACTCGGAGCCTTCAGGGAATGCATTTCTCACGGAACTTGACAAGTTTTCATTCGAAACGTGACAACTAAAGTGCTTATTGTGCATGAAGCGTACTTTAGAGAAAATGCGAACTACTGGAGTTAGTCGGAGGAAAATACGTAAATTCGTGCAATCGGTGTGGTATTTTCAGCAGAGCTACATGAAGTATTTCCCGAGAACAGTGGCTGAAGGTTCATAATGATTTCTAAACGATTTCTACTGGAGTGTACGTGCAGCTTTTATGCTGGGACAACACACAACTAACTTTCCATTGTTGTTCTACCAAACTATCGGTGATAAAACCACTTTCCATTGCCTAACACCGATGCGTTTTCTGTTTTTGAAAGGGTAAACTTCGAAATAGAGTTTTGTGTTTGTCACTTGTGAGAGGATCTTCTCTTTTGAAAACGAAAATGTCGGCCGTAAAGGCTGTTGTGGCATATTTAGCCAGAACTTTTCAGTAACGATTGTCTGTGCTATCTTCGAGCTAAAAAGAAAAGTCTGATTTTTTTTTTTATTTCGAGGACTAGTTGGCCTCTTCCTTAGTAAGTTTTAATCTGACTTGCTTATGAACCAGCTTGTCCTTCAAATACCTAAACCTAGTTAGTTAGTTGCTCTCCTATTAATCCAAAAACCACCTGTTAATGGTGTCGAATTTATGGAGGCCATTATCCTTAAGTTAGTCCGTGTTTCTCTTTCGCCACTTATGCTTTACTTATATGTTCGTTAAACCTCGTCATTACGATTTTTCTCAACCATCATCATTATCATCAACGGCACAACGCCTGCCTTAATAAGGAACTCCGAACAACCCGGTTTTGTGCCGAGGTCGCCCAATTTCATATCCCTAAAAGCTGTCTGGCGTCCTGACCCATCGTCATCATAAGCTACAGTAAGAGTTTTGACCCTATGGTGAGACTTTTTGAGCGAAACAGTTAGGCAGTCGATGAAAAGATCGAGAGTCGATACTCAGCAACGTGATATCTCTATAATTGCTTCACTATGGGACATGTATGGGACAGATAAAGTCCCGTTGCCAGTCGTCAGGCATTGATTCGCTGTCCCACACTTTGAGCATCAGTAAATGAATCACTTTGTGTAGTTGGTCGCCTCCATGTTCAATCAATACGGCTGTAATTTCATCGGCTCCTGGCGGCTTATGATTTTTAAGCCGATGAATTGCACGGACTGTTTCTTCTATACTTGGTGGTGGCAGTATTTTTCCGATGTTTTCAGTTGGCGGAGCCTCCAACTCGCCGATGTTCTGGTTGTTGAGCAGCTCATCAAACTACTGAATCCATTGCTCCAATGTGCCCATTATATCGGAAATTAGATTTTTTTCTTTGTCTCGGCAGGATGAGCATCGAGGTGTATAAGACTTGTTGGTAAAACATTCGCACCTGGTGCGGTTGCTCAATGTACTTTTCGAGTTTATAGACCTGTTGATTCTCCTAAGCTTCCTAGCTGTGTTTGTGACCATATTAATGATAACGTTCTTCAGATGATTATGGTGATCATTTGTCGTTGCTTCATTTCCAGGACATCTGTTAGCTGCAGTTATTGCGGCATCTATTCTCCACTTCTAGGTGTTATGAAGGACTGTGTTGTGGATGGCTCCAGTAGTAACTCAAACCTGATTGTCAGAGGGAATTCTAGGCAGTGTTGTTATTCGAGCCCGGAGCACCATGCCAACGAGATAGTGATCCGAGTCTATATTGGCCCCCCTATATGCTCTGACATTCATCAAGGCTGAGAGGTGGCGGCGTTCGATCAACACGTGGTCAATTTGGTTGAAAGTGGTCTCGTCTGGAGAGGACCATGTATGTTCGTGGACTGCTTTACGCGTAAACCAGGTACTTCCAACAACCATTTCTTGTGACACTGCTAATTGAATAATCCGCAGCCCGTTATCATTGGTATCCTCATGTAAGCTAGAGGAGCGAACGTATCGCCTGAACACGGGCTTCGTCACTACTTGGTTGTTAAAATCTCCAAGTATGATTTTGATATAATACCTGAGACAGGCTTCGAGGGTTCGCTCTACTTCTTCGTTGAAGGTATTCTTCTCCGACTGCAGTCTTCTCTGTAGGGGGGTGGACCTTATATTTCTTTAATATTTCTAAATTTGCCTCGCAAGTGCAGAATGGATAGCCGTTCAATGCTGAAAACAGCAGGTTTCATTTTGTGGCTGATCAACAAACCCAGTTCGAGCACATGGTTTTCTGGATGTGTGTACGCACCCCGAAAACGATATCGAGGTAGAATACTTGCCTTCTCCAAGCCGAGCGGAATATGCAAGCGGGACATTCTGGGGCTGAGTGAGGAAAGATAGTGGGACTTTGGAAAGTATTCCTACCCCTCTTGTCCTGCTAATGTGGCTCTGTATTCTGGAAAGCTAAGTGTTAGCAGCCGCGAATCCGGTGTCTGGTTTCTGATGGCTA
Source organism: Hermetia illucens (assembly GCF_905115235.1). Taxonomy (NCBI): domain Eukaryota; kingdom Metazoa; phylum Arthropoda; class Insecta; order Diptera; family Stratiomyidae; genus Hermetia; species Hermetia illucens. The sequence continues at coordinate 65,997,873 of NC_051853.1, forward strand.
TCAGAAGGCGTGCTTTTTCAACCTGGGAACCGGTCTAGCAAACTTCTGATTGCAAGATTTCGGTCCAGGTTAAGGAACAGCACAATGGTATAGTGTGGCGGCACATAGGAGACGCGAACCCCAAATGCCATATATAATACGATGTTCGAAGCGGGCCCAAGTTGGTGTCTTCGTCGAGGCTGAAGGCTTTCCCCGAACTGGAGGACCATTAAATACTCTATATATCATTAAATACTCTATAGTCGGTCCGCCGACCCACAAAAAAGTGATAACACAAACTCTAGTATACACAGAGGTGAACACAAAAGTGCGCAGTGTAAGATAAGAATATTTGGCCACTCAGATAAATACAGTAACTATTCCAAAATCTGCGAGCAACAACAAGTGACGTCCTCTAAGTGCATCAAGTGGTTTCTAGTAGTTCTTATATGTTTTCCAATCGATATTTCGTGGATGAAAGTACAGTTTCGACTACCGCTTTAAAAACTGAATTTACCTCAATTTCGAGACAGTCGCCAAATTTTTTTTTACTTTGCTCCAATGGGGATTTCCGATATAGGGGAGAGGGATGCTTTCAATGAACAATTACACGAACTTCTGGAGGCATTCTTGAAGTTACCATTGCGATGAGTGATTTGAATACTAAGGTGGGCTAACTACTTGTGATCGTAGTGGTGGGAGGTTTGTGGATTTCCGCCACTTCCACTGCTTTGCTGGCGGCAAATTGTTCGAGCACAGAGCCTGCCATAAGGTCAGTTGGGTTTTAACTGACTGACACCGGATGGGTAAAACTGTACACGCCATGAGAGAATTCGGTATCTAGACGAAATGGATAAGACGACTGATGAGGCCTTACCTTGACCAATGTGCGACGCCAGATAAAAGCAGCAGGATCACTCTGAAGACCATTCGATATCAACAAAGGTCTATGATGCCCTATCATGCGTCCTCTTTAACCTGGCCCTGGAGAAAATGATTCATGATGCTGAGGTAAATGCAAGGGGTACGATCCTCTTTAAGTCCACCCAACTACTGGCCTATGCTGACGATATCGACATCATGGGAAGAACAACCCGAGACGTACAAACTGCCTCCATCCAGATCGAGCAGGCCCAAATTGGCGCTAGATTTTGGGCTGCACATCAATGAAGGCAAGACAAAGTATATGGTGGCAACGTCGGCATAGAAAACCAACCAGCCAGCAACATCAAACCGCACTGGTTAAACGGGAAGAATAAAGATAGGAGAATACAACTTTGAGACCGTTGATAATTTCTCCTATCTAGGGTCGAAAATCACAACCGATAACAGCTACTATGATGAAATTCGCGCACGGTTGTTCGCAGCCAACAGAGCCTACAGCTTACAAAAACTGTTCCACTCCAAACGTCCTGCCAGTCCTCATGTATTCCTCGGAGATTTGGGTTCTTAGCAAGAAAAATCACAAATTCTTGGCGCGTTCGAGAGAAGAATCCTCCGAAGAATTTTTGGCCCCTTACATAAGGATGGACGATTCTGTAGTCTACGTAACGACGAAATCTATGAGGGATACCATGACCGTCAAGTCGTGGGTACAAACCAGCTCAATAGGTTGCGTTGGGCTGGTCACTTAATCTTTATGGATGAGGATAATCCAGCAGCAGAGGATGAACGATTCCGTAGCCTACAGAACGACGAAATATATGAGCCATGCTATGACCGTCCGGTTGTGGATAAAATCCGGCTCAATAGGTTACGGTGATCGGTTAATCCGGATGGATGAAGATGATCCCACCCGGAAAGTCTATAAGGACAATATCTATGGTAGAAAAAGAAAACGAGGCAAACCCTGCCTGTGATGAAGCGACGGTGTAGGTGAGGACGTCAGACAGCTTTTAGGGATATCGAATTGGTGGACCTCGGCGCAAAACCGGGATGTCTCGAGTTCCTTATTAAGGCAGGCCTAAACTGGATACCGGTTGTTGCGCTGTTGATGATGATGATGATGATTCCGAATGGGCAATCGGATTGACCACTTTGCGATCAGCAGTAGATTTAGGAATTACCTTTCAGAACGTGCGTACGAAGGCCCCTCCTGAGAGCAGCCTTGAAAGGCATAAGCAGCGCTTGAGTTATCAAAATCTGGCTGACTTGAAATCATGGTAGCGAATTGATAAACAGAAGGGATTGAAGGCTCTATTGGTCGCTGCGAGCCCGAGCTCTGACACCGTGTAAAATCCTTTGAATTTAAACGTAGTGTGCGTCGTGGTTGAAAAAAAAGTGAATGCATTATTGCATGGTCAGCGAAGCGGAGCCTTGGAGAATTATAGAACGAGCAAAAAGTAAAAATTAAGATAGAAAAACACTGGCTCAATGGCTCATGCAACCAAACAGGTGTGCTTCAATCGAGGAAGGGGAAACTCACCATGGATTGCATCTTTTCACGACGCTTCGAATGCCCCTGGTTATTATGAACCGTGAAATCGGGGGTACTTTTTCTCATGGCTTTTCAAAGCTGGAAAATTTCAAAAAGTATTTGGGATGGTACAAGGGGGAGAGGTGCTCCTCCAACTAAAACTTGAGCGAGATTAACTACGAAGTTTAAATATTAAGGTCAGTCAACGAAAATATCTGTGACGGCAAGAGGGAAAGTTTTTGGAGAACTCATAAAAAGTATTGTTCAATATGCCATAAATTTATCTACGTAACAGGAAGTTACTAGAGAAGGTTTCAGCAATGTGGAGTTACATTCACTGGCGTTTCCGCCCAGATTCACCCGCAACTATTGTGCAGTACTATGTAGTGACCGCGGCTGCGCGACGGGAGCGGAATTTCATTCGGCTCTTTCTTAATTAATTTGCTTAAACAATGCATTTAATAGTGTGCAATTGCCTTAAAGTTCGCCGCAGATTGCACATTATTCAATGTATTCGAGCGAATTGATCTTGACAGGAGGGGAATGATTTGCCGCATCTGCAGGCGCATGCGCATGTTGCCGCAACATTGCCGAGTGAGAAAGGCTATGTAGCGGGAATAGAAGCGGTGCACGAACAAAGCACAGCGAGAATGTTGCTGGGTGGAACGGTTTTGCTAAAGAATCGAGGAAGAGAACGGAATTTAATTTGGAGGAAAGTGGAGATTGGTTTTGGAGGTTGAGTGGAAGACAGAGGAAAAAGAAGCAGCGAGTTTTTTGGGCGAGAGAATCTAGGAGGAGGAAAGGAATTTGGAGAAAAGTGGAGGTTGGTTTTGGAGGTTGAGTGGAAGACAGAGGAAAAAGAAGCAGCGAGTTTTTTGGGCTAGGGAATCTAGGAGGAGGAAAGGAATTTTGATAAAAGTGGAGATTGGTTTTGGAGGTGGAGTGGAAGATTTTTCGCGAGCAAAGTAAAAGAATTGAATCCGAAGAAATCGAAAACCATATCGTGCTAAGCCCTAACGCAAGGGCATTGTAAACAAAGATTCCGTGGATAAGTTCAAATCGTTAGAAGTAGTTCAATCGTTGACAAGTGTTAAATGCATAGTGAATTAGGGCAAAGAGGAAAAAAACAATTAAAAAGACAGATAATTGAAGTGTCGGATGAGTAAGTTAATATTTAGCTGCCGAAGTAAAGTATCGGAATTCCCGCGCTGTGTATAAACAAAAAAAAAAAAGAAAAAAAGAAAAAAACACATAAAAAGTGAATTAACGCTAGTTTTTTTTCTAAGGACTATATAATGTGTTATCATTAATTTTGAATTTTATGAAAAAATATAGATACTATTATAGAAGCATCAATCCGAGCTCGGAGTGACATAAGTAAGTAAGTTATTCGTTTATTTTTTTTTCTTCTTCTATTTCTTTTTATAATTTTTATTTCATGATTTTTATTTTATTGGATTCTTTTCTTTCAAGTGTTACATTTTAGTTATTTTTATTTCAATTTTTGTCTTACTATGTATTGAAGCTGAATAAGTAAATAACGATGGAATAATTTGAAGTAGTTTGAGGACTTCCTCCCCTTAGTTCCTCCTTACTCCCGCGGAATTCCTATTAAAAGGGACATCCTCTAACCGAATAACTGGCCGGAGGATGTCGAGGAAGGGCGGGAACCTCACAGGCCGCGCCTCGTACAAGATCTGAGGCGGAAGAGACGGCAATTGAGACGGTGATCCGTCGTGGATCTTTCCCTCCTTGATCGCGGCACTCGGGTCCGGAGACTTACGGCTCCACGCGCGCGGTCGAGCCGGTTTTTTTTATTTTCCAATTTAGCTCGCGTTCTGTTTGTCCATCGATAGGCCGTCGCGAAATTCCCTGTAAAATCGAAGTTAAAATCCGGTGCGGACCCACGCATCGGAAAAGGCACGTTGTTTTAAGTAATGAAGCGTGAGGGATCAAAGCGCTCAAAGGACCCCCCCCACATTCCCGAGCCTGGCTAGCACAGAGGCGTGCAAGAACGTGTCGACCGAGAGCTTTGATAGAGCTTCAATCTTTGTGGGCAGACCTTCACGGTCAATTTTGCCAATTTGTTTAGCTTTTTGAGATAGCTCTGCCCTCTAGGTCGTTATCGGCCACTCAGGATGATCGACTTGATCTCCTATCTCCACTCCTATCATTACAACTAATTGCCGGAGAGGGTTCTGAATTGACCAGGACGATTCAGTCTGCTAGAGTTCTCCGTCCAAAAATCTCCTCCATGTGATCACGGGAGCTGATAACTACGTTAGTAACATCGCTGAATTTCTTTCTCTGCTTCATAAACTTCATTCAATAAAACAATGTGTTCTGAGCTCTCCGATGTGACGTAAAAGCTTCCTATAAACATAGTGCCCTGTAAGGAACTGCGTGAGGTAGCAATTCAATTCTCCGTGTTTTCGATTGATTCATCTTAGAATACACGGGGTAGTGGCCTTTCCGGAATTATCTCACCAATGCCATTAACTCATGCACAGTTTCTTCCTAGTGGCTTTTCCTAAGTTCGCTGTTACCTCGGACGGATTCCCTCCTTTTTTTAGAGACAGCAAGCCGAATTCTTTAATAAGTCCAAGGTGATCCTTTTCATAATGATACAAGCAATCTCGTGACTAGTCGGTATGGTGATGTCACTCTTTTCTCCCTCTACGGAAGGTATAATGTATACATGAATAAGAAAATATATTTGATAGCATCAAAAGGGAAAGAGAACAAGGTATTCTTGCTACTATTGATCCTTTAAGTGGATGCCGTGTGATAAGAAAACTAATGATGAAGAAGTTATATACTCGTACATTGTGACGTGGAAAAGAATGTGTAGGACAATAAGGAAACTTTTCTTTTGTAAAAAATGTGAAGGGATATTTGAATGGAATCAAGCTCCTTAGTACATTCAGTTGTATATCCGTTACGCACTTTTGCAAGCCTCATTGATGGTCCTCTTGTGTTGTGAAGATTGTGCATATTGGAGTAACGATGAAGTCAAAATTAATTGATTAAGGAGTATAAATAGCATCGACTTGCCATTATAAGGATGTCAATGGGCTGACGTGGTGAATAACAAAAACTGAAGAGTCATTGCAGTGGTTCACAGAAGAAATACTTGTTGAATACGTTCAGTATCTCAACTGTTTCGGATTGAATTGAATTCAGACAATCTTATATTCCTGGAAGATTATTAAGTCAGACAACGAAGGCTCTATTAGGATTGTTTCCCCCCCCCCCCCCCCCCATTCCAACTTTTTCGAACTTAAGTCCCAGTATCAAAGTAACCACAGAACAAACAGTCGGTTGACTTTCCGATTTCCTTTGTATTTTCAACTTGACTTAACTTCACAATGACGAGAATGACGCCTTTTTTCACACCTGAAAAAATAGTATGGCGTGAAATTGGATTGGGGGTGGCGGAATTAGGTCACTGCTTTGAAATAACGATTTTGTTTTTACTGCTTTGGGTGAACGCCGATTAATAATCCCTTCAGTTGTTATTGGACCTTTCCTTTCGTTTTTTTTTTTGCCATGTTCACCAAAAGACATTCTTTTTCATGAAGACTTGGCAGTTCTTTTAGGGATGTATTTAGGGACACCAAATACATATGTAAACTCATGCTCGATCCAGCGGCTTAAACAGATTCACGTGAAGTTCTATACACGGCGTGAGGGAATTAAAAAAACCCGACCGACTTTCTCGACCTTGGGTATAATAAAGGCATGCAAATGTCTGCTGTTGGGGTACTTTAGTGGAGCTAGATTTGCAATTTGCAGGTAGGTGGCCCATGAAATCCTTGTGGTATTCCGCTGTGAAACTAGCTTCCGTGAAAGCTCTCATGCAGTTTATTCTGCTTTCGTAAATCATTAAGGTCCACGCGCAAATTGATAGGAGAGAGAATATTTTTATTAGTTTTTGAAACAACACTTAATATCATAGATTCTGGCCATGCAATGCAGGTGGAACCATGCTCTTGATTATTAAGGAGTGTCATCTATTATGAGAGCCTGAGGTAACTGCTCGGGTGGCGACCACGCCCTTTTGAATGGCACATATAAATCTTACCGTCTCAGCCATCTGTTCCACAAATGGCTGCCAAAGGCAATTCATGTTTTTACCGTGCATTGCCTTCGACTTGCGTTCATTGACCGGTTCTTGGTCTGACTTTATCCCACTCAGAGAATTGAAAGACCGATCCTTCAAGTTAAGTGGAGTCAGTCCGCAGTCTGCCTTGCAAATAGCCCCATGCAAAGGACTCGTTTGTTCTTTGCTGGAAAATTAAGCGCGCAGTGAGTCGAGTTGGCGGTGATGTGCCGCCATGTCAACTACCTCCCTACTTCCGTTGTCACGAGGCAGGTTCATCCGCTCCACGGGAGACTTTGAGTGACTTTGAATGATACATTCGGAGTTTGGAATAGTAGTCCGTATCCGTCGCTGAACATTTTCCAGCTCGATTTCCGTCCACGGCAATATTTCGAATGCACAAACCAGTGAAGGGATAGTGAATACATTCAATACGCTTATTTTATTCATTCCCGAGAGGGGCGATTTCAGGATCAGCTTTGCACGTCGCATTCGGGTTCTTTGCAGAATTCCTAGGTATTTGTAGAAGTCTGTCTAGGTCATAGCTTGCTTGGGGAGACCACCAATCCTATGTCCGGCATGCTGCTCGTGATGACCTTTGTGGATAGTTTAGATTCGACACTTGTCTAATTCAAATTCCATCCGAATATCACCGCTGAACTGTAGACATGCTCGGAACAGACTTCTATGGTGGTCGTCAGTACCAGCATACAACTTGATGCCATCTAAGTACATCTAGTGTGTCAGCTTGCACTTAGCACGTAGGCCATATTTGATTTGAACTAACTATGTTCTCTAGCATCATTCAGTAGCCATGAAAGGAGATTCAATACTATGCATTATTAAAGGGACTTAATGAATTCCCCTGGAAGATGCCTCTCCGTATATGGATAGGCTCTGAGCTGTTGGCACCATCAGATGAAGACACTGATGAGGTTTCTTTTGCCTCTAGTTGCCTGTCCTAGAACAACCAAGTCGATAGTAGTTTGTTCCTTGCAACCCCTTGAACCGACTCGGCAGTCCTTCTGCTCCTCGGACAGAATGTTGTTGGTTTCGAGGGACGATTTAACACTTCCGCTAATAATGGACATCATGAATTTGTAGAGGGTTGATAAGCAAGGAATCGGTCTTTTGTCCGCGGGGCCCTGCACCGTGTTCTTTTTAGGGATCTCTATCCCGTTTAATACCCGCAGTGAGAAAGGGTGGAAATTCATCCGGCCGACTAATTACCTGATTTATATTATGTGTCAACCGACTGTGCATAATGGTCAATTTTTTATACCAGTAATTCTGCACCTGATTCAAACCAGGGCCCCTCCAGTTCTTCGATCTGTTTATGGCTCGTCGAACTTTCTTTTTGGTAACATTCGCAAAATTCATGCTAGGGTGGGTGCCTTCAGCAATGATTCAATCAGCATGGTCAGCATACTGGGCGGGTAGCACCAAAGTCTACCCCAATATCCTTTCGTTTATGTCAACGAAAACTGAACTGTCTGGATGCTCTATTGGGATTCGTTGAGTGATCAAAAAAAACTGTTGCTTTGTTCAGAATTTCAACTAGGAGGGTTTCACTGGCGATGGCATAGTTCCTGTAAACCCTCTGCAATTTACTTCTCACCCGTCTGGTGGTATTGCCAGCCTCTGTCACTAGTTAAGCTGGTTTGCCTCAAGTTCTTTGGATTTGAATAGTCATCTTTCTCATGCTTTTGTCATTAGTTAAGCTGGTTTGCCTCAAGTTTTTTGGATTTGAATAGTCATTTTTCTCATGCATTTGTATGAAGGCTACCTTACTTTCTGCCAAGAGGACGGCAGGTAGCCCAGAGCAAGACATCCTCGAAAAATATTTCTTAGAAGTTGCGATAAGAGCTCTGTATAGACTCAACTCTGGAGTTCGTGAAAGTATCATCTGGTTTTCTGCGAGAGTATAACTTTTGCGATTCATCCTTATTAAGGACTCTGCAGAACCTGGAAGTCTCCCTTTCATTTTCCAGTTCCGCACAGTATGCTCTAAAAGAGTCTCGTTTCGAGTGTTTTACGAGCCTGTTATATTCACGCTGTGAGTTCCGGAAGTTTAGCCAGTCCTCATCTTCATTGCTTTTGCAAGCATGATTTAGAAGTCGTCTGGTTGATTTCCTGAGTCTGTGTAGTTCTCGGTTCCGCCATGGAACCGTTTTATCACGTTGGCCTCGGGAAATAGGACAAGCCTCTTCAAAGCACTCTAAAAGTGTACGATTCAGAGTTTTTAACTGATCTTCTATCGCGGAATACCTATCGTCTAGGAAGTTCAACTTTGTCGCTAAGAAGTTCAATGAACTTTGTCCAATCCGTTTTCCTAGGATTCTGTCTTTGTATTACAGGTTCGCCTGCAATAATCAGGCTAAATTCTAAGTAACGGTGATCTGAGAGTGAGACTTCATCTAACACTCGCCAGTTTCTAATCAACTCTAACAGCTTTGAAGTGACGAATTCAGACAGCTTCTCTTCTCTAGGATTGCATTTGCTACTGCCCCAACAATAATGCCGATCGTTCGCATCACAACCTATTAAAAGTTCAAGGCCACTTGATTCTACATACACTTCCAGATCCCTTAGTTCTTGCGTCGGCGGAGGGCATAAAGAATCATAGGGTAAGTAAGCGGAGGCAACTATGAGGTTTCTCTTCTTACCATTAACCTGGTATTGTAAGTTGATCACAAAAAGGTCTTTTAATAATTTTAGCATCATAACGCTGGCCCTCGGCCTCCAGGATCTTTCATCGATGAAAATCCTAGTCCCGTTGACTGATCAAATACTACAGATTCTGTTAAAACGAACCCGTGGCTCTTGAACCAGAAATATATTAGGACAGTAGGTAGGAAGAAGCTTTAGCATGCTGCAGGTTAATTTAAATAAGTCTTATGTTTGTAACCATAAGTGCATTCTAATATGAAAACTGCCACTAACTGAAAAGTGGGCTTGTCCTCACCTTCCGTCGAAAGTTCCGCTTTCTTGAGCCCGATTTCTCTGGGTATCGCCGCATTTGCTGGTGTAGCAACATCCATGTCTTCACTCCCAAGAAACGTCGCCTTCTTTCGCAGTGCCTTCCGTTGATGTCGGCTAGAAGCTCTTCCAGGTTCACGGCGTCTGGGCTGCATGGATATGTTTTCACATACCGGGATTAGGCCAGTTGCGTTCACATTACCGGGTTCCTTTCTTCCGTTTTTCCAGGTACAGGCGGAGGAGAAGGTTATGATAGGCAAGTGGGTAGTCCCTTCTCCTTTCCGGCTAAAGTTCCCTTTTGGCGAGTTCCTCTCCCGTATTTTAGAAGAGTATGCTGGTCGTAGTCAGATTTCCAGCTCCAGACGAATTTTCCATGATGGATCTCTTCGGTCGCTCAAGCCAATAAGTCGAAAGCGCATCTTGTGACCGCGCAATCTGATAGCCGTAACTGCACCACAATACGCGAGTGATTGTAGTTGCACCAGCGACATATCAGCACATAGTTGAGATGCAATCTCATCATTGATTTGAGATAGAATTCTCGGAGTTGCATAGAGGCTGGGAATACTAGGTCTACGCAAAGGATCCCTGTTCGAGAATTCTATACACGCTCCTAGCCAGCGTGGCGCCTAGACGTCCACGATTGCTACCCATTACCGAAGCCCCAGTCACCAAGTCAGACGACTGCTTGGGGTTATCCGTATTAGACCATAGGTCTCCTTCTTCTTATTACATGGATTTACACTTTGCTAGGTGTGGTGAGAGCTGAGACGGCGGTGGCGTACAGTCATTCAGGTTACGGTGGAGTTATTATTATTTTCTCCTAATTAGCACAGTATCATCCGATTCTAGTTTTACATTCTATTGCAAGGACTAAGCGTCAGATAATTAGATTTGGATGATTGTACCTGATAAAAAACAAAAGGAATTTAGTGGTATGATCCTTAGCAACAACGAACACGTATTGCAAAATGATATGGTTTTATACATTTGGAACTAGACTGTGCGAGAGTTCCAGGACATCTTTATTGAATAAATTTATTTTGTTTTTATTTAGAATAAAATATAATAAATACAGAGGTTGATAGCTCTCCTCCAGGCTCAATTATTATGAATTTTGTGCTGGTGGGCATGAATTATATGTATTATACGTAAATTTAATTAAATACGATTTCAGTTTATGTTCATTTTGCATTATGAAATGAAATTGTTGAGTAAACACAGTGGCAAATTTTCGAACAAGGCTTTCCGTGTACTTGTATCAGATAAATTTTAATTTATGGAATTTCCTTTAATGAAAAAACCTTGATTTCGCGTTTATAACGGATAAGCATCCGGGCCGATCGAATGAAAGCACATATTCAATTAGAGTGGATTGAAAGTGGGCAATATTCCCATTAAAGCTAATTGAGTGTGTTTGTTTATTATTAAATTTAAACAACTCAACCCAGATAGCTCATTTAAGCTGTAATTAGAGTGCTCGTATCCATGCATGCAAATGAGGGTGTACATTTTTTTCATCAAATATGTGAGGGGTATCAAATAAAAGGTTTCGATTAGTATATTTTAAAGCTGTGCTGGCATTTGATCCACAAGAACGGTGAGGGGCGGGGGGGGGGGGGGGGTTTGAAAAATGGTTATTGCTTTCGCGGATCCATTCTCGGGACCAACCCAACCAAAAAATTTAAAAGAAAACATTATACCGCAATTGACAGCAAAACCCCACTTAAGTTCATCTCAGAATCAAGAAATTTTGTAGAAACATAGGCTATAATATAAAGCATGATCTTGGTAAGTGTGGTGGAAATGGCAGTATATATATAATGCTGATAGGTCAAAGTTGTCGCTTAAATGCATATTCTAAGACTTTGAATGTCGGTAGCACTCTAAAGTGGATATTCTGACATAATACCATATATGCATATACATTACGTGCTGGCTACTAACGGGACAAATGTCCACTCTAATGTTTTTTATATAAGAAATACACAAAACCTGTCATACGCACCCTTCTTTTCATGCCCACGTGGAAACGGTACGTATTACTACTTTGTGGGGAGAATTCTAATCTACAAAATTATGTGTGTTTCATGTTCCCATGTGTAATGGCGCATTCGAGACACCCGGGAGACTTATCTCATCCAAGGGGTACCAATATATTTGTTTATTTAGTCGCCAGCGCATTGTAAACGCCCTCTCCTAGTGACTGATACTGCCTCAGCCAATTCTGTCTTAAATGCGCCGCATAGTCTCAGAGAAAGTGGTCCAATTTTCTGTCAAGTGCTTTTGACTCACCTCCGGCTCGCATTATTGTCCCTTGCATCCGCCCAGATGGGAGCCACGTGCGGAAGAATTGATTTCGCTGCTCCTGCCACAAACAGTAGTAGTGTCCGTCGCATCTTGGTATCCGCATCATTTAGCCCTCATTGTTCAGTGACGAGCAAATGAGAGCTACATTTCCTTGTATGCAGCATATTTTTTTCTCTTATTTATTTCCCTTCAGTAACTCCAGTTCCCTCCATGTAATTCCCTATTTGCCATCCCAACATTCATTCATTTTAAAATAATTCCTCAAAACTGACCATTTTTAGTTTCCATTTTCAGAAATTTACCTACAAAATCCTTTCATTTTTTTTACTTCCCATAAAACTCTAAGATTCATTTAAACATTTCATGGTTAATGTTGGAAAATTTCGATGAAAGACCCATTCACCTTGGTAGTTGTTGTGTAAACATAATACTAAATCATGTTGCATATTACGAAATGTATTTTTAAAGTATGTTCCTGGCTAAGTAGAAATATGCTTCATGTGGCTGGATCGCTGTTCAATAGTTGAAGGGCAATGCTTTGGCTTGCGGGTCATTTGGTAGTGGTCCGCTGAAGGTTGACGTGATTGGTGCCGGGAAGGTCGTTGGAGATTAGCCTTACCCTAGTGAAGTGACCAAAATGACTGGAAAGAAGATATTTTTGCTGTGAAAAAAAACGGCTTATTTTCGTTTAGATTAATTCTTGAAGATATGGTGCGTCATGAACCTAAAAAATACTGCAGTTTGTAGTAATATATAATAGAATCAGCAGCAGCGGCTTGTGGAGGACTTTTGTGGTGCATAGGGGGGGGGGACAATCAAAAAGGATTGATATAAGTATTGAAGTTCGCCGTAAAAAGAATTTTAAACTTGGTGATAAATAATGTAAGGCCGGCGTTATAAAAAAAGTCTATCTGCATTTGCACGGATACCCTGTAGTGGTCATGGCTTCGCGATATTGACAACATTTTCGCTGCCTTGTCCAAGGACAAGCTGATGGTAGAATGTATTTGATAATACGCAATATTCCTTCGTTTTCTTCCGTCCTAACATTCTCTATTTGTGTAGATCTACTAGCGTTGTTGTTGTTTTCGCAACGCATCGTTTCATTATAACTTCTGAGCGAGGCATAACGTGTAGTTGTTGTCGCTGAGCCGGCATGAACTTCGAACTTCAAGACCAGGTTTAGCGCGGCCGGCTGATTTAGAGACAGCTGAGCTGAGCTGAGCTGAGCGTGGAGATCGTTTTTGGCTGTTGAAGATGAAGGAAGAGGACGGGCTTGAGGAGTGCAATAGAAGTGACTATAATAGTGGGGGTGTTGATTGAGCATGAGAAGAGTGGAAAAGATTATTAAAAGACGAAGGATTGACCGGTGTTTAAACGTAATTCTAATGGTTTTATCGGGATAAGTAATTTTCATCACGGGAATTCGAGTAATCGCCGGTGCCCTTCGTCTGGATTTTAAACTTTCAAGTGACATTAAAAAAGAAAAATGACCATTTTGAATCGCGCTAGAGAGGATTTATTTAATAGTCCGAATAGTATAATTTTGTTTTCATAGTGCGGTAATTTCGTCGTGGTTAGAAGGAAGTGTGCTATGCTCGGTAATCTTCCAATCATTTCTCCTTTTTTTGTAAAAAGTTTGTAAATTAATTTTCTGGTTTATTCAGTGAATATAATTATAAACACAAATGGAATACCGAGCATATCAAAAGAGCTAAAAAGACAAATTTTCGGTTAAGCGGATTTAACAACAGCAGCTCTCCATCGTGTGCGAGTTCGTCATCATCATTAGCGGCAAAAGCGGAAGCACCAGTCGGCAGAAATTATAGAAAAGTAAAACTTTACGGATTTGGGCACCGTAGGTTTTTGTAGACTTAGTTAGGTATCAAGTCAGAATATTATGTCCCATATCATGAATTCTAACTAAATTCTTTTAATTTGAGGACTTCCTTCTTTCTCCTCCTCCTTAGTCGGCAAAACTTATGGAGACATTCTCCAAAATAATGGCCGGAGGATGTCAAGGAAGAGAGGGAACCTCAAAGGCCGCATCTCACTGAAGATTTGAGACAGCAGAGACAAGGATTGAGGCTGTGATCCCTTCGAACACGGCACGGTGTTTACATCTCCACGCGGGCGGTCGAATCGTCGTTCTCTTTTTATTTTCATTTTTCAGGTTTTAACTCGCGTTTTGGTTTACCTCGTTATGCTTACGCGAATCCCCATGTTTGTGTGGTTATTTTCCAGATCCGGTGTGGACCCACGCACTGCTATAGACATGTGAAGTTTGTATAATGACACGCGAGGGATCGAAACGCTCAAAGGACCCCCCCCCCCCCCCCGCAATTCCCGAGCCTGGCTAGCACAGAGACGTGCTGGCATGTGTCGACAGAGCGCTTGGATAGTAGTATTTGCGGGCGGACCCTCACGGTAAATTTTGTCCTCTTTTTAGGTTTTTGGGGTAGCTCTTCCCTCTAGGTCATCTACGGGCACTTAGGATGGTGGATTGACAATCTCAGCTCCCTCGCAGTTCATTACAATCCTGCATGTTTATCGGTTCTAAAGACGACTTTAGAGAAAACAAGTCCTAAGTGATTTTTTTTTATCACGACACTGATGTCCGGAATTTTACGGCTCTACGCGTACGGGCTCGTTTGTTATCTTCTGTTAGCTACCCGCGATATTCCCATGTTTGTTTGATTTTGAGGTTTCGAAGGGTATCTTTGTAGTTTTGTAAAACGGAAAGTGAGGGGCCTCATCCTTCTCCCACATTTCGGAACCTGGCTAGCAAAGAAACGAGTAAGTGCGTACGCAATTACAACACCTGCCAATTTGTTTGTAAAACCAATTAGCGTTGCTTCCTCTGATACGCAAAGATCAATCATATCATCAATATGATACTTTGAGGAGCATCATTCTTGGGCCGCCAATAATGTCACCCTCTTGAAAGTTAACTCTCCCAGCTCTTTTAGTTCCAAAGCGTTTTCGAATGTCATTTCTGAATGTCCAGCACTGGTAAAAGACAAGCGGTCCTTGAAATATGGGTATCTGGACTCAACCAATTTGTACCTTGCTTCGCCAAGGCGATTTACCGCTGAAGTTTTGTAAATTCAGCATCAAATCCCTTGCCTGTGCTTTTTATGATGTGATTTATTCAGGTAATACCGGTAAAAGCCATTAATGCCGGGTCCTTTCTCGTGTTTCGAAGGATGTTCGCATAGGTCCTGGAAATAATTGTCATTTCCGGACGAATTTTATTTTTTCCTCTAGTGTCTTAATATGGGATAATTTTATACTCCTTGCCAGGCCCGGATATTTCGATATAATTTCGCCTCCCTTTGATGAATTCCGTTTCGATATATTCGCTTCAAAATTTGTACTTCACATTAAAAATTGTATAACGAATTTCGACTGTCAGGGGGTAACGCCGCCTTCCTTGGGGACTTTCTCATTTTAGAAGCCTTTCGTAAGGGATTCAGTAAGGATCTCATTTTTACTCTGCTATTATCAAGTGACATTAGAAGCAATAGAAGTAAATTTCCTACTACTGAGGCATTGTAATCGCTGGATATCGGCAACTGGGAGTGCGTTCGGTCACTGATAAAAACTGTCGGTAGTGGCTTTCCGAAGCCATACATCACAAAGAAACTTTACTTGCTCTCTTTTATATTTGACTTATTTTTCTGATTGTCCTTTCTGTAGACAATTTTGATCATACCCAGGGTGTGGGGTTTCACCCGCATGTTCATAATGTATTGGCCGGACGGTTCCTTATCCGTACGAAGGGCGCCTGTTATGCTACAATATTTGGCGTAGCTGTATGCACAAGTGCACTGTTTTTTTGAAAATGCCTGAATGATAGATTGTTGTATTTCCTTTAGTTGTTTCGTAAAGATAGCTACAAACCTACTTTCAAAATAGCTAGAATCGGTAGGTATCCCTGGGGAAGTATATTTATTGTTGCCGTTTATCCCTGATTGGGATGTAGTCCATGCATATGCGCTAGTGTGACAGATTGCTGTAATATTTTCAACTTCAAAAGATGAACTTTTTACCGTGCTGCTGGTAATGAAGGTAGATTTCAGGATGGGTGAGGAGCAGGTTGCAATCATTACAGACTCTCTCCAAACTTATAGATTACTCAAACAAATTACGCTTCTGACCCCCTTTTTAAGTCTATAAAAGTTCGCTGGGCGCACGTGGGTGATCCATTAAATGAACTCGTCCATGTAGAGGTTGTAAGTCTCAGGGCTCTAGTCCCAAAAGTTGGGCCGAACCCTCCCCTGTGGATGCTCTGAAGGCTATTCAAGAACACTTCTATGGAGAGTGGGAGGATGACTTTTTGTGGTATCACGTATTCAAAACACCACTTTCCTTCACCCATAATACAATCGAAGACTACGCGCACGGAATCGTCTTCAAACCAATCACATATATAACATGATTTTTCTCGAAAGGTTTGGAAACATAGATTCGGACACATGTAACAATTGCATGGTTAGAGAAACTAACGAACACATAGTTTTTGAGTGTAAGGATTACGCCGGAGTCCTTCCATCCAAATTCACTTATCCTCTAATGTTCAGCTTGTAACGGTGGAAGTCCCACTCTAAATGTAGAAAGCGGGCCTTATGGGGCTCTCAATATCATTGTCTATTAGCACATTGAAATTAAAAAAAAAACAAATAGATGCGATAGCTGTTCTTATCCGGACTAGGGTCCTGATACAATAGCCAAAGTTCTTTATTGGTGAGTTCATCCTTATCCGAGCCATGGCTAACGTATGCATAGCTGGAAATCTTCAAGTTGCTAGCCCACAAATTTCGGTTGATGCCTCAAATCACGGAGGAACTGGACGGCACTTGCAATTTATTCCAAGTAGGTGCTGGTACCCAAAGACGTTGAACAGTCAGATTGGCATTTATTATTATGAACGTTAAGAGTGGACTGCTATAAACTAGTATTTCCATATTAAGATAGAGAGTGCTGATAGCTATTTGCGACCTTTTAATGGATGGTGGGGCCGTTAGCTAGGCATTCACCGAAATCTCCCTCTTTCGGCATGAAGCGGCGCGTTGAGTCGAATAACAACCATATCTCAATTACGCGGATGAACAAATAACGAAAGACTTACACTTTGCAAAATTTTTTCCTCAGCGCCAGATAGAAGGAGACACGGCGTTTGCGGTACCCAACCTCTCGTGATATTTCGTATCCTAACTACACAGTTCTTATCTTCTTGCGGGAGGAGTCCTTTCCATGGTATTAACAAATTATACGAAACCAATTAAAAGGATTCGTTATGTTCTATTGAATGCGAAGTAATTGATAAACAGTATTATAATGGAATCATGTCGTCCACCTCAGTCGACGCGGCAGGACGGGCCCCGGTCCTGTCGAGAAATGGGCAAGGGTTCTTGACGCATGGACGGCGTCAGGACGTAAGCAAGTTAGTCCGCACACAACGAACAAAACAAATACGTGTCTGCACGCTAAATGTTGGTACCCTAACTGGAAAGACCGAGGAACTCGCAAGAGCCCTTCGGAAAAGGTGCATTGACATCTGCGCACTGCAAGAAACCCGATGGTCTGGTTCCAAAAGCTGCGACATTGAACGCGAACGCGGTAAAAATGGCTACAAACTTCTCTATTTTGGTAACCCACACACTCAATATGGTGTTGGCATTGCCATCTCAGAGGGTTTCCGTGATGCCATTAAAGAAGTCGAACGATTTGATGATCGGCTGATGAAGCTCACCATTATATCAGCTGATCGCACTATTCACTTCTTCACCGCGTATGCACCACAGACAGGCCGACCTGATGCCGAGAAAAATGCCTTCTGGCAACTTCTCGATGAAAAGACTTGTCACGTGCCTGCTGACGATTACATAATCATTGCCGGCGACCTTAACGGTCATGTGGGTGAAAAGGCAGACGGTAACAGGTGCCATGGGGGAAAGGGGTTCGGAGCGCGCAACGAAGGTGGCGAGCGTATAATCGATTTTGCGGACACCCATGACCTTGTACTTATGAATACATGGTTCATCAAACGATTGTCTCATCTTCCCACATTTTATAGTGGGAACAATAAAACGCAAATCGACTATATTCTCATAAGACGTCAACATTTTACCACTGTCACTGATTGCAAAGTCGTTCCCTATGAGACCATCGCACCTCAACATCGGCCGTTGATTGCTGTCCTGCGAATTAAGCCACCGATAAAACGGCGTGAGGAACGCACTGGCCCGCCGCGCATTAAATGGTGGCGATTTGGTGAGAAGAACGAAGAAGCGGTCTCACTCATGCGATTGCCAACCATTACGAATGTGGAAGAATCATGGAACCAAATGAAAAACACGATCCACAAAGCGGCCTCTGCAACCCTCGGGGTCACCAAGCCGGGTAAGCGGTACATCAACCGAGATACTTGGCTTTGGAATGATGATGTTGAAATGAAGGTCCGTGAAAAGAAACGCCTCTACCACAAATTTCTCGACGATAAAACGCCTGCTAATTGGCAAATTTATAAGAATGCCAACCGGGAAGCAAAGAAAGCGGTCGCTGTCACCCGAGCGAACCATTTCAAAAATCTTTACGATAAACTGGACACTCGGGATGGCGAGAGAGATCTGTATCGACTTGCTAAAAGCCGTGATAAACGCACACAGGATATCGAACACTTCTGTTGTGTTAATGACAAGAACGGTACTTTGCTTACTGATCGTCGAGCCGCGACGGATAGATGGCGAGAATACTTCGAGCAGATTTCAACTGAAGAATTTGCTCATCCTCCACTTCCACAATCATTGCCGACATTTGGAGCAGTTCCACCAGTCAGCGCAACTGAAGTCGAGGAGGCAATAAAACAAATGAAATCGGGGAAAGCAACAGGACCTGACGACATCGCATCTGAGCTCTGGAAAGCAAAGAGCTGGGACCCAACACCGTGGCTGAGTGAATTCTTTAACCGGGTTATTCAGGAAGGAAGAACACCATCTGACTGGCAAGAAAGTACCACTGTTCCAATATGGAAAAAGAAAGGTAGTCCAGCAGAATGTTCAAATTACCGTCCGATCCGGTTACTTTCCCATACCATGAAGATTTTTGAACGCATTCTTGACAACCGTATTCGCGAAATCGTTGAAATAACCGTGAATCAAGCTGGATTTGTCAAGAACTGCGGAACTACTGACGCAATACACGCTGCGCGGTTACTCATGGAGAAACACCGTGAGAAGCATCGCCCTCTTTACATTGCATTTCTGGATCTAGAGAAAGCGTTTGACCGTGTACCACACGAACTCATCTGGTATGCTTTACGACAACACTTCGTGCCAGAAGAACTCGTGCGCTGGGTTCAATTGCTCTACCACGATCCGAAAAGTAAAGTTCGAAGTATGGCGGGTGTATCAAAACCGCTTCGTGTTTCTGTTGGAGTTCATCAAGGAAGTGCCCTCTCACCACTCCTCTTTGTCCTTGTTATGGACACCGTCACACGGGATATCCAACGTCCAGCGCCCTACACACTGCTTTATGCAGATGATGTTTTCCTAGCATCTGATAGCAAAAATGATCTCGAGCAACTTGTTCAAAAATGGAATGATCGCCTCATGCAACACGGTCTCAGATTGAATTTAAACAAAACTGAATTTTTGACGACCGATCCCCATGAAACAGGCACAATCACTGTCAGCGGCAGTGATCTGCCCAGATCTGAGCGATTTAAATACCTCGGGTCAACGCTATCAGCCAATGGAGAGCTGCGTTATGAAATTGCTTCACGCATTAACGCAACCTGGATGAAGTGGCGTTCCACAACTGGTGTCCTTTGTGATCGACGTATCAACGAACGTCTCAAATCTAAAATTTACCGCAATGTTGTCCGTCCAGTCGCTCTCTATGGTTCTGAGTGTTGGCCGACCATAAAAGACAATGAACGGCGTCTCGCGGTAATGGAGACGAAGATGCTACGTTGGACTAGTGGCGTCACACGTTTAGATCACATCCGAAACGAGGATATCCGCGATCGTTATGGGGTTGCACCGATCGTGGAAAAGTTGCGAGAGAGGCGTCTTCGATGGTATGGTCACGCAATTCGTGCAAACGAGAATTCACTTGCAAAGATTGGTCTGAACATCGAAGTCGATGGTAAACGACCAAAAGGCAGACCTAAGCAACGGTGGCTTGATACGCTGGATGGGGATTTGAAAGCCTCGAGATTGCACCCAGATCAGGCATTCGATAGAGCCAAATGGCGAAGCCGATCACGACGAGCCGACCCCGCTTGTGAACGGGACAAAGGCTGAAGAAAAAGAAGAAGATTATAATGGAATCATGTGTTAGTGTGACTTAAGACTATACCACTATTGTTCCTAAAAAACAAAGCAGTTAGTAAGTTTCTAAATTCCACACTTAAACTGCTTCTACTTTATTAGAGTCTTAACAAGAGCAATACATCAATATTTACCTTCTATTCAGTGATTAATCTTAATTGCTAAACTGGATCATGTCGATATGGCTCAATCTATTTGTTTTGTCTCTTCTACGTAATAAGTCATTTGTAAGGTTATTTCCCTTAACCAATAGGTTCAAAACTAAAAGCAATATAGTTTGGGTATTCTCTATTCTGAGAAATGGCTTCATTATTATATTGAGAGATTTCGTAAGGATATGATTCCCTTCGGGTTGAACATGTGTGGCATGTTTTCGTCTGGATACGGAGGCGGAGCCCCATATAAGTAAAGTATGCATTGTATTGCTCTCCTGAGGAAGCACAAATTGTGGGTGTCTATTCATTAGATTAAAGGACGATATCATAAGCTGAGAAAGTAGGGTGGCAAGTGTAGCTTAGTGCATATTTAATTTCTGTGCCCCATATGTGATCACTTTATCGTCGAAGGTGCGAGCCGATTGCACGTGAAGGGAATTCAAAGGACATTTTAAAGATTTATCAGAAAGACGTGGTGCTGAAATTTTAAAAAAATCATGCTAAAACTAACATATGTCTTTCCCATGGCTGAGTTCAATAATTAATTGATGGCGCAACAATCCGGTTTGGGCTTTTAGGCTTTTGAGTGTGCTAGACCACGACCACGTAGTATTCATTCATAACTGGGTCGGCTGGTATCTGACATCCTGTCTCGATGCAAATGTGTATATACTTCTGCTACCAGCGAGCCTTGAATCGTGGCTCTTTGTTCTGACAGTCTAATGCTGTAGCTTGTACCCTATCTGAACATGCATTGTGTTTCAATTTCAAGGGGTTTTGAATTAAACACCGAGGAGCAAATAGATGGAAGTAATTTAATAGGAAAGAGCATGAACCCAACCTGTTCATGGATATATATATGTACTTGTTTTCCTCCTGTCAGCATCAGCTGATTGTTATGAGAAAGTTCTCAGTATATCATTTGTTATCTGTTATGAGTTTCACTGAAGTGGAAATATTCCATTCTATGATACTCCAAGTTTAATAAGAATGTGCACTCGTTTTATATGTTCTTAAATATTCAAACTATGTGGGAGTATGGAAAACTTCCCACTAGCTCAAACAGAAATATCGGGATCAACTGTGGCAGTAGACCAAGTAGGTTGATTTGTTATGAAATTTGACGGGGAAGTTGATACTGTGAATGATATCGGTCTGCAATGAGTTTAAGTGGGGACACAGACATATAGCATGTCAAATGAAAAGTCTCAATTAGTAGTCTATGATGCAGGTCAATTTTTTTTTCAATGGCGGAAAAGGAGAAGAGTGGAAGGTGTTTGCCTCGTTCAGATCTCTCACGAGCACTTAATCTGCTTCTGGTGCACTGGTTCTAGTTCTTGAGAAACGCGTAGATGTAGACCGTAGCGCGGAGCACAATAAGGCGTTACCCATCACAAATGAACCTTACTAGCCTTACTATTGCCCTCTTCTAGATTTTCACCAGCTGGAGACAACAGTTTTGCAACTCATCCTGGTTAAGTGATATAATGAAAGTTAAAAGTGTGAAACAATAAACGGTGGGAACTTACCTAGCCAAGAGGTTAGACTGCAGATGGAGTGGGAACATATCATCATTATTGAAAATCCACCAACATGGTGTAGTTCAATGGCTATTAATGGTCGGCGTTTTGCTTAGTCGAAATGCAGACGCGCTAGACTCGTATATCAGCGTGCGTTAACACTGTACAGTAAAGTATTGACAGGAAATTATTTAATAACAACGCATCTTCAAGGGTTATGTTATTGTGACCATGAACTTTACATTCATTTAAAATGCTGTGTGCATATCGCAAGGGCAATTTATGGTGATGAATAATCATGAGATATTTTTATGAATGAAGTTGTTTGATGTGTATACTATCCCCATTTATGGTCAAAGGGTAGTATAATACCAGGGCGAAATGTAGGTTGGTACCTACGATTGGACACAAACCTGGGAAACGTCTACTGAACCAACACCGACAGTTCTCCTACCAAACCTAATCTTCCATTGGACAGGGACTGGTTTCCTGGAGAAGAGCCACTATACCATATGTTATAGTGGTATGAGTCAGCCAAAAATGAAACCTACTGTTATCGGCTTTGAAAATATAAGCGAAAGGCTATGCACTTTGCGTTTGCGAGGTGGTTGTTGGAAGTAACTGGTTTGTGCGGAAAGCGGTCCACAAAAATACGTGGTTAGTCCTTAGAAACCTGGGTCCTTAGCAAAACTGCGAATTCTTGACCACGTTCGAGAGAAGAATGCTCGGAAGAATTTTGGGCCCCGTACATCATCATCATCATCAACGGCGCAACAACCGGTATCCGGTCTAGGCCGGACATCAGAATGGACAATTCCGTAGCCTACATAACGATATCCTGACCGTCAGGTTGTGGAAAAAATCCGACTCAACAGGTTGCAGTAGGAGGGTTACTTAATCCGCATGGATGATGATAATCCAGTTCGGAAAGTCTATTAAGGCAATATCTATGGTAGAAAAAGAAATGAAAAGAAAGAAAAGAAGATGGAGCGATGGTGTACGACAGAAGACCCGACAGCTTTTATGGATATCCAATTCCTCCTTTGAGCACTACGGATCCTGTCATTATATAAACATTCATGTGACCTTTTAGCCGATGGTTGTATTTGCACTGGATCCTGAAAATTCAACGTACAGAGGGATTCGCGCGAACCTAGCGACTCGAACGCGCGCGTGGTGGTAAAACTCTGGACCCCAGCGCTACGAACGAAAGGGAAGATCCACGACTGATCGCATCTTCAATCGATGTTTCTTCTGCCTCAGATATGCGATGATGCACTGCCTTTGAGGTTTCTCCCCTGCCTTGCCTTGTGAATCTTGAACAAAGAAAATTGAAATTGAATTGAAAAGAAAATTTATTAATTGAATCCATGTCTGTTATTCATAAGTAGCAGTAATTCATAATTAAACAAAATGAAGAAAGAAAACTACAAATAAGAACCAAACAAACTTTCGAACTGCTAGTTGAGAAGGAAGGACAAAAAGAAAATAATAAAATAATAAAGATAATCGAAATAATTAAAATAGTAGATTAATAAAAGCAAATACCACTGCAAAAAAATTAAAATAAATAAAAATAATAAGTCGTAGGATGTTTTTTTCGAGAGTTCTGCGGAAATACCATGTGCACCCGCGGAAATTTCCGTTCCTTCCACTATCTATTTCCACTTAACCAAAAACGAATAAAAGTTTCAGTAAAATTTGAATTCGAAAACTTTGTAATTCATCTTTTTAAGGTTTCGTATGAAACAAAATCTTATTAGAATCGGTTCGATCTTTGTCTGTCTGTCTGTCACACCCGATTTATTCGGAAACGGCAGAACCGATTGTCACGAAAATTGGTGAGACTGTGTGGTCTGTTGTTCCCTTTACATACAGCAAGTGGTGCTATTTTGTGTTAAGTTTGAGAAGGGGCTTTTTCGTAAACGGTTCCATTTGATATCGGGTGAAAGTCAGGGTATGAGGGCTCAAAATATGACACCCAGAAAGTATAACAGGTCTCGTTCCAAGAACTTATCGAACCGAAAAATGTGCAACAAATCACAATGATGTATCTAAGAGAAATCTAAGCCTCAAAATGCATCCCATTCCGATATATCCGAAATAAAGGTAATAATAGCATATTACCATATTTTAGAAATTTACACGAAAACCCCTTTAAATTCATGCTACAAGGACCAAAGGGTATGGTTGCAAGTAATAATACAGTGCATAATCTTGGAAGGTTTGACAAGTTGTATGAAGTTTGAAATCCAACTATTGTTAATATTGTTGTTCCTTTTCTTCTGGCTGAACCACTAGTATGATGAGCGGGTAAACTCACTCTCAAGCAGCGGTCAAACTAAAAGTAATTGCGGCGAAAGCGTCCTCACCCTCAAAACGCCACAGTCACTGCGTGCACAAGAAGCAAAAAAAAGAAAGATGGTGCAGAGTTCATCCGCGGACACGCCTTTCCTTTACTAAAATCACCCGAATAATTTCGAAGTCAGTATATATATGAATCTAGTTGTGATATACCATATGTATGTTAATCTACGTTCGAAAAAAACGACTGACGGTTTCGCCTGCTTCGCCTCTGCCCTGGGAGCAGCGTGACCGAAAGTCGCTACAGGTGGTAATCACTCCTTTATGTATAATTGGCATAATAATACGTTCAAATAATTAAAAACAGTGGCTGTGGTCATACATAAAGGAGCAATTACCACCTGTAGCTACTTTCCGTCACGCTGCTCCCAGGGCAGAGGTAAAGCAGTCTGATGAGTTGCCTCTGCCCAGGACGAAAGGAGGGGGGGGGGGAACTATCCCATTTATACGTAGCCAGTAACGTATATGATTTAGCATGTCCGACTCCTCACTTTAGTGTGATATTGCAGTAAATTCACACGGTAAAGTCAATTTTGAGCTTCTGTAACTTTGTTAGTGATAGTATGATTTTGATCAAACCTGGATATAACATGCCTCATATTATATTCTATACTATTACAAACTTTCATAACTCTAGGATAGACTTAAGGGGGGTTTACTCAAATTTCCCAAAAATACGGCAATATGCTATTATTAACTTAATTTGAACAGATATCGATATGAAGAGTATTTTAAGGTCTAAACACCGTATAGAGGCAGCTTCATAATTTTTTTCAAATTTTTTGGTTGGGTAATTTCTGAGAATGAGTCCGTTAAAGAAATCATTATTTTCCACCCTTTCCACTCCCCGCCTTTCTAGCAAATGTCAAAACTAAGACCGGCTTCGGAAAGTACTGACCGACACCTCTCATTTGATACCCAATACACATTTGGCGAAAAAAAATGTTACACCCCCCTTTTCCATGTGTGGGGGTCTCCCTTAATCTCAACGTAGAAGGATATTACTCACCGCATATCTGTTCACAGTTCTCGCCAAATTTTGTGTCAATCGGTATATCCGTCTCTGAGAAAAGTACGTGTGATAGACGGACAGACAGATATTGAACCGATTTCAATAAGGTTTTGTTTCGCAAACAAAACCTTAAGAAGAAGAATCTGAAATCTAGCAATGTGGGTCTCTCTGGTTACCAGTTTCTCCCTCTTTCTACATTTTCACACCTGCAGGTGCTTCTCTTTCTAAGCTCTTCCTAGTAAGAGTGGAGGAGAGGATTCTGATGAGAAGAATTTGGCCCATAGTGAGCCTTCCTTCGTAGCGGAGTTTCGCTCTGATTTCCTTCGTGTCGCGGAAGAACCGCTTAAGGCTAGATGACTAGTTTCACTCAAAATGATAGTTGCCGTACTTTCTTTTCCTTTCGTTGGGCCCAGCTCCCCGTTGTAGCCAAGAACATCCCATCTACAGGTATTTCCGTAAGTGGAGATGTATTTGGTGAGGCCTCCAAAATCTGCACCTCGCCATACCTTACCTACTTGTAGAGTTCTTTGAAAAAATCGGCGGGAACTCCTTGGTATTAAGTTGAGGGTGAATATCGTGGGAAAAAATGCAGGAATTATGATGTGGCTTCGATAGTGAAGTTTGAGCTAAATTTATTAATTTGATGCCCATACTCCTCTCATTTTAAGCCGCTCTTGACGTGGCAATAAATACTAATAATTTATCATCATCATCATCAATAGTGCCACAACCGACATCCCTAAAAGCTGTCTAGTGTCCTGCCCTACGGCAACGCTCCATGGCAGGCAGCGTCTGGAACGTCTTTTTTTTCTGCCATAGATATTGCTTTTGTAAAATTTCTGTGTGTGACCCATCCATGGCAACATATTGAGCCGGATTGTTATATAGGCTACGGAATCGTCCATTTTCAGGTAGGGTGCTAAAAATTCTTCGGAGGATTCTTCTCACGAATGCGACCAAGAGTTCGCAATTTTTCTTGCCAAGAGCCCAGGTTTCCGAGGAATACATGAGGGCTGGCAAGATCATATGGTAAAACGTTTTGAGCGAAACAGTTTTTGTAAGCTGAAATAGGCTCCCTTGACTGACAAAAACGGTGCGCGGGTTTCATCGTCAATTATCGGTTGTGATTTTCGACTCTAGAAATGAGAAGTTATCAACGGTCTCAAAGTTGTAGCCTCCTATCTTTATTGTTCTTGTTAGACCACCGCCATTTGATGCTGTTAGTTTCTTGCTTTTAGTGTTGACGTTGCCACTATGTACTTCGTCTTAATTTATGCGCAACCCAAGATCTCTTCCGCCTGCTCGATCTGGATGTAGGTACATCTCGGGTTGTTCTCCCCTTAATGTTAGCACTGGTCAGTAGTTGGGTGGTCTTGAGGATAGTGGTGCCTCTCGCATTAACATCAGTACCACGGATCACTTGTATCTGGCCTTGCACATTGGTCAAGATCAACCTAGTCAGTGGTACTATCTTCGTTGGGGTATTGAATTCTCTCATGGCTGTGTACAGTTTTACCCTGGCTATGTTATCATAAGCGGCTTTGAAATCAACTATCGCGCCATCAAAATACGTGGCACCTAAATAGCAAGTGTGATGCGGCTACAGGGAATGTTGGTGACACTGCCATGTAACCTGACTCCTCAGTTGAAAATAACGAGGAAAGTATGTCAAAAACTCATGACCCAAGATTATTAGTGCAAAATCCGTACCGACATCCGATACGTAATGGAAAAATTCAAAACAGCAATTTCAGCCAAAGAATCATGGCATTTGTGTTTTAGGGCCATATAGACATGATATCGATTGAATATCTGACACATGGGAAAAGCATCAGCCAAGCTAGATATTCTGAGACTTAGGGAGGAAAGGTGGAAATGATTATTCGAAATAAAAGGAGACGGAGCTGACAAAGGAAGTCCGCTTGCTATAGAACAAACTTGTGGATTTGTTTGGATGGAATGGTTTAAATCACCACCAGTATTCGCTTGACTTAGTGCCCTTAAACTACTATCTGTTTAGAGGTAGAAGTAGAGAAGAGGGCGAAGGACATGCAGGAGGCGTTTTCGAATCAAAATATTGAATCCCCGCCTCATCAAATGCATTGAAAGTGGTGGCGACTATGTTAGAAAATAACTTACATTTGTACAAATGTATCTACATATATATACATTTTTTTAATATTTTTGCTTTGAAATCGACGCAATTTCCTACAGCTATTTATTGAAAGTGCCCCGTACTATTGTTCTAGAGCCGCACTCCAATGAAGCAATGCCAAAGCTGGCAAATTCATATAAACATTATAGATTATAACATGGCATAATGCTACATTACATTACTTCTTTTTGTCTATTAAATAACGCTTACAACATCTAACATAGGTAATAACGCATCTGGCTAATCTTCATACAATACTTTCCAGAACGAACTTATTGTGGAAGAGAATCTTGAAAGCTAATGCCAAATTGAATTTTTTCCTAAGTACAAATAGAACAAGTTCCTCGCATATGCAGCATCTTGACTTTTCTCATTAACGAGACGTGCCCGACTCTCTCAGATGTGGATTATCCTCCCATGAAAATTAATAAAATTAGGCGTATAATTTCACGCCTCTTACCTATTGCTATAGGCGAATAGAAGTTCTTGCTTCTAACACTTCTATATTCCATCCATAATGAATGATTTCTTTCGAAAACCCTTTCCGTTAACTATCTATAAATTTCAATGGATGTGCTATTCGTCCTTAAACGTATTCTTCGTCCTTGAACCTACTGTCCTTCATGCTGAA